>NC_141779.1:24511175-25217971 GCF_054643075.1 Acanthaster planci
GGCCTTTCATACAGGTACACTCCTCCGTCAATACTGGGCTCTGACTTGGGATATACATGTACAATCATTTGCAAAAGTTTAGGACCACCCATAGAAAATGCATTATTCTCAAGGAAAACCAAACTGAAACCAATCAATCATGGCAACTTATTTTTTTTCAGTGTGTAACTTTGGTACCTTGGTTGAATATTTTGATTACATTTCCATGATTTGGCATGTTAACAGTCTAATATTCAGTCTTCCCTCCCTTATTTCTGATTGCTTAGACTGGCTTTTTTTACCCATGCTGCCTTACAGACAAAATGTCATACAAGACCTGCCTTTGCAAAACGTGTCATTCAAATGGGTATATAGCACCACACAGATGTTGTGCACCACTGTAAAATCATGTTAAGTAATCATTCAACGAGACTTTAATCGAGTTTAATCCAGGCCCAGTGACAGAAATACTAATAAAATTGGCTTCTTCGATGTCTTGAACCTCAATGTTTTAGAGAGCTGTCTCAACCAAAGAAAGGGTTCTTTCACTGTACACTGTTGTTAATTCCCTTCCTGCTTGAGAATTGGCATGCCTGTCGTGAGCCTCTGCTTCTTACAGGTGGACTCTATTTGGAGTCCAGTGAGTTTGTTAATGCATGGACCACTCACATTACTTCTTGATTTAGCTAAAATTCAGCCTCATTAGCATAATTTGAGGCGCTTACCTGTACCATGTTTCGTAGGGGTGCTCCATTATTGAGGGACGTACTCGCGATTGAAAATATTCTTTTGATTCATGATTATTCTGTATGCGTATTGAATGTTGAACTATAAAAACATATACCTCTCATACTCGGTCGCTGGTATGAGCTTGTGAATGAAAAGAAAAAATGTATAATTTTATGTCTGGATTTCTGACTTGTGTTTGTATGTACTGTATAGTGCATGTATTTCAAAACAGAGGTGGTGGTGCTGATTTTCATCGAAGTGAATTCGTAAGAAATAAAAAGTTAAGGATAAACAATACGAATACAATACGTAATACGTAAAGAAATGGTTGCAAGTACATGTTCACGTTCACAGGAAGGATATAAACGCAAGAACCTACTGATTATACAAAAATGGTACAGCGCGATGTGTTCAAACTGGGTGTTGTTTATGATGGCCTCATTGTACATGTATGTTCCGAGGGCGATTCCATGATGTCACAATGCTGAGTCATTGATGGACGGCAAACAATAACCGGACAAGTCTCGTGCCCTGTCATCCAGTGTTTAAACGGTCTAAGATTTTGCGGGGTTTTCCAGTAGATCTGTGATTATATAGAGGGCCTACATGGTCTGACTAATGTCAACTCCCTGTGCAACACAACTTGCATAGTTGTATTATTTATAGCCTAAACCACAAAGGTACACCGTCAATACATCATCAACATAATTTAAAATATGGGCTGGACTGAAAAAACATCAGGTTGACAGTGCACATTGTGAAAACTGTATTGATAAGAGTGCAGTGCACAACTCAATCCTCTGTTCTCTAATCAAAAGATTAAAGGCAGTGTTTGGCAAATCGATTGTAGTTAGTTACAAACTAACCATAGTTTTAGCAGCCACTTGTAGGAATAACATGACTGTGATGTCAAAAGAAGGGACCCTATTAATCCAAGAAAAGTTCAGAACTGCAACAAGGGTTAAAGTCATGTTGCATGTTTAGGAGTGGTGAGAAGTGGTGAAGTGAATTGAATCTTCTACTCTGCAAGGTGAGGCCATGTACATGTAGGAATAGAAAATTTCACTCTACTGAATGAAATTCTGTCCATGGCATGAATGTGTAACATTCAGTATTTGTTTAATATGCAATGTCTGAATGAACCCTGTTAGTGCACTAGATGTTTTTCCTTCTCAGTCAGGCATACGTGTACATGTCAAAGTGATGCATGAACTTGCATGCTATTAGTTGAGTTAATAGGTGTTAATGAGGGACTTGCAAATTTCGTCTCATTTGAAATTTAATACCTACTTTTGAGACTTATTTACACTAGCAATGCATGCATTTCATCAGTTACAAAACATTTGGTCATTGTTGGAATGGAAAACTTCTTATTTACAACATCATGAACATGTACTGGTACATGTATGTCATAACTCAGTCATCACAAGATGTATGAGCATCTTGCGATCAGGGTGAACGTTCATGCAGAGTTGCAGTGTTTTGCAGTCTCCAATATATGGTGATAGCAGTATCGTCAAAACAAAAAATCCACAAAACAATACCGGTATTGTCAAAAAAGGAGACATACATGTGTTTTATACTACCCAGCCACTCACTGAAATGATTTACGGAAGGTTTTGCCGAGGAGTCTGTCTGTAATGTATAATTACCTTGGGAACCTTCAATTCATACATCTGTTACTTTTTTGAAGCCTGAAGTTTTCAAGCTTACATGTACATGTTGGAAACCTCAGTTGGTTTATGAATAATTCAGGAATCTTGATTGACACGCCCTTCAAGTTATTTGTTAGGAAGTGACACTACAAACATGTCACCAAAGAAACGCAGTGGACTAACAATGAGTGTCCATTATTATTGCACTGTGCTTCTTTTGTTCGATGTTCATCGTGTGAGGCAAGTTGTGTTCTTACCCACTTTCTTAATGACATACATGTGCATGTAGCTGTGCCTTTCAGGTCAATGAATTCTGTCTGGTAGAATCACTCCCATCGGTATCTACTCTTATGATAGGGACACGTCATGTGCACTGCCAAACATTCCAAAAACCCAGACAAATGGAAAAATAATGTCTGCATATCTTTTGTGAAAGTGAAAAATGTGACTTCTACAAATTCTTTCCATAACCTTTTACCCTGAAAGAAAAATGCCGTCTGAAAATAGACTGAGGTTTTATTCCTACAGTCAACTGAATATTTGTAAAAACGAAGGCAGTTTTTGCAACATTCCATGTACCGGCGCAGTTACATATTCGTTGATCAGTCAGTAAAGAAAAGGCTTTCATTTTACAAATATTCGTGTACACCTCAAGCAGTGTAAGTTCCAAAATTTATTTTGTACAAAATTTATTCCTATTCATGAGTCAGCAATCTCACCATACAAACTTATTACACGTAGCTTTAGGGATGGCATTCCTTCCTTAAGGTCACACCTTCTTATTTTTAGTGTAGTGAATCTGGTAATTGGTGGTTTTTTCTAACAAATTGGAAAAAAAATTACATCAGGCAATTTTCAGACTTAGTTTCCCCACTGAATTTGTGATGATTGCAATGGCAGCATCAGAAAAAAAAATTAAATCATGAAATTTACCATCTGTAGTTCTACCGGTACCACATAACCAGATAAAGCATTGGTTTACCAGTCTATTGTCATTTCCTTGGTTGACAATACCATTTAGATGGAAATTTATAGCTGACCCCATTTCAGAACTGAAGTTTGTTGTTTCTTTATACTTTGACATTGCTTCATTTCCCTTTAAAAACTCTTCCTTGAAAAAAAAGTGACCTAATGTCCCCCACAGATTAAGAAGAGGTTTTTATTGGCACGTACATGTAGAAGAAGTTGTGCCAAAGTCAATTCAGTTACATTATTCTCAGAATTGTTAGGGCTTTCTCTTCAGGTCTCAAATTGTTACTGTCATTACTATTAATTTTTGTTTAGGGAGTACTTATGTCTCCACAAATAGTTTGTGGGGCAAGGAGCACATAAATGGACACTTAAATAGAAAAATTTCAGAAGTTTCTTGATAAAAATGTGATTTGTGAAGGAACTTTTACATGCAAATGAGATATTCATAGAATTTTGGCTTTTTTGAGTGTGGTGCTTACTGCTATTTTGTGAACATAAAAATCTGGAAAAAAGTTTAAAATTACAAAAACAATTTCACCACAGCACAGGTTCATTGGAAAGGGCCCAACCTTGGACTGGAATCATAGGCCAATACATACACCAGTACATGTACTATGCATACCGGTATGTGGGTAATTCCAGAAATTAGGGGTCCAAAAGTGTGACATTTTTGTGTCCCTGTTACATCTGACGTTTGCTATTTGACATGGAAATATCACTGGAATTTATTCTAAACTAGTACATGTACTATTGTTTGGCAGGTAATTTGCATTAATTCATCACTCTTGGAAATTAGAAAATGTATTTTGTACTTACCAAATCATATGTCAGATGTGACAGGGACACACAAAAGAAATGGACCCCTAATTTGTGGAATTGTCTATGTCAATCTTACCGTACATGCCTAAATCCATGTACATGTAAATCATGTGTAAATGAAACAATTTCAAATGGACAATCTGTACTGGTACATTCAATATCCCCTACCCTTGGTTGTTGGCTTTTTAAAAGAAAGTGAAAGGGGCAACACTTCCGACGCCGTAGCCTCTAACTTAGTGTACCTGTACGTGTGCATACAGAGGTTTCCCCATACAGACACCATGTTTGTGTGTGAGGGAATTCCTTTATGCAAAAAACAACTCCCACTTTGCCCCCTCCCTTGACTGAAAACTTGGAAACACCACTGATCTCATACATACATGTACTGTGTTTGTGTGTACAACCAACTCTCTTGTGACTGCATGCAGTAGATATTAGTGGGAAACTGACCAATCAGATCTGATGGAGTGATTCTGATGGATTGCTGAGGCTGAGAGACACGGCAAATCAGTTCGCTCTCTACAGTACATGTATATGTACAGTATACCGGTACATGTACTTCCTTGATGCAGTGAGTGTTCGCATTTACTGCTTGCCTTCCATCCAACCAGTTTCTGTCCTTCACTTTGCCTTCATAACCTTCTTCAGATCTTAGTGCAGGAGTGTTCACGCGACTTGTCTCCAGTAAGACGTTGGCTTTTCCGTGGACTCTGTTCCCTCTGTACAGGTACCTATGCCCGTATACTGCCATTAAGCCTAACAGTCCTCAGTCCTCCAACAGGTGAAGGATTGAGGACTGTTAGGGTTAAGTAATTGAAAACTCTAATCTGTAGGCTTCTTTCCCAAAGAGATTGAAATGATATCCAATTTGTTCAAATGAATGCTGGTCTGGCTGGGAAATTGCAAGCTGTTGTTGTCTTGTCTTTTGAGACCAAAAACTAATTTACATTTGTGTATTTGTCTGGCTAAAAATTACATTGTAAATATATGGATGGAGCAGGTTTTCATGTAGTCAGTTCATTCATAACTCTGGCTGTCGGAGATTACATCGCTATTATATGCAGGTGTGATTCAATGGCATTGTAACATAATTGAAATGCTGAAAGTCCGTTGAAATTGTTACCAGAATAAATTTTCTTTTTTATGTCAGTGGGTGGATTATGAAGCGATAGGAATGAATCTGCCCTCTCTGTCTTCTCTAGGAATGTTTCTGAACTTTGCAGATTTGTTGACAAGAAGCATTATGCATGGTGTTTTGCTTTGTTCCTTGTTCCTAACCTCAAAGTTATGATTGCAAGTTGTTTACCAAGGAAAGCCTTAAGGATTAGAATTGTTTAGGGATGTATTTTTTTTCTTAATGAAAATAATTCTTACTACAATCTGTCATTTGCAGCCGTCAAAAAGGAACTTAGAAATGAGTGATGAAAAGCATACAGTGTACTTGGTTGAAAGATAATGTAGTTATCGGACGATATGACCTGTGAAATGATTCTTTCTGGTAAGCTCTCATTTTTTAAGAAGGCAATGAACAAGGACCATTTCCAGAGGTGCCTCTTAAGACATGTTTTATAAACTTGCTTTTAGCAATTTGTTTTTAATTTGGTGAAGTGCGCAAGTACATGTACATTGACATGATGCATGTGTGAGAGTGGTTACTATTTTCATCACACCAACTGCAGTTGACTGACTGGTAATGTGTTAGGAATGCCGAATTTTGCAATAATCAAAACTCACCTCAGCAAATTTTGATTTGAAATCAGGACCCAAGAATTTTTTTGAATATACAATATTCACTGATCTAAGACTAGGGCACTTTTGAGGAATCCTTGGTTTTGGGGGTCAGGTTGGCATAGTGGTTCTTTCCTCATCTTCCACATCTGTGGTCCCGCATTCGATCCCTGGCCCGGTCCACATGTGGATTGTGTTTTCAGTCCCTACCTGATTCTGTGGGTTTTCCTCAGAATATTCCTCTGGGGTTTTCCTCCCACCTCTAAAACTGTAACTGCTTCTCATTGTCTCCTCTCTACAGGTTTCTTCAGATTTGCAAGCTACAGTGCCTAGGGCTTTTTTGAGGAATCCTTGGTTTCATTACCAGAAAGACTTAAATAAATAAATAAATCTAAATAAATACGACCTCATCAGGTTAGTTTTAAGAAGCCCTTCTTTACATTTTGAGCACTTTTCTGCCTCAAATGAATAAAGTACACACTTTTCCTACCTCTGTCTTGAATAAATTTTTTTCTTTGGCCCAAAAATCACATGACAGGGTGACATGACCACATGTTACATTCACTGTTGGATATCACAAGCCACAAGTGGTCTGATATCATGTGTAGACATACACACGCCCCGTAATGTACAGGATAATGCAGGGGCCGCTATTCACTGATGTTTAAAGATCAATTTCCCTCAGAAAAACAGTGAAAAAACCAAGAAAGAGATAAGACAAAACAAGTTGTGACTGTTGTCATACAGGCTATGATGCTTTATACACCTTGGATACACATACATGTAGCAGTCTATGTGTCCCTTACGTTTTCAAAACATGTCCCACAATACAGCAGTTATGACATTTGAAGGATTACACCTTGGAAATGAATTCCTTCCACCTTCAATCCTGAGGTCTGAAAAACTGGACAAGTTTTCACACTACATTTATTGTCAGTATTACAAATGTATCTGTTCATTCTTAAGAGATCCACTGCATGTAAAATTGTGTTGATGAAGGTTACATTGCATGAAGAATGTGCTTCAGATTTGCACACACAGCTCTGCTGTTTGCAAGGCCATTTCATATCATTAAATACATACAAATTACAATGTATATTGTTACATTGTAACTAGGGTACATGTACAGTATACTGTACATGTTTTGCAGTTTTAAGAAATTGAATTTCAGTATTGTCACATAGTTATTTTTTCATTGTCTTGTATTTTGCCTGACCTATCTAATGATAAATAAAAACTGGTATCTACATGTACATGTAGTGCATTGTGCTACTGGTTAAAATCTTAAAGTCAGTCTTTTACAACAAGTAGGTGCACAGATCGTATTTAGTTGATTTGTTTAATCAAATAATGTGAATGTTTGCTTAATTTTTTTTCATTTTGATATAAAAACCATTTTGTGAAATTAAAGGCTTCTTTGAAGGTAGACGAGAACTATCAAAAGCTTTGGAAACCAAACCCTCTCAAATAATATTAAGGAGAATATGGATGTGAGTTGTAGTTAAAAGGTACTTGTACATACATGTACTTGTAGACGAATAACATAAATTGTAAAAACTCTCCATGCAAGCAGTCAAGTGACTGCTTTCTTCTTTGTTATTGTGGATTGAACCTTGCACAGGAGTTTGACAAAAAGTTAATGTTTGTTTCTGTAAACCATGATCAAGAAGGAACAAAGTTAATAATGTATAAAAATTCAAACACTTAGAGGCTTACTGGTTCTGATTACAGTACATGTTCCGATACATGTACATGTATATTGTGAACCTTTGTAATTAATGTAATGTTTGTATTGATCATATGTACTGTACATTGTACGTGTAAAGACGTTTTGTCCATTTTGATCCAGATTAATATTTTCATGAGCGTGGGGAAAAGATTTGCGATGTTAGTTTGCCTAAATTTTGCTTTTGTGACCATTTTGAAAAGTACCGTACATGTACGTACAAGATGTGTACAATGTATAAAAGCAATATGTGTGTGTGTGTAGGCTACATGTATACATACGTAAGTGTTGTTTACTCCTACAGTTCTGCACATCTTGGGCCCCTGTGGATAAAATATTGGGGTATCACATGTAAAAACTCTTTTCTCTTCTTTAAGAATCAAATACTTTTTGAATGGATTTGATTGTGAAACCTCAGAGTATTAAGATTCCTTCTTTCCACTGAAATGAAGACAAGACAGAGTGCCGGTACCTAGTTTGTGCTTTACATTGGGTTGCATCTTTCTGTTTTGTGGTTAGGTTTGCCAACATCAACATGCCTGCTAGACCAGCCTCGGGCACAGATGAAGACAGAAAGAAAGGAACCATCGCCGTTCATTGGTTTCGCCATGGTCTTCGTCTCCATGACAACCCTAGCTTTATCGATGCCATTAATCTTGCCAGTGAGTTGTACCCTGTATTCATCTTTGATGGCGAGGTTGCAGGTATGTGCCAAAATGGAAGAAATTTAATTGTTCTGATTACGATGTACGGTACTCGTACACTATGTACATGTACATGTATGGCAGTGTTCAGTACTTAATGCATAGGGGCTGACATTGTTTCAACTTGCAAACCTTGATCTGTAAAATATTTTACTCAGAGGTGCTTAACTGTACAAATTATTTCCTCTAGAAGTGGTGTAGCTTTAATTCTGTGTTGAAAGTCATTTACACATCGACAACATTTTGTAATAGCTAAAAGGCCCATCTGTTCAACCCACACTTTAGTACGTTTTATTTTCTTGAATTTAAACTGCATAATCCAGCACTCAATATGCAAACATTGTGGACTGACTCCACTTAAAAATAATGCCCACGGGCAGTGCATGTAGGCAGCGAGACTTCAAAAACCTTAAAAGAAGAGACATGTACGGTCAAGATCAACAGCTGCCAAAAAGTAAATCAGAACCAATTCATGAAAAATAATGAAGGTATCGTTGAATCCAGGGAATACTCAGACTTGATCTGTGATTACATTTGTATTCAGTATTCAAGACAATTTATATGTAAATTAAACAAATACAGTACGAGATTCACGTAGTTTGGCTAAAAATGTGCTCGCAGTTTGTGTGGTATCGTTCCCCATAGTCGCTGTAAGACTAATAATATCAAGTAAGTTTTCCCGGATGTACGTGTATACATGTGCATGTACGTCATTCACATCATGTCATCAACATACATGTAAATGTATTCCCACTGAGCGGGAACAAGAGAGAGTATGTTTTCACATGCAGTCTGCCTTCGGAATGTTACCAATTTCTGTTTGGATGTTCATAGCGGTATACATGTACATGTACATGTATGGTCTTTGCCTGTGTGCTGGGCACTTACACGTACACGTACATGAGCTTGGTTGAAAACCACCTTCCCTGACCCGTCTGGAGTTTTTTTTGGCTCTAGTGCGTGTACATGTATGAGGCTGTTTTTAATTTCCTTTTGGGGCAGATAGTGCCACGTTTTTACATGTGCACGTGTACATGTACCTGAATTACAACTAGGTACATATGTACAGTCAGGGTAGAATTTTTAAATCTTATCAGTTTGACAAACTCTAGCGCACTCTAAATGCAGCTGCCCGAGTCTTGTCAAAATCAAATAAATTTGACCACATCTCGCCAGTTTTGCAACATCTAAATTGGTTGTCTTTCCGGGAGCGGGTCGAATTCAAGATTCTCCTGTTAACCTGGAAAATTGTTCAAGGATTGAGTTATTTTGAGTGGCCTCATTACACCCTATGCACCACAACGCAACTTGCGCTCATTACACAAGAATCTGCTTGAGATTCCGAGAACACAGACTGCCTATGGAAGAAGGGGCCTTTTCATCTGCTGCACCAGTGCTGTGGAACAACCTTCCAAATTGAATAAACCAGAATAAAAATAAAATAAAAAAAATTAAATGATCTCAGAAGAAACATTTAAATCAAACTTGAAAACTTTTCTGTTAAAGCATTTTTATTTTGTAGTTCACAAGTGACATCAATCTGATTTCACATTCTTTTCTAGCGCCTCGGATTAGTTTTCTAGATAGGTGGCGCTTTACAAGTGTTTGTTTATTATTATAAACAAACACTATTGTCAATAAATATTATTGCCTTCTACAAGTACTTGTAATAGGATTTTAAAACCGAGTTGTTTGCGTGTACATGATATGGCAATATCAGTCAAAGAAATGCGTGTGCATACAGTCGCACCAGCAGCTCAAGTGTGGCCAAAAGGCATTTTGCATGTGAAATAATTTGGCATTTTAGATCTCTCAGTTTTCCCTGTTTACAGTTAAGCTTGTCGGAATCTGTTGATATGCAGTGGAGGCATTTGTATCAACAGGTACAGTACAACATGTATCTAATCGGATTTTGATGAGAGCATGACAAGTGTTCCATACAAGCTGAGGTTCACTGAACGCCAGTGCATGACACACTGCAGTTTCCTTGTTGAGTTATTCGGTTCATCGCTTATTTTGCCTTGAGAATCTCCTCTAATAGGCAAATGTTTATTTTATTAGTCTCATTATTTTGTTTGGAGAGATACTGATATGGTACCAGTGCACGCCTTCAAAGCTTCAAAAATGCGCTCAGAGAGTTTTGTGTGTACCGGTATATTGTTTGAAATCGCATGTACACGTATGCCAGAACATGACTGAGGGCTCCCCTCTTTTGCCCTGCAATTTGGACTTGGTATGCCACTAACAGTAGAAAAAACCCACTTTACACTGGCATGTACATGTCCCAGTACCTGGACTATTACCATAACATTACACCAACAAAATCAACAGAAATACTGTTTAGCTACATGTACATGTACATTATGAACTTATTCTTCATGCAATTCCCTTGGTATCGTTATTTCTCAGGGACCAAAGTGTGTGGTTTCAATCGATGGCGGTTTCTCTATGAAGCCTTGGAAGACATAGACAGAAGACTCAAAGAAGTTGGTGGGAGATTGTATACCTTCAAGGGAGATCCTTGCACTATTTTTGACCAACTGATTGAGGTAGGATACATGAGAATCTTACTCTGAAACATCAAGCAAATTCTGTCGAGGATACATGTACATCATGTTATACACATGTTCATGCACTCACACATACATGTACATGTACAGTGCATGTGATATATGTACTTGTCACTGGGTTATGGGAACCACACACGGTCATGTTGAGAAACATACTGTAATGCTATGGGGACCAACAACGTGATGCGGATAAATTTTTGTCCCCACATTTCAAATTTCATCCCCACAATGTTTTTCTTACTCGTAGTTTCCTAACACAAGAAATTGTCCCCTTAATGCAGGTCTAGAAGACCCACCCACAATTACTTGAAAAATGTGTGGAAAAGTCCTGTTTTGTGATGTCATTCCTCCATGCTGGTACTGGGTACGGTGTGAGGTACCGGCAGGGTGGATTCCTCAGTGGTTGTACCGGGTATGGTGTGAGGTACATGTACCGGCAGGGTGGATTCCTCAGTGGTTGTACCGGGTATGGTGTGAGGTACCGGCAGGGTGGATTCCTCAGTGGTTGTACCGGGTATGGTGTGAGGTACCGGTAGGGTGGATTCCTCAGTGCTTGTACCGGGTATGGTGTGAGGTACCGGTAGGATGGATTCCTCAGTGGTTGTACCGGGTATGGTGTGAGGTACCGGCAGGGTGGATTCCTCAGTGCTTGTACCGGGTACGGTGTGAGGTACCGGTAGGGTGGATTCCTCAGTGCTTGTACCGGGTATGGTGTGAGGTATCGGTAGGGTAGATTCCTCCATGCTGGTACCGGGTATGGTGTGAGGTACCGGTAGGGTGGATTCTTCAGTGTTTGTACCGGATATGGTGTGAAGTACCGGCAGGGTGGATTCCTCCATGCTTGTACCGGGTATGGTGTGAGGTACCGGCAGGGTAGATTCCTCCATGCTTGTACCGGGTATGGTGTGAGGTACCGGCAGGGTGGATTCCTCCATGCTTGTACCGGGTATGGTGTGAGGTACCGGTAGGGTGGATTCCTCCATGCTTGTACCGGGTACTGTGCGAGGTACCGGTAGGATGGATTCTTCCATGCTGGTACCGGGTATGGTGTAGGTACCGGTAGGGTAGATTCCTCCATGCTTGTACCGGGTATGGTGTGAGGTACCGGCAGGGTGGATTCCTCAGTGCTTGTACCGGGTATGGTGTGAAGTACCGGTTGGGTGGATTTCTCCATGCTTGTACCGGGTATGGTGTAGGTACTGGTAGGGTAGATTCCTCCATGCTTGTACCGGGTATGGTGTGAGGTACCGGTAGGGTGGATTCCTCCATGCTTGTACCGGGTATGGTGTGAGGTACCGGTAGAGTGAATTCCTCAGTGTTTGTACCGGATATGGTGTGAGGTACCGGTAGGGTAGATTCCTCCATGCTTGTACCGGGTATGGTGTCAGGTACCGGTAGGGTAGATTCCTCCATGCTTGTACCGGGTATGGTGTGAGGTACCGGTAGGGTGGATTCCTCCATGCTTGTACCGGGTATGGTGTGAGGTACCGGTAGGGTGGATTCCTCCATGCTTGTACCGGGTATGGTGTGAGGTACCGGTAGGGTGGAGATGCATACAATGTAGGCTCATCACCACCCCTTAAAATTGGAGTAGCACCTTAAATAGATGTTTAATTTCTAGGTCACCAGTTGCATTCATGTATACAGGTACAAACACGTAGGTCTTGAGTTGCACTTGCTCATATGCACAATGTATCACTGCATGTACATGTACCAAAGTGTATCTACCGGCGGGGTACTAAGTACATGTACACTCCCATACATGACATGACTGTTTTGGTCTTGAAACCTTGTAGACCTGCAAGTTTTCAATTATTGTTTCAATCCACTAATTGTTCTATTTTTGATTACAATTTCGGTCAATTAAACAGCCAGATTTTCCTTATAAAATACTTATTTTAATGAAAGGATTAATTGATGATAAACAAGTCCACCAAGGTAATAGTAACTTCAGGACATTCACCCGTCAAAAAGGTTCTGTGCCTGGAATTCTGTTCAGAATTTTGTTTTTAAGATGTCTTTGGCTGATCTCTTTTGCCTTGTGTGAAGGAAACATTCATTTTTACAATGTGGTTTATAATAAATTGAACAGAAAAATTTAGCGAAGTAGTTTACACTTAGACCAATTCATTGAGTAACCAAATGATACCCATGCCAACAGGTGGCCCGAGAGCCTTGTGAAGTTTCCAGAATGCAGTAAATAGTGACATGAAGCTGTAATATGGTGAAATGGTACTGGGGTAGCTTATAGTGGCTAAGGTGTGCTGTAGTGTCCTACTGCAATTTAAGCAAATTGAATATCTCTCAGAGGTAGGGAGAAGCTCTGTTTTTGCAAAGGGATGAGCATAATTGCCGGTAGTCCAACTTGATGTTCTTGTACAAGTACATATTTACATGTGTTTGTCAAAAGAATGGGGGGGGGCAGAAACATACATGTACAGCCAAACATATCTGACTGTAGCTTAGGTTTGCATGAATGTTTAATGGATGGGAGATTTGCTATTTGTGTTAGAATATCATTACGGCATAAATAGATGAATCTGGGAAAGCGTAGTCATGGTAACGTGGATCATAGGATCATTTCCTACTTTCTATTCCTCCTTCATATGTTGATCCTGTAGCAATATATTTTGTGGTCTGAATTTTTACAAGCCTGGAGTAAGTACATGTACTTATAGCTTGTAAAGTACTTGTGTCTATACTGTACATGTACTCACACTATTTGTTGCCATAGTACCATCTATTAAGATTTTAAAGTCGCTTTGTCCTGATACAGTTCCAGCTTATGCTATTCTTTAGCCGTAGTATCGTGTGCTTGCAAGGGTCTTATATATTGGTGTACTGTATGAAGTCAAGAACTTAAGTGGCAATTCTACAGATTGCTGATTTTGAGGGCCTGTTGGTGCCATCTGGGTCTGGATGGACGATCCCAAGGCTGGTTCAAGCCATCCATTAGGCAGGTTTAATGTGGGATCACTGATTGCAATCCGGATCTGTGCAAAACTAGCAGGCCCTGAGCTATATGTATATGTACATGTCTGTAGTCCTTGGGGAGGTCTAGGCTTTCCTATCCTTGATCCAGACACGTGTTAATGTTCTGTCTACTGATAATGTATGGGTGTGTGCGAAGTACTCGGAGGAGTTGGTTGAGTGGGCGTTGTGAGGGTAGGATGGAAAAGGGGCACTTTCTCACCCCTAGGAAGAGGAAAAAAAGAAAACGAGAAAAAAAAGAAAGAAAAAGGAAAAGGAAATCACGACTTGCTTGATTATACGGTGGAGTTGATCCTTTTCCACAGCTAATAGCTTCTCAATTTGTGATGTGAGCTATGAAAACCTTTCACAAGGTCAGCTTTGCCATTTTGGTACGTATCAACTTCAAATTGATCTAGACACTGTTCTGTTTTCAAAGATTCTAGACAAATTAGATTCATACTGTAGATAACTTACATGTAGAATCCTAAATGTAATGTGTCTGGAAACAAGAGTGTGTCCATATTAATTTGGAATTTACATGCACCCAACTAACAAAGCTCACCATGTGAAGGATTTTTGCTGATCACATCACATTTGCTACTGATACAGTGTAAGTGCTTTGCCCCCTCCTGAGAAAAAGTTCCGCCCCCGTTGAAACAAATCCAGCCAACGTACATTCTGGGTTGTATAATTTCCATATTGAAATGGCAGCATTGATCTGTATTTTTATTAAAGAGCTGAATTGGTCTCATTTGAAGGAGTGCTTTTTTAGAGAAGTCCATTGCGGTATTGTCCAATTCATGTGGGAAAAACATTGCTGTTTTTAGCGTGAGTGTTTATCATTTCTCCCATGTCACCCTCTTGAATTCTAAAAGAGCACTTTTGTTGGCTGTTATCACCAGGAATGGGGTGTGAATTTGATAACCTTTGAGCAGGATCCTGAGCCTATTTGGCAAGACCGTGATAATGCTGTCAAGCGACTCTGCAGTGAGCGTGGTATCCAGTACATCGAGAGGGTATCCCATACTCTGTGGGACCCTAATGAGTAAGTCGTGACTGATAATTTAATGTCAGATGTCCAGAGTGGGATATCAAATATTGTAATAGAATAGGATACTGCAGTGCCCTTGGGGATCATAATGAGATTGCCCTTGCTGATAATTTAGATGACTTTGGAGCAAATATTTACTCGTTAAATTTGCCAAATTTGAACACATTTCAGCTCAAGTGAGTTTTGCTGTAACTTCTTTGTTCAGTTGTAGTCCTGCACTTTAACCCTAACCCCCTAGGGTGTGTGAAAAATCATATTAAAATTGGAGGATTCAGGACTATTAGGGTTAATGAACCTACATGTAGATACATGTACTGAGCAGTGGAGGTGCATGTACTGGTGTATGCTACATGTATGCTGTATAGTACATTGTAATTCAGAGGAGCTGTATGTTGTAACTGAAATTGAACACGGCTCACATTCACATCAGACATAGGTTTGGGAAGTTGTCTGTTTCCAGACATTGTTCATTCGTACATTGGAATGTCCAATGTCCGATATCCAACTAATTTCACTGTCATCATCAGACAATGGGTGAAAATATTTTCCCACTTGTGTGAAAAGGTGCGAAACTATATTTTCCCGCTGTAGGAAACCGTTTTCACACTTTTGAAATGAAAATGAATTCCCTTGGAAGAGAAAAGGTGTGAATAGAATTTACCAGTCCCTGTTTTATTTGCATTGTACTGAATATTCGACCATGGCATTTATTTTTCTTGTCTTGAAAATAATGTAATCCTCAAACATATGTAATCCATTATAAGTTCATTCTTAACGAGAATATATTGTGGAGGTCTTTGCTTTATCCCGTCTCAGACATCCTCCGTCCACCCCCCCCAACAACACACACACACAAAACAGGAAAACAAATTTCGAGACTTATGTACAAGACAAAAAGATGCTGTATGTAAGATGAAATTCCAAGTGGAGAATTGTCACAGCATACAGGTTTGTGTATTCATATTGTTTGGTTTGGTTGTACTCATATCAGAGTCACAGCTAGGAATGGTGGCACTCCACCGGTTACCTACGCCATGTTTCAAGAGGTAGTCTCCATGATTGGTCTTCCACAGCGACCTGAAAAGGAACCAGACTTTAGCTTAGTCAACTTGCCCATCTGTGACAACTTTGGTCAGTTTGCACTCCCTCGCTTTCAAGACATAGGTACGTGGAGGTGAATTGAAATAGACTTTTTTTAAGGGAATAAATGTGTGATTGTGTATTGAACAAGTATGAGAAAGTTGGATCAAAGACCATTTAACCATAGTTCTAAGTCTGATTGAAGGCACTCTTGTTGACAGTGGTTGGACCAGTCTAGTCAACTATTCGCGACCAGCCTATCGAGGTTGGTCACAATGATGGTTGCCATAAACCGTTTTTAATGGCACAGTGCAGAGAGGACCAGTATATTAGAAAAATGCTGGAAAAACAGTGCGTCACTCGTAAATGACCATTTTCACTTTTAATTTTGTTATTTTGTCCTTCCTGCAGCCACCTTTGGCCTAATGACCTGACAGCGGTTGACTAGGGTCATTCACATTTCAACTTCACTGCACATGCACCAGGTGCATATGTACGTCATGAACCAACCACTAGTTGACTAGTGATCTTTTATTAAATTTGCCCTATGTTTAAGATGGGCTTGGCTTTGGAAGCAGGCCTTAAACGTATTTGTTGAAGACTGGACAGGCACATGTGCATTCCAATTTATAAATATCTTTTTGTATAATTCAGCAAAATACAACTGAAAATATTTGCATGTTAACTTTGTTGCTTTGCAATTCTGTATGTGTTTTTCCTGTCCACGTTCGTTGTCAAATGAAATGACACAAACTGAACTGTAATGTAGAAAAATTATGTACCTGAATGTTCAGGTACCGGTAACTTTTCAAGGGCCACGTTTGTTGCTGGCTGGCATTTAAATCAACTATTTAAAGACCAGCCACACGACAGCCTGTCAACCAGTAGAAATAGCTAAACTATCCTAGGTACATGCATTTATGACTTGTTAATTTTTCGTTGTAAACACAAATTGCAGTTATTATATGCCAAGAAGGAAAGATGGTGCCCTTGACACCTTGATTACTGACAGGCTGTGATTGCTTTTAGCGGCCCCTGCATTCTGGATACACATGTGCATATTCCAGACCTGAAGCAGCTAAAAGAAATTATCAATCTTACATGTGGTTGTGGTTTTTGTATTTGTTGGCTTTGGGTCATCTTGTTCGGAAATCTTTGATGAGTGCGGGATTGTTTCATGTAACATGAGGGTTTATGCATTATTTGACACGTAGTACAGCTGGGACAGGTTCTATAAATAGATGGACCTTGTACAGTGTAATAGAATGTTTTATCAAGTTTTACTAAAAAGCCTTGAAATTGCACCTTTGGGTTTCAATTATCCTTATTGTAAATTATTGTTTTACTATTTTAACCAGATTTTGGAGCTTTTCTGTTTTGATGCTAATTCCATGTGCATATTCATGAGTAAAAGTATGATGCTATCCAAGGCACCGAATCTCAATGTTCCACTGATTTGTGCGTAAAGAATGTCTACATTTTTTTAAAGCACTGTTACCATGGATTTCATTTCTTTTGGCTGTTTATTGTTGTGTAAGTATGTGGCAAAAAGTTGGGGAGCAACCTTGTTTTTTCAAAAATGTTTTCATGTAGCAAATTTTGAGTTCACTATTTTAATATGAAAACGTGCAAACTGAGCAGTGTCTTCCTGGATTTACGTCAAGGCACAGCGCCCTCACTTGTCCGCATATGTTTGGTCAAAGGTGGATGTTTAAAAAGTGCACTTTTCAGTTCTCGCAACTCTGAAAAAGATTCCATACAGTCTTCATACCCTGAAGAAGGGTAAAGACATACACACAAAAAGATTCTAAAAAATTTAAGTGCATGGTTCCTTTAACTGAGTAAGAAATCGACTAAAACGTCTTTATTTTGTACATTGTGGGGAATTATAAAAGAGATATAAAGACTGGGTGTCAAAAGGTCAAGTTGAAGGCTTATAACCCCCTTAAAAATGCATTGACTACATGTAGGTGTTGCTTCATTTCAAGGTCCAAAGATGGAACATCCTGATCAAGAGCGACAGCTTTGGATTGGAGGAGAGACAAGAGCTCTGGAACTGTTTGAAGTTCGAGTTCGCAAAGAAGCTGCTGTAAGTCATTAGTCTGTCTGGCAATTATTCCTGTGACAAACCATTACTGAGGTAGCATCTCACTTGAGCATACATGTATGTTTCATGTCTTATGTGAGATAAAACATCCCCTGATGCACCTCAAGGTGGCTGGTCTACGGTACATGGCTATCTTCATTTGTCATGCTGCTTATGCATGTACCTATACAGACTGTGCTGAAACTCCAAGACAGTGTCGTGGAGTGATGTTTGCAATGATGACATGGCCCAAGACTGCTTGAGGGCGCCGTATACATGCATGCCAACCTCCAACCTCTGCATTCTTTGTACAAACACGGCTTGAATCACTTGCGTATGGAGATACATGTATGTACATGTAGATGCCACCCACTACTGCATACAGAATTCACCTTAAGAAGTTTCTGCGCGGTAACATGTTGTCTGGCACAAAACTGTTAATCTAGAGGCATGCAAGCATTTTGGTACCTGTGAGTTGTAACCAGAGCTGTTTATAGAGAGAGTTATGACATGAGTGTCTCAATCGTTGGAACCAAAATTGTGGATTATGCTTCAGTGCACATGGACAATTAGCACACAATAGCTGCATGCCGTACTGCGGGCATAATGAACAGCCATTTTGGTTCCAAAGTGTGAAAGTTTCGCTACTCTCTCTATAAACAGTTTTGGTTGTGACTACCCTTCTGGGTGAAGGGCTGTTTTTCATATTCATGTGACATGCTTGAGTGTAGTAATTGTTTCTAATTCTGGTGGCTAGAAGTGCAGGAAAACTCTGCTATTGCACTGGCTAGCTTAGGCAAAAACAAATGGCCATGTGAATTGTTTCTGACTTGTTATATGTAGGAGTGAAGTGAGCATGATGGAGATAACAAAAACTATTTCTGTTGATTTGGCTGCAGATCAAATTAAACCATGTATTTTGCATTTGTTCAATTTGTGTTGTTACAGGCTTTCAAAGCTGGTTACTGCTTGCCTAACCAGTACATGCCAGAGCTGTTAGGCCCACCCATGAGCTTGAGTCCATACTTGAGGTTTGGTTGTTTGTCTGTCAGGAAATTCTACTGGCGAATCCATGACACATACACAGAGGTATATGCATATGTAATTAGGTCCCGAGTATTCAATTGGATATTATGGCTGTACACTTTGTGTGATCCACCGGTAAACTTGTATAGTCGTGATAATCATCAAGCCCCCCCCTCATCAAGCGACAACTCTCACATGTCCAACAGTCCCAATTAAGACTGACAACATTGAAGTTACTAATTGCACAGATTATTGTGAGGAAGCCAGAACTGATACAAACATGACCAACATGTGCGAATGACTTGGTGCAGTTATGCATCGTAAAACCATCCTTTCTCATGAAGAATCTTTTCACTGAAGACACCAACGTGCATGTAAAAATCCTCACTTGATTCCATCTTTTATTTTGCAACAGCTGAACAACGCCATCTCTCCATCTCACCTGACTGCACAACTCATCTGGAGGGAGTATTTCTATACCATGTCGGTTGGTAACAAGAACTTTGATCGCATGAATGGGAACAACATCTGTCTGAAAATTGATTGGAATCAAGACAAGGAGAAGCTTGAGAAATGGATAGAGGCGAGTGGAGAGTTGGTTTATTTGGCCTGAAGTCACTCTTTGTGAACTTTTTGATACCCCTTGGATAATGAAGATTAAGTCACTAATTCAAATGTGATGTTTGAAACAAGTAACTGTGGAAAGCAAACCACACATACTCAAAGAAGAGATAAATACATGGTGTTACCGCAATCTTTACTATAAATCTAGTCTCTTTCACCATGAAAACCTTTAAGTCTTAAACAGCACATTTCTTGTGTTGTACTAAGTCTATCTTTGACAGAATTTGGCAGAACGGTGAAAGAAGCATAATTTCTTTCATAGTAGCTCCTCATAGAAAAGGAGGTAAAAAAGCTGTATTACGTATGTAGTTTATTATTTTATTACATATTATTATTAAGAGAGGAGTGATTAAATGTGATGTCTGGTATCTTTGTAAAGGGTGAAACAGGCTATCCCTGGATTGATGCTTGCATGAAACAGTTAAAGATTGAAGGATGGATTCACCAAGTCGCCAGGCATGCTGTGGCCTGCTTCCTGACCAGAGGAGATCTGTGGATTAGCTGGGAGGAAGGACTCAAGGTGAAGCAGTGTGTTGGACTATTCGCATGATTGTCTGTTAGTGAGATTGTAGCACGTTGTAGCCTGCTACCTGACAAGAAGATATTAGCTGAGAGGAAGGACTCATGGTGAAACAGTGTGTTGTCTGTTTGCAGTCCTGTGTTGACACAGCTGGCTGTGAATTGTGCATCAACTTACTTTGGTTTGTGTTCTGTACCACAGTTGTTATCACGATGTTGTCTGTTTTGTTCAACCTCTAAGAGTAAATGTGCATACGTGTATTTCTACTTGATCAGCTTGAAAGGAAACCCTGTCCCTTGTATTGCTTATCCCAAACGAGGCTGTTGAATAATCCAACCAGTCATTGCTTCTGTAGCATTTCTTCCCAACACGACGTCCCTTCTCATATTTCTCACCTTCCATCAGGTTTTCTATCAGTATCTCCTCGATGCCGATTGGAGCATCTGTGCTGGGAATTGGATGTGGATCTCCAGTTCTGCCTTTGAGAAGGTCTTGCAGTGTCCTAACTGTTTCTGCCCGGTACGTTACGGACGTCGCATGGATCCCAATGGAGAGTATGTCAGGTGAGAATGATTGGAGTCTGTAGTGCCAGAAGGTCAGCAGAATTCCTACTTGTTTCAGGTCACTGGTCAGCTTTCCTTCATTTTCATAGTGTTATATTTAAGTTGGGCCTGGCTGGAGCCATTTTTATGCCCGGCCTGTGAAATCCAAGGGATTTGTTCATGAAGTTCAGATTTGATTGTGGATTGCTCCTGGTGATCCTACGAAGCCTATTACACTTGAAGCCTAAAGATCAAAGATCAAGGTCACAATTGCTAAAACAACAGAAATCCTGTCAGTGTGATAACTTGAGACATACTTTGTGTATGAACTTTAAATTTGGTTTGTAAATTGGTCTTAACAATCCCAGGAAGCCTTTTGGATCTGAAAGGTCAAAGGTAAAGGTCACAGAACAATAGAAATGTTTATAGCATGATTACTTGAGAAATACTTTGCATAGGAACATAAAATTTGGCTTATGCATTCCTTTGGGTAATATCACAAGCCTATTGTATGTAAGCCCGAAAGGTCAAGGGTAAAGGTCTCAATTTCTAAAAGAGTTACTACAAAGTTGGCTTGTGATCAGAAATTAATGAAGTTGTGTGTATTTAGGCATGGGCCTAGTGGGGCATTTGTGTTTGTTTAATCAAGTGATCTGATTATGAAACAATTTGTAAGGTTGCAGTGTTTTTGGGGATGAGTCCAAGGTGGATCTCCTTTTGATGCTGTATATCAGCTTTTGATAGTATGATGAAATTCATTGTAAATTGGTAATTTTTATATTGCCATGATAAATCAAATTTTTAACTTCTAAACTATTTCTTCCTGAAATAGAAATAAATCTAGCATCATGGGGGGGGGATTTTTTATCAGTACAGTTTTTTATCATAAGGTCATTTTCACAACATGACATAAAGAATGGTATTTGTTGTAAATGTTGATTTTGTAGGAAATTTTTGCCAGTATTAGCCAACATGCCATTGAGATATCTCTTTGAGCCTTGGAAAGCTCCCTTAGCTGTCCAAGAGAAGGTTGGTTGTATCATTGGTAAGGACTACCCAATGCCGATTGTCGAACATCGTTCAGCAGCAGCAAGCAACCGGGAAAAGATGAACAAAACCGTCCAAAGCTTAGAGGAGAAATGTAAGCAGTTATGACCATGTTTTGAAGGGTTTATGCAGTACATTTGTTTTTAAATGCAACACTTGAAAATCCACCTGTGTCTCAATGAACCTCATGTTTAGTTTGTACATGTACTTGGCTATGTGAAAGGGTGTTTTGGTGCCTCGATTTACAGCATGGTACATGTACTTGGCTATTTGAAAGGGTGTTTTGGTGCCTCGATTTACAGCATGGTACATGTACATTCTGTATTGGATGTGCACTTTCAATCCCAAATTCAGTCTGACCTGAATGCGACCTTAGATCAGATTGGATTGAACGTGACTCTTTCAGATTTGAATCAGTTTCCAATTGTTAGGATAAAATGTCAAATTGGATTGAATAAATCATCTTTCATGTAATGTGACAAAATCCAAAAAAAAAATGTATTTTCTAGCATGCTTATTAAAAATACCTTCACTGCAGCCTTTCTTGTAAGTAAAACATGCGGCTGGTAATGCTTCTTTGAACATTTCCATTTCCACCCTGCACGGTGACCAAAGTCCTCCCATAACTATCCTTGGCCCTGGTAAATTTTTGATGTCACTCGGAATCTAGGCATTGTCACAGTCCAGCACTCCCCAACTAAATTGGTAAAAATATAAAGCTGCCCTGACGTTAATTCCAAACATTCACCATTACCACCTTCAGCGGTAGTGATTACTTCCAAGTCACATGTCCCAGCATGTATCACCTGCAGTCACCCAGACATAGAGCTCTTTGGCACTCTACATAGCCTAGGCCAAAACATTCTTCCTACCAAGTTAACGGCCATACCTGTACATGTATGTCTTTACTTTGCAGTTGCTCACTGCACTCCATCCAATGAAACTGAAGTGCGAGAGTTCTCCTGGCTCCCAGAGACAATCAGAGGGGTAGACAAATGTACTGCAGATGACCTGTGTGAGATCTTGGGCATTTAGGTGGACATAGTTCAGATGGACCAAGACACCGAGTCAGCACAGTCATCATCAGGAGGGCTTTGATAAAAGGCTCTAAATATGTCCAGGAGTCTGTTCACAAGTTCATTCTGAAGCTCTCTTAGTTTGATGTCTTGATACATTTACATGGTACATGTACATTTGAGTTGAAACTTAACCTGGTTATGGGAAATGGTCTTGGAACTTTCGCTCTTCCTAGGGAATTTGTTTTCATTTCAAGTGGGAAAGGCTCTCCTTAGATTTTAACATACATATAAGTGGAGAAAGATTTTCATGTCTTTCCACACAAACATTTTCATGCCTCTTCACCCAAGTCGGAAATTATTAAGATTTAGAAAGTTCAGTATTCCAGCACATTTACTTCGACCCAAAAGGTTGTCTGCAAGGGTGAACTTAAAAGAAATGAAAGAAGCTTTATGTAATAATGACAAGCTTAACTGATAGTTCCTTGTAATTTCAGTGGCATGGTGCTTTGTAAAATGCTCAGCATTGCTGCCACTGTTGGACATTTCACTATTAATTAATTCTTCGGAGAAGATAATAATGTATTCAAAGAAGTAAGGTTGGGGTGTTGCTGGGGGGTGCAACTGCCACCTTGTTTTGTCCAGTTTGTGGGAAGGTCACTTAGTCACATGACCGATAGTACATGTAGGTATCAAATATCAACAAATATGGCATTCTCTGAGAAGAGCCTGGTGATAGCACTGTAGTGAAGTCAGAGTTCTTACATGTATGTGACTGATTCAAGACCGATTGGTTTGAAGTCTAATGGAGGCCTTGGACAAACCTACAGTATGTGTAAACTGTTTCACTTTTCTCTATACAAGACATGTGTTTACAGTATTCCCATTGATGGTAAGTTAACAATTTTTGATTACTGTGGCCCATGCTGGAGATGGAACTGTAAGGACATTTTTGTATGTATAAAGAATGCTTTCATGCCATAATTTATCGTAGATTTAACATCTTTAACAAATTGTATTAAATATTGTTTATCGGTACATTTACATAACATACATGTATGTGTCTATATTCTATGTTTATGCAGGAAAGCATGCACTTTATTTTTAAGGTAAATTAGAAAAAGAAGTGAAACCATCAACTCTATTGGTTTCTGTGAATGTTGATGATTTGTCACAAAATTGGCAGTGCTGTTAACTTTTGTGCATGCATATTAAAAAAAAAATTAAACGGCCGGTCTGTCTTAAGTTGTTTTAGTTTTGAAGAAAGCTACAACTAGAGCTGTGTTGAAGCTTTCATTACTTCCTATTCCAATGATACCGCACATCACAGTCTGATTGCTACCTCTCTGCTAGGATTATACATCACAGTACATGTACACGCACAACCAATCAGATTTAATGCTGGAAGGTCATTGCCTGTCTGCAGTGTAAAGCCATTAGGTTGTCAGTCTTGCACTGTCGGCCACAATAAGCCTTTTGCAAGTTAACCCTAGCAGTCCTCAATCCTCCAACAGGTGAAGGATTGAGGACTGTCAGGGTTAAATTTGAATAAAATCCTGGTACAGCATTATCTGATTGCACATAAAGATAATTTGAATTCCCCAGACTTAAGACACTATTGCTGTACCTCGTGAATTTAAAGAACTCAATGTATCAGATTCCATTCAAATTAAACTTGCAAAGGGCTCACTGCAAATCTGCTCCAATGTCTTAATCCAGAGACTGTTTTGTGGTCTCTAAAATATTTTAAACTTTTGGGAGAATCATGGTTACTCTAAACCTGGTACTTCAGACTTCCACAGAGAATATTTTTGATGAGCTGGATAATCAGGAAGATTTTCTATTGTAAATACTCTTATGTGTAGATGTATCTTACAAGAAACACCCTTGCATGGCAGAATGGTGTTCGGAAAGTTTTGGCATTTCTAGGATCAGGACTTGCATGCAGATTATAAAGGGTAGAGACCAGGGCTCAATTTCATGGCGCTGCTTACTGCAGAATTCTGTGCTTACGATCTCCATTCTGTGCTAACCGCGCCAGCAGAAAAATTTTGCGCTAACCCTTTAAGCACAGAATCCTTAGTCACAGGATGTACGCATGCGCACAAGCCAAAATTCCTTGCTAACCCGTGAAATGAGCTTGCTTAAAGCACAGAATTTTCTGCTACAGTAAGTGTCGATGTTTCGCTTGCGGTAAGCAGCCCCGTGAAATTGGGCCCAGTGTCGTAGTCCACAAGACCACACAAGACCTCCAGTCTGAATTGAAGTCACAAGCTATTCAAATGAAGTGCAACAAAAGCATTCCTTTGTCATTGTTCACCCCGTTACTTGTGCGTGGTTTTGTGTCTGGTCTTGTGATGGTATCAACTACAACACTGATGCAGACTCATGTTGAAATTATGAATGGTTTGGTCTATTGGAGAGCTAGTGGGACACACACACACACTGGTTTATATTGAAACAGCACAGAAAAGTGCACATAAGCAAATTTCAGCTGAATGAGCACAAATATGAATCATTTTTCACTTGAGAACAGTCAGGTGTGGGACATTCCCCTGAAGTGCTGGCAAAGTGAAATTTGGTAACAGTAGCAATTTCCAAGTTCAGAGTTACGCTGTGGGTATGGTTAGCATGTGGAGAAGCATAAGGAACAGAAATGGGATTGAAAGGGAGAAATTCAAGTAGGAGTAGAAACAGTTATCGCATTTCAAACTTGGCCTGCAGGACAATTCCAAACGTGGCCTGCAGGACAATTCCAGACTTGGCCTGCAGGACAATTCCAAACTTGGCCTGCAGGACAATTCCAAACTTGGCCTGCAGGACAATTCCAAACTTGGCCTGCAGGACAATTCCAAACTTGGCCTGCAGGACAATTCCAGACTTGGCCTGCAGGGCAATTCCAAACTTGGCCTGCAGGACAATTCCAAACTTGGCCTGCAGGACAATTCCAAACTTGGCCTGCAGGACAATTCCAAACTTGGCCTGCAGGACAATTCCAGACTTGGCCTGCAGGGCAATTCCAAACTTGGCCTGCAGGACAATTCCAAACTTGGCCTGCAGGACAATTCCAAACTTGGCCTGCAGGACAATTCCAAACTTGGCCTGCAGGACAATTCCAGACTTGGCCTGCAGGGCAATTCCAAACTTTGCCTGCAGGACAATTCCAAACTTGGCCTGCAGGACAATTCCAAACTTTGCCTGCAGGACAATTCCAAACTTGGCCTGCAGGACAATTCCAAACTTGGCCTGCAGGACAATTCCAAACTTGGCCTGCAGGACAATTCCAAACTTGGCCTGCAGGACAATTCCAAACTTGGCCTGCAGGACAATTCCAAACTTGGCCTGCAGGACAATTCCAACCTTGGCCTGCAGGACAATTCCAAACTTGGCCTGCAGGACAATTCCAAACTTGGCCTGCAGGACAATTCCAAACTTGGCCTGCAGGACAATTCCAAACTTGGCCTGCAGGGCAATTCCAAACTTGGCCTGCAGGACAATTCCAGACTTGGCCTGCAGGACAATTCCAAACTTGGCCTGCAGGACAATTCCAAACTTGGCCTGCAGGACAATTCCAAACTTGGCCTGCAGGACAATTCCAAACTTGGGCCTGCAGGACAATTCCAAACTTGGCCTGCAGGACAATTCCAAACTTGGCCTGCAGGACAATTCCAAACTTGGCCTGCAGGACAATTCCAAACTTGGCCTGCAGGACAATTCCAAACTTGGCCTGCAGGACAATTCCAAACTTGGCCTGCAGGGCAATTCCAAACTTGGCCTGCAGGACAATTCCAAACTTGGCCTGCAGGACAATTCCAAAACTTGGCCTGCAGGGCAATTCCAAACTTGGCCTGCAGGGACAATTCCAGACTTGGCCTGCAGGACAATTCCAAACTTGGCCTGCAGGACAATTCCAAACTTGGCCTGCAGGACAATTCCAAACTTGGCCTGCAGGACAATTCCAAACTTGGCCTGCAGGGCAATTCCAAACTTGGCCTGCAGGACAATTCCAGACTTGGCCTGCAGGACAATTCCAAACTTGGCCTGCAGGACAATTCCAAACTTGGCCTGCAGGACAATTCCAAACTTGGCCTGCAGGACAATTCCAAACTTGGCCTGCAGGGCAATTCCAAACTTGGCCTGCAGGACAATTCCAAACTTGGCCTGCAGGACAATTCCAAACTTGGCCTGCAGGACAATTCCAAACTTGGCCTGCAGGACAATTCCAAACTTGGCCTGCAGGACAATTCCAAACTTGGCCTGCAGGACAATTCCAAACTTGGCCTGCAGGACAATTCCAAACTTGGCCTGCAGGACAATTCCAGACTTGGCCTGCAGGACAATTCCAAACTTGGCCTGCAGGACAATTCCAAACTTGGCCTGCAGGACAATTCCAAACTTGGCCTGCAGGACAATTCCAAACTTGGCCTGCAGGGCAATTCCAAACTTGGCCTGCAGGACAATTCCAGACTTGGCCTGCAGGACAATTCCAGACTTGGCCTGCAGGACAATTCCAGACTTGGCCTGCAGGACAATTCCAGACTTGGCCTGCAGGACAATTCCAAACTTGGCCTGCAGGGCAATTCCAAACTTGGCCTGCAGGACAATTCCAAACTTGGCCTGCAGGACAATTCCAAACTTGGCCTGCAGGACAATTCCAAACTTGGCCTGCAGGACAATTCCAAACTTGGCCTGCAGGACAATTCCAAACTTGGCCTGCAGGACAATTCCAAACTTGGCCTGCAGGACAATTCCAAACTTGGCCTGCAGGACAATTCCAGACTTGGCCTGCAGGACAATTCCAAACTTGGCCTGCAGGACAATTCCAAACTTGGCCTGCAGGACAATTCCAAACTTGGCCTGCAGGGAGAAACAGATGCTGTTGAATGAGTAACATTAAGAAAAGCACAACGTTATTTAAATAAGATGCTGTATTATTCAATGCACTGCATGCCGCGTCTCTTAATCCGGTGTGTTTGGAGTGCCAGGAGTTATAGGAAATTATGACAAGTGAAGAAACACTTAGTGCTTCATTCGTAATAAACACTGGTGCAGGTTCATTTCACTTTTGCTGTAGCTTATGCCGTGCTTCACTGTTGTATTATGTGATTTCATGGGACAGGGATTCATCTTGGAAGAGAAGCAGACGCTTTCACCTCTACCGCTTGACTTCACTTATGACAAGAAAGACTGGTTAAGCTGTCTGGCATATGCATAATAACGCACACTGTAAAAACAGAAGCATTGCACAAGAATGCCTCAGTGTTGCTGGTACCTCCGCGCTGTTAGTTTTATGGATGAATATTTTGGCTTGAACCATACATACCAAAAATTTATAAAATGAAACAATTATATTTTCTTTCCATTTATCAGCTTTAAGCTAAAACCCTGTGAGCAGCCATGCCCACAAAATTGCACTGAGTAGCAATGTGGATAAAAAAAACATCCAGGTCATTTCCTGGTCATGTCTATAGCTCAGTGCCATGGTGAACCTACAGGGGTTACAGCTAGGTTAAAGGGACTTGGCAGTCTTAAAGGACATTAGTGAAAATTTGAATTTCCCAGACTAAAGACACTATTGCTGTACCTCTTGATTTGGAGCACGCTTTTGCACATGCATAGCGACCACCATCTCTGGAATGGACTGGTTCCTTTGTGCCGTTCTCATCCACTGAAAACTGCATACTGGGGCAAGGTGTCTCTCATATAACTAAGCAAAGGCTTGCCCCATATCAAGAGGTATAGCAACAGTGCCTGAAGTATGCAGAATTCAAATTATGTTCACGCAAATTCAAATCTGTGCAGGATTTTTATCAAATTTAACTTGCTAAAGGCATATTGGGCTTTGTTGATCACACAACTTTTCCTAATTCCATCCATTTGGACATTTTACAATATTCTCAGAATAAAATACAAAATATACAGTACTCTATGTGCTTATACCAGTCCGGCAGCCTAGAACCAAATTTTACCTTAACCCCCAAGTCTCTACTTACAATAGCAATGGTACAAACAACTCGTCTCTCTCTCTCTCTCTGTCCTTTTCTAGTGGATCCATACATGTAGGTCCTCAAAACATAATATAGCCCAAAATTATAGCCATATGGCAGAAAAATTGAAATAACAGTTTTCAAAAAATCTTAGTCCTTTGCAGCAGACAGTGTGAAAGGTCCACACTACCTTAGATCTCATAAGCAACCCAGTGATTATGAACAATCAGCAGAAAAAAAAACTTGTTCGGAGATTTAGGGGTTACCTTCCATGGCTTCCAGACTATACTGGATCCTACAGTCTTAATTTCTACCCACTGGACAACATGGTGTTTACTTCTTGATCTCAAGAAGGTTAATTTGTCTCCAAATTTCTGTGATATAAGATTCCACTAAAAAATGGCTAAAACAACACCTGCTGCTGCTTTTGGCTGGAGGGTAGAGCAAAATATGGGGGGGGGTGTTCCTAAAAACTGTCAGATAACAGACTGGCAACTTCACAAGAGTTGGTACATGTACATTTATAAAAACTCCAAATCCTCAACTGTCTTATTCTGCTACTTGGTTTTATGGTGATAGTATGTGGACTTGATGGGGCAAAAATGGTATTTCCTTTAACACCCAAGAAAATTTCTTCCCCCGTAAAAATTTTGCTGTTATGAAACACGGGTCCCATGTGAACACATGGAAAAAAAGTGGAAAAACTGTAAATTTCTTTAGGTTAATCGCATAAAGGCACTTTAATTTACTAACAGCAAGTAAATTCTAAGAAATTTATACGGCAATATGAAGTAATTTAGTTTGCAATTGGCTATATAGACAAGTGCGCAATGAAGGGCATAAATTTAATTTGCAAGTTAAGCTCACACCTTTCCCACAAGTACAGAGCAAATGGAATGAGAAATGCAGATGCACCCCCCCAACCATCAATACCATCCTCCACCTTATTCCAGATATTCTTGCCTACATTCTTAAACTTATTGTACCTTGGTACCTGAGTGCTTGATAATTCCCTATTTTCTATTTCTATGTATTTTTTTCCTGAAGAGCAACCATGTGCTATGGTCCAGCGGAGGCTTCGGTAACTACCATATCTCATACACATTTATAATAGAGGGCAGAATTCTCAAAAATCAATGCACAATCAGGAGCCAGTCTCCGTTTTGGCTGTAGATCACCTGATGCACTTAGCAGGATCTGTGAGCAAAGTCAAATATGCTAGTAGAACCTTTACTATGAACAGATTTTATACACTTAAGAAGATGCCATGGTATTTTGGTCTAGGTGAAGTACGCAAATGTTAGATGGAAAGGTGATCCCTGTGCATATTGACAAGCATTTTTAATGTCTGAAAATATAATGGCAAACAAATATAAAATCAGAGTTTATTCTGGGGTGGATGGTTGATGTTAATCCCCTTGGTATTGGAGGTTGAAAATCTAGTTAATACCTCAGGGATATAAAGCAACCATCTAGCCCCCAAACCATGTTTTACTGTAGATGTATTTATATAATGTACATACAATACTTCTCTTGCAAGAATCACACAAAAAAAGAAGCAAAACTAAAAAAACACAGGTTCTTGTCCTCCCAAATTGGTTCAATTCACCCTTGCATGAATGTCACTAGTAAATAATGCGACTGAAAATCAAAGAGTGTAACATGCACATACAATGTATCAGATTTCATTGTTAATCTATAAATAGTCTGTTTTTCTTTTGAGTTGAAAGTCAACATCAATTTCACCTGGCAAACCATACAGCATGTATCTCTGTCTCATATGTACATTCAACATTCTCAACAGTTCACCAACTTAAGGTTTTCAGGATGCTTTCTTGTTACTCTTGTCTTTCCACCAGTCAATGCCATGTTCCTTCTTTTGATGGTTTTTAAGGCTCACGTTATGATTGAACGTTTCCTGACAGATCTTACACTGATAAGGTCGTGCACCTGTGTGCATCCTCATGTGCAACGTCATGTTACTCTTTTGGGAGAAGCCCCTCCCACATTCTGGACACTTGAACGGCTTGTCTTCTAGGTGGATGAGTCGGTGGATGTTCAGCCGTTTGGAGGCCTTAAATTGCTTCCCACACTTTTCACAGACAAACAAGTTGGAGGTGTCCTTGGAATGCTTTTCTCTGCAGTGTGCCATGAGTTGAAATTTTTTGTAATATGACTTGTCACACTCTGTGCAATGGAGAAGCTTTCTATTTTCCCTTGCTTTGTGGGTCTCCTTGTGTGATGTTAAGATACACTTGTAGGCAAAACGTTTTCCACACATTTCACAGACAAACCGCTTCTCCTTATGACTATTGCGGTGTTTCTGTATGTTCTCAAAATAATTGTTACATTTTGAACAGTGTCTCAACTCAGTGGCTATGTCATATATGTTGCCCTCTGGAGAGATTGAAGGTCCACTTACTACTCTATCAACAGAAGTTTCTTGATGGTGGGTCGTAGTGTAATGTGTCCTCATGTCATCTGCCTCTCGGAACCTCTCTTGGCACGACTTGCATTCATACACTTTGGGAAGACGCGACAATTGGACTTCTAATCGAACATACATGCAGTGCCTGTAAAAAGAACACATACTTTGGTGACAAATTCCCCACTTGAGGAACATGTAACTGAAATCAGTAAAAACTGTCCCAAAAGCCACAACAAGCAAAGGTATTTATCAACCTTTTGCTGAAGGGAATGTGCAAAGGATATCATCCTTACCCCAAAGCCATCAGTTTGATTAGCTATGGTTCTGAAAATACAGTAGTCACCCCCTCTTCAATTAAACTGGCCATGTGACTAGACCATCAATACAATTAAATAATAAGCACCTACAGAGTTGGGAGTCATCTTTGTTTTTCATTATCACAAATGAACAAAACATGCCTGGGGACGGGGGTATTTATCCACATTCATTAACTGTGAAAACTGACGGGATGACTCCTTTGGTACATGTACTGGTGTTTATGGAAAATGAAGCTCTATCCCTGATGCAGTGCTCTAAACTAATCACCATCTTGATGGGCAACTGATTTATAGTTTTTATTTCAGTAAGTCCAGTTGATTAAAAGAAGATCTCATCAACACCTTTGATCTACAAGCAACATTATACAACACCTGAATTATTCCCTGCCATCTGATTGATGGGTTGTTGACAGGCCTCGGCCTTAGCACGAGACCAGCATACATGGCATACAAATTCTTCTAAATACTACTACGGGCTGGTAATGCTTTCTTTAACTTGCAAGGTGAGCTAGTAGAGAAATACCTACCAGGTACTTGTTTTAACGGTCATTATTTTGTCTTATTTGTAAAGAAGAAAAAATTGTGAATTTTGATAGTGTGTTCATTCTTAATTTTAAGTTTCAAATCTTCAACTTTTAAGTTTAAATATTGACAGCATGACCCATAGTAACGGATTAAATAATACAGTTTAAAACAGCCAGTCAAGATTAGTTTTGCTAAAAAAAGGTCCCATGGACTGGTGACAATTCCTGTGAGCTAAAACAAAAATAAGTCAATTTATAAGAAGTTACAGGTAGTGTGTTTATAGATCTCAGTGAAGCATTTGATCGTGTTGACCATGAAATTCTTCTGGAAAAATTGAAAAGGTTTAACATGTCTACTTCACTAAATCATACCTAAGCGATCATAGTCAGTCGATAAATATAGAGGGTAAGATATCAAAGGCTCTGCCACTAACCGTTGGTGTCCCACAGGGTTCGATATTAGGACCGCTTTTATTCATTATTTACACAAGTGATCTGCCATCCTGTATCCCAACAAATTGTAACTTGTATATGTATATAGATGACTCCACTCTAATGTGCAGCTCTTCCAGTATTAATGAAATAGACAGGAATCTGAATGTAGCTCTTGACAGAATTCTACATTGGTCTTCAAGAAACAAACTTGAACTACCGGTAAATACAAACAAAACCAAAAGCATGTTGACTGGTTCAAGGCAGAAAACCGCCAATATTATTACAGACGTTATTATTGACGAAACACTAAGTTGGGGCCCACATGTTGATTACGTAAGAAAAACAGTCTCATCTAAATTAGGTATGTTAAACAGAATCTGGAACTATGTTGGACAAAGTAGCCTGCACACACTTTTCATTAGCTTAGTTATGCCAACTTTACAATACTGTTGCACGGTGTGGGGAGGAAGATACATATCCCACGATACCACTCTTAACAAATGTCTAAAAAGAGCTGCACGGATAATCCTCAAATGTACCTCTCTCGCCCCCTCAGCAAATATGTTTGCTACACTGAACTGGGTACCATTTTCTGAGAGAGTTAGATCTAAAAAGACTGTTCTTGTTTTTAAATGTCTAAACAAATTAGCTCCTACATGTACATGGATTTATTGTAGCATGTCCTGTCTATGGGCTCTGATGCTGACAAAGAACTACTCCGTCAGGCACAAATCTCCGTTCCAGGCAAAACTGCTCTGTTTATTTTGACGAAAGCAAAAGGGCTGTCTGACACACAAAGCTCCAGACACGAGGTGTCTAAGACAGGGACTGCGCAGGCCCGAGGCGGGAAAGCCGCAGGTCGTTTGCATACCAGCGGGGGCAGCCAGCTAGCTCCATGTGGGTCCGAGCTGGTGCCTCCATCGGCCGAACCCGCCGGTGCCACACCAACCCCTCCGAGGACTCTAGTTCGTCCCCGAACGAGGCGGCGCAACCCAGCGGGCCAGCCTGCAGCCATTCCGGTCGCCCCTGCGCAGCTTGCAAGGCAGAGGAATTAGCAAAAGCAACAACTACATGTACAAGTACTACAACAACAAAAAAAGAAATATCTACACAAAGGGAAAGCTATGACAAAAACTGGTAATCTGGTGGGCTCCACGGGTCTACTCTGCTACCATGGGGGGGGGAATCCTGGGGTCCAATGTGGAGGAGACTCCGGTTGCCGTGGTGCCTCCCGGCATTGCCTCGTTGCTCCGGGGGACGGACTCCGGAGGGCAGTGTAGGGGGCTCCCGCTGGACCTCCGACTGCCGGAACAGCCAGTCCCAGAACTGCCACAGGGCTTGTTCTGGGTACCGGGTCGGAGGCGGCGCTCCCAGGGGTAAAAAGCCCCCCCAGGGACGGCTGCCCAGCGTAGTCGGCGTCGACACCGTATTGCGCATACGGCTCACCGCCGAAGGTGTACAACATCCGGCCTGGGACTTCATAAGTGTGAACCACCAGGGTCTGGAATTGGCAGTGGCCACGGCGGTCTAGGCCAGCGGGGGCCACCTCCTACCACCACTGGCTGTGGTGATGCTCACAGAGGGGCGGGTCCATCATGGTGTCTGCGTCTCTGGTGGCCCGCTCCTCCTGCAGGGTGGCTCGCACCCCCAGTCGCAGGCAGGCCCCCCCCGCATACGTCACCCAGGAGCCGGGGGGTAGACTCCGGCGGCCCCCGCTCCAAACCGGGGCTGGGGGCTCCACTTTGGTCTGCGTCCCCGTCTCTACTGAGTGACGCAGGGGGGCGGTTCCGGTTGTGGCGGCCGCCATGGGGGCCCGAAGGCCCAAGGCCGCACCAGAAGGTGAGGGCTTGCCCGCAGCAGCTGACTGGGGGCGGGTCCGGGCGGCTCCCTCCGGAGGACAGGCAGGGGCAGGTGACTGCTCCATGGGGAACTCGTCACCCCCCAACTCCCTGTCACTAGCAAAGACCTCCAGGATGTCAGTATCATCCGCCCGGACCTGGCCGACGAGGACGTGGTTGCAGTGTCGGTGGTGCCGATCCCGCATGTCCGAGCGGTAGAAGCAGCGGCCACACCCCCGCTCACAGGTATAGGGCCGGGCGGTGAACAGCTCCGGACAAGCCGTCCTCAGGTGTCGCCGTAAGTTGGTCCGCTGGCGGAATACTCGCTGACAGTGGGGGCAGGCCAAGCAGTCCATCCTGGGGAGAGAAACAGAGGGAGATTCAGGAGTTAGCTTGGGGCAGAATTGCACTGGGTGACGAACCTGCCGCCCCTTGCGAGTCACGCACCCGCCCCCGCCTCCGGCTCGCACGATGATGGCTCCGCCGGTGCGCTGCCTCCTTGGCTGCTTGTGTCTGAGTTCTCCCCACTCGACACACTGCCGCTCCGGCCCAGGTGTCCTGATTTTGCCCCGTCAACAGGTTCCAGTGCGGTCCCTTCCTCAACGGGGGAGAGGGCCCCAGCGGGCAGGACCAGGGGCTGGATCCGCTGGCTCCTTGCCCCCCTGCCTGCAAGGGTGCCTCCTCGGCCAGGGCTCTGTGGGCTGCGCGCTCTCAACATCCTAGCTGCACATCGCCCAGGTAGCGCTTAAGCCGATTGTGATGCATGATCTGAGGCTTCACTCAGGCGGTACACTGCACTTTGTAGGTCACATTGTTAAGGCGTTGTAGCACCACGAAGGGCCCGTTCCACCACCGTTGCAGCTTAGGGGCGCGGCCGACCTTATTCTTGGGGGTGAACAGCCAAACACCCTGACTGGGCTTGAACCCGGCCCCCTGGGCGCGACGGTCATACTGCTGCTTCTGGTAGCTCTGAGTCCGCCTCAGGTGTCGCTGGGCAAACTCGTGGGCCTGGGTGAGATTCGCTCTCAGCTCGTCGGCGTAATCTAGTGCCTCGGTAGTCTCCATCTGCTCATCCAATGACCCGACTACGACGTCCAGGGAAAGTCCCACCTCCCGCCCAAGCATGAGCATGTTCAGGGTGAGCCTGGTGCTATCGTGCTGGGAGGAGCTGTAGGCCATCAGGACGTAGAGAAGATGTTCGTCCCAGTCATCCTGATTCTCAGCCACAAACATGCTAAGCATGGTGTTCACGGTTCGATTGAACCGTTCAACCATGCCGTTGGACTGGGGGTGGAAAGGAGTCGTCCTGGTCTTGTGGATGCCAAACAGCCGGCAGACCCCGCGGAACAGGCCCGCCTCGAACTCCCGCCCTTGATCCGTGTGGATCTTGAAGGGTGTCCTGAAGCGTGTGATCACCTGCTCCACGAGGGTCTTGGCCACGGCCTCGGCCGTCTGATCCGGAAGGGGAAATGCCTCCACCCACTTCGTGAAATAGTCCGCCACTACCATTATGCTGGTGTTCCCGGCCTTGGTTCAGCGCAGGCGTCCGGTGAGGTAAATGGCGATCCATGGGGCCCCCACCAGTTATTGTCGGAGCGGAGCTCTCCCGGGACACGGAGAGGACTTTTTAGAACCACAGAGATGGCACTTCTGGCACCACTCCTCGGCCTGCTGTCTCATCTCCCTCCAATACACAGGAGCCTGCCTGAGTCCAACCATGGTCCGAGCGACCCTGAGGTGTCCAGCAGTTCGGTGATTGTGGGCAAGAAGTAGAACCTGGGGCACCCTGGCCTGCGGGATGGCGATCTTCCAGGTGGGGGGTCCCCCGTCAGCCCTCGCCCACTTCACTTGCAAGACTCCTCAGAACAGGCGCAGTGTGTCCCATCTAGACCACCAGCTTTTGACCCCGGCGCCGAGGTCGGAGATGTCCTCCCACTCAGGCCGGTCGCTCCCTGCCACCAGCCACTGGCGGACTGGTCCCAGCTCCAGGTCGTCCTGCTGCTCCTGAGCTAGCTTGCTCAGGTCCCAGACGTGGGGAAACCCATCCATAATTGAGTCATCCTCCTCTCCGTCCATGTTGGCCAGGGACTCATCTTCTGCCTCTGGCGGCCGGCTCTGAGGGGGGGGGCCAAATCCACCGGAGGGGCCGGCCCCGTGTAACATTCTTGGTCAACCTCTTGGGAACGCTCGCACTGGCTGCAGGGTATCCGAGAGATGGCGTCAGCGTTGATGTGTTTCTGCCCCGCTCAGTGTCGCACTCGTAGCACCCCAGCCTCTGTAGCCATCTGGCTGTCTGCCCCTCTGGCTCTTTAAAATGAAAGAGCCAGCGCAGCGAGTCGTGGTCTGTCCTCAACAGGAAGCGCTTCCCCAACAGGTAGAGCTTAAAATAGAGCATGAAGTGCACGACTGACAGGAGCTCCTTCCGGGTGGTGCAATAGTTTCTCCCATATGACTCCCATAAGCCACTACCTGCTCTCCGTGCTCCCCCTCCTGGGAGAGGACGGCCCCGATAGTGCAGTTGCTGGCATCGGTATCAAAGATGTAGTGCCTCCCTGGGTCCGGATATTGCAACACCGGCACCGTAGCTAGGGCATCCTGCAAGTGTTCGAATGCCGTCTGGCAGGCATCTGTCCTCACAAACTCCCTCTGGCTCTTGTTGGTCAAAACATGGAGGGGCCGGGCGATCTCGGCAAAGTAGGCAATAAACCGCCGATAATATGACACCAGGGCCAGGAAGCTTGGGACCTGCATCACGTTCGCCGGCCTTGGCCAACCACGGATCACTGCGACCTTAGCAGGATCCCTCCGCACCCCCTCCGCTGACACCAAGTGGCCCAGAAAGGACACCTCCGTCTTGAAAAAGTCACATTTCTTTGGTTTCAGTTTGAGCCTGGCGGTCCAGAACCGCCCCAGCACCGTGGCCAGCCTCTGGTAGTGCTCCTCAAAGGTCCGCCCCCAAACTATCATGTCATCCAGGTAGACGAAGGCCACCTACCACTGGAGACCCCGCAGGACGCACTCCATCAGACACTCGAAGGTGGCCGGAGCGTTAAAGATCCTGAAGGGCATCATGGTAAACTGGTAGAGGCTGCTCTGCATCCCGAAAGCCATTTTCTCCTAGTCATCCTCCGCCAAGCGGACCTGTCAGTACACGCTGGCCAAGTCAAGGGTACTGAACCACCTGGCTCCCTCGAGTGCGTCTAAGTTATCCTCCATCCGAGGGATGTGGTAGGCATCCTTCAGGGTGGCTGCACTGACCCGCCGGTAGTCCACGCAGAAGTGCACAGACCCGTCCTTCTTCTGCACCAGGACCACCGGCGAAGACCAGGGGCTGTGCAACAGTTTAATTACCCCATCCGCCAGCATCTTGTCCACCTGCCTCTGGGCCTCCAACCACTTGTGCATCGGAAGCCGCCAAGGAGGTTGCCATTGTCCCTGTGTTAATTGGGTGCTGGACCCAGTCGGTTTGGCCAAGCCTGCCATCCGGCCCGGTGAAGGTACCCTGGAACTCTACCAGTAGGCTCGCCAGCCATGCACGTTCCTCGCTGTCCAGGTAGGCGGCTCCCAGGTCTAGGAGGTCCTGCAGGTGGGCAGGCACACTATCGCCCGAGCTCCGAGAGGAACCCACCTGGCAACCGTGGCCCGCCGGACCGCTCTCGGGGCTCCAAACGGAACCTTCTGTAGGGCACGGCTCTGAAACCACCTTTTGAGAACTCTCCTTGGGGTCGATCACTGTGTCTTCTTCCACGGTGGCGAATATGGCAAGAAGACTCCCCTTATAGACTCCCCATCGGGTAGAATACGCTCACAGGCCCTGCCCCCTGACTGGTATCCACTAGACCCGTCGCGACGGCCACCTGGCAGTGGTCCATGGCCGCCAAGCTGGGGTACACCATCCCCACTCCCTGGGCACGATCCCCGCAGACTTTCCCGGTCACAATCACCTTGTGCCTGGCAGGGATTACCACGCTCTCGGCCACCTGGACCCGTGCCCCCACTGGCTTGCAGCTCGGCCCCTCCAGGGGAACCAGCTTGCCATCAACCATGAGTGAGTTGTCACTCCACCTCCACTCGCAGTGGTGATTAGCCATGAAGTCTATCCCCACAGTGACGTCGGGTTCGACATCCGCCACGGTGTAGGTGTGTAGGGTGCACTGGTCCCCCAGCTGGAGTTTGAAGTCGGCGACCCTGTGCGCTCTCATTGGGCTACCATCAGCCATCCGCAGAGTCAGTCCAGCTGGTTGCAATCTGGGTTTGTCAGCACCGGCAAGCGCGTAGTAGACCCTGGCCGACATGAGACTTACGCCCCCCCCCCGTGTCTAGGAGCACCCACACTGTCTTGCCGGCCAGCTTGCCGATGGCGTAGTTGGCCCGGTTCGCCGGCGCCGCCGACGTCTCCCTGTGTCGGGCCGCTGGCCCTGTCTCTGCCGCCAATGGCCGCGGCGCAGGGGCCGGCCCCAGCGACACCATCGAGACTGGCTCTGCCAGCAGCCGGCCCTGGACGGCGCCGCCCTTCCCCTCCCACGCGGGCAATCCTGGCAGAAATGCCCATACTCGCGGCACCCGTAGCACCGGACCCTGAGCTGTCCAGCGAGTTCGGCACCCGATCCAAATCATCCACTAACTCCAAGGCACAGAATAGGCGAAGAATTTACCTGATTTTCTTGTATCCAGCGTCTCGCCGCTGCCTCCAGTTGTAGCGTGTCCTGTCTATGGGCTCTGACGCTGACAAAGAACTACTCGGTCAGGCTCAAATCTCTGTTCCAGGCAAAAGTGCTGTGTTTATTTTGACGAAAGCAAAAGGGCTGTCTGACACACAAAGCTCCAGTCACGAGGTGTCTAGACGGGGACTGCGCAGGCGCAAAGTGGGAAAGCCGCAGGCCGTTCGCATACCAGTGGGGGCAGCCAGCTAGCTCCGAGCTGGCACCCCCACCAGCCAAACCCACCGGCGCCACAGTATATGACAAATCTGCTTATGCCATTCACACAGATTTGTGAAACAAGGTACTCAGTTAACAAGGCACTTAAAGTCCCTTTAACCAAAAAAGAATGCTACGCTCCAAGTCCCAAATGCTGATCTATGGAGTTGTTAACTTGGTTGCCAATGTTCAATAGAGCCAGATCGTGAGTTTCCCTGTGTTCTTTTTCCCCATAGGGTTTTTTGCAGGGTTTTTGCCCATCCCGTGTTCAGTATTTAATTAATGCCTTATTTAAATGTTCACATGTGTATGGTGTTTTAGTGGTCTGTATTTGTAAATATTAACGTTTGTCGTATTTGTCAACTTGACTTTTCATCATGAGTTTGTACCAATTTTATTAATTTGTAATGGTCGCAGGGCCCCAATAGAAACCAGTTTGTAACTGTTTGGACATACCCAGGGTAAAGAAATGGAATAAATAAATAAATAAACTTGACTGATGGGCTAATTGATAAAAATCAGCTCAAAGTCAAGGCCTGGTTGTCGGTCATGCACCACTGATTCAGTTATCCAAGCACAAGGCGTGGCAGCAATGTCGAAATAGAAGTACAGTACAAGAAGGTAGATAGAGCATTGCATTCCAGTCACAAGAAAAGTAAATTCATAAGTAAAGCTGGGACTTATTCAGGGTTGTTATACAAGAAATGAATGTTTATGAGTGCAATGGTAAGAATTAAATGAGGTGACTGTGAGATTGTTCAATTCCATTTCATTAAATCATCTTGTGTTATCCTTACCAAGTTACTCCTAAACATCCATTATTCATAAAATATGGCACAACCCCCGCCCCAACTTTGAGTTTCATGAACTTACCTTTCCCCCTGTTTCTTTTTCTGCACTCGCCTCTCCCTTCGTTCTCTTTCATCCCAGTCATCATCAGATGAAATCATGTCACTTCCCGAGTCTGATGACAAACACAGACTTCCCTCTGAGCCATCACTGGTCTTTGATTCTCCATCTACCTCATCTGACTGACCTTGCTCAAGCTCTGAGGAAGCTTTCTGATCAGTTTGTCTGCAGCGTAAAACTCTTCCTCCCCATTTCTACACAGGAATTCAGAACATTAGCAGAGAATTGCCATTGAAAACTCAAAAAGTCAGACACATCAACAGTTGGATGTACTACCTCTCATCTTCTACGTATAGTAATTCCTTCCAGGGAATCTGCAATCAGACCACAGTTTCAATTGGAAGAGTAGATTTAGGATTCTTACATTCTCTAATCTCTGGCAATTTTACTACCAAGATACATGCACATGTACATGTACCTGTAGGCCTACTGCATAATCACTCCCGTTTATGTCCAATTCATTGCTCGGAAAAAGCTAACATGTTGCTTTTCTGAGATATAGACTCATGTCAACAACTACATTTATTCATCTTTTCAGTTTATTTCTTTGGAATTTGTTGCATACCAGTACATAAGAGTACTTTGACCAACATGTTTTAACAGGAAAGGCACATACATGTACATGTTGTCAGTTTCAAGTTTGTCAGATTTCTTTGAAACCTGCCACAATTTGTAACTGCTGATTAATGTTTTCATTGTTCATTTATAGCATCAAAGAAATGGGGTAGCTTCCCTAAAAAACATCTAAACACAAACTCTTCAACTCATTGAAAAATCTTGAAAAATATCTAATTCTCAATCTTCTTTGAATTTTGTCAAGGGTAGATAGGGTGTATCAAGGAAGGCCATGCCCCCAACAAAAGGAGCAAAAAATTAGCTTCTGGAAAACAGTGAGAAAAAGATAAATTTTCATTCCTTTCCACAAGCATGAAAAAACCTCAAAATGTAGCCTCATACCTAACAAAGGTTGCAAAACGTTAATGTGCACTGTACATAAAAACATTCACAGGTTCCCTTCCCTGCCCCCCAAAATTGGTTGATTTTTCCTTGAATCATGCCCACACTAAATATTAAAATTTTGAATACCTTTTTTCTAGATGCGTGAACTTTGACCTCAGGGACATAGTCCTCGTCCCTAGAATCATCTTCCATTTCCAAATGGTCATCATCATCATCTTCATCATCTTCAAATATCTCTGCATTTTCATCACGTCCTGAATTCTGGTCACCTTCCTGAGGGCAAGTATTACTTATATCCCCAGCTCTCTGATCACCAACACCACTGTTCTCATTCTCTGCTCTTTCAAATAATTCTTGTTTCACGACGACTTCCACATTATTCTCATCCTTGTTTCCATCAAAACAGATTTCTCTCTGAACTACTTCTCTTGAGCAAGTGAAATCAAAGCCGACGCCACTGTCATATTCTCTCTTAATATTCAACAACTCTTGCTCAGTTCCAGGTTCAGTTTTGATCCAACCTAAATCAGATCTAGGCCCAGGAACACATTGACCTCCTTGGGTAGTCTCCTGCTTCTCTTCAGGTGCTTCCGGCTGATTTCCTACATTGTTCTTGGACTCTTGACAACTCTCTTGTTGAACATTTACCCGTACAGGCTGTCCAACAGAGCCAGTCTTGATAAGTCCTGGGTTTGATTGAAGTCTAGAGTCTGTCGGATTTCCTGGGAACACCAGCTGCTTCTGTTCACATACCTGCTGCTGGGATCCAACATTACCCTGTAATTTCTGCTTCACTACACGTATGTAAATGACAGGAGGCGGGGAGGGAAGTGTTGGGGCTGCATTATCAACGAGGAAATACACAGTTTTACCTGTGCTGCCTGGCTGCTGTTGTTGGATTGCTGTACATAGTTCTGCAGCAGTGCTCAACAAACCTTTCTTTGATACAACATTGATTGGTGCTTTAACCACAGGTTTGGTATTACTTGGTGAATGTACTGGGCTCTGACTGGATGACTGTTCATTGCTCTTGGTTTTAACACTACTATTATCCTGGGCTTTCTCCAGTTTGACAGGGACTGCAGATGAACGTGGTACGGACAGCTCGTTGCTAGGCAGTTGCTGGTAGTTGGTTACGGAGTCCTGATACTCTTCTGATGTTGATGGCTGCACAAATTGTCGAGGCAGACCTCTAAGGCATTCGTCTGGCACAACATGTTCATCATCAAGTCCACTGACACCACTTTCAGAATGGACACTTGGCAAGGATTGTGTAGCCTTCTGTTCCATACACAGTCTGCTCTCACACTGTCTGCTTACTGATGCTGTTCCATCATCTTGTCCAGTTTTTTCATCTGATATCTGTTGTTTCTTTGGTAGAACCTCATTTAGAATCTACAAGCAAAATTTCAATTTCAAACATGAAATTCTAAAAAACCTGGCTAACAATCTAAATTGATGAGACACAAAATACAATTCCTATGTGATAATATTACACAAATGAAAAATCAAAGTGTAATTTTCAAAATTACGTCAAAGTTAAAAAGTGTGCATGTGGCACGTACGCAACCTGATCTGCTGATTAAAATAAGGGTATAAATGCATGTATTTGCTTGGCCAGTCTTGAACATGTGTTTAATTCTAGGTTCAGGAGAAGGGATAGGAATAATGCCAAAGCCACAAGTCTCCTTAGCCGGTCTTAAACGTTAGTCTAAGACCAGCCAAGCACATATTTATTCCCATTCATAATCATAAATACTTCTACATGTATGTACCTTTTTTAGTCAGAGAGTCAAAAGAAGTCAATCTATGACAGATTTCTGACGATTTTGTTCAAAAATTTTTACTGTCATTTCTCGAACACTCTCGTCCATTGTATGGTATACTCCTTGTGCAAAGAATCTCCTTATAAGTTACATGGACTTGGCATGCACATGGCAAATTCTGCGCGCTGCGGCACACACAGACTCTTGAAAAGTAGAAATGGATTAAACCGTCTCGTATTCCGGTGCCAGTTTTTTTAAGCAGCAAGTATTATCAAATGTTAATACAAGTACATGATCAAGTTGCGCATTGTGAATAGGGAAACTTTCAAAGGTAGAGTGTTTTTGGCAGGCCTCAAAATACACATGTATGGACCATTAGATAATGTTCAACTTTGGGGGTTCATTTTTCCTGAAGTGAACAGCAGTGAATTAATTCCCAATGTCTGATGTAATGATGGAAGTCATGGCTGATATCTGGAACAATGATGACCCTGTCCACCTTTCAACTTAATTGGAGTTAATTAATTAAAGTCTTGAACGTCAGCATTTTTGACGGACGTGAACAACCTGTTGAAATCCTAGCCACTAAAATTTACCAAGGAGTGATAATCCCAACAGTTATTTTACACAGATTTATATGTGGTGTAAGGTGATAATATTTACACATATTAAAATCATAATCACAAAGTACCTCTCACAATTAATCAGGTCCCGAAATTGGCAGTCATGAACGTCATTTGATTCTGTCATACGTGTAAAAAAAAATCGACCACAAAAAAATAGCGAGTAAAATCCAAATAGATGTATAACACAAGTTTAAAAAAAAAGCACTGCCAAACCATCATCCTGTTACGATTGAACCTATCACATTTGCTTCTAGTACGTTTTGGAAAACTGAAGTCCAAAATACCGATTGTGGCGATTTTGCGGCTTCCATCATTCTCTCGCGGTACCGTTAGAGAAATGTTACACTGCATTGTGGCCTGTTTGACCTTTGACATCAACCCAGATAGTGTGCCCTCTTTTTCATTCGATATTTATGAGCCCCTGCACAGAATGGCAACACTCTGCGATTTTTCTCTTGGACCAAGGTTTCTCAAAAGAAAATCGGTCATTCTGAATGACGTTCCAAAAAAAAAGAGACATAAAATACAATTCATGAATAAAATCTAATGCTCAGAGTTGTTAATTTTTATTTAATTTTTAGCGGGGATATCTCCAAAATAAGCAGCAAAATGAACATGGAAATTTCAAGCACTACTGTACATGTGACAGCATTTTCAGCATTCTTGTCCATCATGCATTTTTTTTTTTCAAACGTCATCAAAATTCTGTCAAATATGACGTTCACAACGAACATATTGTACTCATTATACATTTCTGATGCAGCCAAACTTAAAGATAATTTTCGGTGGTTGAAAGGTATAAGACCTGGCAGATATGCTGGTATAGTGAGAGTGATTTTAAACAGTAAGAGAATGAAGAGAGCCAAACTTTTCTCATCATTTTTTGTCAATTTTGCGCTCTATTTTCATGGCTTATATTTTTAAAAAGTTATTTCTTAGGTGCTGTAAAATACATCAGTCAAAAATATACTGAATTCTCCTTCTTGAGAGAAGTTTTAAAATCAAGTCCTCTTGTGTAAACACTTTGACGTAAAACTTTAAATGAATTCAACTCCATTTGATTTGCACTGGTAACCAACCAAATGTCCACCAAATGAGCACAGTGTGCCTAATTATCCCCACATAATCATTTTTATAAATCTGAAGGTGCTAATTTGTATTTTACACGATCAAAGTCACTCTTTTAGAAGTTTTGAAAAATGACATCCAGAGTTGCATTTTGGTCCATCTTATGAAGAACATGCCATTTACAAATAAAAAATAAAGAAACTTTATTTGGAACACACACAACACATTTGTATATGCAATTCTGATCTTGTTCTTGTTAAAATGTGAATTTTTGAGGATAAGTCCCTCTCTCACACGTTGGTACATGCTGCAATGAGTTAGCACATGTACCTGCAATTTACGTCGAAACATGACAGGAGAATTATTAGATTCTATGCCCACATTCAAACATATGTTCATTTGTCCATTGTACCTTTCAAGCTGATTTCACAACTGCTTCATGGCTTAGTGTGAGTGCTCAGCCCTGTTTGCCTGGGGAATTCAAAATGTTTGACTTAGAAGTCACACACCACCTCACACTCAGCATGCTCAGCCATGAATTTAGCTGTAATTGTCATGGAGTGGCTTGAAAAGTGCATCGGGTTGGGCACGAACCCTGTAAGGCTATATGTACATGTACCGTGGGTTGCCAAGAAAATGCCTCTTTTTCTGGTTTGGCTGAGTTCTAATTACACTTAAACTTGGCTGCATGTAAGTGGATTATTTTTTTGTGACATTGACCTAGTGACTGTGAACATGATACCTTCGCAGGACGGTATTAGGGGTGTTGAACTATTCAGTGATAGTCTGAGTAACTTGGACTCTACCAATTGACTTTTTAACATAGGATAACCGTCTTTAATGCTGTCTGGTTCCCAGACCCAACAGATCCAGATTGTGTGTGGCATCGGTCAGCGATCGGGAGTTAGGCCTAGTTGCTGTAGTTAACAAATGGCCCAAATCGAAACCAAATTTTCATGAATTTCTACAAATTGGAAATCCCCCAAAGTAATACATCAGACTAGGCGCTATCGATGGGGTAAGAGATCCATGTACCCAAAGGGAGTTTCATAGAAGGCATTTTCACTGAGTCCCCTTTTTTTAAATGGACTGCTGTGGGGCCTAGGATATGGAGAAGTCCAGTAGACTGGCCCCCAGTCTGGGGCTAGAAGTACCCATGCCCCGCATGCCGCCTGGGACTGGAGATTACAATGAATCTGTTCTCATCAATCAGTGAGACTCCTTGTACCCCAGCAGCCCAGGGCATGGCATTTCTTGTGGTCAAACAAGCCCTCAAATGTAGGTTTCGCTGTTTGTTTTTTGTCCCTTTGGCACTCCATTGTTTCTCTGGCTAGGGATGTGCATCCTAAGCGGTCGCCAAAGCTTAAAAGTAACGTTGAATATCGAATCAATGTTACTTGTTCAACATTGAATAACAAATTTCAAAAAGGAAATAAGTAATAAGTAGGCCTAGGCCTAACTAACTTCACACCGCCTTCGTTGAGTCCAAGTTACTCGGACCACAAGAGTAGGCCTAGGCTATAAAAATAACGTTCAATAATAATAATAATAATAATACTAGGCCCATGATCATCAAAATAATAGGGGCCCTAGGCTATGGCATAGGGCCTACCCTGAATTTCTTCCTTTTACGGAAGGCTCCTTTGGGCTTGCGCCGTTCGTTCCTTGGTTTCATTTTTTCTTTGCCTGCAGGTGCAAACTTTGTAGGTATGGCCTCAGGCTTCAGCCTTTTCTTTACGCTGATACCGAAGAGATATTCTAGACCACTCTCGAAACAAGATGGTTCGAAGTGATCGCTGCAGAGTTTTGAGGAACTGCTTGGACCGGACCAATTCGGTCTGGTTAACTTGACTTTGTCCTCCCAAATCGTCCGGTATGTAGGATCAGTTGGGAAAGAGTGAAGACTGACACCATCCTTCGACGTTTTGCTGCATCCACCGGCTATACACGTTGTCGGCATGATCAATCAACAATGTTTTGGAGATTCCTTGAAGTTAAAGAACACCTGGTCTGGCTCGGCCGGCTGAGCTGCGCTTGCTCGTCTCACGTCAGTCAACAATTACAAATGACCTCAATGGTAAGCCTGGTGCAAGGGATACTCATTATTCAAACACACATATTGCGAGACTGGAAGCCAGACATCATCCGGGGCGAGGAAGAAATTCCCGCCAAATTGTGGGCGTTTCGAATGTAGGGACTCAGTGGTACGGTACAGACTCGAAGCAAAATGCTGGCGTATAAGAGTTGCTCTGCTCGTCAAGGATGCGGTCAGATCGGTACACATCTCATAACCACAACCAATATTCAAGTTTCATCGGTGCCCATGCGCCAGAAATGCACCGACACCAACTTTTACTTAGACCTGGGGAGATAAGTGTATTACTCCTTTCCCAAATCGGCCGATACCCCTTCCATTCATGTTTGCTCAAAGTTCCTGCGCACTTACTCTTACTTACTATCTGACTAGAACAATCACTGTAAGGCCAAGGCATGACCAGGCCAAAGTGACGTTTCCTCAAAGCTTAAAGGCACGCAAAGTCACTCCATCAGCACACTCAATAGACAGACGAAAAACAGAATCACTTGTCAACATGCTTTTAGGAAAGAAAGATTTTAATATAATGTTCTGCACGTAACCAAAAATAAAATGTTTTGTTTTCTTTAATAGAATAGTTCCCTTAATAAAGTTGCTCCCTTCGATATTCGGCCTCAACTCTAAAGTTGGTTTGAAGCAGCATGACCAGCGGGTGCAGGCAAAAGAAAGTAATAGGCCAAAGGCCTACTTAATTCTCTACACTGAGGAGTGAAAACTACATTTAAAACAGACATTCTTAACCCCCCTTAATGTTACTGATGAAAAACTTGAAGATTTGTTATAGTACCCGTTGATTCCAGTTTGAAGATCTACTTTCACTCATCATTGGACCCAGCATGAGGGCATATCCATTTTGGATACATGTTTTGGCCGTAGTATAGGCTATACGGAACTCTTTCCCAACAAACTTACAAAACAATGACTCAACAAAACATCTCCAAATTCACCGACAGGCTTCTCAAAATATGAAAGGTAAAGGGTAAAATGTTACTTAAAAACCGCCCAGAGTATAAACTTCTCGATACGGGTCCGTTACTAGTTTGGTCTAGTAAGTATGCCAAGGGTACTATATGCAGAAACATCGCCATGTAAATATTTAAAGTAGTGCGCCCTCACGTGATCCAAATGATAGTCATTGTCTCAGTAATGCAGTGCTTGTCAGCCAGCCTTGTACATTTCATTCGCCACTCAAAAATCATTGTGAAAGCTTATTTGAAAATTATGTTTTATTTGCTTGAAAGGCCATGCCTTAATCTTACCTTCACAATCTTATGCATGTTATTGGTGACAAAATTATGGGGGGGGGCAAAACAAGTGGTAGAATGATTTATTTTGAAAGTAACAGAGAAAAATACAGTACCACTGCACAGCATCGCTCGTCTGATCTGATTTTGACTTTTTCCCAGTGTGCGATACATGTACTTGAAAAAAATGAGAAATTCCTGTTTGTTGAACCCACACGAGTCACAAACAAGGGAATTATTAAGCAATGGATGAGCACACATGCAGTACAAGGGACTAGGTATTGTTATTTCTTCACTTCCAATTTGGGATGCAAGTTACATGTACGAACGTGAATTCCAATTTAAGAAGAAATTCTCTAATTCAGAATCGGCCCATTTCCCTACTGATGGCTTGTCAGGTTGCTGCCGAGTGCTTTGATCCCCCCCCCGAAAATATTTTATCAGTACAGGTACCCATGTTTTTACTAGTACCTTTCTAATACTGCAGTGAAATCAACCCTGACAACAAACAAGTCTCATTAAAGAAATGCTCTTGTATTCTGGTCACTTATAGCAACAATATCACGTGAAAGGGCTTTTTTAGCCTGTCAAATACTGCTGAGCCATTATGTCATACATGTAGGAAGCGACCTAGATGTTTTTACCAGGTCATTCTTGGTATCCATACATGTTCAACTTCAATACTTTCCACTTTACCCATAAAATTTACTTTTCATGCAAAATTCTGAAAAATGTTCTGCAGTTTGCTTCCGCATATTACCAATCGTATCAGCTAACATATTTCATATTCATGCTTTTTATAAATCATAGTGAATACCTCAAAATAAATAAATTATAAGCACTAAAAAAAAGCCAACACAAAGATGATTTTATCATACTCTTTGACACCATTCTGGGAGCTCTGTTCTTTCTGCAGTGTTTGAGAATTGGAACCACAAAAGAGAAATGCTCTGAAACCATGAGTGGGAGTGAACAAATTTTAACATAAATCTAAAAATGGCACACCTTCAAAACTCTGGGTTCACAGAAAAAAGGAAATGAAAAAAAATGTAAATAGAGTTGCTTTCAAAACATACGTATATGCTATAAAATATGTTTAGCCTACAAATGTTTGCCTCTTGCAAGATGTGAAGCAAACTCGTATCGATCTTTACACTGATGCCCACAGATATTGCACTCAAATGGATCACGAAAACCATGACAACCCATGTGAATGGTATACATGACATGATCAAGGAATATGATCTCACAGTGTTCACATTTGAAGTTGTCGGCACCTGAGAGCTCCCGTTTGCAATTTCTGCAGAGTTGTTCCCCTGACTCGTCAGCGACAGCTCTTCTTGGATTTCTGTGCTGTTGAGAATCATAAGCTGGCGATTTCACGTTGACTGTTTCGGTAGAGTCGGCCTTGTCTTGGATTTTGCTGGGGCGAGTGGAACTGTGTGGCTTCTGACGCAAGTGTCCGTGGCTCGAGGAAGCGACTGGCTCGTCATGGTGACTCAAACTGTCATTTGACTCGCTTGTCTCACTACCGCCATCAAGACCATCTTGGACTGCCACCCCTTGCATGGCTCCAGTCTTACCGTGAGAAACCAAGGAACTTTTGTTCAAGAAATCCCTCGTTTTGTTCAAATCAATGGTGCCTCTGTACCTTAGAGCTGATGAGTGGTCGCTGTGTTTATTTGTTGAAGGTGACATCTGGTTCCTTGCAGGAGGCTGATTCTTGGAGGGAAGTTGGGGGTTTTCTGTCTCTCGTTCTGCATCCATAGGTGCTTGTGAGTAGACTGCAGTTATTGTAGGTGTCACATGAATGTTTCCTTCAAGGCTCGTACTGGCACGGTTTGTCAAGCACATCTCTGAACCATACATCTGCATGACGTTAGATAGAGCTTTTTCCAAGTCCTACATATGGGAAAAAAGTTTCCTCAGGAAGTTGAAAATATAAGACTATAATGACATATAACATCAGACTATTACATGTTCTATTTATGTATGACAACAATCTTCAACAATGGTGGCCTAATCCACTGTTGTCAGCCATTGATAGATTCTACTATTCTGATGACCAGAACTGATGTCGTAGTCCTTCCTGAGGTCAGGCAATACCACACAATAGATTAAAAGGTATTTAAATGAGCCATCAGTTCATTTCAAATTCTAATCTATTATGTGGGGATGCCTGACCTCAGGAAGGAGTACGACAGGTTGGCAGGTATGCAGGAGGGACAGGGGCATTCAACCAGTAGGGTGTGTTGTGACTTAAATCCTAAAATTCAAATACACCTGCAGTTGAACACTCACATGAGAGTGGTACTGATGCTACAAGGATAGGTCCAATGTTGAAAGGATTCAGTGCTTCCAAAGGAAAGAATGAGAAATACCTCATTGCTAGCTGTGTCTGTTAAACCACTGTTCCTGTCTTGGCTTGAATCTCGAGATGACTCCTCATCTACAAGACATACAGCATTTACATACAGATTAAAACATTCCAAAGAAAACCACACTTACAAATTGTGCCTGTGTTCAATTTACGTTGGATGTTTCTAGCAATCTGATTATATGGCATACATGTACATGTACTCAATACTGACATTCTGAAATTGTAGTGAAATAGACAATTTAAGGAAATTAACACTTTGTGTATTCTCACCATGACTGAATTTAATTCTTTTTCCGTGATCACACTCGGCAAGTTCCACTTCAACATCTGATGGAGATCTCAGATTATCAGAGAAAGATGGTCCCCCACCATGTTCTAATCGAACTCCTATCAAAACAGAAAATGAGCACCAAATATTTGACTCTGTAGACGGAACTGACAAAATATACTAACAAAGTATACTTCATGTCATTAAAAGTTTAATTCCAAAACACTTTCCATGGATTTTGGATGCCACAAAAGACACTTCACTGACTGTACGTCCAATGTGGAGATCTAAAATCTCACGTTAGTTGTTATTTCATACAAAGTTGTTCTGACTGAATAAATCTCATACCTTCATACAATGAAAAAGGATCTGATGTGGATGATGACCCGTGACCATCTACCTGATTGAGGGGTCCGCCCATTTTCTGATAGCCACACCTCTTCAGATGGTACTTCAGTGATGCCTTCTGTTTGTAGGCTGTATTGCAGTAGGGGCAAACATTGAGACGTTCCTGACGATGCGTATCCAGGTGAGCAATGAGGGCGTCCTTTCTGCGTGCGCTGTAATGGCAGACAGGGCACTGGAAAGGACGCTCATCGGAGTGGGTGCGGAAGTGACGGGTTAGGTTGCCTTTCTGGGAGAATGCAAAACCACAAATAGTGCAGGAATATGGACGCTCACCTGAGGATGAAATGAAATGATCTATTATGAAATAAATCACAGATCACTAGAAGATTAAGCAACAGAATTACAGCAACTGAAGGTCTATGAATTTTAGAGTTTTAAGGACTGCCATTTAAGCAAATCACTACCAGAACATTTAAGAAGTTAACCCTAAAATATCATGTTGATAACTATCATTATGATTATTGCATGTATTAGAATGCCTCATGGTCTTTTTTATTTGTAATGTATTGTCTTGGCTTTTGTTTGTGACGACAGTTCTTAGTATAGTGATTTCACTTTGGGGCAATCCGTGGGCTTTTCTCTGTTTTTGATGCATTTTAATGAATGAAACAAAATAAAATGTCAAAAATCGCTTTACACCAAAGAACAAACTACACGTATTTAATATACACCAGCATAACACAACAACATGCTGAAAGTTTGACTGGGTATATTTTTTTGTGAGTGTTGCTTAAATTGTACTTTTTGCAGTAATTTTGGACACAACTTGCTGGACTTTCACATGAAGGGCTAATACTTTGCATTGATATCCACGTACCCGTGTGTGTTCTGATATGTTTTTCCAACTGATGAGAGCTGGTCGAATGGAAGTCACACTCCGTACACTGATATCGAAGTGGCTCATCCTGGCCAGTCACCGACTGTTCGTCCACTATTTCACTAGCATTAGGCTGATTACGATGATCCATTTTAGCTGACAATGGACTGCGAGGCTCTGACTTGGGACTAAGGTTGTGGGTGTCTTCATCGTCTTCCAGAATAACACAGGGTTGATCTTCAATTGCTTGTGACTCCATCTTGTCACATGAGAGACATGACAACTATGCCATGTATATGTAATGCCTTGTTAAAACAAAATGAGATCATGTCAATGAAAACATAGTAAAACAAAGACACAAAAATCAACTACTGACTGAAATTATTAACATATGTCGAGTGTACATGTACTACAGTATAATAAGGGAAAAAGTACATGCTTAGCCAGTCTTAAATGTGCGTTTAATTAAGGAGCATGGACACAACTACTCCCGAGCTGCAGGTGAAGGCATTATCAGGGTTCATTCTCCTGAGCCAGCCTTAAATGTTAGTTGAAGACAACCAAGCACATACATGTACTTATTCCCATTCATACATGCAAATCCCCTTTTAGTCGGAGAGTCCAAAGAAGTCAATATACGATTTCCATGGATTTTGTTGAGGAATTTCACTTTCGTTTTTCTGAATATCCCTATCCACTGAATGGAATATTCCTTGAGCAAGTAGTCCAGAGAAGAATCTTCTTGTATGGACTTGGCGCACGTGCATAGTGAGTTCTGTATGCCAGAGTGCACATAGACACTTGACCAAGGAATGGATTAAACTGCGTTTTCACACAGTGGGCATTATCACATCACATCCCTGTCATGCCTGTTTTGAAACATCTTCTGCAGCCATGAATTGGAAAGAAAACCAATCGGCTGATGGCATAATTATCCACAAATCTAGTAAGGTCAACTGATCACACAAAGATCAAGCCGTTACACAGATCGGCTGATGGCATCCAATGATGACAGCGTGACCGCATGACAGGAAAATTTGACTTTTTTTTACTTCTGAACACTTATTTCAACGTCATGTACTTGGTCACCTCAATACAAGTTTAAGAAAAAGGATATTGACAACATTAGGGTCTACATTAACATAAACAGATTTTACCCTAATGAAGTTCATATGACATGTGAAGGTGATTAAGGAATGTTAGATATTCAGTGAAGCAAAATGCTTTTGTTCCCAAAACCTTTTTACAGACTAAGAACAATTTTACAGAGGGACTGAACAATATAACCACATACAAGGCTAACAGTAATTAACACACAGTTTACAAATTACGATACAATGCTTGTGATTAATTCATTGTCACCCCAGGTGACAACGGAATAATTTAAGTGTGGCAGGACAAGAGAATATAAGATATGACCATCAGCTGAAGTTCAGTGTACTAGATGCATTTATAGACTCATACAAATATTCCTGCCACCCATGATCCATTCGAATGTGGAACCAGCTCCCAGAAACTGCTGTGCTGCCACTTTCCAAAACTAGTTTCCAGGAAGTCATGCTACAAGTCATCTGACGGATAAAGCCACCTGTAGGTTCACAAAGTTTTTCATCCGCACCCTGAATTTTTTTGTCATTGTCTTCATCTGCAATATTTGTTCGGCACCTGTTCTTCACCTTTATTTCTCACATGCACCTTGCCTGTGACGTCACTCCTGCACCATCCTTGTATAGCTGAATACATTAGCAGGATAAGGATTCAAAGACTCAAGACAGAAACAAGATTCAAACTCACTCCTGTCTACAGTCTATCCAAAAATTGCCACATCTATTTCAAATACGCTGTCACCAGTATCCTACGTATGTGGTACGGAATGTAAGGTCTAAATAATCATGATACAAGTGCTGTACATACATCCGGCCATTTTGATTTTGTGCGATGTCATGTTTTCATTTTTCCTCCAGAGTTCAGTTTGTGTAAAACCATCTCGCAAGATTGGGACTAAGAATGAAACAAGCTTTTGGATGTTACCAACCTTTGACCTCTTTGGGGTATTTTGAAGGTAGTAAAATGATCCTCTAGGGAGAAGTTATGAATCAAAAAATTATTTTTCCCCCTAACTTCGAACATTTTTTGGTGAAAACCTACTTAAAAGGAGGTTGAGGAGGCAAGAAAGAATGATTTTGGGGGAAATTTGAACGTTTCCCAATACAATTGTATAAAAACTGTGACACCTGTGTATGTCGCACTACCACGGCAAAAGACTTTTCTGAAATGTGTCATTTTGGATTGTGCCTGTAAATGTGTATTAAGGCTGAATGTGCATTGCAACATATTTCCAACACAAAGTACATGTTTGTGTCTAAATTGAAAACAAGAATGAAATTTTACACGAATAAATTTTGGATGAAAAGACTATTAATACAATTTTTCTTATTCAATTAATTAACCCTCCTATGCTGAAGTCACTCTTTGGGTCATTTAGTAAGCACCTCAAAGAAACATGGCTGTGTTGTGTTGTGCACTGCACTAACTGTCCCTCACAGGAATATCAGATTGCACTTTTGTGCTGCCCAAGAACTGTGCTTCACTGTTTAATGTGCATAATTGTACAGTAAACCAAATGCAGTGAAGAGGACTGCACAAAAGACCCTGGGTCATTTTGTGCTGACAACCTACTGTGTACACACTGAACCTGTGCATGTTTGAGTTCCATATAGAAACTACATGCTCACCAGTGACTGTGGGCATTTGTGAACATTTGTGCTGTAAAACCATAGGAGGGTTACTTTTAATAGAAAAACCTTTTGAGCAAAATTAGGAATGCACAAGTGGCATGTCGTCTACTGTTGTATGTGACACTGCTCATTTTCTGGGCACAAACTTTTGTTTATGCATTATAGGATGCCCTCTTCACTCTCGAATTATGAACTGTACACCACCAAAAAATTTAAGAATGTCAGGGACTATTGTGTGGGGCTGTCCTTTCTGGTTCTTCTGGTACGTGTACCAGATCTGTTGGATTTCTCTTGTGTGTAACAATGGAAAAATTCACTCTCTCTCGACATCACCAACCAGGTACTCAGTTTGGACTTACAACTTTTCAACCATCCCCATTCATTCCATGTTGCTTCATTCTCAAAAAGAACTCTTTCAACATTGTTACCAGTGATTGTAGGAAGTATATTCGCATGTGGCCATACATTTTACGGTTACTAGACAATCTCACATTCCCAAATCGGAATCCCATAGTCCAACCCTACTGCACAACCATCACCTACAAAAACATGGTTCTTGCATGGCCCTATATTCTATGATTATCTTTGGGCCAGTGTGTTTCACTCGGTTCTGAATCTCAATCTTTCATCCTATCACTGGTTTGCTCCATCCATTACAATGTAGGTGGGTTTTGGTGTCAGTGAACCAATGACAGACCACTGATCATGATCCAGATCCAAGTGAAACAAACTGGCCCAAAGCTTTTGCAGATGAGTGTAGCTCCATGGCCGGACTCATTAACTTGATCGGCATGGGCATGGTAGGGGCCTATGACTATGAATGAATATGAATAAACAATATGTATCCTAAGTCATGTATACTTGGTTCCTATATCATTGCGGTAATGGTAACTCTATTATCGCGGTATCAAAATTTTGAATGTTGTGTAGCCAGTGAGTTCTAGTTTTAATAAAAGATTTAATTTTTACGAAAATTGCAAATTCCTTCACTGTGTCAGTCATTACCTACCATTCAATATCTCTTTTAACATCACCCTACCCTTGGACATATACATTGCTGGATTCCCATATGTCAAAGGTGTCTAAAGACACATTTTAACCACAAAAGAATCAAAATAAGGGCTTCAGCGCTGGAAAACTGTTTGCCAGCATAGAGCGCGCCCCCAATTTCCATTAAAATAGACTTGTATCAATTGTACTTTTACTCTTCGGGGCAATTAAAAGTGAATAATTATGTTGGCATTAACCCTAAGCCCCTAGGGTGTATGTAAAGTCATATTGAGATCGGAGGATTTGGGACTGTTTTAAAGTCTCAATTGTTTTTGCTTTTCTTATACAACTTAAAGAATTTTGCAATGTACATTTAGAATTTCTAACATAAATTTTGAATGAAATTGTTCTGGTCTAAGCAATAACTTTCACGAATTAGAACTCAGAAAGCAGACATTTTTATCAACTGTTTCAGACATCTATAAAAGAAAGGGTCCACCATGAAAATGAAATTTGCGATACCCGTATAGACCTACCCCCAGAACTGTGGGGTCCGAAGTCCGAGTGCTCCCAGTTTGTGGGAGTGGGGTGGGCGTTGGACCCACAGTTCTGGGGGTACATATAAACTTACATGTACATATAGCCTATTTATTATTCCTTCTGTAGACACCAATTTAAATAATAAGATTATTGTCAAAGTTGTTGCTGCATTTAAGTTTGGAATAAAACAGTTCTGGTGAAACAATGAAGTCATTCCTTGCGGGATTAATAAGTGTGAGGTGATGCATGATGCAAAGTAATTATTCTCATCTCATTCTCTTGGTGCGTGGAATCTTTGAGGACACTGGAAAAATGGTGTCAATTACAGGTAAAATGGAATATCATCACAAGGTGAAGTTATTTTCTTTTCTCTGAACCCTAAATCATTCTGTTTATTTAATCATAAACAAAGTGCTTTAAAGGCCATCGTAGAGGAAAATAAATTGAACCACAAACAAATTTTACTGAATCAAGTTAAAAAGCGTTAAACAAGGACAGGATAATTGAGGAAGGTGAGCTAGCAATCCTTACTTCGATCGGGAAATGTTGTAATTACTGCAATAACAGAGTAACCCATCCTAACTTAAGTAACTGTTTAGTGTTTAATGCACTGTTAGGGGGCCTAGGGCCCATAGTATGGGGTTCATTACCTTTAGCACCCTGTTCCTATTATAAGGGAACAAATTCTACTTTTTCGAAATATCTAATCAAATTGTTGGTGATGTCCTCTTTCAAGTCAGAAAGAAAAGAGAACAGGGCTTTGGTTTTTGAGAGAAATGTTTGGATAAAACGGCAGCGTACATGACTGCCCTGAAGGTAGCTGTGAACGACAAATAAGCAAATGTAGTCTGGTGCCTTGACCTGGATGGAGATGTGTTTTGATAAATCCCAAAAGCCTGTGTAGGGGTAACCGGATGAAGAACAAAATGGCGTGATTTGACTGAGTGGTTGTTTTTTGCAAAACTCGGGTAGAAATTTGAAGATTTCTTGCTTAAATATTGTCAAAATTTACCCAAACTAGGCCTATCAGGATTGAGTAATGGTTCCTTAAGGTCAAAATGTTATAGTTAGTTTGAGAAAGTGGACTTTGTTTCCTTATTAGGGGCCTACAGGAAATAACGTTAACAATAACACAAAACCAAAACCTGAGTGAAAACATTGGAATTACATTTGTTAGTACACCTACCTTAATCAGATAACGCATTCACATGAGATACATTTAAGTTGGTGAGGGAATACTCTACAATAACATATGAAGATAAGTAGGCCTAGGGGCTTACAACTTTTGTAAGGCAGGCCTACAATTTACAATTTATACAAATGGGTCTCAGTAGTAAGGGACGTGTATGAACACATCCTCAAGCGGGCCGCCATTTTGATTAAGTGAACAGTATAGCGCCATCAACGTTACAGAAGTGCTAATGAGAGCGTTTCGAGAGAGCAGAGGTGTGTTTTGGTTTTTTTTATAATTCACGCACATAGTACTTTGACCAAAATTTATCCTTAAATCTACCAATTTGTCGTCGTAAACGAGATCGGATCGGCTGTCAATGTGCATCACAATAATTTGTGAACGTACATTGCAAACGTCATTTCGGGCATCAGTAATGCCCTGCTTCTGAAAAATCTACCCGTATTTCTTGAAAGAGGAATTTTTTGCATTAATTACTCTGATATAGTGATGCAGTTTGAAGAAAAAAAAACACTTTTAGTCGCAATAACTTGGCTTCTCATCATTTTCTGTTTCCTTTTGCTAATTTATTTTTGTTAATTTAATTTGAAGTTACAATGAGGCAGGGATTTTTATTCTTTCAATTAAATCATACTTAGCATTAATATTATGAGAGTTATTTATCTGGATAATAGGACAAAACTTCTCTTTCTAGGGGTATTACTGAAAAAAAAACCGAATCCGGGCCTGTCGTCGCCAACAGGAATGTTAAAATATAAGGTGCGCAGTACTTTTTCGGGCTCCATATTCAGTTTTGATAACGCCCTCAATATTTCGCGAATGTCGACATTAGTTCCCCCTTTTCGGACGTCCAACATCGGTCGTGAACGAACAGCGATCATTTATCCATTTTCTAGACAGGTATAGGCCTGACCGGTTCATTTTTGTTTTAGTCTGTAAAGTAAGTAAGGCTTATGCACTGTTCACATTTTCCCCGAATTCTCCCGGAAAAGCTTTTAATTCGCACATAGCTTCAAAAAGAAAACCGTCGAAGTGACTATCGATCATTGATCATGAGTAAATAAACGTCAGTGCCTCATTTCATTCGAGAGTTTCACGACGAGAAAGTTGGATGCACGGATATTTATATGCACGAATTTAAGGTACTCCACGATACCCTCGAGGTTACGGGCGATTCACAATAGTGCGCCTCAGACAGTTTGCAACGCGTTGATCAATCACAATACGCGAAATCAGTGTCGACCATTGATCTCCAATATATAGACGGAGATCAATGGTGTCGACTCATTGTACGTTTGGAAAGGGTCGACAGATTTTGCGCACTGTGATTGGCCAACGCGTTGCAAACTCTTGGAGGTGCACTACTGTTAATCATCCGTATTCATTTTAGTCAACAGTTTGGACAGCCCCTCGACAGAAACTTTGTCTATTTTGGGTGATCTTGCAGAAGTTTCTTTTCTTCTGTTATCTTTTTTACTTTTTACTGTGTCTTAGTTTTTTGGATGAATAAATATGTAAATATGAATATGCTTTAAATATGTTTCGGCACGGACAAGCCCCCGTCAGGGTGCAGCGATAATACAGGACCAAGTTTAGCTATTAATACTAGGTCCATAGTCTGCCTGCTGGAATAAGCCTATGAGGAAGTCTTTAGAGGCTACCCCTCTTCCGATTTCAAAGACACTGTCTGTACGCAGGAGAGCTTTGTAGTTTCCACACATTCCACCTGAAAAGGTTTATCCAGGTTACACCGACGAAAGTTTATACATGTGCATGTGTGGGCTTGCATAATACGCAAAAACTGCACGAGCAATTTATGGTCACTCCATTCCCATTTTTATTCCATCTTTGTATGGGCTACCCCCCCCCCCAACGGTGACATGCTCGTACATAACTTGAGGCTTAGACACATACTGTTTCAAATAAAACCTTGGATTCTCGATGTTCAACGTACGTTTAGACTACGATGGATGAACATTTACCAGACACGATAAACTGATGAATGCAGTCAAAGAAGTAGTGTTGTACTTCATCATTCTAAAAAGCACATCTGGCCATCAAAGTTGCTAACTTGAGTAATCCGACTCATAAAAAGGCCCCTCCCCGTACGCAAAGAACCTAAGTGGAAGATCACACACGTTTTGATGGTAAACTAATAGGTTTGTGAGATAGTTTAACAGAAACTTTGAAATTTAATTCGGAACTGACGTTGAGAAATCTCTGGGGCATGCTTCCAGAAAATAATGAAATCTATTTTGATATTTTCTCGTACACTCTGAATAACATAATAAAAAGCACTGAGCATACAGTGTTTATTAATATACGTTGGGTAAGGGCAAACCCGTTATATATAATAAATAGCTTTGGTATTCTGTTAAGTATGTTCATCTCATTTCACTAGTATTGACATAGGTCAGTGGCTCAGGGGGTCTTCAATCCCATAACAACTCCTCCAATCAGCTGAGAGCAGCCCTCAAAAATTAATTGATGATGGGTTGCAAGTATTCGTGAACTTTACTGTGAAAGGTTTTGAACAATAATACTGCAACATGATTGTTCATTTGGGCTAATAGAGTACAGCTTAATTTATGAAAGACGCTGCAGGTTTTGTAAATCTAAAGAAAATAAACCATGAAACAAACTATATAGGGAAACTAGGTGGTTATAAATGATTACAAAGATGAATAAAGAAATTGACTGAAGCGGGATTTGAGCTAGTGTGACCTCCAGAATACCGTACCGGTAGTCTACCAACTGAACTATCCAGCCCTATGTTGGCAGCTCTTCCCATTTGTCAATATCTTCGTTCCGGGGGCGCTAGTCAGAAGCCATTAAACCTGAAACACCTTATAGCCAGGGATCTCGCTCCAGTTAAACGATGTAACCTGGGACGTGGTGAACAGGGATCATTCAGATCATTCTAATTAAAATAAATGACATAAACTTTTCATGCTTGTTTAACAGTTTTACAGTGGTCATACATGTTTTATTCTACTGATAAGGCCCTTTGGAATCAACAGATTGTGCAACAATCTCAGGCATCATTTTTTCTCTTTGAATATCAGTATTTTGTACTGGGATCTGTACGGCTTCTGGTGGCGGCCACTCTCTAGGAACACGGAGTATCAGATTTGTAGTGGCTTCGAGGATTTCCGTGGAATTACTTGAATTGAACTGTAGTACGTCGGGGGTACCAGCGGCCAGAATCTTAGCCTTGACACTGGCATGAGTAAGGGACGGGTCCTCTGCCAATAAGATCGCTGCAGCACCTGGATTCGAAGTAAGAGGACACAAAAATGGTTTGGTGAATTTGAGAGGTAGAGTAAAGCTACAGTTGAAGATAACTAACTACAACTATAACATAGGGAAGACACTGCCTGACCAGTTCTCATAGACATGTGTGTTACTGCGGACTGCTTCCAACCAAGACATTTGGAAGAAGCCTACGGCTGACTAGGGCTAATTATGACTTCAAAAGCCAGTGAGAGTCATTTTTGTGGGTGCTTTGATTGGCATGTAAGCTGTAATGTAGGACCAGGTAGCCTTTGCTGTAATTGAACTTCAAGTTGCTCGACATTGTTACCTGCGACGTGCGGGCATGCCTGTGATGTTCCGCTTACAAGCACGGTGTCTTCAGGTCCTGTATAAGTAGCACTTCTGATCTCATCACCAGGAGCGAAGATATCTACACAAGGCCCCCAATTGGACAATGGCCAACGCGCATCTTCTGAATTGGTTGCTCCAACAGTGATGACCTGGGCGGGAACAAAATCGGGCTGTCTTAAAAAAGTTCCCAAACATCCAATTCCATCCCTTTATGGAGCAACTCGGCAAACGAACCACTAGATTCAAAGTCGAAGCTGCTTTCTTCTTTCAATCAACCCCCACCCCAAAAAACGAAACAAAACAAAAGTCCATCTGGGATGTCTTTCGACGGTGAGACGGCAGGAAATGAGCTTTGCACAACCAATTATCCACAAACAGACACTGAACGCGGGCACAAGGATCCGCAGTGGTGGCGCAACGTGGTATCGTGTGGGTGCAAATAAAATGAACCCACTGAACATCATTCTCTCGTCGGTCACTCAGCGCCCAAACAGGGCGCTGATAAGGGCAGGTGGCTTTTCACTGTGATTGGCTACATTGTGTACGACCTGTGACCACGAGGTTATCACTTCCTGTTGGCAAATTTTTTGGTTCGCCAATGGCAATGCTTTGGCACGAGCAAAGTGTGGTAGTTTATTTTCTCACTTAGTGTCACTGATCACGGGTCTGTTCGCGATATATTTCGAATCATTGGTTATCTTGATCAATTTGGATGAACGAATACCATTAATCACTCTATCCTCTTATCCAGACTGAACTTCTGTGGCGTTAGGGGTGTGCACTTCAGCGGTTGGAGGATTATCATGATAATCGCTACTAGTACACTAAGATTAATGACTGCAACTCATCTCTAAAGCCGTATAAGCTCCCCTGGGCTCCATACTTGGACCACTACTTTTTTAAAATTTATGTCAATGATTTGCACTATTCCTCTTCCCTTTTATCTTTCCTTTTGTTTCCTGATGACACAACTATTATCTATTCTAACCCTAGTTTTGACTGTCTTGTTTCTACTCTGAACAATGAACTCACCAAAGTCTTGAACAATGAGCTCACCAAAGTCTCATCCTGGTTCAAGTGTAGTCAACTCTCTCTGAATTTTATTAAAACTAAATGCATTTTCTTTAATAAATCTGGCTATTTACCATCTGATGTTCGTTCAACTAAATTCTTGTGTGTCATTGTGGACGATAAGCTTATCCGGAGTGACCACATTTCATCCGTCTAAGATTGTTTCCCGTAACACAGGCGTCCTTTCCTAACTTCGTTCCTTTCTCCCAGCTCGCACATTTTTTTCGCTTTATAACACACTTATTTTGCCGTATCTTAACTATTGCAATATCGCTTGGGCACGTTCAAGTAACAAGAAATTTCATTCACTTACTACTATTTAAAAACGGGCCATTAGAATATGCACCCTTTCACGGCCTTGGGATCATACAGCACCTCTCTTTGCTTCTCTTCACGCATTAACTTAATCTGACACAAACAAACTTCACACAGGGATTTTCATGTATAAGCATGTTCATTCATTAACAACCTACTTCCTTTCCTTTTTTTCTTCTTTTAGTCATCTGTGGGATGCTTCAAGGGCAACTACAAAAACACCTCGTTTCTGATTATCTGAGGTAGCGCCTTCTCTTTTATCATTCTAATCTTCCTTTTGTTCTCCTAACGTTTCTAGTCTTTGGTAATTCCACTTTTGTTACATCTCAGTTTATTGGTTTCGTCTTTGTTTTTGTTTTGTCCTTGTTTTGTTTTGACTGTATTGTACTGCAATTATCTTTTTATATGTATAATCTGTTGTTAGTCTTCCTTGCCTGGTTCTTTTTTGTTGTCTTAATAAGGCCTTTCTGTATAAGACTTTGTCTTCTGAATATGCCTCCGTATTTGCCCCCTTTTATTTCAGTGTTTCATTGTCTTATTTAACTTTCACTCTTGTAGCCATAAATCTTTCATTTATTGACCTTGTGTATAACTTGATATATACATTGCAAAGCGGAAATAAATGTTGAGTCAATAAAAAAAGTTTAGTGAGAATGTTTTCAGCAACGAGGAAGAAAAAGAAAAATATCGAATAATCGCCGCATGTGTAACTCATTGAGCGAGCTCGCGCGCATGGCAGAAATTTACCCACAATGCTCTCCGCGTCCTTAGCTGTGACCCTGTGTGACATATTATCTTCTCTGAAATCTGTGCAAGGCCATCAGGGTGCAGACCACTTATTCAAGTGAGAGTTTCTGGCTAGTTCATTAGCATTAAAAGTGCCCCCACAGTATCTTTTGAAAAAGGAGACTGGCCCCCAAAATGGTGAGATTGTGTAAATCCTTGCCAGGATCAACTCCCTGGGTCTTTGAGCTTTCATATGAGAGCAGAATGGCTAAAAACTACGGTTGAAAAATGATCCTAAGTGCCCGAGAAAGTTGAGGGTTGCCACTTGAAAAAGATGGCTGCAATCAGACTTCGGAAAAATCACTTTTTGGGAGGTGAATCTGTTTTGTGGGAATAACTAAAAATGTAATTGGTTAACCCACAAAAGAATTGAAAGATAAGTGACCAGACAAGAATTTCATTTGTGTTTCAGAAATCTCAGGGATGTTGGCGTGCATGTTATTGGGCCCTGAACAGTGTTGATTTTACACTGTTTTCAATGGGGCTTGAATTAATGGACTGTACCCATCAACCCTTCCTGTTTGGGCGCCGTGGGCGACGAGCGAATGAGCATCATATACCCAGCAAGAAATGAGACCGAGGGGTACCCCCCAACATGCCCAATCCCTATACACATTCCAGACTATTGTTACTTAACACATCCCCCCCCCCAAGATGTCTGAAAGGAATTCCCCAGATTCCTGCGAGACAATGTCCAACACGAAGCAGGAGGGGTTCTCTCCGTCTCATACCTTGCTGCATATGGAGCATCAGTGAATCTGTCTGCTCCATCAACAACCCAGCTGAGAGTAGTATAACGAGTAAATAACATACCTGTTCGTTACCAGACGGACTACAGTCACAGGCATTGTCATCCATGTTACCAGCCGCAACGACCACAGTGGCACCTGTCACTTCGATCAAACCATTCAAGGCTTGACCCAGAAGGATATGATCACCGTTCATGTTGAGGGACACAGCGACAACAGCGGGTGAAGAAGCATGATGCCCTACCCAATCGATACCTAAACGGGGCCAAAATAAATGCAAAGAAGGCCTATACAATTTGGAGCAGTTTTGCACCGCATTGTTGGTTTCAACACCGGTCGAATAACTTGAAGCTAACTTGAAGTTTGCATCAGCCTCAGAAACAATTAACAGACTGCGTTTCCCACGTATAATGTTGAAGAAATGACTTTGTTACTGCAGTGTACAGCTCGTTAAAGTCAATTAAAGACAGTAGGTAAGTTCTGTACGCTGAGTTTCCATAGTCAATAAACTGGAGGATCTGTATTAGTGAATATGGCAAATAGGGTGGGGCGGAGCAGGGGGAAGGACATACCAGCCACTACGTCAGCAACGGTTCCTTCAGTGTCACAATTTGCGCCGATTACACGGACACTGCACACGCGAGCCTTGCTTGCTACACCATACGTGTTGCCTGCTACAATACCAGCTACATGAGTTCCGTGACCTGTGCAGTCAATGCCCTGAAAATAAGGGGAAAATAGAGGGGGGCCTTTTTAAACAGACAAAATTGTACAGTACCAATACTTCCCTTTCTGTGAACTTCAACCTCATATCGATGGACTCCGATGGTTACACCAAATACGTGTACAAAGCACTCACCATTCGTTATGGAGAATTTTACTTATGAACTGAAAGATCTTATCAAATTTAAGTTGACATTTCCGTAAATTATAAGAAAATTGGGTTTATCATTTATAGTTGTTTCTTAACAAAACCTTTCCTGGAGATTCTCTGAATTACCGGCCAAACTCGAACACGACGTTTCGTTAACTGTATAGGCGTCTCGATAGCAACAACACTTTTCAAACAAATATTTAATTTGAAACTTTTCTCCCTTACGGTGCCATTCAGTGCATCGAAGCAGGTACTAGCTCGCTGACCGAACTCTTTGTGAGTTGGTAGGATGCCACTGTCTAAAATGTAAACCATCACATCATCTCCATCATCTGTACATACAAATCGAAGTTTTAAAGGCATAAAGTCGAACAGTTTGCATTTGAATATGAAGCCATTGTGAGCCAATAGCCATAGCATACGGTGCTTGTACATCTTTGGCCAAGAAAATGCCCAATCTTTTTCATTAAAATAAAGATTATAGCTCATAAATTTTGAAAAAATCACAAACAAATGTAAGTTGGAGGGCCAAACGTTTTGATTGTAGTATCTCAAAGACAAATCTGAGATTAAAATCACGACTAGAGGATTCTTATAATCTCTGTCTGGAACTTAAACTGTTCGTTATCACTTGCGTACCAGGTTGAACTCATAACATCCATTTTAGGACACTCCCAGTTCTCACAACGTACTTGCCGGGTTGTAGTGGCCATCTAACGGTAACTTGGCTTGGTCAATCCTGTCCAAATTCCATGGAGTAGTCGATGAGGTAGTAGATGGTGTCATTGGTACCCCACCCAGTGACATCACACGGACGATACCATTCTCTTCCACGTATTCAACTGCTTCGTGATTCATCACCTGTGGAAGCAAAAAAAAAAAAAAAGCTGCAGCTCAATACATGTTTTTGTCAAGTTTAATCCACATAATGGATCCCCTTTGCAATCTATCCCATCAACTACCCCTTAACTATGAACAGAGCCACCTTGCCAGTTAAATTGGAGTATAGACCCTACTTCATATTTTCGAAGTCTTACGAACTTGTTTGAACCTAGAACAGCACTTGAACATACAAAGTTGCTGAAGTTGTGCTTTTATTTCAGTCATATGCATTTTCAGCAATAAATAAAACCCTTGAACATAAACGCACAGATCAAAATCCTTGCTCACTGCCTGCAAGTTTCAGATGAAGTGTGCATCCACGTAACGCAAAGTGCGTGATGAACATTTGTAGCAGACATCTTTATTACTGTGGAGTTTCCATTCCAGTTTAAACTGCACCATAGCACTTACTTCTCTCACTCTTCGGTCTGAGACAGTTTGTTTTCGACTAGAGAAAATTGCACCATGAATGATTCTAGATATAAATCGCTATTGGCAGATCATAGTGTCAATAATCGTAGCAGATGCAGTATGGACGAGGAGCCTAAATCAGATACGACGCTATGCTGCTATTTAATTCTATCCTGCTGAGTCTAACAGCGGTTGCTTTTCTCATTGCATCATCACTTGTATGTCACGTCAGTACAAACCAGCGTCAGCAACCCTTTCAGCTAGAGATGTTTGGTCTTAAGTGATCCAAAAAGGGGACATCTTCAGCATTGTGTTCTGTGCAGAGTACTCTGTCAAAGCCACTCATCCCAAACTTGTGACCATTTCTATCGATTCTGGCGAGGATGAAGGGGTCGAATCCATCAATGCGCTTTGTCCAATAAGGCAAAATTGGCCAACGGCACGGTCAGGAGTTTTCGCAAAAGTGGGAGAATGGGGAAGTACGCTTTCAACAAGGAGTACTTTGTCTATCACGTTACAGACTCGGGTGAAACTAATGTTACTGCATGTAGGAACGATACAGACCTTATCATCTCAACTTGTGACACTGGAGAAGACGCAAACAGATTGGAGAAACATGGTGATGACTGAACCTGCGAATCTCAGTGCTTTATTTATACGTAGGGCTGTCAAAGACACAACTACAAATCATGTCCATTACCCTTTGAGAAAGAAAACCAGAATGACGTAATGCGTCGCGGTATAATTGTCATTTATTCCTTAGGCGAAGGCACTGGTGACGAACAAGTCCAGATTGATGTTGAAATACGAGGACCCCGTCTATGAAATGGACAGCGTGGTAGCGTCTGAGGACGGCACAAATCCATTTAGCTTGACTCTTCCCTAAGCAATTATTACTGGAGGTTCCACTCCAAGCCGTGCGGTCAACCCTATTCACCTAGAAGGCGCCTGTGTTCCACGATTTTTTTGGGGGGGGGGATACCTGTGGCTACTACGTTGGTACTTGGCGCCACACCCTGCAAGACACGTCCCATCACCCTAAGAGTCCAACATACGATCCTCTTACTGAGGAGAGCAACATTCAACCACCCACTGGTCGTGGCCATTCTTGGGACCCACCTCCGCACGAGGAAAGACCAACAACTAACTGAATACTGTTTGACTATATACAATTTTATTTCCCATATCATGTCTCAAAATTGATCAATTACAAGAAGATGTGCGACAGTTAGGCCTACTTAAATAATCTAAAGTAAAGGTCAAACCCTATCAAGTCCTAAATGATGACGTCACTCGTTCAGGCGCGTTACTGACGTGATACAGGCACTCATTATAGAAATGGCATAAAATTTATATGAACTCCCGTAAAAATTTATTGTATACAAGTTATAGTCACGGTTAACTCACAATCGGGAGCATTGGCGTCACCAAAAGGTGATTGGAAATGTGTTAGGAATCGAGATGCCCGTCAATGAAAAATCCTCAGTAACATTGGACTCAGATCAGTCTTTCAGAATTTGGGAAGCGGAGGATGCAATTTCTACTAATGTGACTGAATTTGAACCACAAACTCAAAAGCGCAACTTTATATCATTGTATAGGAAAGGTAAAATGTTTAATATATAGTTATAATTCAGTTGAAAGCAACGCAAGGCGAGGGTGACTTGCAAGACCTACTTTGTAAATTGTAGGTCTCACATTGAGAATTTGAAATTTACTTCTAATAAAAAAGGTTGCCATCACACCGTCTAGAAATGTAAGATGTCTAAAGATCACAGGTTAAACACTTTATCCACTTTTACCACTTATTCTTTCGTACTCTCGCCAGTGTAAAAACGCTCTTGTTTTCAGAATCTCACAGGAAAGTGTTTTTACAGTTACAACCTTTGGTTCAAAGCAGTAATATTGTTGATGAGGTAGAAATTATAAATGGTGCGTAAAAGAAATATCGGTGAGTATTAAAAAGACTGCAAAGTCTGCCAATGAATAATGTAGATTCTACTTTGGTGCATATAGTAATAAAATCTCATGTTGTGTGAAAAGTCACCGTATTCCCGCAACACTAACGGAACTATATGCGGAAAAAGCTTTCTGGCATCTTCAGTTATTTGCTTTACTGTAAAATATTATACTTTCCTGCAGGCACACCACGTTAATTTTCGTTTCCCCCAAGTGCTCGACCTAGGTCCCGGGACCAAAATACAAGTGGTGATGTGCGTGCTGATTTGGAGCACCTGTGACCACACGTCATGCTATAAAAGTCTGGCAATATAAACACGTGATTGCTTTGGGTCACGTGAAATTATGATGAAGAGATAAAATTATCTGGGGTGTAAGGGCAGCAGGCTTGATGTCAAGAGATTTGAAGCATCGTAGACCTTAGGTAGGGTTTACAGAAATCATGTCTGCCTCGTTAAGTCGGTCGCTTTTGGATGACCGTGACTATGAGCGGGATCGTAAAGATGGAGCCTTGGATAGACCCGTTGCTAGGATCACTGCTGTCGTGCTGTTAGTCGTTATCGTAGTGGCCTTTACGACTGCAGGATTAGTGACTCGCTATGAACTGTACAACAAGAAAACCTCGGTCACACTCGGAGCCGGTGATGTTTGGTCGGTGTCCATCCAGAAAAGCAGCGTATTCAGTGGAGTGTTCTGTGCCGGGTACAATGTTCAAGCAACCAAGCCAGAGGTGCTGACTAGCCAGGCAAGCGGTGGATCCGAACCCGTGGGAATCTTCAGCGTCATCGCGTTGTCGGCCAAGGCAAGCATGGCAAAAGGTCTGGTCCGACGAAACATACATGACCGCGGGCTCTTAGGGACATATGCCCTCAATAGGTACTTTATCTACCACTTACCCCAATCAGGAAACATATCAGTGACAGCGTGTAGCAACCAGACCGACGTCGCTGTTGCAGTATGTGAGAATGAGGATGGTGCCAGAAAATTCATTAAAAACGGTCCGAACAGTGGAGCTTGTGACAGTAAAACATGCAGTTTCAAGAAGTGCGGAGAAATACAGACCGAGTGTCACATTTTTGCCAAGCAAACAGGGAACAGTGAGAAAATGCAGCCAATTATAAGTGTCGTTTATCGTACCTCTGGGCATGACACTGGTGGCGAATCGGTTCAGGTAAACTTTGACATTATAAATTCTGTTTACGAGCTCGACACCAAGGACGCTTCATGCGATAATGCCAGCAACTCTTGTATCTTACCTGTTCCCATCACCGCCGCTGACGTTATACTCCAAGTACCAGTTAACACCAACATGAATCCCACACACCTTGAGGGCTTCTGCAGTGCACGAGTGCCGATATATATGTGCATTTTTGTGGGACTTCCACTGGCACTTATACTAGTCACATGCGGCTGTGCACTTTGCTTGACAAAGGCACAAGCCAGCGTCATCAAAGTCACGAATCATGCTGATCGTACGCGCGAGTACAGATCACTTGGAAGCCGTCAAGACGATCTTGAACGCTCAGGCTTTCTCAGTCCAAAAAGCCAGCAACCACCGCCCCCTAGCTATCAGCTCTGCCCTGAGGATACTCACATTCAGGCTTCCAGAGCAGAGCACAGCGTGGTTATGTAAAACAAAGACCTTCAGGAAGGGACAGTAAGACTGCAGGGCATAAACCACAATAGTCAGTGACAACATCAACATGATAAATGAATATAGCTGGTTAATTGTTGTGTTTCTTAGATATAAATTAAATTAAGACGGAAAGCTTGCGGTAGCACCGTGCAAGGATACGATCTCGTTGTGAGTTTGTATGGTTCTGAAAAGAACCGTGAACCATATAGACTCACACAGAGATAGTATCCTTGCCTGGTGCTACCGCAAGCTTTCCACCTTAGTTGTCTGTCACCATGAATAGCTTGAAATCACATAAATTCAATCGTTATTTTTTTGAGCTAGTTTAACACAACATGTAGAACATAAGATAGAGTCAACGTTTCGATCCGGAGATCTTCATCAGGACTGACTAGAATAGTAGATGGCCAGGCATAAATACCGAAACACTCAAGAATGGAAATAAACAAAAGCCGTGTGGTAGGCAATTGAAATAACTGTAGGTAAACTATGTCCACGCAGGTGTTACTGCCAAATGGGGTGTATGTGGACACCAGAGTCAATGTTTATGTTCGCAGTCTGTTGAATAAACAAAGCTTCCTTGGTTCTTCTGGTGCCGGTGAATTGTTCTTTGTCTTAAGATTCTGGCATCCTCCCACTTGACTGTATGTTGGCTGTTGACTACGTGGAGAGCAATGGCATTGTTCCTTGTTCTCTATCAACATGATAGTTGACATGTAGTGTAATGTTGAATAGGAACTCCCAACATGTGTGCATGTGGGCCCATTTCATTCCTCATGCTTAATTTATAATTAAAACACTGCAGCAAGGGAAGTGTCATGACAGAAACAATACCGTTTGTTTGAAATCTCAATTAACTTTATTAGTTATTTGCTCATACAAGACAAAATCTAGTGTATAAGGTCATTATGTTTCGTTGCAATATGAAACATTTTATGCAGGATCACTTTACGGATTATAGAATAAATCGAACTAGAACAGAATTTTTGAACTCTTCACTGATAGGTATCACAAACATTGCAAATGCGCAAGAATTGTTTTCCCAAACGTTTGTACACACCTCTATACCCATAAACAATTAAATCATAAAAATCTAAGTTATAATTAAAAACTCAACCGAAGAACCATAAACCCTGCCCCCTTACAGCTTACATCAACATTAATGTAGTAAATTAACGAATTAAAATAATCTGTACAGTTGGGGGAAAACCGGAAAAGCTGGTAGACATTTCTTGACCGCGATATGTTAAGTTATGCAGATGCAGAAATATTCATGCTCGTAACATTGTAAAAAATGTAAAAACTGCGCTGGATATATTGGTGGTTAATACATGTAGACATAAGCATACTGCAACGGAGCTCTGACCAAACACTTTCTTTGATTGGCACTGTAACTAGTCGCAGTAGGCCTACTACGGACTCCTTTCCCGCGTTCAAACTATTTCACAGTTGACGTTTTAATAACAAGTGTACACAAAGTCACCACCATGAGCTGCGGCACTGATTCCAACAGTAAACAGAAAGCAATCTGCAGTAAGTTGAGACAACCAGAACGCCCGAAAATCGAAAGCTGACAAAAAAAGATGGCGTAGGCCTATGAAATGCCAACATGTACACGTTGTCCTTACATGAGCTCTGTACATGTAGTCTACATGAGCACGTACACTGTGCATCCCCATATGCCTACATTTTGCTTCCAATCGAATAAAAATATGGTTAATGGAACGGCCTCTGTGTATGGACCGGAGTTTCTGTAGGGGAAATATAATGACGTCAATGGATTCGAGGGTGGTGGCTGGATGATGTCTTAAAAACTTAAGCGGAAAAAATGTAAACGTTGAAAAGATGGTAAGGATAGAACATGGAGGAATATTTTCCTCCATGGATAGGACTGCAATGAGGTCGGGAATGGTCACTGATTGCTGTTAAAAAAGGAACGTGAATGTTATTAACGAGGAGTGGAGTAGCAACCAGGTCAAAAGATTGATGATGAATTTGGGGCTAATTAGATGATCACAATGATGAAGGTGGTAAAGGTGACATGTATGTCACTTTTTACAGTTTCTTAAATTTTTGTCAAAGTTGATGCACAGTGGAAATAGTGGCGATAATGTCAGTAAACACAACGGACGAGAGCGGGGAGATGGGGATAACGAGGATGATGATGCTCTCTAAATCGGAATGATTGAAATTAGGGACGACGTTTAAGAGTGAACAATCACTCAGAATTTAGACCGAAAGGGGCTATTTTCAGCGTTTTTCGGTGAAATTTCACTCTTCTGGAGTGAAGAAATTTCACTTCAGTTCGTCTGGTCCTTAATTTCAATCGGAGGGATTGAATTTTCACTCGAATAGAGTGAATTCTCACTCTTTGAAATTTAGAGAGTGATATTGATAGTGGGTGAGGTGGGTGTGGTGAGGGGTACAGTGGGGAGGGATGACGATAATAGTGGTTGTGGTGTGATAACACGTGGTGATGGATACGGGAGTGAAACACAACGATGGCTGTGAAAACGCAGATGATGGTAATGACGAAGATGAATTAGTAAGGGGCTGAGATGATGTTAGTAATGACACGAGAGTGAACATTAAGTGACGGTTCATATTTGACGGGAAAGCGGACGCGAAATCGTGACGTCAGATCAAATATCCGTTCAGCAATTTTAAAAAAGTTGCACATATTTTAACTCGAGTAATTTTCGCTGCAGAAGTTTCCTGACGTCCTTTCGCGTTGAACCTGTATGAACCTGCCATTCGATATCAATGTGTTAGTAAAACAACGCTAGATGCACACACTGCAAGAAAGTTTTGAGCAACAACTACTCTTTTGTGTAATTTTGTTAACACTTAAGTTGAATAGTAATTTATCACTACGATACGTAAACAAGAATTTACAATATCTGAAGGTAAAACTGAACATTCACCAATTGTCATTAAGATGCTCATTATCCAGGAGTCCAGCCCCGTCGTGCTGACTCGGCGGGATGCTTGTGGGATTTGGGTTCCCACCAAGACCTTTGACTTGGAGTTCAAAATTCTGCTTCTTCAGTGTCTTCTGGAGGATATAGCATGGGAGAAAGACGAGCACAGATGCGACGAGAATTACGGCCAGAGGAAAGCCCAAGAAGAAGGCGAAGTAGATGCCGATGCGAGCCCGACACTCTGTCTGCAGTAGAATGGAGTTAGCAGTGACCTCGGGGGGAACTTCAAGTACCACCGTGGTCGTTCCTGTCATATCGACGGCCAGTTCACACCGGGTGGTGTTCAGGCAAGCGGCCACGTGCTCCCTTAGATCATAGGGATACCGTGTAATCTCACCGTCGATGTAAACCCTCTTATCCAAGGGAGAGCCCTCCAGTGCGGCAAGCACAAACACAAACTCATCTACATGGTCGGCAGAGCTGGCAACGAAGTAACAATAGTTCTCCTGGACAGCTCCACATCTGGAATACTGGCACATCACCTCGCATCCCTGGCTGTTGCCACTCTTCTGCCATGCTGCTGCGGTAGACTCATCAGGGCAGCGGTACAACATTAAGGAGGTCGTGACACTGCAAGCGTGGACTTTCATCCAGGCTACAGCACCTAGGTCACGGTGAAGGTGAAAGGCGAATGGAGAGGAGATACTGTGAGGTCCAATGGCATTTGTCTGCTTAAACATCTGCTTGTAAGATTGCCCGCTCGGGTAGGGGACCGAGGGGAGAGCATAGGCACTAAATATGGCTCCCTCCCCACTTCCCTTAGCGACAGTCACGTCCAGATCCTGACAGTAGTAACGCGAGAAAGATTCGGCGTAATAAAGCCCGCTCTGTAAAGGCTTCTGATCACCTGAGCCCAGGAGAAAAGAGTGTCCGTTGAAATCACCAAATCGCATCAAAATGGCAAGAACAGTTGAGGCTATCAGAACTGCCACGATGAAAGCAAGCCAGGCAAAAACAACGAATCGCTTAAAACTTGCCATGTTCGTAGAGCGTGAAATCTTAACAGCGCTGGGTTGAGCACAAGAGCAGTGTGACAGTTATCAACGATACCGACTGCGACCGTGAAAGTGCAGCCAAGCGATTTCAGTTGTGCTTTTTACCACCAGGATTTCACGGACACACAACTGCGGGGCAGTTTGGGTTCAAGAAGCCAGCTCGACGACCTCTCAATGTTCTGGGCAAATTGCCAGTGAGCCCCTTTTTTATAACTGATCGAGCATTTCCTCACCACTATAGTTTCACACCGCACCTATGTTTCTGCCATGTGTGACCTTGTATGTGTATGACGTGTCTATGCTTTGAGCGGGAAATGACCAATTCTAGCTACAATTATATTGTGCTAAATTTCGGATGTAGAAGCTTCGCGTAAAACGTGTAAAATACTGTAACACTGCAATCACGGAGTCACAAGAAAATAGGAGACGTACATGTACATGTACTTGTACATGTTTTGACATTTTGTTGCGCGTGGTGTCATTCAGATGACCTTGTTAACAAAAATGACTCCGAAGTCACACTCTAGAGTGCAACAAGGATGGAAGGACGGTATTGGCATACCACTGCCTCAACTTACATCTGCATAGTATAAAAGAGCAATGAATCGGTTACCACTACCCGTGGGAACTCGAGCGTGGAACTATGCCTCGATGCGGAACGGAAGAAATTGTTCGTATTTATAAATACAAACCAAAAAGTTTAAAATCAGGGCAGGTAGGATCATATGTCATACAGGCAATTATTCAAAATAATTGTCCAATTCGTGGGAATTGGTCAACTACTTTCAAATTTAGTTCGTCCTTATCGAGGCTGTGTTGTTTGTTCGCGTGTTTGCTCAGCTTCAGCTTCGCATAAAATTTGAAAAAGGAAGATAGTTGCTGTTACAAGTTCATTATTATTATTTTTGTTCATCATTTAAAAAGTGGTACCTTTTAAAATCTTGTTTTAACTTGAACAGTGGCGTAACTAGGGGGTAACCGGGGGCATCTGGGGCTACACATTTTTTTTTCATAGGGACACCACAGGAAAATAAACTGCAGCTGCATTTCAACGGAAACTATTTACCGATTTTCAATGGGGGGACGTGTCCCCCCTTAGTTACGCCACTGGACTTGAACCATAATATTCTAGTTTGGATTTGGAAGAAGTGTGTAGGTTCTTGTTGCCCAAGGGCAAACCCAGGTAAACCCCCCCCGGCCATAACGCAATAGGAAACTGCCTAATTCCAGGGAAGGTATTCCCCTCACACACCAATCATTACAGTGATTGTGTATGACCCAATTCCAAACCAGACACTTCCTTCAACGGTCATCAGTGAGTCAAACAATTCCTTCTAGAATAAAGTAATACTGGTGTAGAGGATGAAGTCACCATCGATGGATCGTAGTGCCGAACATTTGTCACTATATACCTCACGAATCGAAATGGATTTATATATCATGTATATAACTCTCACAGCTACGGAAATGTACTGGATCTAAGCATGGAGGAAGGAAAACAGACCTCCTCCATGATCTACGCAGCTATCAAATGTAGTCGATGACTCTACGGAATGTTCTTGTTTGTTGAACAAACAAGAAGAAAGCGAGAGGTTATTTATGGAATAGTTTACTGTCTCTACACCCGATGTTGGGAATTATTTGCCTATACACTCGGTCACCACAGGAAACTCCACGGGAAAACACACGACTTTGGAATATCGTCTGAGAAATGTTAACGGGTAAATTTGCTAAAGTTTCCAAAGATTTCTCCATATTCTGCAATGTTATTCACAATTTGTCATTGTTAACCAGGACTCATCTCAAATGCGCCCGTTGCGAAGTTGAAGAATACAGCAAGTTTTCTTGAAACGGAGGGTACCGTAGTGAAACTAAAGGCATCAGCTCCATAGCACAGTCCTCCGTTGGAACATCCAGGAGGACACCACCTTCGCAGTCTTCCCGCAATCTGCATGTGTTTACAGATTTTTCCCTTAATTATGGTCTGCGGTTAGCCGAGCCAGCCTCTCATGCTCAACTGGCTGCAAAAGGTCACATTACGTTCACTGCACTTACATTGATTTACAACACAAAGGAAGTGCGTTTCCTGGCAGAACATTTTGTAGTTTCTCATGCGAATTGTAGTTTCACTTTGAAGGCGTAGATACGTGCCATTTTTTAATTTCTTTTTCGAATGTCATTCCTTCTGTCATAGTTTACTTATTCCTTCGCTTTGGCATGGCTTTGGTTGACACAAAGTTGGTGCCAAGTCGATAATTGTTTTATTTTTACAGTGTTAAGTTATTCTCCAAGTCGGCAAGGTACATAATACTGCAGCTGCAGTGATGGGTTTCGGACAGAACACGACCATAAAGTCTATTATGAACTGTAAACAAGTCTAGTTACACCACTGTAGAAACAATGTGCAGTGAAAGAATAATAAAGCCACATTTTTTTAAAAACATATTTTGGGCATGAAAACATGTTTTTGGCCTGTATCCATTCTCGGGTAATAGAAGAAAAACAAACAAAAAATGCGTACCATAGTGCAACTTAGGTTGTTTGGGTTCAGCAATCCAAGGTCATTCTTCCAGAAACCACAAAATTTTAAACCACTCGTGTGAGCCACCTGTTGTGGGCCCTCATTGCAGGCCAAATGTAAACATTTATCATTCACACGCACAGTCAACAAGTCACCAGCGACATTTTGTGCGGACAAAATGCAGGGAGATAACCTCTATTCAAGCGAGCATGGCAATCGGGATGCGGCTCAGGGGGTAACAAAACATGACACCAGTGAAGCCACTACACAGCTGCACAGCGTGTTTTTCGTCGAGTTACCACTGTACTGGTGTCCAGGGTACCACGGTTTATATTACCACTGTACTAATAGTGTCCGGGATTGGAGTTTGTCAAACTCTCCGGGGACACGCTATGTACTTTCATATGAGAAAATGGTTTTAATACCAATCTTGAGGAGGGACTAGTCCCAGTAGAAGCTTACCTTGTCAAAATGTCGGACTAACTGCTTTTTGAAAAAAAAAATCTCCAAAAAAAAATCAGCCATGATTATAGCCTTTATTCAAGTCAGGTTTCCCCAATGTGTTGTATAAAAAAAATTATCAAGGATGCAGCCACGCACCTTGATTGAAGACGGGGGGAGGGAGGAAGGAGGCAGCGCTTCCAACGTGGGAGCGCATCTCATTCAGTATACCCATGGAGGAAGGAGTCCATGCATGGTGTACGCGGTAGACAAGCGAGAGCACATCTCGATTTTGAAGGCCAACTCATGGACGTTGTACTAATAAATCATGATTATGCATGCATTCATAATAGCCATGGTAGCAAAATGTCAGCGGCAAGGACGTATATTAAAAAAAATCTGGACTTGCAATACCCTTAGTAATCAGCTTACTGAACCACTAGCAGCCATTTCACCGAGCCGAATACAAAGCTTGCCCGGCATTGCCCGCCTAGCCTTTGTTCTCCGTGGTGTCAATAGAAGCGAGCCAACCCACGCATTTGTATTCGGCTCTGTAAAATGGCCGCTGGTTGGCTTCTGCGGTTTCATACAAAGGCGTTGCAAGTCCAGGTTGTTTTTCACATACGTCTGTGGTTAGCGGTCCGTAGAATATGTATAGGGGCACAAATTTTGCCATCATTTTCTCTCATATTTTACAGATATTTGGTCTATTTCACACACACAAAAATCATTTCCAATCATATTGGCTTTTACTTTCTAGCCTGAATTGATTTTAAAAGTGTGTAATAAAGACTTAACAAAATATTTCGTTCCGAGCATACGAGGTCGACAGAAATCAGCAGGGCTCCCTCTGCATAGTGTGTAAAAATAAAGTATGCATCTTTCTCACGGAAGCTGAATCTTGCGCCAATTGAGCTTCCAAATCTTGACTTTATTTCTATTAGTCAATCCATGGAGCTATAATACACATGTGTTTAATAGCTCCATGGTCAATCTGACCGGTGATAAGTGGTTTGAGCTCTATAGAAGCATTTTTGCGATACAAAACTGAAATTATAATGCACCCTTATCCCGATAGGGAAAGTGTAATATTGTTTTATGAACTGTGATTACCATGCTGTACAATAAGCGGTTTGTATGTCAGTGATAAAGCCTTTTATGGTTTTAAGGTAGGGTTGCACAAGACTCTAAAAATTACAGCACTCGGAGACAAAATTGTTTTTGTACAACTACAGAGTACTATATACACTTTGTTACAGCAAGAGTTGGTCAGACTCGGAGTTGAGGTAGTGATCATACGAGTGACGATGCGCACTGAAAGAAAGACAAGGTGATGGTCAGTTGACTACTATTTAAGTGGTTCCATTGTAAACACAGGTCAAGACTGGCAAAGATAGCTAGGTTCATGGAGGTCAGGTCAGGGCTAACCATTATTAAGAATTTGCGACCAATTGCTTGGAACTCGGAATTGAGTCAAGGGGATTGGATTCATGGCTTATTGGCTACTCTGAACTTACGAACTTGTGACCTGCCTACTGCTCATGTTCGGAGCTAGGCAGTATAGTAAAGTTAAAGGCCGCTACAGCCTCATACTGCAATGAAGTTGTTATTTAGAATTAACATGAGACTGTCTGTCGATTGAACATGCGTAAAACGCGAACAGTACCATGCATCACGAAATTGTTGTAGGCGGTGCTCTCTATACATTGGGTAGGCAGCTCTACTCTCCGATTTGAAGCGCCTGGGCGGCCATCTTAGGCTATTCAATGGCAGTTTACAACTCACCGCCTTTAGCGGCGTGCGTGAATCACGGACGAAAAAAACCTCAGACTTGCAACGCCTTTGTATGAAATAGAAGCCAACCAGCGGCCATTTTACCGAGCCGAATGCAAACTGCGCGGGTTGGCTCGCTTCTATATGTAACCGAGTGGTATAAGGACTCAGTTAAGAAGTAACAAATAAATAAAGACAACAGGGAATGTGGTGGCACGAATACTACATTCAATATTTTATTTACAATTTGTACAATGCCTCAAAGCATGAGAGAATTTATATTTATACAAATTAAAAACAGTCAATGATCTCGACCTGTAATAGATACAAGAAAGAAAATTAATTACATAATATTAAACACACAATTTATTTTCACATTTTGATTAGTTAATTTAAGTTCATTTTACAAGCAAGTTCACAGTCTAAAATATCTGTATCTTCCAAGATACAAGCTTGCTTGTTTCATGCATCTAGCATGTTCATGACAACATAACATGTCTCATTAAATGTGTACTCTAAGTTCAGATTACTATTGTCAGATGCTGGCCTGCTCATGTATGACTCTGTAGATATGCAAATGCGCTACTCAATACTAGAAAGTCACAGAGTGCACCACACAGTGTTGTTGATAGCTATTTTTACCAGGTGTGCAAAGTGAAGGCTGAAGAGAGAGAGAGCGCTCTACAACACATGGTTGCATCTAATCATGTTGAATAGTGGAAGTCTGTTCTTGAGGTACCGGGTACATGTATAGAAAGAAGAATTCCGTTGTCTGAAAGTGAATAAGGAGTGTTGAAAAAGTAGAGGGACCAGGTGACTGGAAAAGTCGACTGGTCACATATAGAGCCTGAAAGTTGACCTCTGATGGCGCGCTTCCAAAAATTATCGAAGGTGATAGGGGTGCAGACCACTAATTCAAGTGAGAATTTCTGACCAGCTCATTAGCATTAAAAGTGCCCCCGCAGTATCTTTTGAAAAAGGAGATTGTTTGGCCCCCAAAATGGTGAGATTGTGTAAATCGTTGCCAGGATCAACTCCCTGGGTCTTTGAGCTTTCATATGAGGGCAGAAGGGCTGAAAACTACGGTTGAAAAATGGTCCTAAGTGCCCGAGAAAGTTGAGGGTTGCCACTTGAAAAATGGCTGCAATCAGACTTCGGAAAAATCACTTTTTGGGGGGTGATTTTGTTTTGTGGGAATAATTAAAAATGTAATTGGTTAACTTGAACCCACAAAAAATTGAAAAGAAATTGAAAGATAAGTGACCAGACAAGAATTTCATTTGTGTTTCAGAAATCTCAGGGATGTTGGCGTGCATGCTATTGGGCCCTGAACGGTGCTGATTTTAGAATGTTTTCAATGGGGCTTGAATTAGTGGACTGGACCCTATAGGATGGCCCAATGTAAAATCCCCATCATAGGAGGGCCGCGCGAGGGTTCCGAAAGCTTGCTGCGTGACCTTTTACTTTCAGGCTCTCTATTTGCTAGGGAGAACAAAGGCGGGCATTGCCAGACAAGCTTGTATTTGGCTCGGTGAAAATGCCGCTAATGGTTCAATAATCCCTATAAGCTGCTTAAGCCAGGGCATTAGTCCAGATTTTCTGATATACGTCCGTGGCGTAAATGACTGAACTGAGTTAGAGGCCATAGTATTGAATATCCATGGCCGCTCGGTCACTTCAATTAACCTTGTCCAATTACTCCATGAATTAACACACAGGCAGTTACTGCTGAGCTGGATAGAGCCTGACTTTGTCACTCAGTGAGCTTCGGCACCCTAGCCTTGACCAAGGCGTTGGGGGAACTCGCAAAACAACAAAAACTCTAACTAAACCAAGGATCTTTGAGAAACGTCGCAGGAAACTGAATTAATAAGGACTCAGACACCAATATTTGACTTTTAAAAAAGACACAAAAGAATTTATTAATGAAGAACTGAACAAAAAATGCAAAAAAAAAAGGAAAAAAGGACTTCAGGACAAAAAACTTTGAAAGGACTAAAATCAAAAGACTAAAGATTTAAAAGGACTAAAAAACAAAACTAACACAGTATGTAAAAGTGGCCTTTCAAGTACATGTGCACTTGAACAACCAATCAATGACTTGAGCAGACCATGGAGGACAAAACACAAGCAGGGCGCACCACTCTGAACATACATGTGCATGTACAAGGACATGTACACGCTTCACTTCAGTGCTGGTATGCTGTTCTGAACTGCCTTGACCGGGAGGCAACTTTACAGAGGACCTTGTGAACTAAAGTAAATAAACAAAGGGAAACAATACCAAGAAAAGAGGAGGTATTGAACTAAGACTGATATAAATGTTGTTTTCCTCACTAAGGAGCACGGGTCCTATCTTCTAAACAATGAAGAATACATAAAATTACAATCGAAACTTTGCCCCGCCACATGATGATTTTGACAACCCCGGCCGTCAGGCCTGCTGTACACGTACATGTACAGTGTACATGTATGTACATGTGCGCCGAGACACTGTACGGTGTGTTGCGCAATACCCTTTGCTGCAGCATATGTGCTTTTAACATTGCTCTGTGCGAGTGACAGTGAAGCCGTTGCGCCACTCTCAGCTTGTTCACGTGCGTGCTTTCGGCTCGACATTATGATACGGACAGCTGACGCACGTACGTACGTGGGGTTACGTACACGTACAAGCACGTGTATGCGGCAGTTCGGTTTGTAAGTCTGTGTACAGGGATCCGTTGTGGTTCGCCGTTGTACCGTACGAGGCTGGGTGGCAGCTCGTTTGTCGTGGTTTGCGTGCGTACCAGGGTTTAACGGCTTTCCAGAGATCTTCTTGGAATAAGCATGTAAACATTGTTGTTTATAAAGCTAACAGAATGTGCGGGTTCATCAGACGACTTGTAAGTTGTAAAGTCAATCGACTTCTTGTTAAATTGTATTGTGCCATTGTTCGTCCTATTATGGAGTACGCACTCCCAGTCTGGTGCCCAAGTTTTCTCTCTCTCTCTCTCTCTCTCTCTCTCTCTCTCTCTCTCTCTCTCTCTCTCTCTCTCTCTCTCTCTCTCTCTCTCTCTCCAACAAACCATCTTGGAGGGAGTACAAAGGAGATTTACATAGATCATATTTGGGCCTCTCCCGGCGACATTTCATTAATTCCAATGTTGTCAACATTGAGTACCCTCTCCGAAGCACCAGACTTGGACTGCCGTATCTTATTAATAGATTTCGTTTTTTATCCGTCATTTTTATTATTAATTTTTTTATAATAGATTTGATTGACATAGACAATCTTGTCCGGGTTAACAAGCAGCAAATGATTCAAGTTGTTTTCACTTATCATTACTCCAGAACAAATGCTTTGTTCCATTCCTTATTGGTTAGATTCCCTCGTGAGTGGGCAACTTTGCCTTCCAATGGAACGAACAGTGTCTTGTTTAGTCACACCTTGTTTACCTCAAAACTTAAATTTCTCTGGTTTGTGCCAGGTGTGCACATTACGTAAAGAACTTTTTTATAACAGTGGGTTCTATGTGTTTTAATTTTATATTCTTTTAATTTAGATTTTAAATGTTTTTAAATTTATTCTCTACATATTTATATGTATTTTTTATCAATACTGTCTGTATCCCATCGCTATTTTTGTAATCTGTGTCCCGTTTTCGGTTTAATCTTTTACGTTATTTGTTTTAAATCATACATAGTATATTTCTTCATTGGGTGGTGGTGGGGGAGAGTCCTGTTTCTGTATGGATTTTGATTTTTTCCCCTAGGGTTGAGTGTTTGTAATGTAATTTTTCTTGTTTCCTGTTCGTCCGAGTGTCTAGTGTATGTGTTAAATTATTCCTGTATTCTACTTTATAATTTTTTGTCCCTGTATGTGTTAAAGCTTTCTTCTTTCTGTTTTGTTACTTTGTAAATGCGCCTGGAGAGCTACCAGATAGTTATTAGGTTAACTTATTAGCGCTTTTTTTTGGTCATTTTATTTTATTGACCTTCGAAATAATAAATGAAATGAAATGAGCCCTCTCGTGACTCACCTCGCACGCACCGCACACTGAAATCAATGTTTGAGTGCATTTGCGTGGTTACTCCTGTTAACACATGTGTAGGATGTGTGCGCATGGCACACTTGGGTGCAGGAGTATGCTCCACCCCCGGCGAGAGTATACTGTCTCTGACTGGCGGGTCGTACTCCAGACGTTCGAACGCTCAGGAGTATAGTCGTGTTACCACGAGTAGCTCGCTCGAACACCCCCCCCCACGTGTTTGCTTCAGTATGAAAAGAGCAACATCAACAATCGATGACTTTCTTTCTCCTGGACAATCCGTAATAGGCCAAACGTCGGTTTAGGGTCCATAAACGTACGATGATACCGTGCATGATTTGCGCCCCAAAACACAATATTTGATCATAACTAACGAGCTTCCGTATACGTTCGATAATTTTTGGAAGAATGATTCCTAACTGAAACCATCCCAAGAAACACTCATGTCAGAATTTTCCCTTTGTCCTCGTAAGGAGGAGTCACCTACAGATGGGTAAAAAACAAATTTCATTAACGACCTTTCACTTCCGGTAGTATCATTCCCAGGTCTCCTTGTTTACTGGAGATTGTACAATGTTGCCAAGATTTACCTACCTGCAGTCAGAAAGACTACCATGGAGTAACTTCCGTAACTGTTCATCTGCGTATTAGACCACCGAATTACACTGTTCGACTTCATGTATTTTAAATTTTTGGAAGTGATAGGTCAGTTTTGGCAGAATATTTCTCTTTTTTGGTCAGGTAGTTTTTCAGTTTCCATAAATCGATATGCTAGCAAATATTTTACAAAAGGTCTTTTTACGAGTAGAGTTTTTAAGAAGTAACTGAACAAAAAAATTACAAATTCTAAAATGCTTGCACGTTTTGGTTCCTGAAGGGCGCCACCAGGGATCAACTTTTAGGCTCTAGTACAGACACTTACAAGGCCGAGTTCAGGCGGCATGTTCCCATCTGTTCACAAACAGCTCGATTTGTTGTTCGTGGGTCGGCCGCTCGAACGCCGGAACAAACAACCAGTTACCGCTGGTAGTTAGTGACAAGCAACATATATGCAACATGGCGGCGTCCATGTAGGCTACGTTATTCGAGAGTTAATGTTTCGATGGGCTGAATTCTTTTCTGTATTAACAGGAACATTCATTTCTGTGTTACGGAAAATAATTAATGTTAATCTTGCAAAACTTCCCATTGTCTGTGGATTTGGAAGCCATCTCTCTACTTTTTGCAGCTGTTCAAAAATCAAAATCTCACGAGTTTTCCGTGTGTTCCTGTAAAACCCTGACGAAGAGGTGGTGTGTGATCCTGTTCCGAGAACAGTGTTTTGAGTCGTGTTCCTGCCGTTCGAGCGTTCGAGAAACCCGTGTCAAGAACAGGCCGCCCGAACTCGACCTTGGAAAGGGGACCTCGTGCAATCTTTATGTCGTACATCACGAAACCAGCATAAACCAGAAAGGTATAGCTGTGGTAATATGAGAGGGTTTGCAGAAGACATACGTGAAATACTTTGGTAAGAGAAAAAAGGATTTATCTGGAGTTTAAATTGACTTGAGGTTTAAGACTTTTTGCCCGTAACACCGGGCCAAAACTGGCTTTGCAAATTAGACCCACGTCCTAAAAGTCTGCCAACCGAGAGCCATGCCGCTAATGAAAAACTATCTTTGTGGCATTTAGGTTCAGTTTGGTAACTACTGGAGTTCTTCTGAAACGTGTGAGCGTGTTTCATAAAAACCTGTCCTATAATTTATGGCCAGCTGTACATTAACTCAGTCGAGGGCGGATGGGGGGCGGATCTTTCCAAAATAGAGATTTGTTTTCATAATGAGGAGCGAATGTTTGGTCTGTTTCATTTCCCTTCCTTCAAAAATATGTAGCTTATACACTTCTGAAACGCAAAGGTTACATAAAACAAATTGAAATATTTAGGTTCTGGATCGATCCTTGAGGTCAGTGTGGAATGGCGACGATAGGCCTACAGTGTAATTATTTCAGTGATTCTGTCTTTTGTAGCCAACATGAAACGGCTGAATACTCACCAGGTTGACAGCTTCTTTGGTGGGGAGATGTGCACTCAATCCCCGGAAGGATCTCTTGTACCTATGGGTCAGCCTACCCCCCGATTGATGCATGATTACGTGTTCTTCGAGTTCTTTAGCCACAACATCCACGTCATAATCATCCTAGGAAATATGGTTAAAATAGGCACTAGCCTGGACAACATTTTCTACAGCGATAGAACGAATGCTTGATTCGTAAAGCCAATATTTTACAGAGAGCATTGCAACAATTCTGTTACCGTACTGAAGAAAAAGAGTTTAAATTGAAAAGTCAGAATCTGGGTGCTGATTTGAATCAAACTATGCACATGTATTTATATAAAGATATCCAGGGCAAAGCTGACGGATGGACAGCAGACGTTTAAATTAAAATGGATTTCCCAACGAAATGGACGACACAGTCTGAGAAGAAAATGTAAACATACCATTTGATATATGTGCATGGAATGTGTGCTTGGTTAGACCGGCTGGTTAGCAGTGCAGGGACAGTTAACGATAGGAAGTACCTCCAAAAGACAGCTTAACGAATAGATTTCACAAACACACTCGCAAAACAACCGACATTGCAGATTATTAAGAAGTGGATTATTGATAGGAATCCGGCAATTGACGCATGTACAATGACATCAACATGGTCATACAGACAGGCAGATACGCAAATACACATCCCGTTCTACTTACTTTGACTTTAATGATGTAGCTATCAGGAACCTTTTCTGCAATTTTTCGAATCGGTGCGATTCCTTCAATAGCTACGATTCCCGCCAACAGCAGGAAAGCAGACGAAACTGGTAACGTCACCATTGCTGACTAGATTTGGCTGTTGAAAATGGGATCAAGCTTGGCGTTGAACATTTAGGTATTATTAATCTACGCAGTTTGAAGGATTTCTTTGAACGCTTGTGCTCAATTTTCCTTCTGAACTAAAAACTTCGCATTGAGTCAGATAATGTACTGGATTAAAAAAAAATCATACATTCAGAATATCAGAGAGCAAGATAAAGCGCCAGCATCATTGCTAATATGGCAACAAAATGAAAGACCACAGTAAAAAAAATCAGCACAGCTGCACAATTATTTCATACCAATCTGGATTTCTAATTTTGGAATTTCTCTTAAGGCATTGATTCGATGCAAATTTGACTCACTGAAAAGTGACGTGACACGTACCACAGGGACAGCTGTTCAAACAGAATTATTTATCAACTACAAGGGGTTGGGGGCAACGCTTGCGTCAAATGGCTATTTTTATCATGTTAAATAATCTTTTGTCTCATGTTCGCTTATCTTACCGCAACTTAACTGTGTTTTTCTCTTTGAGATGGGTGTCACACAAAACGGAGCAAGGGACATTCCCAATATCCGATTCAATGTTCTGCAAGTCCTTTGATGGCCCTTTTTGGTCAACTGCATGCTGCATATTGTCCAAAAAATGAGACACTTGAGATATCACTTCAATCAGACTTCAACTTAAACGGGCCGACGGTTTTAATATATGCTTCATGCACAGATTCGATTGTTTTTGACGCGTGACATAATCTACGTCAATAGCAGCATTCATTATCTATATACCAAAACCTTAGTTAAACTTGTAGCTAGCTACAGGTTCAGTGCCGTAACACGCAGGATTTGTTACATGAATGCAGTCTCAGGTGTCGTAGATTACATCGAATGTTTTTTAGCTGTAAAGTCCAGTTACTCATGTGATGCTTTGCAAAAAATGCAAATAACACCAAGAGAAAAACATGCGCCGCGGGAAAAAAATCAACATCAAAAAAAAAAAATCGACGGGGGGAAATGCGACGCAGAAAAATGTAGACACCGAAACTCGTTCCTTCCATGGGTGGGGTGAGGAAACTTTTGCTGATGAAAAATGGACAGTTGTTTCTGAAAAAGAAAATCCACATCTTGCCCCCCCCCACTCACCCTCGATAGGGGCTTTCACAAAATGTAAAACTTCGCAATAAGGGGAAAATGTTTTGCAGGCTGCCTTTGTAATATTACAAGCCCTCGTGACAGGATACTACAGGAAAGAAGACAGAAAAAGAAAGAAACTTGAGTGCGTACTGACCAAAAGTCAATAAAGATAACGACATGGTGTCTATTGAATAAAGACAAAGTCACTCAGCGATAACGGCACGAGCGGCCAGCCCGAGGGCGCTGGCTACGAAGCCTCTACTCAGTCCGATTGCTTCGAAGCCAACTTGATTTGTGTCCTGTTCTTCCGGCTTCTTTGTGCAGAATAATACGCCATGCCTCACAGAGGCGTCAAATGAGAAGAGAAAAAAGGGTGAGGTCTGAAACAACGCCTTCTCCTCTGACTACAAACGTCGCAAACATCATTAATTGGACACATGACGTCCACGATGCGAGAGGTTATTAGAAAAGGCTATATGACCATCAATCAGGCAGACCACAGTGGCAATTTGTCAGCGTGGCGTATATATGTACATCAAGGAATCCCAAAACCTGACAAATTGCCTCCATTACGGAGACCCATCCGACTGGTAGAGATGTTGAGGTATCAATTACATGTAATGGGATGTTGATAGCATGAGATGATTTATCATTAAACTGGGTGAAAGTCTTGACAAATACTAATTAAAATCTCAAGACCACTGGTGAAACCATAATTATTTGAAAATTTCAACGATCGTTAGTGTAATTGTATATATCAAAGTTATACCTAAAATCATCACATTCGATAAATTTCAAGAGGGGTCGGTGATATTGTCACAATCTAAACTTAAAGGAAAGGCAAAAACTTCGTTCAGACACTGTAGGATCACACACTGTGATTAACAATGAGAAACATGATTTGGCGACGTTATAGATACATGTACATGTACATCATTACTTGCGAGAGACGTCTCAAAATGAACTTAAAGACCTCTTAATTGGCCTGGATGCAAATTCATTTTTAACATGTTTTGTAGTCACTCGATGTATTTCAAGATTTCTCCCCCCCCCAAAGTTTCCAGATATCTCAAACGAGTCATTGCAACCATTTCAATCGTCTAAAAGTTTTCCGAGAATCTTGAAATATCTAGTTAAAACAATCAAATGCCACCGCGTTGAATTACATAAATGCAATGCACTCTATGTAGGTTCGTTCTCAGTGCATTTGATTCTATACTTTTCAAATCATGTAAATTTTACGTCAAATTAACATTAGACTGAGGTAAGAGAATTATTGACTCAAGTTATTTTCCTTTTCTTACAAAATTTGATGAGTCGACTGGTTGAAGATGGAAAGGCTCAAGGTCATAACTAACGGTATGGCAAAACGGCGGCTTATAACTATGGCAATTACCAATATCTAATCTAAAGAAAATAACAAAATCGGAATACTGTTCGGGAAACAACGTGGACAAAGTACTGTTCATAATGCTCCATTTTTTCGGCTCTTTACCCTTTAGATACATATCACCCATGCCAGATAAATACTATATTCGCTATTTAAATTTAATTTTCTTGTAGTAAGAAAAGAAATAATTTTGGGGCTTCCCCACGACTACTATGCATTCAGTATCACTAAAAAAGGGGAAACACCCAATAAGAAAAAGCCTTATTACAGATATTCATCAATATTTTGAACATCGCCTTCTATACCGCCCCCACATCTCTATCTCCCCCACCCTGCCTTTTCAAATTTCCATGGTCGGGTATGTCATTCCCCATCTTTTCCCACCCCCCCACACCTTCCGGCACAGATTTACGCCACTGCGCATTGTCGGTCAGTGGATCGGAAACATTCGTAACAGTGGGCGTCCAATTATAGTCTGAAATTATCCAATGAAAATGGTTTAATATGATGTTATAAAATGATCAAGACGACCGCCAATGATCGAATATCTAGTCGTGCCAAGAGTTTCTGAGACACACTCACTGATGACACCATTCCAAGGCAGCTAGGCCTATCTTTTTCCAGTTAACGTCTTCTGACACAATGAAGTTTCTCCCTCATTGCTCGGAGGTCTCCCTTTAATATTTGCTTGTATTCCTGTTGTAGCAGTGTCAGGATAAGAGTCCCAAACGCAGCCTGACTTAGGACAAACATCGATCCAATTAAGAGAATAACCACCACTACAGTATTACTGGCTGCCGCTGTGATATGCACAATGGGCATAACAACAACTACTGGGATCCAAGCCAGAACGAATGAGAAAAAGAAGATGGAAAATTGTTTGGTGCTCTTGCGGTTACTAGCAGCAAACATACCGACCTCCTTGCCAGGGGAGGGACCCTGTTCATCATCCAATGCTCCTTCAACGGTGCGGGGAGCGGCAGGTAGGTCGGCAGCTATGGCGCGAACCTGATGCCTAGCGATACGAACTATCAAGATGTTAAATAACGTGATAACGAAGACACATGGCAAGATGATAAAGTAACAGTAGATGACAGCCATTAGAGAGAAGGTAGTGAACACTTCTTCTGAATCATCTACCCTCAAATTCACCGAGTGAGCAACGGCCCCACTGAGACTGCCGACGGTAGTCAATCCCCAAACCGTGGTTAGGCAAACTGTACATCTGGACCGCGTCATCACTCGGACGTACACAAAAGGGCGAGAAATTTTGAACCACTTGTCGGCTGCTATGAGGACTCCATTCAAGAAGTATCCTATAACAGAGAGGAAAACACCGAACGACATCAAGAAAACCGAGGCGAAGCTGAATATTTGGCCTATGGTGAGAGTGAACATGCAAGGTAAACCACAAACAGCCACAACTATCTCAGCTACGGCCAAGCTTGCGAGGAAGAAGTTGGAGACGGTGTGGAGACTTCGTGTGCGAGCCACCGTTACGATCACCCAAAGATAACCAGCAAGCATCAGCAAAGCAGTCAGCAAGAACAGAGTTGTTAAAATGATAGTCTGCGCGTCGGTGTAACCATCCGTCGGACTCGTCGGTTTGGAGCCATCAGTAGCGTTGACTTCCATATCTGGCCTTTCATCAAAATGAGTGCCTTGGAAAACGTCGTTCTCGTGAAACTTAATCAATCAAAACTGTAATCAGTCCAATCGCACGACTGTTCACACGAAAATGTATTTCACCCGTCAAGACCTTGATTTTAACCAACAGCGTTCCGGCAATAGCCGTATCCCATGCTCACCATTCAAAATATGTGAATAGTCCAGCTGGAGTTTAAAATGGTTTTAGAATAAATTCAATCTCAACTACAAAATATTTTTTTGGCTCAAGCTCTCGCAAAGAAATCGCCGAAGAACGTATGTCACACAAATTCTGCGGACAAGATAAAAACCGAGCACTTCTGTGATTAACACACAATTGTTTCTCACAGGACATAAATACTACACTCTTACTACTGACCTACACTGTACACTGACAACCATCACACTCGATGTAAGCATAAAGGCAAAAAAGACAAGCTCTGAAGCTTCAATTGGGTTTTAAGAAATTATCAATCATGTCAACAGTCCAATTTTAAGCTGAACGACCTGGCTGAATCTTCAGCATTAACCCATTGATGGGATTCGACCCGCATCATCAACCTCTAAAGGAGTAAACACCCACGTTGACAAAATGATAATGGAGCACGCCTGTCAGCAAATTGACAGCATGACACGCCTGAGAACATTTTAAGTTCAAGGTGCACAAAACGCTCTGTTGCCGTAACAATCAAATCACTCTTATCTTCAGATAGGTAAAAATCGACTGGTACCATGCATGTAAAGAGTATCACTGGTGGAGAGGGATTATAAATAGGGGCCACATGTATTTTTCCCCCGATTTATTACTATCTCGGAGCGGTGAGATAATATTCTTTGACTGTCTTTCTCGCCGCGGCGAGTTATATATACCGCGGCGTCAAATGGATATCCTGCCGCGGCGATTTTCTCAGCAGTCTAATAAGTTCAATTGAGTCTACCATCGTTCTCAAATGGGTCCTTGGGGATGCAGTGATATTGGGTTTTAGACTGCATTGAACAAAAGGAGATCTTGCTTTTCAACAAAGGTTGGTTTCCAACGCCAAAGAAAACAAAAGAAGTCTCATTTCGGGCCGTGAATGCCCCCTTTTCAGAAGTGCGAGTAGGCTTCTTTTTAATTCCCTCCTTTTTTTGTATGTGCCGAACAGAAGCACGCGGAATTGGAAGTTCTATTTGAACTTTCAACAATCGAAACGTATTAAATTATAGGACTTGAACACAGAGAATCAAAACCGTACTTCAAAAAAAATGCAAGACATGAAATACCTCGCACTTCAAATTGCAGGAGTACTGACCCAGAAACCTTATCAGCATGTAGCATGTGGCTTACGGGCAGGATGCGAATTTGAAAACAGTTCTTCCAAATTACCCATGCAGCAATCGAGGTGCTGAAGCCTTGATCATTGTTAGGCCTCTATCGTCCAGTGAAGAGAGCGTACAAATCAACATCTCGTACCCCCATTCTCTAACGCTTCTCATTTCAGCAAACAAACAAGAACTCAAACGCATATGGTTCGAGGTTTCAAGCGGCCAGTTTTGATTGCAAAGTTAACTTGGGATTATGGTGTTCTACAGCTGCCAAAATTGCGTCGCGTCGTGCTGTCGCCTCGACGCTACAACACCACGCTACGACGGCTCTGTTGCGTCCTGCCGTCGTTTCGTGGCGTCGCCTCCTTTCTCATCACTTTTATGCTGTGTTAAATGCATTGCGTCGTGCCGTCGTTGCGTCGCGTCGTGCCGTCGCATCGTGTCGTGCCGTCGACCCGTCGCGTCGTGCCGTGCCGTCGACCCGTCACGTCGTGCCATTGACCTGTTGCATCGTGGCCTTTAGCCGTCGCGTCGTGCCATCACAGCGTGCCGTCGCATCGTGGAAATAGGGGGTGCCCTTAGAGACAGAGTTAAGTTCGATACCAATAAATACCATTTTTCATGATCAAATCTTGTAGGCCCTCTGTGCGAACATTGTTTACTCCAGGACTTGTGACATACGCCCTCTATTGGCGTCAGGACATCAGGACACGTCAGCAGGACAGCAGGACGCAACGGCCGCACCTACACTGCATAAAAACAATACAATGACCGGCGACGTAATGGCGCTACGGCACGATGCGACGCTGCGCCGGTAAGACGCAACGTCACGACGGCACGATACGACGGCATCAAGAAACAGCATGACGCGACAGCAGGACGCGACAGCACGGCGCGACATACGGAGCCGTCGTAGTGTCGCGTCGTAGTGTGGGGGCGACTGCACGACGCAACGCAATTTTGGCAGCTATAGAACACCATATGGGATGTTTTGAACAGGAAAATGAGCTTGACGAATATACATTATATTTTGAGACAACAGTACTTTCATAACATTCCAATAATTAAACCATGTTTCAAGTTAGGAGGCTGCTTGTTGGCAAGGACAAGGCTTGCAAGTAAAAAAAAAATTGGAAAACTAAATCTGCTCCCCTTCAAGAGGAAATATGTGGATTTGGAAAACTTTGACGTCTGAAAGTGTCACCAGAGTCGCCATAAGCGAATCAGATATTGAATGTAAATTATCTGACACCAGTGAACTGAAGGCAGCATGCCCAGACGGAATTGGCCAACGCTAATTGAAAAATGTGTGTGCTATTGAACAGGCTGGAGTTTTTATCAAGAATTTTAACTCGTTTCTCAAAAAACCTGAAATGCCCTTTTGTTTTTTGAAAATCCACAATACCCCCAGTTTGAATCCTTCAGCAAATCATATTTATAATAAGTTTTCGCGTTTGTTTTGAACCGCATTTTTTGAAATTAATATTTAATAAACATTGTGTGGTTATGAGTATTTCTTTTTATCTAGGGAACGAGCAACACTTAAAATCCTGATTCTCGCGGCTGGAGGTTGTTCCATTTATTGCACTCGCGTTTTATCTGGGCAAAGGAGCAACTCTCCATTCACTTTGTACAGGGATTTGCATGCTTTCCTCCTTTTGCAGAACATGATGAAACTAACTGAAACCTTTTCGGTACAGTGTGGGAGATACTCACAGTGCATGAACAGTGAATATTCAGGCATATTTGACGTAAAGGTTAAGAGTTTAGTCAGTAATTCAGATTTTCCTCATAGACCACAACACTATTTTTGCCCCTTTGAGTTTCGGGTATGAAATATGGAATAGCCACCAATGGACCAATCAGAGAGGGAATCAAGACTCAGTGACGTCATCCCGACCTTAAGAATGTTCTCATTTTTTATAGGTTGAATTAACTATTATATATCTTATTATAAACCAAATAATATAATAATAATGTAGCGGTCTCCAGCGACGGAGCCTCGGGCGTGCCTTTGGTCGACCCGACGAGCGGCTGTAGAGGCGACCAGGGGGGCAGGTCCGTTTGGAGGCAGTCTACCGCCAGGCGCCGAAGCCTAACAAGTTGCACCCACGGGTCTGGTCTTGGGGGCTGGCAGAAAGGGGGCCGGTACCGTGGGTTACTGGTACTGGGGGATTTCCTGGACGAACTCAATAAAGACTCTGGTTGGCTTCAAATTTGATTGGTTGATTATTTTAATATTGGCACTCTCTTAAACAGGAGACTCCTAAATAGGCAACTCCTAATTAGGCGGCTTGTGGATTTGCAAATGGTTTACACCACCTACGTCTTGACTTGCACTGTTTCCTGCTGAATTACATAAAAGATGACCATAAAAGAGATGTGAGTGCTTATCAGGACTAATTACAATAACTGAATAAAGTCAGCACTAACCTAGTGCCCAGTAATCACTCTCCAGCACAGCGTTCTGCTCTGACAGCCAAACCAAGCAGCAGTACGAACTCGTCACGCACAAATATGACCGAACAACAGAAAGACAGGAAAGACCGCGAGTAGCTCGCGCGCATTCCTTATATACCCATGCGCGGGTTATGATTATGGGATATAAATGCTTAACTGCAAATAATTAAAGAGGGCGCTCTAACCACCCCACTATTTCGCTACATAGCCACGCCCCAAGATCGGTCAGTCCCTTTGACCGTAAATCTGAAAAATAAAAGTAGCGAAATCCATTCTTACTCCTAAACAGGTTACCATAGTCAGTCGTTGAAATAAAAGTGCCTCCAGGAATCACAGGTAAATTATACACTTCTAAGTTAGAACAAGGGGAAACTTATACATTAAAAACTTTAAGTCTTATAACAAAACCAAGAAACACTTAATTCTTCTAAGCTAAGGGCCTAGTCCAAACAATCTGGCTCTAAAACATGATGCCAAAACTTGCATAAACAGCTTTCGTAAAAAGGTTTCTTAAAGGCAACACCACTTCTTTAGGTTTTACTCCCTCAATCCTGCTCGGAAATTCACATCGAAAACCCGTGTTATCTTGTCCTTGGTGAGCTTTCGGCCCTCCTGGAACACGCTCCTCGAAGATGTCTCATGGACTTTGGTGACATTGCCGATCATTGCCCTCTCCAGATCCTCTTGATCCATAGGCTCTCCGATTTCCTCCGCCCCGGTATCCCTGCAACAAATAAGACGACGGAGACAACTGGCGTTCTGCGGTGCAGTGGATTTGACGTCCTTTTTAGGAGGTAGTGTCTTCAAGTAGACGATGTCAAACTCCCTCTTCACCTCGCCACAGATCGTACGTCCCTCCTCCTTGTACAGGTACGTCTCCCTGGTTTCATTCACGTGGAGCACCTGTCCAGGTAGAAGTTTTTCAGGTAGCATGGGTTGAGGCCAGTGTCGCAGCTTGCCACTACATGTATCTTCACGGGGCACATCTCCCTCAGTGGGCTGCCTGTGGAACATCTCAATCATCCCACGTGGTTTTCCCCCAGATCGGGCCACTGGCCGCTCCTCAGCAGGCTCATTATCTTGATCCCACAGCATTGGTGTAGGAGATAAAGCTATTTCTGCCAGTTCCATGAGATCCTCTTCACCCTGCTGCCCGGAACCGGAAACTATCTCCACCTCCCTCGCGGCTTCAGGAACATCTGCTGCAGACTCCGCAGATCCATCCAGCTCCTTAGCAGGTATATCTTTTGCCTTCATAGGGCGACGACTTCCTGCTCTAGGCTCTTGGTTCCAGTATTCCCAGCCATTGCAGACTTTTTCGGGCTTGGCAAACGCCTTCTAGAGGGAGACAGGCCCACTGGAAGGTCATCTGGCGGTCGGGAGACAGTGCAAGAGGGTGCTGACCCGTCACTCCTCGACTTCTTGTCTTTACGCTGCCTTTCCCCATCCAGGCTACGCTTCCTCTTAGTGTCCTTGCCCTGCTTACTTGTCTTGCCATCCCTAGTCTCCTTCCTAGGACAGCTTCTGTTAGATTCTCCGTCACCCCTCGACGTTGACCTGTCTGAAGTGGTTCTCCTCTTCTCCCGTTCTTCATAAGTCTCGCCTTTGATGTGATCCACTTCGGAGATCCTGTCTGGGTGGCAATCCTTGTAGTGGGCCCTCAGGTTATCTCGACGGTTGTTTTTATGTGAGCATCTAAGACACCAGTAGAAAAGCCTTGGGCCATGCTCCACGGTTAGATGTCGATCAAGGCTTCTCTTGTGCATCATCGCATGGCATCTTGGACACTCCACCATCTCTTCACTCCCTCCCATTTTCACCGGTCAGGTTTCTCTCTGTGTTAGCAAACAGAAGATCCAAAAAAAGGAGATAATTTAACCCCTGATACCTTCGTTACGGTTTTTCTAAGCGCACTCCAAAGCCTACAGAGGTGAAGGTTTCTCTTAACTACACTCTCACTACAGGTACCGCTGTGGCACCCTACGTTGCCTAGGCGGGTTTCGCCTTGGTGGTGGCGTTGTCTGCCTCTGTAGCTGTGTGGACTCTTCGTCGGGCTCGCATGTCTCCTCTACGTTGTCTGGATTCTGTAGTTCCTCGTCTGGGAAATGCCTCGCTGCAGGTGACTGGAGAATTGACTCCTCCCTTTGAACGGGTTGGCTGTCTTCCACAAGACTGCCGCTGGCACCCGCCGGGTCAACCACAGGACTCCCAGGTGTGGGACTCCTCCCCGCCTTCCTTCCTTCAGGACCCCACGGTTCTATCGGGTCACCTAGGTAGGGTTTGAGACGGTCGTAGTGAACGACTTTCAGTTTTCCCTTCGGCGTCCTCTGTATCCTGTAGGTTACATCTGATAGCTTTCTAACCACCATGTAGGGTCCACACCACTTACACTGAAGCTTAGGCGACAGGCCCTTTGTTTTTGCGGGATTGTATAACCAGACAAAGCCTCCTTCGCAAATCCTATCATGTACAACGCGACGGTCATACGTTTTCTTCTGTCGCCTAGCGCTTTTCCTCAAGCACTCTCTCGCCCGATTATAAGCCGCCTGAATGTCCTCCCTGAGATTGAGTGCATAGTCCGTCTGCACGGCCTCCGGGTTCCTGTTGTCTGTCGTTGCCGTTCCAGCAGCCAAGTCGATGGGTAGGTACACCTCCCTCCCCAACATGAGCATATTGGGCGTTTCCCCGGTCGATTCTTGCGGTGTAGCTCGGTAGGCGAAGGTCGCAAACGGCAATTTCGTATCCCAGTCTTTCTGACGCCTGTGGGGCTCAATCATGGTTGAGATCATGGTCAACAGAGTCCTGTTGAAGCGTTCAATTAGGCCGTCGGACTTGGGATTATACGGCGTGGTGCGTGTCTTTTCTATCCCAAGTAAGGTACACATCTCCGAGAATACTTGCGACTCAAAGTTCCTGCCCTGATCCGAATGTAACTCGGCAGGAACTCCGAACCTACACAGGAACTCGCTGACCAGTGTTTCCGCCACCGTAGTTGCCTTCTCGTCTGCGACGGGATAAGCCTCCATCCACTTACTAAAGTAGTCGCCAACTACGAGGATATACTTATTCCCCCTATCGCTCTTTGGAAGAGGACCAACCATGTCAACAGCAATGCGCTCCATCGGCGCGCCAACCAGACGTTGCTGCAGTGGGGCTCTACTTTTCCTCGCTGGAGACTTTTTACTAGCACACACACTGCATCGTCGGACTGCAGATCTCACCTCTGCTGCCATACCAGCCCAGTAAAACCTCTGACGAATTCTCTCCAATGTCTTCCTCTGGCCTAGGTGCCCACTTGTCTTTCCACTGTGTAGTTCCGTGATTATCTCCGGGCGAAGTGCCACGGGAACTATCGGCTTCCACTTCACCTGTCGTCCATCGTCGGACTCCCAGCGCCTGTTTAGGTACCCCTCTCTGATCTCCAACTGCTCCCAGGTTAACCAATAGACCTTGGCTGTAGGCGAACATGCTGAAAGATCCTCTTGATCTGGCCTTGCCACGGCTTTCTCCTTCTCATGGAGTACCCATTTTATGGAAGGGTCTTGCAGTTGAGCTTCCCTCCACCGTTCCTTTGTAATGGTAGGCGCCGCCGTTATAACCCTGACGCCGGCTTCCTCAGACATGCGGGTGCTGCATGACTCACCACGGTCGTCACTCCCAGTCATCTCCTCTTCACGGCCACACTGCCCACATGGTCTCCTAGATAGGCCATCCGCGTTCCCATGTGAACGGCCAGCTCGATGGACGATGTTCAGGTCATGTTCCCCTATTACCTGCAGCCAACGGGCCACTTGACCTTGTGGCTCGCGAAAATTCGTAAGCCACTTCAGCGCACCGTGGTCGGTTCTTACTGTGATCCTTTTCCCGTAGATGTATTGCCGGAACTGCTTCAGAAAGACAACCACAGCGAGTAGCTCCTTTCGGGTTACGCAATAATTGCGTTCCTGCTTGCTCAATGCCCTGCTGGCGTACGCAATCACCCGCTCATCTCCATCCTTCACCTGGGACAGCACGGCCCCTATACTCACATCGCTTGCATCTGTGTCTAGGACATAGTCCGCGTATGGATCAGGGTAAGCAAGAATAGGTGATTCCTGTAGGCGCCTCTTCAACTCACAAAATGCGCCTTCAGCTTCTGCCGTCCATTCGAACTCTCGGCCCTTCTCAGTAAGGCGATGGAGGGGTCGGGCGATGTCTGCAAAACTCTTGATAAACCGTCTATAGTATGACGCGAGACCGAGGAAGCTCTGCACGTCTCTCACAGACTGAGGAGTTGGCCACTCTTTGACTGCCTTCACCTTCTCAGGATCAGTCGAGACTCCTTCGCCCGTAACCACATGGCCAAGGTACAATACACGCTGTTTGAACAGCTCACACTTTTTTGGTTTGAGCTTCAGCCCAGCTTCTCGCAGTCTCCAAAACACTGTCTGCAGGCGACTCAGCTCTTCCTCCACTGTGTCTGCAAAAACAATGATGTCGTCTAAGTACACTAGGAGTGTCTCCCAATGAAGCCCTGCGAGAACCCGTTCCATCAATCTTTCGAATGTGGATGGGGCGTTGCAAAGCCCAAAGGGCATTACACGCCATGAGTACAAACCACCTCTCACTACAAAAGCTGACTTGTTCTTGGCATCGTTATCTAGCTCCACTTGCCAATACCCCGATGCCAGGTCCAAGGTGGAGAACCACCTCGAACCCGACAACGCGTCGAGGGAGTCATCGATGCGGGGGATGGGATAGGAGTCTTTTATGGTCACCGCGTTGAGTCGACGGTAATCAACGCAAAACCGCTTGCTACCATCCTTCTTCTTTACTAAGACCACGTTAGAGGCCCAGGGACTGTCCGATGGCTCGATGATGTTGTCACGGAGCATCTCCTGCACCTGCCGATCTATCTCCTCTTGCTCCTGTCTAGGATACCGCCGTGGTCTTTCTCGTCTTGGTGGAGCATCTGCAGTATTGATTGAATGTCGGACGACATCAGTACGTCCAATGTCCGTGCTCCCTGTGGAGAACACATCCTGGTAGTCACGCAGAAGCTTTGCAATTCGATGGTGATGTTGCGGCTCCACTCCGTCTTTGCTCCGGTTGTACAAGTCGGTAAGATGTGATGGGACTTCCTCGTTGGTCTCCGCCCTAGGTAGGGTTCTCTCTGGCAATTCTATGTCTTCTTCGCCTACTGAGGTGAGAAAGCCTGCCATAGCACCCCGCTTCACCACACACAGTCTCCGTCCAGGATTGAAGACTCTGATGGGCACTACGTCTCCTCCAGCATTCACCAACAGTCGGGCCACAATCACACCTTTGTCTGCCAACTCACTCTGTTCGGCTGGCTCGACGACGCCTAAACCAGTCGCCTTGATACCTCCTGCCATGTACCCTTGCACAATCGCCTCATGGCCCGGCGGTATTTCGGCTGTTTTTGCGACAATTATCCTGGCACAAAATCGCCCTCCCTTGGTGTCGGTGCACTTTATTTTTTCGTCTCCAATTTTCAGTTCCAGGGTGTGAAAATCTAAGCTCCCCTGCGTCCGCAGTAAGAAATCCATCCCAAGGATTCCCTCTAGTGGTCCAATGTCCCCAAATACCGCATTAACATGGTAGGTGATCTTTCCCACCCGGATGTCTACGTAGGCGCTGCCGATAGTTCTCAGCAGCCCACCGCTCGCTGTTTTCACACGTGTCTCATTGCTCTCGAGCCTAGGTCTTTTACTGGCCGGAATTTCGAAGAATAATCCCGAATTAAGCACCGTATCGGTCGCACCTGTATCAACCAGTAGTTGTACACCTCTTCCCCTAACTTCTGCCGGAACAAATAATCCACTTTGTGCAACAGTCGACTTGGAAGGTACGGGAAGGTGTCTCGGCTCCGAATTGCTACGAGTTTCTTGTGAAGAGATGCTGTCACCTACTGGCCCTGCTTTTCCTCCAGCCGCACCACGGGCCCCTGGGGCAGCTGTACTTCGTTTCCCGTGTTCTGCCTCTTCTGCCCGGTCGACTGCCTACAATTTCTGGCGATGTGCCCTTTCTGCCTACACCTATAGCACGTCAAATCGCCTAAAGGAATCTCTCCACTTCCATTGTTGTTGCCGAACGGAATCCCGGTGCTCTCCGGCGCTGAGCGCGAGTTACAATTCCCTTGGTTACGCCTTTCTCCTCTTAGCTCACTGATTTCCCTATGACTTCTAAGGATCTGGTTCTCTAGGCGCTTGTAACCATCCATCATTTCCTTTTTCATTTCCTGTAGGGCGCGCTCAGTGTCACTATCGAGCACTCTGGCATATTTCGTTCTTTTGCCTTCCCTGTGTTCTTCAATCTTCAGAAAACTCTCCGTTGCAAGTGCAGCCCTCACAGCTTCTTCCAACGTTGTGGGTCGCACCCGGAAAATTCCCTCTCTGATCGCCTGGTTTTCAATTGCGTCTGCAAAATGTCCCCTAGCTAGGCGATCTCGGCCTTCCTCCGGGAGTTCGGGGTACGCCAGTTCTGACAACTCCTTGATCGCCTGCCCTAGTTCCTGTAGGCTCTCCTTGGCTCCTTGATGTCGGTGCCTCAACTCCATTAAATGATTTTCCGCCAACTGGCCCGGTCCAAACCTTTTCTCCAACTGGTCGACCAGCTTGGTGTAGGGCGGCGGACTTCCCTCGGTGCTACCACTCCCCAACATCTTCAGTGCCGGTCCCTGCAGGCTTGCGGCTAGGAATGCACCTGCCTGTGAATCCGACCAGTTGTTGGTCAACCTACACGCCTCAAAATGGCGGCGGTAATCCCTCCATGGTGTCTTCCCGTTGAACCTGTCGGGGACGATATTTGGTCGCTTCAAGGTAACGCTCGTACTTTCCTCTTTGTTGATGCTCCTATCTAGGAGGACCCCATCCTCACGTACAGACGAGTTTCTTGACACCTCCGGTGCCGTTTCTCCCTTCGGCTCTCTGCTTGTGCTCGTTTCCGCTGCTGCAGATTCCACAACTTCGTTGGCTGGCCGATTTTTCTCAGCCTGGGGTTGTATTTCAGAGTGTCCTGTTGCATCACAAGGCACAGATGCTGCAACTAACTTGGGTTTTCCTGTTCGTGGTTTGGGGGTCGGCCTTGCTCTTACCGGTGTTGATGTGGTAGGTAGGGGTAGCGCCATGTTCTCGTTGTCACCAACAATGGCCAAGGTATGTCCATTATCTGTTGTCGTCTGTCGACGAAGCCTAAGAAGGTGAAGCTCCGCCTCTAACAATGCAATTTGGTGGTCCAGCTGCCCGGCAGGGGTACTTGATAACTTTAGGCTCTCCCCCTGACTGCTCTCAGCTGCGCACGTGACCAGCTCGCCCTCAAAATCGATTAGCAAATCCTCTGCCATATCATCAAGCCAGGTGTGTCGCCTACGTAGGTGTGTTAACAATGCTTCGGCGCCAATCCCACTTCTGACACCATTTGTAGCGGTCTCCAGCGACGGAGCCTCGGGCGTGCCTTTGGTCGACCCGACGAGCGGCTGTAGAGGCGACCAGGGGGGCAGGTCCGTTTGGAGGCAGTCTACCGCCAGGCGCCGAAGCCTAACAAGTTGCACCCACGGGTCTGGTCTTGGGGGCTGGCAGAAAGGGGGCCGGTACCGTGGGTTACTGGTACTGGGGGATTTCCTGGACGAACTCAATAAAGACTCTGGTTGGCTTCAAATTTGATTGGTTGATTATTTTAATATTGGCACTCTCTTAAACAGGAGACTCCTAAATAGGCAACTCCTAATTAGGCTGCTTGTGGATTTGCAAATGGTTTACACCACCTACGTCTTGACTTGCACTGTTTCCTGCTGAATTACATAAAAGATGACCATAAAAGAGATGTGAGTGCTTATCAGGACTAATTACAATAACTGAATAAAGTCAGCACTAACCTAGTGCCCAGTAATCACTCTCCAGCACAGCGTTCTGCTCTGACAGCCAAACCAAGCAGCAGTACGAACTCGTCACGCACAAATATGACCGAACAACAGAAAGACAGGAAAGACCGCGAGTAGCTCGCGCGCATTCCTTATATACCCATGCGCGGGTTATGATTATGGGATATAAATGCTTAACTGCAAATAATTAAAGAGGGCGCTCTAACCACCCCACTATTTCGCTACAATAATAATAATAATAAACCATTGAGAACAGGTAAATCAATGCAGTAAAATAAGACATTGATGTTTAACATCGTTACGAGAGACTTTTATTGACTGGTTATTTGTTTACAATAAAGGGCGCTACACAGAAACCACCTGGTCGTCAACTACCCCACTAATTGTCACAACCAAAGATCGTACAGCGCCGAAGGCGCAAGATGGATAATTCTGCCCAAAAGGTGTAATTACCACGGGCACCATTTGAGCAAGCAATATGCCTGCGTGGTTTACGGTAATGCTTCGGTGCAGGCTCACCAGGTGGACGTGCCTGCCACGGTGCCTGCGCCTATGCAGTAATGTGCATTGCGCAGGCGTATCGCCTGCTCAAATGGCGCTTATGCGATTACAACGTTTTACGTGTATTTGTGGTGAAGTTCTCCATCTTGCGCTGCAACGCGGCGCTATACGATCTTTGGTCACAACTGTACTCATCTAAATCTCTGGTTCCACACAGCATTCGGAAGATTCCTGTCTCCACCCCCAACCAAACCATCCTACGAACTCACCCGTTCTCCCATCCCTTTTGACCCATACGTCCCAATCCATTTGTGATGACTCTTACCATTAAAACGTTACAATATGAACGCTCCTAAATGGTCAAATGCTCTCAATTCATCTTCAAAAACAGTAAAGTGTGTCTGACCACCATCTGAAGAATAGTTTTCAAACTGCTTCCATTACATATATCATAATGCAAACTTACACAATTCCACTTTTTTGGTATAGTCATTGTATTGGGTCATGAATAAAAAAAGAATATTGATCTTTCTGGCAACAGCATGGGCATTAAATTTCAAGACTTTGGCACAGGTATATGTATCAAATTGTCCTGACCTGTACAAATGGCAAGCTAGTGTACTTTGTTCTATTAAATCTTGGTTCCTTAACATTGTCATGAATCAGTAATCAATTCCTAATCATGCTAAATTTCAGGGAATTCACTTAAAAGTCCAAATATCTACAAATTCATGTTTTATAAACGACAACCTGTGAGCTGATTATAATTTCAGGTAGTCCTTAATAAAACTGCGTAATTTTTACCACAGAAATTTGCATCAACTAAGACAGAACTCATCCAAATTAAATTATGGTAATGTTATTTAGTAGACAAAACACTTACATGTACATACATATACAGTGGATAATCTAAAAAGATTCAAACTGACACAGCACCAAACTGCTCCTTTCACTCACACCCTGTAATTTTACACTCTATGTGGCAATACACATATACAATGTAACTTGAGTGCTTCCAAACTTAACCTATTTAGTCTAAGTACTAATGATGAATATGAGAATGAATGCTGGAGCTCAACCATACGTGGAATATGCTAACAGCAATCCCAGGAAGACCAGAAATGCAAGACAGCGATTCCTTGTGGTTGCGTAGTCCTCGGATACAACACATTTACTGATCTCGGCAGTCAAACAAGAAATCTCGTGAGCAATGAAGATGAAGATGAACGTTGAGACGAGAAGATTAAGACTTGGATGGCCTGGGATGAGAACTAAGATTCCCTTGGTGTCTTGAGCCAGCCAGATGTGATACTGACTGATAAACAGCTGCCAGGAAAAAGTTCAGGAGAAGCAACTTTTTAATTTAACAACAGAACAACTTAACGATATCCTTTTTTTAAAACAACCTCCACTGATAGAAGTATGTCTGAGATATTTCTACCGCGCATTTATCTCCCTTGTGATTTTTCGTAATTTGAATATGATGCATAATTTCCAATTCAGTTTTACTAGTCAACATTTTTCAAATACTTAACATATATTCAAATAAGTTTCAAATCTCAAAGTTTCTCTTAGAACGTATCCTATTTTTCCGTGCCATATGAAATTTCATTGGCTCTGAAACCCTATCCCATGGTTTATTGAATTTCTGTGAGTGACCAATGACTTCTGAGGTCAAGTAGATCAAATTGGCTTTTTAACAGAGGCAGGAAGATAATTAAACAAAAAATAGACAAGACTTACCTCCAGGGATATTGTTCCGAACCAGGCAAAGAAAGTGCTGTACCGCGTCCGTAAGGAACCAGAGCTATTCCTTAGAATCACTAAACCTGTTATCTGTTGAGAACAAGACCACAAATCTCTGTAACATTTACAGCTTAACAATATTATTAAACGTCAGAATACATGAATCTCGGCATCAGAAATTGTTCATACATACAGTTCGGGCAAAAAATTGACATACACCTGGTAGAACAAAACAGTTTTCCTCAAATTTCACAAAATCACTCATTCCTACCAACTTTTCTTTTCATGAGGACAGGCAAGATGGATCTCTACTTAATGTACATGGTGTATGCGTCAAATAAAAACACCCAGAGATGTATATATGATTCATATTTATATTTACAAAAAAATGAAAAATTTACATACTCCAATCCCAATATTTAGCGCCACTTTCTGTATTTTTTGTGACATCTCACAGTCGTAATGGACCACCTTCTGAAGTATTTTTGAATGATGGGGGTAAAAAGTAAATGTTCAAAAAACGATTTTTCAGAAATATTAATATTTTGAACCATAATAAATGTCTCCGAATATTTCAATTGAAGCACACACTATGAACATTAAGTTGAGATACAATTTGTCTGACCTCATAAGGACAAAGTTGGCTAAACAGCCAAAAATTGAGGAAAAATGTAAATCGAAAATCAAAAAGGTATCTTAAACATTACTGGAAAGCCTCAAAATGTTTGTATGACATCTAGAATACACGTATAGTAAACATAATTTCAAAACAAATAGTCAGCATTATGTGTCTTAAAAGTTGACTATTTTTCCCCATTAAGCTTGTATTGATATCATTCGTTGCCCACACAAAAACTCTGTTTTTATCATTTAAATCTTACCGGCAATGCACTGATGAAGGTATGCACTTCATTACAATCTGGCTTGCTGCTACACATAAAAGAATGGACGGTGTATATCTAGTAAACAAAAAGAAAGAAATGATAATATAGGGTGTCTTGGATTAGTTTACGCGGAACAACCCTGACCCCGGGACAATTATATGTGTATGATGTGTCATACAAGCGGGATGAAAGGGCCCAAGGTTCAGCCTACGTGACTTGTGGAAGCTAGTTAAACACACACATTGAGTTGAATAGTAAAACTTAACTCAAATCTGAAAGACGGCCACACAGTAACAACTCAACCAGTAAGTTAAAGAATGGCATTCTCCAAAATAGCCGCTGTGTTATCATGGCTGCAGTTCAAATGTGCTCTGCACAGCTTAGAATTGCGATGAAGGTCACAATGCAAATAAAATAAACATTGTTGCAGTTCTTGGAAACGGCGCAAGGCAATTATGGCTCCCTTATTTATTAAATTAAATGTGTTAAAGCTAGAGGATATTATCATATGAACCTTGGAACATTTTGGGTACCTTGGGTTTTGTACGCTTAGCCAGGGTGCCTAAAATGGGACAGAAGAGCTGGGCCTTGTAACAAAAGACTGTACTTGGAATAAAAGACCGAGCTGCTAGGAATTGCTAACATTTTTTCAGTTGTCAATAGCAGAGGAAATCCATCCTTGTTTTGAAAGATTATACCACTGTTTGTGACATTCAGCGAGAGCGGATTACCACCGGGAACAGAAGCACTTTAGCACTCCAGTGATGAGTGATACAATACCGCTGCAAGTTAATCTGGCCCCTATTGAAAAGACGCCAGCAGTGCAATTATGCCAGTTTTGGGAACAAAAGAAACTTATGTAACGCCACACAATCTGGGCTCTCTTTACAAGGCGGCAGGCCTGGCTGAAATACTCGGGCATCAATAGATGTTGTGTGTCAGATTACAGTAACCACCAGACAGTCACTCGATGGGGTTTAGGCATTCAGGAAAAGCGGATATGAATTTTTGAATTTTTAAGGCAGAGAACCAAACCAATCACGACAGACTACAGACCAGAGCCAACGTTCTACTTACTGCAATAAAAATAAACCCAACGATGTTACTGACAACAGTCCAAGCTGTAGAGAACAGATTGTCTGAGTGGCTATCATTTAGCCTGTTGGTTACACGTAGATGGATGTAGCCCATGGCAAACAGCATACCATAAATTATGATCTGCAAGACAATAATAAGAACACTTCCACTAAAACTCTGTTTAAGTACAAGCTTAATTGCTATCTATATACTCTAATCTGTGACTACCAGGAACATCAATTCAGTGCTGCCTCTTTTGTCTCTGAGGATTGGATGTTTGTTCTTGCTCCAGTGTCACATAGCAACAGGTGCAAATTCAGTTATCTGAAATCTGCTCCAATAAGTATATAGTTACCATTGCAAAAAACAAGTTTTTAAGTTGGAATGTAAGGTATTTGGGATGTTGGAGAAACCTGGCAGGAGTATAGTTGAAAATTACACAGCAAATACTGAGTGACTTCAGTAACTTTTAAACAAAGTTTTCATATTTTCCATTTAAAACTGGACCCAATCCCACCAGTTACGGTCCAACATGACATGACAAACAGCGCTGGTCATGCTGGTAAGAAATAAAAAATTTAATGAAAAGACAAAAGCAGCAAAGAAGCATTCACAGCAGCATGAAGGACTTCTGAAGCAATGGAACCCTAGAGATGTGATTTGACTAATCTCAACTTACCTACATAAAGCCAGTCACTGAGTAAGGAGAATCGAACAATGGTACAGAGTCTCCTTGAAATGTTATGAGCCTCTTCCTCTGAGGACTACCCAATGACAGCAGGGAGAAGCCTATTTCTATCGCCCGACTACCCAATGACAGCAGGGAGAAGCCTATTTCTATCGCCTAGATTATATTATCTTTAAATTTTGTCCAGATTTGACCGGGTTTTGTTAGCCCTTAGTGGAACTGATATAAGATGTTTGTTTCTCTTCAATTAGGGGCAACTGCATGGATTTGGTTAGTAATCAGCAGAAACATTCTGCTAACTGCCGTAATATTTCGTGGCTGATGCTTCCATGTACACACAGACTTCCCCAGCTGAGGCTTTCATTAAAACATTCTAGCCACATGGTTAGAACTCCCTTGGCTGTTTTTGAGTAGCTACTCCTTAAGTGTGAAACTGACAAGCTCTGTTAGCTAAAAAAGTGTGCTTAGCAGGCCAAGTTTAGACCATGGCCTAATGCAGCAACCGCAGAGGTACCTTAAATCCAATTAATTTATTTGAGCTGCTAGCTTACAGTCAAATATAATTTTCATGAAAGTCACTGCTGTGTTCTTTCTACAGTGACATGGGAGAGAAATATGCTGGATGAAGATGATACTTACAAATCTGTCTAACCGCCAACGGAACCACCACTCATGCAGACTTTGGCCAGGCCAATAAAACAACGTGTTTATTGGCCACCAATTGAACAACGAATTGAAGAAAATCTGAAAGACAAATTAATAGGCAAAGTTGAGACACTGGTTAATTGAACACAACAAACACTGTTTAGAAATTAGACATATTTTAAAATTTAAAAAATGACACAGTACAAAGAATGAGATATTTCCAAGAGCAGTACTAAGAAACAAAAGCTACAAATGAACCGTTAAGATTGAGTAAATTTCACCTTTTACCCTAATAACTCAATATACATGTATGTTAAAGTCCAACTGATTGGTATTTTAGAGGTTGCAAAACTGCATTGTCGGCAACTTTTACTTTATTCGGGGCTTGGAGTTGATGACCGAATTTGGAAATTAAGCAGGAGAATCACGGCCTTGGGTTTCTGAGGTGTTAGGTTTTTCAGGTTTTACTTAGGTTTGTTTACAATATCAGTAAATGCTGTGGAAGTTACAATAAGACCGAGAACCCACCCAACCAAAGCAAACCAATGAATGTATTTCTTTCCCCAGACTTTACTCACTTCAGACATTGACACGGTCACACAAATAGTGAAGAAAACTCCAATCTTCAGTAACATGTAAACATAATGAGATGGATGAGCTGTGAAGAAACACAAATCAGTGATAGGAGTTGAATATTGACGAGGAATTCTCGGGTTATGTCATCTGGTGCAACATGAGGAGGTACATGCATATTCAAGGAATTTGTTATTCAAATTTAGAAACTGCGATTTCTCTGCCTTTTTTTCCTTACTACGTTAAAAGGTATGCGTACATGCCCAGCATGTAACTTTAACACAGGAATCTGTGCAGGTAAGGACACTGTGCAATACAGTTAAGTACATCAGAAACTAGGTGAGGGTCTCCAATTGGAAATCATGTACAAAGTCTGAGGGAATCCTTCAGAGAGAAAGTCTGATTATAGACAACACAATAGGACGTCCAATACTGACAGTGTTTGTACACTAGCGCAGATGTCAAGGGGATAATTTCTTCTGTTTAGGAAATTCAGGACCAGGTCAAGGGGGGGGGAGAAATTGTGCCCATAGCGCATTTGTCACCATGATAATTACTATTCACCACATTTATGTGTGCAGTCTGTCCAACTAAGGTGTGTCAGTATGTGTATGCAGGGGAAGGGGTGGGGTGGGGAGTATATATCTACATGTATGAAAGAATATGAAATTTAGTGCAAACTGTAAGATACAGTAGATATGATTGGATGAATGACCTATACCAATGTTGCTGTATGTGTACCCTTTGGAATATATCAAATTTATTTCAAACATTCACTTCAGCATATTTCCTCATGCGTTTCCTCGGAATTGTCAAACACTTTGGTGAACAAAGACAGGTTACCAACCAAGTAATCTAAAGGGTGTTACCAGGACTTTTTAGGCGGGGAAGGGGAGCCGAATTACTCATCAGCACCAAACTGATCAACTGTCAACAATGGAAAGGGAAGCCAAATCACTCATCAACACCAAACTGATCAACCGTCAACAATGGAAAGGGGAGCCAAATCACTCATCAACACCAAACTGATCAACTGTCAACAGTGGAAGGGGGAGCCAAATCACTCATCAGCACCAAACTGATCAACTGTCAACAGTGGAAGGGGGAGCCAAATCACTCATCAGCACCAAACTGATCAACTGTCAACAGTGGAAGGGGGAGCCAAATCACTCATCAACACCAAACTGATCAACTGTCAACAGTAGAAAGGGGAGCCAAATCACTCATCAGCACCAAACTGATCAACCGTCAACAGTGGAAGGGGGAGCCAAATCACTCATCAGCACCAAACTGATCAACCGTCAACAGTGGAAGGGGGAGCCAAATCACTCATCAGCACCAAACTGATCAACCGTCAACAGTGGAAGGGGGAGCCAAATCACTCATCAGCACCAAACTGATCAACCGTCAACAGTGGAACTGGGAGCCACATCACTCATCAGTACCAAACTGATCAACTGTCAACAGTGGAAGGGGGAGCCAAATCACTCATCAGCACCAAACTGATCAACTGTCAACAGTGGAAGGGGGAGCCAAATCACTCATCAGCACCAAACTGATCAACTGTCAACAGTGGAAGGGGGAGCCAAATCACTCATCAGTACCAAACTGATCAACCGTCAACAGTGGAAGGGGGAGCCAAATCACTCATCAACACCAAACTGATCAACTGTCAACAGTGGAAGGGGGAGCCAAATCACTCATCAACACCAAACTGATCAACTGTCAACAATGGAAGGGAAGCCAAATCACTCATCAGCACCAAACTGATCAACCGTCAACAGTGGAACTAGGAGCCACATCACTCATTAGTACCAAACTGATCAACTGTCAACAATGGAAGGGGGAGCCAAATCACTCATCAGCACCAAACTGATCAACTGTCAACAGTGGAACTGGGAGCCACATCACTCATTAGTACCAAACTGATCAACCGTCAACAGTGGAAGGGGGAGCCAAATCACTCATCAGCACCAAACTGATCAACCGTCAACAGTGGAACTGGGAGCCACATCACTCATCAGTACCAAACTGATCAACTGTCAACAATGGAAGGGGGAGCCAAATCACTCATCAGCACGAAACTGATCAACCGTTATCAGTGGAACTGGGAGCCACATCACTCATCAGTACCAAACTGATCAACTGTCAACAATGGAAGGGGGAGCCACATCACTCATCAGCACCAAACTGATCAACTGTCAACAGTGGAAGGGGGAGCCAAATCACTCATCAACACCAAACTGATCAACTGTCAACAATGGAAGGGAAGCCAAATCACTCATCAGCACCAAACTGATCAACCGTCAACAATGGAAGGGGGAGCCAAATCACTCATCAACACCAAACTGATCAACTGTCAACAGTGGAAGGGGGAGCCAAATCACTCATCAACACCAAACTGATCAACTGTCAACAATGGAAGGGAAGCCAAATCACTCATCAGCACCAAACTGATCAACCGTCAACAGTGGAAGGGGGAGCCAAATCACTCATCAGTACCAAAATGATCAACTGTCAACAATGGAAGGGAAGCCAAATCACTCATCAACACCAAACTGATCAACTGTCAACAATGGAAGGGGGAGCCACATCACTCATCAGCACCAAACTGATCAACTGTCAACAGTGGAAGGGGGAGCCAAATCACTCATCAGCACCAAACTGATCAACTGTCAACAGTGGAACTGGGAGCCGCATCACTCATTAGTACCAAAATGATCAACTGTCAACAGTGTAAGGGGGAGCCAAATCACTCATCAGCACCAAACTGATCAACTGTCAACAGTGGAACTGGGAGCCGCATCACTCATTAGTACCAAAATGATCAACTGTCAACAGTGGAAGGGGGAGCCAAATCACTCATCAGCACCAAACTGATCAACCGTTATCAGTAGAAGGGGGAGCCAAATCACTCATCAGCAACAAACTGATCAACTGTCAACAGTGGAAGGGGGAGCCAAATCACTCATCAACACCAAACTGATCAACTGTCAACAGTGGAAGGGGGAGCCAAATCACTCATCAGTACCAAACTGATCAACTGTCAACAGTGGAACTGGGAGCCGCATCACTCATCAGTACCAAAATGATCAACTGTCAACAGTGGAAGGGAGAGCCAAATCACACATCAGCACCAAACTGATCAACTGTCAACAGTGGAACTGGGAGCCGCATCACTCATTAGTACCAAAATGATCAACTGTCAACAGTGGAAGGGGGAGCCAAATCACTCATCAGCACCAAACTGATCAACCGTCAACAGTGGAAGGGGGAGTCAAATCACTCATCAGCAACAAACTGATCAACTGTCAACAATGGAACTGGGAGCCAAATCACTCATCAGCACCAAACTGATCAACCGTCAACAGTGGAAGGGGGAGTCAAATCACTCATCAGTACCAAACTGATCAACCGTAAACAGTGGAACTGGGAGCCACATCACTCATTAACACCAAACTGATCAACTGTCAACAGTGGAAGGGGGAGTCAAATCACTCATCAGTACCAAACTGATCAACCGTTATCAGTGGAACTGGGAGCCACATCACTCATTAGTACCAAACTGATCAACTGTCAACAGTGGAAGGGGGAGCCAAATCACTCATCAACACCAAACTGATCAACTGTCAACAATGGAAGGGGGAGTCACATCACTCATCAGTACCAAACTGATCAACTGTCAACAGTGGAACTGGGAGCCAAATCACTCATCAGTACCAAACTGATCAACTGTCAACAGTGGAAGGGGGAGTCAAATCACTCATCAGTACCAAACTGATCAACTGTCAACAGTGGAAGGGGGAGCCAAATCACTCATCAACACCAAACTGATCAACCGTTATCAGTGGAAGGGGGAGCCAAATCACTCATCAGCAACAAACTGATCAACTGTCAACAGTGGAACTGGGAGCCAAATCACTCATCAACACCAAGCTGATCAACTGTCAACAGTGGAAGGGGGAGCCAAATCACTCATCAGTACCAAACTGATCAACTGTCAACAGTGGAACTGGGAGCCGCATCACTCATCAGCACCAAACTGATCAACTGTCAACAGTGGAAGGGGGAGCCAAATCACTCATCAACACCAAACTGATCAACCGTTATCAGTGGAAGGGGGAGCCAAATCACTCATCAGCAACAAACTGATCAACTGTCAACAGTGGAACTGGGAGCCAAATCACTCATCAACACCAAACTGATCAACTGTCAACAGTGGAAGGGGGAGCCAAATCACTCATCAGTACCAAACTGATCAACTGTCAACAGTGGAACTGGGAGCCGCATCACTCATCAGTACCAAAATGATCAACTGTCAACAGTGGAAGGGGGAGCCAAATCACTCATCAGCACCAAACTGATCAACTGTCAACAGTGGAACTGGGAGCCGCATCACTCATTAGTACCAAAATAATCAACTGTCAACAGTGGAAGGGGGAGCCAAATCACTCATCAGCACCAAACTGATCAACCGTCAACAGTGGAAGGGGGAGTCAAATCACTCATCAGTACCAAACTGATCAACTGTCAACAATGGAACTGGGAGCCAAATCACTCATCAGCACCAAACTGATCAACCGTCAACAGTGGAAGGGGGAGTCAAATCACTCATCAGTACCAAACTGATCAACCGTAAACAGTGGAACTGGGAGCCACATCACTCATTAACACCAAACTGATCAACTGTCAACAGTGGAAGGGGGAGTCAAATCACTCATCAGTACCAAACTGATCAACCGTTATCAGTGGAACTGGGAGCCACATCACTCATTAGTACCAAACTGATCAACTGTCAACAGTGGAAGGGGGAGCCAAATCACTCATCAACACCAAACTGATCAACTGTCAACAATGGAAGGGGGAGTCACATCACTCATCAGTACCAAACTGATCAACTGTCAACAGTGGAACTGGGAGCCAAATCACTCATCAGTACCAAACTGATCAACTGTCAACAGTGGAAGGGGGAGTCAAATCACTCATCAGTACCAAACTGATCAACTGTCAACAGTGGAAGGGGGAGCCAAATCACTCATCAACACCAAACTGATCAACCGTTATCAGTGGAAGGGGGAGCCAAATCACTCATCAGCAACAAACTGATCAAATGTCAACAGTGGAACTGGGAGCCAAATCACTCATCAACACCAAGCTGATCAACTGTCAACAGTGGAAGGGGGAGCCAAATCACTCATCAGTACCAAACTGATCAACTGTCAACAGTGGAACTGGGAGCCGCATCACTCATCAGCACCAAACTGATCAACTGTCAACAGTGGAAGGGGGAGCCAAATCACTCATCAACACCAAACTGATCAACCGTTATCAGTAGAAGGGGGAGCCAAATCACTCATCAGCAACAAACTGATCAACTGTCAACAATGGAACTGGGAGCCAAATCACTCATCAACACCAAACTGATCAACTGTCAACAGTGGAAGGGGGAGCCAAATCACTCATCAGTACCAAACTGATCAACTGTCAACAGTGGAACTGGGAGCCGCATCACTCATCAGTACCAAAATGATCAACTGTCAACAGGGGAAGGGGGAGCCAAATCACTCATCAGCACCAAACTGATCAACTGTCAACAGTGGAACTGGGAGCCGCATCACTCATTAGTACCAAAATAATCAACTGTCAACAGTGGAAGGGGGAGCCAAATCACTCATCAGCACCAAACTGATCAACCGTCAACAGTGGAAGGGGGAGTCAAATCACTCATCAGCAACAAACTGATCAACTGTCAACAATGGAACTGGGAGCCAAATCACTCATCAACACCAAACTGATCAACTGTCAACAATGGAAGGGGGAGTCAAATCACTCATCAGTACCAAACTGATCAACTGTCAACAGTGGAAGGGGGAGCCAAATCACTCATCAACACCAAACTGATCAACTGTCAACAGTGGAACTGGGAGCCGCATCACTCATCAGCACCAAACTGATCAACTGTCAACAGTGGAACTGGGAGCCAAATCACTCATCAACACCAAACTGATCAACTGTCAACAGTGGAAGGGGGAGCCAAATCACTCATCAGCACCAAACTGATCAACCGTCAACAGTGGAAGGGGGAGCCAAATCACTCATCAGTACCAAACTGATCAACCGTCAACAGTGGAACTGGGAGCCACATCACTCATCAGCACCAAACTGATCAACCGTCAACAGTGGAAGGGGGAGCCACATCACTCATCAGTACCAAACTGATCAACCGTCAACAGTGGAACTGGGAGCCACATCACTCATTAGTACCAAACTGATCAACTGTCAACAGTGGAAGGGGGAGTCAAATCACTCATCAGTACCAAACTGATCAACCGTTATCAGTGGAACTGGGAGCCACATCACTCATTAGTACCAAACTGATCAACTGTCAACAGTGGAAGGGGGAGCCAAATCACTCATCAGCACCAAACTGATCAACTGTCAACAGTGGAACTGGGAGCCAAATCACTCATCAGCACCAAACTGATCAACTGTCAACAGTGGAAGGGGGAGCCAAATCACTCATCAGCACCAAACTGACCGTTATCAGTGGAAGTGGGATTGATTCCAATCTTCAACAGATTTCTCCTTTTCTCCATCTCTTGCTTTTTCAATTTTTTTTTTTTGGGGGGGGAAGGCACCTTGCAAGGCCCATGTATAGTATACAGCCAGTGACAAGTTTTTGGCTGTCACTCAGTGCATCAATTTACTAGGTATTTTTCTGCCTAACAACCTTAAGAAATACAGGTACTGCTGTGATCAGTTAATCGGCCAAACTTTGGTCTGATGTTTAGTCCAGTGACTAACCTGATGCTGACTCCTGTGTGACTCTTGGAGGTAATGCCATGGTCGTGTAAATAAGTAGATACCAGAAGGACACCAGAGGCACAAAGTAGTAGAACTGATACGGTCTATTCATGACCAAACACAGTGAGACTACTAACAAATTCTGCCTGAACAAAACCTGCAGGAAAAAAGATAACACTTTTAGCAAGACACGAATGAAATTCTTAGCTTATCCATGCATGTTTAGTATTGCTACAATTTACAGTTCTTCATGACCATGTTTCTGAGTCTATAAATGTTAGCAACTCAGCTGTTGAAATATAAAAGATCTGACTAAATTGATTATTTAATTTTAAAGAAAGTCACTTCAAATAATTCATTTACATCAGTTTCAATATTTCAAGAAACCACCTTTAACTTTGTGCTTCACAACAAATGATATTAGTAATAAGTATCTAATCAATTTGATTCTAGAATTGTGAAAATCTCTTGACTTCTAATAAGTGCAGTGACCGTTCCATGTACATATGCATTCCTTTCTACAGATTTACCTGACACACTCTCACTAAACCGAATTTCTGTTTGTCCCAGCTGGCAGTGAATTGACCATAAGCAGTCTGAAACAGATAGCTGGCCACCAGAATCCTGATATGCATGTAGATTGGAATTTTCTGTAAAAAAAAACAGAGAGTAAAATACAGTTACGGTAAAACTCAGTGATGCTGGTGAGAGTTGAAACAAGAAAGTGTGAATCACAATTAACCACTTCCAGTGGGCAGTTATCAATGTTGATGATACTGGGCTGGGATATTTATCACGTTGTTTCTGTTTTCAAAATTCTTTTAATATTCCTATCTTCATTTACTGGACACTTACAAAACATGTGAAGGATTGTCTGGTGGCCCCTCTAGTGAGTCCAGATTTTGCGGTGTTATATAACATTCTTTTGTTCATGAACCTAACTCAGTGTGCTGCTGACCTCTTTTCAATAGCGGCCAGATTAGCATGCAGCGGTGCTGTGTGGCTCATCGCTGCGGTGGTGGAGCAATTTTTTCCCCAATGGTAATCCGCTCGCTCTAAATGCCCCAAACCGTGGTATACTGTTTCAAAAAAAGGCTGGTTTATCTCCACTTTTGAGAGTGAAAAAATGTCGGTAATTCCCAGCAGCCTGGTCTTTTGTTACAAGGCCCTATTCTCTTTGTCCAAAAAACACTTTGTAAACAGACCGAGTTCGGAGACCCTGGCCACGCATATAAAGCAGACATTTCCGGATCCGGAATCCCTGGCAGGGAGTGGTTAAAAGTGAATAATGAAATGCGCAAAAAAAACCCACCAACGTACTCTTAGGCATGTGTCTATATGGCTTACTTACGATTAAATCTTACTCATTGTGTCTGAAGACACTGTGGCAGACATACCTGACAACTGTTTAGTTTCCTTGGAAAGATTTGAAGGGCTGCACACTGAAGTAAGCAATACAAGTTAGTTTTCAGAAAATCACTCAACACCTTACCAGATTTGTCGGGTGAGATTGTAAATGTACCAATATTCATTTTAATGAGCATCGAAAGTATTCTTATCCATTGACTCATAGGCAAGAAAAACCTCCACAGACTTTGTCCACCCAGACTCTACCAAATATGCATGTGACCACAAGGTCATAATCTATAGGTTGTTTTTTACCCTGCTAGCTCCTGTGATGTGATATATCAGGATTGCTAACTGCATCCATCCTTTCCATTCTGTGGTCTGAGGGACATTCAGTACAACCGGCTAGCAAACAAGACAGAAAAATATCCATTGTCACCGGTACATAGTAGGAAAATGAGGAAACTAAGATAGCGATGCATCCATATCAGCAATAACACATCTTTAGAGGTACACTTTAACCTTACCCCCAGGCTCTTGCACTAGAAAGCATACTGAACTTCACAGGTTCATGTACTTGTCTATGTACTTGTACATGCAGGTCACTGTACCAAACCTGATAAACTCCAACAGAATGAGCCTGTTGGAGTTTGAGTGATATGGTATGGATGGGTCTATGCAGTATAGGATGACTTGCACTGAAGTGGTACCAAACCTGACAAAATCAAGCATAGTCCAACACTTGGTACAGCAAGCCAGACGCTGCACACCATGAGCCATGTGTGTTCCAACTCACACAGAATCCAACATCATCACCCTGGGCTTTTGATACCAAGTCCAACAAAATGTAACAAGCTCATCAGGTAAAGTACCAAACCTGCCAAAACCTAATAAAACCTGCTGTTGGAGTATGGCAGGTTTGGGGTAGTTAGGGTAAAAAAAGCACAAATTTACAACATTCTCAGCTGATGACTCACCTTGGAAACTTTTTTAACAAAGAACAATCCAAGAACAAGGACATATACCAGTGGAATAAAGAAAGATTTGTAGGTGAAGAACTTCTGCTCTTTGTAGAGGAAATCCGTCCTAAAAGAGAAATAAAACAAAAAAAAGACACAAAACGAAAAAAGACCTAAGTGGATAAGTAAAAAAATTTACAGTTCCAAATCAGTGTTTATTTTTTGAAAGAGAAAAGGACATAATAATACTTTACTCCCCACCCCCCATCCCGCAAAAAAGTTTGGCTACGCAGAAATATAGTATCCAACATGCTATCACAACTTTTACCTGTCAGCTAGGAAGAAATACAGCAGGATGATTCCAAACTTTGCCAAGGAGCTGGTTAATTTATGCACCTGCACAAGATCGCTGGCTTTCTGTGCAGTGTTACTAGACTCAGGGTCTCTGCACACGGTGCCCTCTTGCGATGGCTGGACATGATTGTGGAGATTTGCTGCATTAACGGAGGCAGGTTCGGGGACAGGTTGGGTGGCGATGTGTCTTAAACGTGCTCTAAGGCCCACAGAAATTACACCACTGCAGGTTGAAGATTGATAGACAACATCAGATGAAAGTATGTTAGTTTCTGCACTACTGCACAGGACACCCATTTAGATCCATTCACTATAAATGCAAAGAGGAATTTTGATGACATCTGACCTGAGCCACTGGAGATAAGAGGTGAAAAACTGAACCTTGGATCACTTCAACAGAAGTAACATTATGAATTGCTATCAAAGACAACCATTTCTTTGTGGAGTGATTTGTTTTTAGCATCCACCCTGAAATGTCCGTGGAAATTTGTCACAACCTGTGTACGTGCTTTTGATCCGATATTATGATGTGAGAAACATTTTGATTCATTAAAGTGAACACTTCAACTTGACTTGCATAGATAGGCCCTGTGCTGCCATACCGTTTCCAAACAGCGCCACTGCATATTTGTGTTGAGCATTTTCAGCGTTCTCCTCAATCCCACTCAGTTCTTCACAAAGTGCTCAAGTTACAACTTACCACGAGATGAAGAAACAGAAAGTCAGCATCTGTAGCAGGTTAGGAACAAAGCTTTCACCAGTACAGCATGATGTGTCCGGTGAACGAGTTTTAGAATTACACACCAAGTTGAGTAAGAGTTGTGTATCCTGTAGGAAAGAAGAACACAGCAAGCATCTTATATCTGATTTCATTTCGTTGCTTAAAGACAAGATTGTCTCATGAAATCTGCAACTAGGGGCCTACAAGGTTGCTAGGCACACAAAAAACCACCCACAATGCTGTTGGATGCCTATTGCTGGCAGCTTATTTCCTCAGAGTGGCCCATTTGCCTGCAACTTTCTCTGCATGCATTTTGGCAGTTCTGTGAAATGGGTCTCTGGTTCAAGATGTCAAACTGACCTGTGCTGGAAAACTTCCACTTGACCTTGTCATTCTTTATATGCTGATCATCTGTACCAGATCTTTGAAAAACGCTTCAATTGTACAAAATTCTCCTAAAAAAGATTACATAATATTCACTATCCTCAACTTTTCCCAGCATGTTCTGTGAAATGGTTAGCTATTATTTTGCAGTACAAACAAAGATTTCAGAGAGTTGGGAAAGTTGAAGGTGTCGTCTGGCAATAATCATGATTACTCAGTCCAGTTCTAGGTAGAGAAAACTTTTTACAAGATGCTGCCGGCAGGTATTCTCAGACCTATTCAATAATGATGATTACGATTACTTACAGTGTGAAGTGCCTCACTGTTCAGGTGTATTCCATCCATTGTGCCTGCCTCTGATTTATTGGAAACTTCTATTGCTGAATACCACAGGTACACACCTGAATTAGCTCTATGGATAACCAACAAATACTAAGATTTGAGGTGGAAATTATTCTGGGTAGTGTCACTGTGAATCTCAAGGTACACTATGGCCAATTAATAAAGGTACAAGAGTCAGTATGAGCTCATGCAATTGTTCATGCATGTACGGCAGGAGGAAGGGGCACCCAATTTTTCATCAGAATGTACACAAAAATGTTGTGACTTCTCAATATATATGTATGCATCTGAGATTAAGGACCTAATGAATGCCCCCATTCTCTCTTTCATGATTGAGATTCCCCTGTGTTATCAATCACTGTATCAAAATGCACTATACCACTTTGAGATAGAAAACACTAGTTGTATAGTTTAACAACAGAAGGAAAAGGTCTAACTTGGAATGCACTCTGAAATCGAGAAGTTGCTCTACAACAAAAGCAAAGAAGGGGAAACAGCAAATGGATGTGTTCCATTTGATCACAAGAAGTGAAAGGTGCAATCTTACAGTTTCTTCGTGGCAGATACATGTAAGTCTTCACAAAATTTAAAATAACGAGTACACAAAACAACTACCTTTTGGAAATTGGGATAATCATATTGATATGTTTATGATAGCAGTGTGTACACCGATGCCGTCCTTTTTATCCCAGTAGTGCGTTACAGTAAACACAGTGATACACCAGCAGTGCACAGTGCTGTTGTAATAAGATTGTGGAGTCTGACTTACAAGACATCTGCTGCCGCAGTATTGTAGAGATCTAGCTGCTTGTTACTGATCATTCTACGACTTGAACTGAGCAATGACTCCTGAACCGGTGCTGCAGCAGACAAGAAATTAGCACTAAAAGGTCATAGGAATCTTCTCTGCATTTAACAATCTTGGGTCTTTTCATTCATGTCACTTGAAATTTCAGAAAGAAGATACAAGAAAGAAAGAAGAAAGAAGAAAAAAGATACATGTACGCATAATTTTCTCTCAATGTCACATGAAACAAAAACATTCATAACTTTTCAAGAAACAAAGAATAAGTCGTACTCCAGGACAATTGTATTAACAAAATAACAAGAGTCATAACCACAAAGATGTAATTCAATAAACAGTACTACAGATCCCAAGAAATCACAGACAAGCTGACAATGAAACCTCAGCCAGCCAGCCACAACTGAAGGCAAAAAACACACAAAATGACACACGGAAAACCATTCAACAAGGCACGCTCAAACACAAGCTTAGTTAATATGAACAGATATTAAGTCGGTATAAGCTGTGTGAAAAGCTGTAGTAAGGCAAGACATACAGAAAAGATGAATGCTTCACAGATGTGTACAGATGGTTCACAGCAAAACCACAGAATTAACCCATACTGCTGGAGGTTACTTGTCCATGTATGTACATATGTAAATGTTACCTTGCATCATCCACACCACTTTTGTTCCCTTCTCTGTCTGAAGCAATGCTGGCAACAGCTGTGTCATGTTCACTAAACAAAAAGAGTGGAAAAGAAACTGGATATCTTAACATGTGTTCCCTTATTTCTCCTCGGTTCTGGGTATCCAGATAACTCTTTGAGTGTTGTTTTCCCAGCTTTGAACCAAGATGAAAAGGGACAGGAATTACTCTTTATGGTGGGAGGAAAAGCCTGCAGTCAATTTCACAAAACTTTACCCTATAACGTTACTCCACTTGCGCCACATTTTATTGCGTAAGCTGTGCAACAACTTAAGACAGATTTCCCGAAACTTACTCACTGCGTAAGTCCACAACTTATGCAACAAATTGTGGGGTAACTTATGCAGTCACTTTAGGTGGCATAAGAAGCACCAAACAAATTGAAAATGAATGATTTGACTTACTGTGTTTGGTTAATTAAGCCTCATTATTGTTGAACTTAACAAGGCTTATTTGAGAAACATAAAACTTTGTTGTAGGAGGTAATGAAAAACTTGTTTGGCTGTGACCGAACTGTGAGATTTTCTGTCCGGTTCCGATGAAGAAAAGACAAAAACTTTTCCAAAATGGCGTCTGATGATTGTTATTATATTGGAAATGAAAAGCAGTTGTTAAAGCTGTTTTTGTCTTCGTCCAAGAACTTTAATTTAAGACTGTGCGCAGGTACGCAAAATTTCTGGAAATGGAACTTAAGTATATTGTGCAGCTATATTGTGCAGCATAAATTTATGATGCAAGGCTTACGCATGATTCAAAGTTACAGCCAGTTTCATGAAATCAGCTCTGGAGAGTAATAGCAGTTGACTATCTCAACAATTAAGGTAAAGACCAACTCTCCATGAAGTTCAAGACTCTGGCTGGAAGTTGGAAGAACTAAACCAGGAGAGGATCACTACATCAGCCTACCACCTGGATTGTTTTCCTTTGGCATTACTCTAACGGCACTGACAGCCCAATCTCTCACATTTCTGAGCAAAAAGACAATTCCAGCGTTGTGACCCACAGCGCCCTGCAGCATGATTGGTTTATGAGTTAACAAGATAATTGGACAGTGATTTGTACCTCTATACTGCTGCCACGCCTCCAGAGCAGCGTTGTGAAGTTTAATGGTCCATGTTGCCACTCCCAGGACAACAAGTACAGGCTTTGCAGAGGCAGACTAGAAAGAAAACAAGGTTTATAAATAGACAGACAGGCTGTATCAGTAGATAATGATTGGAACATGCCCTCTCCTATATATTTGGTGGAAGGCAAAGATATGCATGTATGTACATAAATAATGCATGATATTTTTGTGCTAAAGCTCCACTTTGCATGCACCTGTGAGATGTCGATTAAAAAATGATCTATGTACACATAGAATTCCCTAAATAGCAGTCTGGGCAAACAAACTAAAGTTTTGTTGACATTTGCCTGGCCAAATGTCGTGGGTCCAACACCATGTGGTATGAATTTGAAACTTTTCACTGTAAATACCTTCCTTATGCAATGTGAACACAGAGCATCATGATCAATGCCCACAGCCTAGCAATAAATACAAGTGTTGGTGTTTTTTGATTTATGCCCAACCTTAGCTCAGGTATGAAGGCTATAGAAGTAAATTGATAGAATAAACAACATGTCAGTTGATCTGCAACTATGGCAAGGTCAGAAGGTGCCAACTTACTACTTTAGCAGAGTACTCTTTAACTAACGAGTCATTCATTTCTGGCTGCCAAAGGAATTCCTGGAATGAAAAGGAGAAATCAGAGGTTACATGTTGTCACGATAGGAAAAATACTACCTGTACTAGTCCTTCTAATGACAAATCTCCTCTTGTAGAGTCAACAGTCAATCTGTATTAGGAAACCCAAATCATGCCAACCAGTGTCACGCTATCAGCCTGATGTTTCAAATGAATGTCACACAACCAAGAAAAATGTGGAGAATTCTGTAATTGTATACATTTGCTCAATTACGAAGGGGTATGACTTAAAGTGTGATGAAGATGACAGTTTGTCGTTCATTTTAAATGTTTGGGACGGAAGATACCAGGACAACAGCAGATTTTAATGCATGAACCTCTGGTGCAAAATGACATTTATTATGAACCGAATCTGACCTGCTGAGTCCTTCTTCATTGTTCTTTGAAGTGCATTTTAAAGGCAGTGTCATATGACACATGAGCACATGACCAAATACATCTGTAACACTTCCTTGTTTATAAACGAGAATACTTTCAATCTCATAAGGCAATGTAAATGTACATGTAGATACTGGCCTCTGAAGAAAGCGCCTGTGAGGTTAGGGTCATGTGACACAAGACCACATCAATATGATATTGCTGTTATAAAAACGTCTCTGTCCATGGATGTATAATCGCAGCTTTCAGTCTGACTGGGCGTGAACCACTGTAGTCCTGCAGATACATTGTACATGTACATGTGTATGTCACAGCTTTTGAAGAGTGTGCCTTAAAGGTCATTCCAAATGACATACATGTACTAATACCAGTGTGAATGTCTCAACATGAATGTTGCTATTTTACCTATACCCTATCCTTAAATGGACCGTAGCTTCAATTGTGCTTGCTTTCAATCTGATTGGATGTACGTGTATGTACTGCCGTTATGTTGATAAGGGTCTTTGAAAATTGCACCTTGAAGTTGGTATCACGAGACTGCTGATGATGCCATGGTAACATGACCCAACTGTCATCTGTAACATTTACTTGTCAGAAACTGAAAGCATACATGTATGTATAAACTTTCACTTACTGTACATTGTACATGCAGTGCAATGATACAATGAAAAAAACAAAAGAGAAAGAAACCAAACCTGACACAGGAAATAAAAGAGACACAAAATTTAATCCATCTGAAAACTACCGGTACGGTGGCCTCATGTAAACAGAATACAATTTTCAAGGTTGTTCATTTTCATTAGTAATACATGTAACTTACTATTGTGGCACCCGTGACTGAGTTAGTGTGTTGTAGGTTTTCATGCTGCAAATGAAAAAAGAAAGACAAAAGCCCTTGAACTAGGCAGAATTCAACATCTGAACACTGACAACTATTCAAGAACCCTGGTTCTTTTGTGATACATTGTATAACAATGACCAGACCCTGTACAAAAATGATCAAAATACGAATACGAGTGAAAAATACTCGTATGTGAAGCATAAAAAGTGTGAAGAGTACACATTTCTATATAATTAAACACAGCCGAATCACACACAGAGACGGGCAAAACTCCAATGCAAATACATGTTATTCGTCCTGTATCTGCATCGTCACTGGTCCTGCACTTGTGGCATGATTGACAAATGAAACTGTGCAATTATACACAGTCACTTGTAATCAATAGTACTCAGGGAACAGCAGGTCTGGCATTGTTCCCATTCTCCATGGTGATATGATTCTATTTTCTGACATATAACAACCAAGCAAACATATGTCTAGGATTCCACTTGCTTCATTCTCAGTAGTATACCCTTTCTGCCTTTTTTTGGGTGGGTGGGTGGATATCTCTTTCCAAAAATCCTGACATTTATGAGATGCAATCAACATATACAGGTACTGCACTTGTACATGTGCCTTCTATTAATGCTTTCAATTCTTTTAAAGGACATAAGGTACATGTTTACTGCACTATACTTCGAATGATCAAATTTAACAACTGGTTTTGTAATCTTGTGATGGAGTTACATGTAATTGTCGGGTCAAGGGTCACTTACATGTAATTACTGTCAGTACTTTACTGGAGCTAAAACCTGAATGACAGATTGTTCCAAGAATTGTTGGCATGCCTTTCTATCTAACAGTTTCAGTTCTCCTACCAGCTTTGGTTTGGGGGAAAAAAACAAATTATTTTCAACCAATAGGTGATGGGACTGGAAATCTACTTTTTTATCATATGATCAAAACCAGGTAAAAAAGGTAGAAAAAGGTAGAAAGAGGTAGAAAGAGGTAGAAAGAGAATGAAAAAATTCAAAGGAAGCTATACACAAAAATGCCTTTGAAGAGGGATGACATTCAAAGACAGGGTGGGACACACATGTACATGTAATGACAGGATAATACACAAGCTACCCGGTACATGTAGTCGATGATACAGTATATCTGATGTGTTCAACTCATTTACAAACCTGTACAATATACTGCAGCAAGAATAGTCCTATTAAACTTGGCCTGATCATGAAAATGTTTCATTTGTGATAAGCTAAATGTACGGTACAGTACCCTCTATCCTTCACTGCATATTGACATTAAGCACACACTAATAGATGCACATTAGTGTGGGGACTACAACATGTACAGTAGAAAAATAGATGTTGTTGGGACCCAAATCATTCTGGGGATAAATATCTATCCCTACAACTCAGTCTCCATTTTTGTAATAAAAGAACGTTAATTATATATAACAGGTTTTGCCCTTACCCAACGTACATGTATATTAATAAGCACTGTATGCTGATGTATGCTGTATGCTGATGTATAAAAAAAACATAGAAAATAGTTCGCGGTACCCGCTGCTTCATTTGACTCGGACCGGCCAGCCGACAAGCTTGGTGGTCGAGTGGTTAAGACATCTGCACTAGTAAGCGGGAGGTCGTGGGTTTGAGTCCCTGCCGAGTAAGCTTGTGAGGTTTTTTCGCAAGCTCTCGGACAAGCACTGAGCATACAGTGCTTATTAATATACGTTGGGTAAGGGCAAAACCTGTTATATATGATTAACATCTCCCCAATGCAAAAAGAAATACATCTTGAAAATAAAAGAACATGTCCCTTCAACACAGTAATGGTTTAGCCAACTGTACCGTACACACACTGTAATGTATCCTGTAAAAAAGAAACATTCTATGCCCAGGTTAACTGACATGTTATGAGGTACATGTACATGTAATATAAATGTACACCTGTGCATGCTCTGACTTGATGGAGTTAAGGTGCACTTTATGTATGCATAATGTAATCAGATCACAGCCATGTTGTGTTGAGTGTCATGTCATGTTTTTTTAAAAGTTGACAACATCACAACATTCGATAATTTATGTGCGTGCATAATACCTGCACTGTGTACATGTACATGTATGTGCCTGCATATACACACGTGTAGGAATGACTGAGAGACTGGCTACAGATGCATACACTTGCTTGACTGACAACATCCAAGTTGTCATGTCCAACAATGTCTTTCTACTGAGTTAAAATTATTCCACTTGTCCCCTTTTTGGTGGAAGATACATAAACATCACACACACACAATAAGCACCCAGAATGTTACCTAGTTGGAAATCCTCCAACTTCAATCTGACTGTTCACACAAGTTAGAAAGTTAGGGTTCCAATTCCATAGTACCCTCCCACGCCTACATGAATTGACACCCCCAGAGGCACGTGATTTAAAATCTGATCTAGAAATTAGAAGGCATTCAGAATTTAACTGATGCACATGTATGTGCTTGTCTTAACTTGTTTTACGCTGTAAGAACTCAGAGTGATCTTAAACAACTCTTCCAATAACATCTCCACACTTTGACTTGTATTTTCCTTGTGCAGAGCCCTCAGAGATTTGATTGATGCCTGGAATACATTTCGGCACCAATGTTACAAAATGTTCCTGGCAAAAATGCCGTATGTGCTAGGGTGTTCTGAAGTGCAATAAAGCAAGATAAATTCCCAAATTTAATAATTCAATGGATCTAAAAGGATGCTGAAACTCACATATTTTCCTTCCTTTAAATTGTCCGACGTCACCCTCTGAGCAAACGAGAAATACAGCTGTCTCATCCTGGAATCACCAATGAATAGCACTCGCTGTCCCTCCAGGCATTTGGAAGAATCTCTGCAATCACAGTATGAAGGCACATAGGACAAGACGGTGTGATACAGAGGTATGAAAGCATGGTTAACCACTTCATGCCGGGGCATTTTTCAATGTTGATGATGCTGGGCCGGCATGACTATCATTTTTTCCGTTTTCTAAATCCTTGCATACAAGTACTGATGCATGCATACAAGTACTGATGCATGCATACAAGTACTGATGCATGCAAATGAAAGTCTACATGTACATAAACATTGGTGCTCATTAGATGGGCAGAATGAGAGATATATTTACATTATACCCAAGCAGGTAGACAGGAAGACAGCAGGTGGGATAATAAGTGGGGGAAGTGTGGGGGTGGAAAATTGGAGGGACACAGAAGGAGAAAGAGTGAGTGAGATGAAGGCAAGCACGAGAGAGTAGGTACACTATAAAGAGACCACTTGGTACAATCAGCAACATGTAGCTGAGTCTGAGATGTAGTCCATTACTTTAAATTGTGTACTAAAGGTTTTCTATTTATTTCATAGATACTATTAGGGATACGATGCACATTATTGCTTTCCAAGGAAAACCTTCTCGGCAGGTAATACTTACGATACAGTGTACTGATGCATCATACAACCTGCTGGCTGCCATACATTGGGTCCTAGGTATCTCCCTCCATTCATGAGATCCATGCAGGTATCCCTTCCTGAAGGGGATCAAGAAGATGAATGTATGAAATACATCTATTTCATTCTACAATTGTTCTAGTCTGCAAGGTGCCTCCAGTACTCTGTATCTCGGCCACTTCAAAACCATGATTCAAGATTAATTTATTCAACCAATGATTAAAAACAATCAAGGGAATTTGTAATGTTGGACTTGTATAAACATACAAATAACTCCATTAAAAATACCATACAATGAAACTAATTAAACTAATTACCACAGAGATTAAAACAAACAATTCAATGGCTATACACATACTGATTTTATAAAATTCCATTTATGAAAACCCCCCAAAATGGTGTAAATCTGTTTCTAAAACCAATTATTCATAAGTATTTCATGATCAAAAATGTCCATTATTAAAAACCTGCAGCTGATGGCATAAACTGTTTTTGAAACGGTTGGTTTTGCACCCGTTCATCTCATCCTCCTTCCTGAAGGCATCACATGGAAGAACTCATTTACTGGATGATGCATATCATTATCAATATTTTGGACACGCTTCCTCATTCTCCTATCATAAATCGATTTCATGTCATCCGACTGAACTCCTATTATGTGTGATGCATTTTTAACCACCCGATCCAATCTATCAATTTCACACTTAGGAGTAGCATTGAACCAGACAATAATAGAGCTCGTCAGGCACGATTCAATTACGCATCTATAAAAATTAAGCAAAATATTTGTCACAGGTTTGGTACGCTTAAGTTGTTGCTTGTAAGCTGGCACCAGAAGTACCATCGAATGGTCTGAATTTCCAAGATGTGAGCTTGTACTCTAGATGTACTCTAGCAGGAAGTCATGTGACCCTTTGAGATGGAAGATTCCCACTGGTTGAGCTGTTCAATGACGCTCATATTTTAATGAATTCCTGGCCATTCTAATTGCACAAACCTATATGAACAACAAATGCAGGATAGAAATATTAGGTATTGATAAACAGCCTCACAGGTTAAAGTACTATTGCGCACCCACAAATCTTGTTGGAATTCTAGCGCCCCCTAGTTTTACTTGTTCTCGTACCTTGCATTCACAGGGTCTCTTATTTAGCTCAGCTATGCATTATGGACATGTAGCAGAGACGCTAATTTTGTATCAAGTTATTCATACTGTACTCTGGCGTGATCGTGTGTTCCTTCACTCCATTGTCCTTGTGTTTTCTGTGCTCAGTTTGGCATGTCAGAAAACCCCCTCTACGTGGCTGCATGGTTGGGCATGGTAAGGTTCCCTGGAATGCTAATGTCCAGAAACCTCAGACTTTATAACTGTCAATCATTCGCCACAGATGACCGGGTAAGCACTTTCACGCACCCGGCTCAACACTTTGTACACGTGACTTCTTATTCTGTATTTTACCTTTTACACACAACACTTAGATTCTTGCACGCTATTCAAGCAGGAAGTCATGTGACTCTTTGAGATGGAAGATTCCCATTGGTTGAGCTGTTCAATGATGCTCATATTTTATTAATTCCTAAGCCTCTAGAATCCTACAAATAGAGCAGATTTTCCCTAGCTCGTCGAGCAGGTGCGGTGGACCAAACCCTTGTTACGAGAGCGGAACCTAACGTAGCGTGGCAGTTGGACCCTTTCGGAGAGAAGTGCGATAGTAACATTCTTATAGGGAAGAAATGTAACCATATGTGGTACGAAATAGCCCAGGGTGCTTGTGAGAGTCATAGCGGCCCGTCACCATTATGTCCGAATCGATTGCGGGGTGAGATACCCCCGTGTCCCTCGTCACCCTTGTCCTGCTAACTAGCCCTCGTCCTCCCCATCTCTACGCAGAGCCAATGGTACTGCACATACATGTACAATGTACATGTAGTACAGCGATTCTATCATTGCGCTCATCACATTGCAGTCGGAGCGGCAGTGCGGTCAGCACACACCGGCACTGGCCCCGTCCAGCTACATGTATTGCTAGTCACTGTGGTGGCCTGGGACAGCTCCCACTATGGCCTGGCCAAATGATAGTAGTCTAGTTGTGCGATGCTACACACCTGTACTGCACCCACTCCACCAGACTTGCATTTCCAATGGTCCTGCCAAACCGTAGTTCACTTACACTTGCATTCAACTTCGCCTCTCTATAACTTTGCCTTTTATGTGTTGTATTATGTTAAGCCACCGATACACCTTCTTCAAACCATGGAGCTATTAATGTGTTTAATAGCTACATGTTCAAACCCACATTGAACTTTGATGAAGAGAAGTGAGAGCAATAAACCAACTACATGTACAACATGTATCCAGTTTGACTGTCACCCAAACCTGTTGTTTCCCGTCAACCTTTTAATAAATTGTTGACCCTAAATATCACATTCCGTAGACACTAGTAAAGTCCATGCTACCATTGACTTGACGTATTTAGGGAATGTAACAGTACATGGAATATGCTATACTCTCAGCACAGCTGTCTTACCATAGTAGTATCGTCTAAATCCATGACAAGTAAGAATCAAGGCTAAGACAACTGCAGCCACTTTCTTCCCATTCCTTTCAGTCAGTGCAGTTGAGATCCGTTCCAAGATGGTACGATATGAACTGATAATCACCGCTCCGGCCATTATGTGTAACGGTACATGTACTTAGCGATTACGTTCGAGTGTGAAATATTAGTACCCAGTTTTCTCAGAAATCTCTATCAGTAGCAACTGCACAAACCAGACAGGCAGCACAGCTGTTATGTAGCAGACTAACAGTACACTGATGGAACTGATCCATGCACAATGGGCGGTGCACCTGATCATCCTGACGGGCATGCATCGTTGTCATTATGAAGGCACAACGCCAGTAACAGGCTAACCTAGTTATACATGTACATGTTAGAAGCAAACAACCTCCCTTCAGTTCCACAATGGAAAAAATAAACCATAACCTGAAGATAACGACTGAAGTCATGGACACACACTCAACATCTCTGTGTACAAGATTCCAAACTGATCGAGCAATGAGCACCGAATGGCATTGCTATAAATCTCTCGTATTACCCACTACATACATGTGCTGTAACATCCACTTTTTTTACCCTAAAGATGTAAATCTTCCCTCACTGTACATACTGTACATGTAGGTACAAAAACGTACGGGTGGACTGTAGAATAGAGATGCTAACTTCTGGTACATGTAACGTATACCGGTATGTACCGGTATGTACCGGAAGTTCACAGTGCTAAAATGTATTGGTACTTGTACATGTATGTACACATGTACATTACATGTATCTACAATGGAAACAATGCAATCAATTTGCTCTATTGTACCAAGCCAACTACAAAAAGCTGCCAGGAAACTAATGAAAGAATATCGGCAAATATATACATGTAGTTTATTCTGGGAGTCAGATCACAACCTTGTGTGATTGAAAGTCCCAAGTTTTGGATGACCTTGCTGAAAACGGCACACCAGAACCAAGGGTGGATCTGGGGGTGAGGACAAATGGGGTCATGTCTCCCCTCCCCCCCAAAAAAAGTACAGACGGGGGGGGGGATAACTGAGACTTAGGCATTTTGGGGTTATATTTACCTTCCATCAAAAAGTATGTGAAAAGCCCCCAAAATGTAGTTTCACTACTCGGAAAGGCATTCAAATGCTACAGGTACTCGGTGCACACACATACAGGTACTCGGTGCACACACATACAGGTACTCGGTGCACACACATACACATACTGGTACATGTACCCCAGTACAGCATACATGTATGTCCATACATGTACATGCTGTACAGTATTGGTACATTCATGTACATGTACAATACATGTACGTGTACTTTCCACTAACTAGTCTAATCAGTGACGTCAACCTACATGTATACATTGTACATGTACGTGCCCTCTCAATTTTGCCAGAGGGTGGTTCTAAAATCAATCTCCCTTTAAACGAGCCAATAAGCTGAATACTTACATGTACATGTATGTTAATCAATATCAAACAACAATGTGTACACGTACATGCACGTACATTGTAAGCACAGAGGAACCAACCAGCATGTCCATACATGGGCTGCTTAGTACAAGAAAACAAAGCTAGAAAAACGCTGTATACCAGTATTGCAAAAACCATCAATCTCTAATACCAGTATTGCAAAAACCATCAATCTCTAATACCAGTATTGCAAAAACCATCGATCTCTAATACCAGTATTGCAAACCATCAATCTCTAATACCAGTATTGCAAACCATCAATCTCTAATACCAGTATTGCAAAAACCATCAATCTCTAATACCAGTATTGCAAACCATCAATCTCTAATACCAGTATTGCAAACCATCAATCTCTAATACCAGTATTGCAAACCATCAATCTCTAATACCAGTATTGCAAAAACCATCAATCTCTAATACCAGTATTGCAAACCATCAATCTCTAATACCAGTATTGCAAAAACCATCAATCTCTAATACCAGTATTGCAAACCATCAATCTCTAATACCAGTATTGCAAACCATCAATCTCTAATACCAGTATTGCAAACCATCAATCTCTAATACCAGTATTGCAAAAACCATCAATCTCTAATACCAGTATTGCAAACCATCAATCTCTAATACCAGTATTGCAAAAACCATCAATCTCTAATACCAGTATTGCAAAAACCATCAATCTCTAATACCAGTATTGCAAAAACCATCAATCTCTAATACCAGTATTGCAAACCATCAATCTCTAATACCAGTATTGCAAACCATCAATCTCTAATACCAGTATTGCAAAAACCATCAATCTCTAATACCAGTATTGCAAACCATCAATCTCTAATACCAGTATTGCAAAAACCATCAATCTCTAATACCAGTATTGCAAACCATCAATCTCTAATACCAGTATTGCAAAAACCATCAATCTCTAATACCAGTATTGCAAACCATCAATCTCTAATACCAGTATTGCAAACCATCAATCTCTAATACCAGTATTGCAAAAACCATCAATCTCTAATACCAGTATTGCAAACCATCAATCTCTAATACCAGTATTGCAAAAACCATCAATCTCTAATACCAGTATTGCAAACCATCAATCTCTAATACCAGTATTGCAAAAACCATCAATCTCTAATACCAGTATTGCAAACCATCAATCTCTAATACCAGTATTGCAAACCATCAATCTCTAATACCAGTATTGCAAAAACCATCAATCTCTAATACCAGTATTGCAAACCATCAATCTCTAATACCAGTATTGCAAACCATCAATCTCTAATACCAGTATTGCAAAAACCATCAATCTCTAATACCAGTATTGCAAACCATCAATCTCTAATACCAGTATTGCAAACCATCAATCTCTAATACCAGTATTGCAAAAACCATCAATCTCTAATACCAGTATTGCAAAAACCATCAATCTCTAATACCAGTATTGCAAACCATCAATCTCTAATACCAGTATTGCAAAAACCATCAATCTCTAATACCAGTATTGCAAACCATCAATCTCTAATACCAGTATTGCAAACCATCAATCTCTAATACCAGTATTGCAAAAACCATCAATCTCTAATACCAGTATTGCAAAAACCACCAATCTCTAATACCAGTATTGCAAAAACCATCAATCTCTAATACCAGTATTGCAAACCACCAATCTCTAATACCAGTATTGCAAAAACCATCAATCTCTAATACCAGTATTGCAAAAACCATCAATCTCTAATACCAGTATTGCAAACCATCAATCTCTAATACCAGTATTGCAAACCATCAATCTCTAATACCAGTATTGCAAACCATCAATCTCTAATACCAGTATTGCAAACCATCAATCTCTAATACCAGTATTGCAAACCATCAATCTCTAATACCAGTATTGCAAAAACCATCAATCTCTAATAAGTGCAAAGAGAATACTACAGACATTTTGTCAGAATTATAACATTCTGAAATGACACCCACAAAAAGACAAGACAAGAAGGTTCTGAGTCTTCACTTCATTTTCATGCACTATCTTCAAAGAATGGCTTGGAAACAAAGCAATTGTGGCACATTTTCACAAATGTTCTGCAGTGCTGGAAGGAATGGATAAAATCTTGACCTACATGTACAGTGCATGTATACAGAATTCTTACCTAAGCTGAACTAAAAGTGTTATGTGTGTGTCACAACATGGGTCCGTCTTTCCCATGGAGGACTGCAGCGGTAAAGGTTGAGAGACGTGTGCACTTAGTAAGGAAAAACTCAGGAGGGCGAAAATTGTGTTCAGAAAATAAACTCTTAATTTAATTAAGTACCAAATCTATCTTATCCCCAAAAGTAAGATAAACAAGAGAATAAATAAATAAATAAATATATATATATATACAACTGCTGTCTAAAGGGGCCAAGATATTGTAATTCTACGGTACCGGTACCAGGTTTCAGGGATTAGCCCACCACTGCATAGGAATATGCTCAGCAGCAGACAAGTGTCCGAGTTCAACAGGGACTTGGCGGTTGTTCCACGGCCACTACTGTAGGGAAGATATGGCCTGGCTCTGCAGCAGATTCCCCGGTGAGTAGTCTGTCTCTCTGGTCTCCCCAGCTACCGTCGGCCTGACACGCCTGAGGTAGGTACACGGCTGGTAGGTACTCGTAGGCAGCGGGCCCCAACTCACCAGTCCACACAGGACTCAGCTTTGTGTACAACTGTACACGGCGGACTCTCCCTACTCAGGAGTAGACTCGTCGTCCACCTCACACCAAATCCACTCAGGATTATTTTAAGCTTTAAATGGTGGTCCACTAAGGACAAACAACCCAGCCTCATGTAGTACCCACGGGGGGGAAAGCCCTTTAGAAAAAGATCAAATATTGTGGATACTGACAGTATTCTAAAAAATTCTAGCTTTTAGTTAACACTTGAATAATCTCAAAATTCACCGTCAAGTTTAACCTGGATATGATAATTAATCCATAATTTCCTTGGCATGAAAATTACCCTGAATCAAACCTACTCTCTCAATTATAACTTTAAGAAACATCCAATAAGTAACCAGTATGAAGAGAAAATAACCCCACATCTGTAAAATTCATCCCAAAATCCTTATCTTGGAATATGTTCTTCCACTAAAAGAGAAAAGAAACCACTTACAGTTATGGTATACTGGCTTAAATCATGGGCCACTCCCTGGTACACACAGTACCAATGTAAAGTACACTCCACACAGGAGGTGACTGCTCACAGTGCAAGCTAGTAAGGCAGTGACTTGGGGGATGCACATGGCATCTCAGTGTTAAACAAAATCACTGAAGCAAAACCTAATTTGCCTAATGCTGATTTCCATGTGAAAGATAAACTCAGATACTCCCTGGGTCAACCTCATTGCTAAAGAGGGGGATTCAAACACAGTGCAAGGTATATGTGAGTCAAAGAATAATAAATTTAATATATTTCAGAACACATTGTGACAACAGCCCCCTATTTAAGATTAAAACTTGTTTTTTATCATCTCTGAAAATCAGTAATTTAGTACAAATTTGACACACATGCTAGTACTTATTCACATCGTACATCTACTCAGGAAGTCTGGTCCTACATTTTGAGAACCTTTTATCGCTCTGATGACAAACCGGTATGGTTGTAGGCTAAGAGCCCACCTCATCACACGATTATTGTTTACCTTGGCTTTTGTGAGATACGTCAAAGGGTGATGATCTGTCTCCAATATGAATTCTCTACCATATAAGTAGATGTGAAATTTGGAGACCGCCCAAACAAGTGCAAGACATTCTCGTTCTATTGCCGAGTACGCGCGCTCGCGCTGCAGCAGCTTCCTACTGGCATAGCTCACTGGGTGTTTTGTACCATCGCGCTCTTGCATTAGAACTGCACCTATACCTACATCTGAGGCGTCTGCTGCCAGAATATAAGGCTTATCAGGATCTGGAAGACTCAAGATAGGTTCCGACTCAAGACGTGCCTTCAGAGTCCTGAAGGACTGCTCCTGTGCAGCACCCCATTGTACAAGATTGGGTGCACCTTTCCTAGTCAAGTCAGTCAATGGGGCAGCAATGGCTGCAAAATTAGGTACAAATCTTCGATAATGGCTCAACAGTCCAATGAATGATCGTACCTCTTTCTTACTCACCGGTCTTTCAGCATGAACTATCTGTTCCACCTTGCCTGGCCGTGGTTTGAGGACTCCATCTCCAACAACATGACCTAGAAACTCGAGAGTTTTACAACCAAAGTAACACTTTGTGGGTCGTGTTGTTAATCCGGCGTCCTGTAATCTTTGGAGAACTTCCCTCAGCACCTGTAGATGTCCAACCCATGAATCTGTATAAATCAACACATCATCAATGTAGTTAATTACATGTTCTTGTCCCTGTAATAACTTCCTCATCATTCTGGAGAAAAGTGCTGGAGCATTTATCATGCCGAATGGCAACACTCGAAACTGGTATAAGCCCTCGGCCGTTACAAACGCCGTCTTCTTTTTGTCATCTTCCGCAATAGGTACCTGCCAATATCCTTTGGACAAATCTAATTTAGAAAAGAATTTTCCTTTTCCCAGTCTCGCCATCAAGTCATCTGCATTTGGGATGGGCTCCGGATCGAAAACCGTGATGCTGTTTATTTTCCTGTAATCAATACAGAAACGGTTAGTGCCATCAGGCTTCCTTACTAGGACTATAGGGGATGCGTAGGGCGACTCGGAGTGTTCTATGACACCTAATTTCAGCATCGAGTCTACCTCTTTCCTGATGACTTCACGTGTAGCCTGTGGTGTTGGATAGGGTCTTGACCTAATAGGAATGTCAGTTGTGAGATGAATTGTATGTTCGATAATATCAGTTTTGCCTGGCATATCAGTAAGAACATTTGAATACTGCTCCAGAATTCTACCAACCTCTGCCCTCTGAGCATCATCCAAGTTGTCTCCAAGATGAACATCTGTGATGTTTTCTTTTGCCTCCACTGGTGGGAGAACAACTTCATCCAACCCATCGTCATCATCCGGATCTTCAACAACAAACCCAACTCCTGTCATACCCAATGCCTCTGCTGGACAGACTTCCTCAGGCCTACCTCGTTCTACATACAGCTTTAGCAGGTTAGCATGATAGGTTCGTTCTTTCTCTCCTACCTGAATCACGTAGTCGTGCTTTGCAACTTGTCTCATCACAGGATAAGGACCTGTCCACTGCATCAAGAGCTTATTGTGATCAGTTGGTCTAAGAATTAAAACCTTGTTTCCTACTCGAAATCTCCTATCACTGGCCTTGGCATTGTAGTATTTTTGGTATCGTTTAGATGCTTTCGCCAGCTCATCTCGTGCTAGCTCACAAGTGGACTGCAACCTTTCACGCAGATCAACAACATACTGGTAGGTGGTTTTGACATCCTCGTCAACTGTGTCCTCTGACCAGATATCTTGAAGGATGGAGAGAGGTCCCTTCACTGGCCTACCATACATCAGCTCGAAGGGAGAAAATCCCAAGCTCTCCTGAGGAGCCTCACGGTAGGCAAACAAGAGTGCTGGAAGAAACCTGTCCCAATCTTTAGGTCTTTCAGCGCACATTCTGCGCAGCATCTTTTTCAAGGTAGCATTGAATCGCTCCACTAAGCCATTGCAAATGGGATGGTAGGGGGTCGTAGTAAGCTGTCTAATCATCAGTAGTCTTCCAACTTCTCTCATTACCTCAGATGTAAACTGGGTTCCCATATCTGTCAGCACTTCTTGAGGAATCCCTAACCGCGAGTAGACTTCAAGCAAAGCTTCAGCAACTCTCTCCGCCTCTATCCGAGGAAGAGCCACAGCCTCAGGGTAGCGCGTTGCGTAGTCGACAACTACCAAGATGTATCTGTTACCCCGGTCGGTTATGGGATGGATGGGGCCCACCAAATCAACAGCAATACGCTTGAAGGGTGTATCGATTAGTGGCATCTCCCCCAATGACACTCTACCAACCCTTCCCTTGGACACCGTCCGCTGACAAATGTCGCAGGACCTGCAGTACCTCTGCACATCTCCAGAAACACCTGGCCAATAGAAACTGAGGCATAGTTTGTCAGTTGTCTTCTTTACCCCTAGATGACCAGCCAGTGGAGAGTCATGAGCAAGCTTCAACACCTCATCCCTATACTTCTGAGGGACCACCAGCTGTTTAATAATTCTGCCTTTGTCCACTTTGGGGGACTGAAACTCTCTGAACAACAGACCTCGATACTTGACATATTTCGAAACATTAGCCTTACCCGTCACACGTGGTGGATCTTGGTCAGCAACATGTTTCCACAACTTTGCCAAAGTAGGGTCCTGTTGTTGTGCCATCAAAATCTCCTCCTTGGACACTGTTTCTCCATCGGTCTCCTTAACGAGTAGTGGTTGAAAAGCCCTGTCTTTCCGAACCTTCATCCCACGGGTTTCTACTGCTCCACCTGGAGTCTCAACGGTCTCGGTCAGCGGTGTCTCTGCGGTCACTGTCTGTGCTGGAGGAGGTTGCCATGACTCATCTGGATTCTGCGGATCTCTAGCTCCTGTGACATTTCCAATAATCAAATCATATAAAGGATTATCCATGCATAAGGCCTCAACATGACCACTGAAAAAAGGAGAGTTCACATCTATTTGGGCAACTGGCACTCGCCGGACTGTTCCATCTAAAAGGATACACGGTTGAATGCGCCCTGTCAAGTTGTCATCTCGTACTACATCTCGGCGGACAACAACAGTACTACACCCTGTATCCCTGAGGACTGTTACAGGTAACTCACCAACAAGCCCTTTCCTCACCGGCATAGAAGGCTCAATGGTGCACGCAGCACTGATAAATGGAAACGCCTTGCCGTTAGTCTGTAGAACCTTTATCTTCTCAATCTCCTCTGACTGACTTGCCGTCGCGTTCAGACAGGCTGCTCCAGTCTGGGTTGATTCCTTGGCCTCTGTATCTACCTTCAGACCTGCAACCTTATTGGACTTGTTCGACTGTTGGGAATTATTTGGATTTGACTTACAGTGCTGAGCAATATGGCCCATTTTATTACATTTGTAACATCGTCTACTAGAGTGTGGGTTGTCATGTGGATTGGTTTGACTCTTATGACCCGAGTACTTACCTCCCGTCTGGGTTTGACCCTTAGGGGTGTATGGCTTTGCTCTCATGTCAGGTTTTCTCTGTAACCAATCATGTGCCTCTAGGTAGTGATCAGCGATACTCGTCAATTCAGCAAGGTCCTTCGGCCTTCGTTCTTTCACGTAGAGTGCGAGGTCTTTGTCCGCTACTTCGAGGACCTGCTCAGAAACAAAAAGGTCTACAACTTTATTATACGATTTTTCTGTCTTCCCTAATTCAACCCACCTTTCCACATATCCTTTCAACCGATCTGCGAATTGAGCATATCGCTCACCTACTTCCCGTTTTGACGTTCTAAATTTCAGCCGGAAGCCTTCCTCTGTAAGTCTGAAACGATGAAGAAGTGCGGTTTTTACTTCAGAGAAGTCCTTAGCCTTTTCTGCTGGTAATCGTGAAAATACTTCTAAAGCTTTGCCTTTAAGAAGGGCACTAAGAGACAGGCTCCACTCATCTTCAGGCCAACCGTTCAGTTCCGCAAACTGTTCATATCGTCTGAGGTAGGCATCTATGTCATCTGTCTGATCATTAAAACAAGGAAGTTTGGGGGGTTTCGCCGAGCTCCGAGTGTACATCAATGTACTCGAGGCTCCAGGAGCAGGGTTAACAGGAGGTACATGTTCCTGCGCAATCCGCAGTTCATACGCCTTCATTTCACGTTCGTGGTCTCTTACCTTTTGTTTCTCCTCACGTTCAATTCTGCGTTCTTCCCTGTCGTAGTGATCCTGCTGTTTCTTTTCAAGCAATTGCTCTCGCTCACGAGCAAACTCAACCAGCTTTAACCCTTCCAGACCTATCTCCTGTCCTAATTTCAAAAAATCCTCAAACTCCATGTTAATGGTCAACTGAGTGATTAAAAGTACAACAATACACAAGTTATTCAACATTGGACACAATATATAAGCACATGTACTTTGACGCATGCAACTTTACAGCGATGAAGCAGCAATCGCGAATCGACCTTATCGCAGAGATCTGCAATGCAACACCGGCACCGAACAGCAATTTAGAGTGAGAATGTCAATGGTAAAAAAGTCACTTCTGACAACAGGAACAACTGTCCTTTTGCTTGAATAATTCAATAATTTCGCGCAATCACACTGTGTAAGGGAAGCAAAGGGGGAGGGACATAGGTTTCTATTAGAGACAGACCCTTTCAATAACCCATGCAAAGAGTCTCTAAACTCAACTTGAACCTACGCAATTTACAAGTGTATTAACCTGGTTAAACCTTACCGTCCACTTACATCAATCAACAAATCCACTACATCAAAAGAAATTTTCGATTCCCGGACAAGCCCCCATTTGTCACAACATGGGTCCGTCTTTCCCATGGAGGACTGCAGCGGTAAAGGTTGAGAGACGTGTGCACTTAGTAAGGAAAAACTCAGGAGGGCGAAAATTGTGTTCAGAAAATAAACTCTTAATTTAATTAAGTACCAAATCTATCTTATCCCCAAAAGTAAGATAAACAAGAGAATAAATAAATAAATAAATATATATATATATACAACTGCTGTCTAAAGGGGCCAAGATATTGTAATTCTACGGTACCGGTACCAGGTTTCAGGGATTAGCCCACCACTGCATAGGAATATGCTCAGCAGCAGACAAGTGTCCGAGTTCAACAGGGACTTGGCGGTTGTTCCACGGCCACTACTGTAGGGAAGATATGGCCTGGCTCTGCAGCAGATTCCCCGGTGAGTAGTCTGTCTCTCTGGTCTCCCCAGCTACCGTCGGCCTGACACGCCTGAGGTAGGTACACGGCTGGTAGGTACTCGTAGGCAGCGGGCCCCAACTCACCAGTCCACACAGGACTCAGCTTTGTGTACAACTGTACACGGCGGACTCTCCCTACTCAGGAGTAGACTCGTCGTCCACCTCACACCAAATCCACTCAGGATTATTTTAAGCTTTAAATGGTGGTCCACTAAGGACAAACAACCCAGCCTCATGTAGTACCCACGGGGGGGAAAGCCCTTTAGAAAAAGATCAAATATTGTGGATACTGACAGTATTCTAAAAAATTCTAGCTTTTAGTTAACACTTGAATAATCTCAAAATTCACCGTCAAGTTTAACCTGGATATGATAATTAATCCATAATTTCCTTGGCATGAAAATTACCCTGAATCAAACCTACTCTCTCAATTATAACTTTAAGAAACATCCAATAAGTAACCAGTATGAAGAGAAAATAACCCCACATCTGTAAAATTCATCCCAAAATCCTTATCTTGGAATATGTTCTTCCACTAAAAGAGAAAAGAAACCACTTACAGTTATGGTATACTGGCTTAAATCATGGGCCACTCCCTGGTACACACAGTACCAATGTAAAGTACACTCCACACAGGAGGTGACTGCTCACAGTGCAAGCTAGTAAGGCAGTGACTTGGGGGATGCACATGGCATCTCAGTGTTAAACAAAATCACTGAAGCAAAACCTAATTTGCCTAATGCTGATTTCCATGTGAAAGATAAACTCAGATACTCCCTGGGTCAACCTCATTGCTAAAGAGGGGGATTCAAACACAGTGCAAGGTATATGTGAGTCAAAGAATAATAAATTTAATATATTTCAGAACACATTGTGACAGTGTGTTTGTTGTATCCGGTTCCTGAACCAACCTCCACAGAAAGTCATGCAGAACCAACCTACACAGAAAGTCATGCAGAACCAACCTCCACAGAAAGTCATGCAGAATTTATATGAACACCTTTTTATTTGAGGAATTAACAAAACATAAAACTAATGGAATCAACCCTACAGAGCACTGCCCTGTCATTTCCTTCCAAGTGGGATAACTCAAAAACAAAGCAAGATTTAGTAAGATTGAGATGGAAAAATAATTTTTTCCAATAGTTGAAGATCATTAGATACATGTTTCAATATTTTCTTTTATGACACCCTTTTTACCATTCTGAAATGCTTCCAATCCATGAGCAAAACTTTATCACTTTGTGCCAGAAGATGTCTGAATGTGAATAACCTGTTTAAAGTACAAGCCACTGACCCCTCGCTCACTGCATACCGGGGTATTTTCAATCTGCAACATAAGATTTTCCTACCATAACAAAGCTTCAATGCACAGATACGCCGTACTCTGTACAAATGTCTTAGTGGCTCATGAATACTGCAAACTGTAGAGATTGCGCAGCAAATACTTTTTGTCTTAAATTACACGTACACTGCACATGTATGTCAAAGTTCTTGCTCAACAGGACCAAAGTTTAACTTGATAGTGTACAGTAGTGATTAATAATCTCATATTTCTTTGAATTATACACATGTAGAATGACTCCCTTTGCGACAGATACAATGTACATTGTACATGTACACATGCATTCCCCCATCATACACAAACATGTAAATGTACGTGTGCATGTATGTAGTGTAATGGTACACGTACTGTACATGTACACTACCGGTACATAGGAAATCCTGACACAGTCCCTTCCCCCCTTAACTTGACACCCTTGTCAACCTTCATCAATTATTTCCTACAGAGTGCTAGTACATTACATGTACAGCAGGTACTGTACCGGAATGTGTGAAATGAGCTCTACACAATCCCTGTGCTTCTGCAACTTCAGTTGATGCACATGTGGCTGATGTTTTATGTACAGTTATGTGCTGTACGTGTACATGTATACATGTACATAGATGTACTTGTTAAGGCTGGCTGGTTCAACTAATGTACATGTATTGTACATGTATGTACATACAGTACATGTTAGTGGTAAAAGATATACATGTACACATGATGATTTGCTGGTACCGGTACATGTTTAGTACGTACAAGTGTACCCCCGTACAATGTAGGTGTGCATACAGGGGTGCGTATCGTAAGTCTGACGCCTCACGGGTCCGACGTCTCAAAAGTCCGAATTTTGCACTTATGAGGCTTCGGATTCATGGGTAATTTTTTTTTTCAATCTCGTAGTTCCCACGCCTCAAAGGTCCGACACCTCATAAATCCAACATTGGACCAACGAGGTGTCAGACTTAATATGAGGCGTCAGTGCAGTTTATGTAAGGTACAGGTACATGTATGGAATTCATACACATGACAAACAACGGTAGAGACACAAGCACATCATCCACACAATGCCACAAATCTTCACTGCACTGCCAATTAATTCCCAAGTTGGCAGTGGTTTCTAAAGCAGGCCCTATATCCCATCCATGTACTTTGTACCAGTAACTTGAACTTTGCATTCAACGGTTAGAATACTGTACTGTTTGTAGACGTGTACATTTGAGCAGAACACAACCATACCAGTATGTACATGTACTTTACATTTGACAGCAATAACAATGAAATGACGTCAGTGTCCATCAAGTTTGATGCTGTTTACATCATTTAAAATACATGTACATGTATGTACCGGTAAATCAAACTGAAAGCGACAGATAAACAAATCTGCTAAAAGGAGACAGCAGGGGTAAATTCTGTTGCATTTCTGTTGTATTTACCGGTCTAGAGTGAATACGTCACATGCACAATTCTGTGTGTAAAAGGCATGACGGCAAGACTGTAAGCTCTCAGTGGGATTTGCAGGAAGGTATTGGGTCAAGTTGGACATGCACAGGTCTATGGTTTGTCACTCTTGGTCTTTATTCCTTGTGACTCCCATCCACAAACATGCATGCGGTCAACACTTTTTCCCTTCCCCACTGAGGTTACGATTACATCGGTGAGATGACTACATCCTATCTTTAGGGCAAGGGATTGTTATGAATCTGAACGGTACGTGGTCAAGAAATTTCGATCAAAGTGAAAGTTGCATCTACTCCGCTACCAGGCCCACACAAGGGCGCCACTAGCACTGCCGAAACTTACACTCCACCTGGAATTTAAACCATTAAATTTCACACTTAAACTGAATGAGGCAGTAAAATATAACATCCCCCCTAAGGGTTACACTGGTTTAAAAGTAAGTTAACCAAGTCCACATGCTGCTTCCAGCAGGCAGATTTTGTTCACTGGCCTCTCATACTCTCCTTTGGCAGTCTTCACGCGAACCACTCGAACACAGCCATCTTCACTGCAATGCACCTCTGTTACACGACAGAGTGGCCAATATCCACAATGACCAAGGGCAAGCTCATCTGTAAGGAGGCACAAGTCTCCAACCTCAAAGTTCCGCAACTTGGTGATGGACCTTTGTCGTTCCTGGAGTGTAGGTAGGTACTCTTTCAGGAATCTGCCCCAGAACTGTTGCACGATGTACTGAGTCTGCCTAAAACTGTTCCGCACCAGAGCATCCCACTTCTCAAACAGACCTGGAGGGCAGGCACTCACTGGCTCAGAGTTGACAACATCAACAGGCCTCAACGGAAGTAGGTCATTAGCACTCGGACTGAGGGCACACAATGGACAATTGTTGTACATAAGCTCACACTCAGCGACTACTGTAGCCAGATGGTCCTCAGCAGGTGTCTGTCCTTTCAATACAGTCAGAAGGGCACGTCGAAGCGCCCTGAAGGACGATAGTGCTGTCCATCCACTGGTAAACCGAGTCAATTCCTACATCGGCTTCAACCATCACAAAGCTGCTGGCTCTCAGAGACAGCAGGCAGGCCTGCAGTTCCAGACGTGGGATCGTCTTGATTCGCTTCGGAGCCATCAGTGCCTTTCCAAGTAGAAAACTGACATGGGTCTTTCGGTCATCGCGTACAACTCTGGAAAACAAAACGAAGCCATAACCCACTTCTGCACCATCGGACATTGCATGTAACTCCACCCTGACCATCGTACCAAATCCCTTTGGGATGTGGTATCTATTTCTGCGTATGGCAGACAGCTTCTCCAGTGATGCTAGCCAACAACGCAACCATTCTTCGTTCCTTTTAGGGATGGGTTGATCCCACTTAAATCCTTCTCTGGAGAGCTTATGCACCAGTACCTTCGGTGGTAAGAGCACTGGAGCCAAGCTTCCTTCTGGATCAAACAGGGAGGCAATCTGTCTAAGAAGTCCTCTTCTGGTGAACTGCCTCTCCTTGGTGTCAACCTTAAACAACAGGGTATCCGACCCGTATCATCCCTAGGAAGATCTCTGTCCAGTGCCTCTTTGGACAGGCGGTCAGAAGGAATCATTTCCCGCATCTCTGGGTCTGACGTCACAAATTTGGCCAGCCGGAATCCACCCCTCTCCAGTAATGGAACAATCTGGGACGCAGTAACCTTCGTGACTTCATGAGACCCAGACTTTAAGAAGTCATCCATGTAGAAATTCCGCTTCACCGAATTGCACACTTCTGCATCGAAGTATTGTCAACTGTCATCTGCTGTGCAATGCAGCGCGTAAGTAGCATTTCCGGGCAAATGTGCTCCACCAAAGAACGTGACTATTTGCTGGTACTCAACAACCCTTCCATTAATGTCATGATTCTTGTACCACAGAAATTTCATGAGATTCCAATCTTCCCTGAGGGCACAGTCTCTAGTGAACATCGCGTTGATGTCAGCTTGTACTGCAACTTCCCCACTAAGTCGAAACCGCAGCAGGACACCCAACAAGGAATTCAGACGATCTTCATCAATGTATACATGGTTGTTTAGGGAAGTCCCAAGGTACTTGGTGGCTGCATCCCACACAATTCGAATCTTTCCTGGTTTCCTTGGATGGGTGACGTGATGGAATGGTAAGTAGTTCACAACATCATCTGTCTCCAATTACTCTTCAGGAATTTTGTGGATGTACCCATCCTTCAGGTATCCATCAAAGGTCTTCTTGTACTCTTCATGGGCCTTGGGGTCTTTGCGTAGTTTCCTTGTGCTACACAAGCATCTCGCCGCCACTGCTTGATCGTTGGGCAGGTTCTTGTAAGAGTCCTTCAAAGGCATAGGAACATAATACCGGCCTTGGCACCAATAGAACTTCTCCAGAATCTCTTTGGCCACCACATCCTCCACAGAGTTAGGATGGTCAAACGTGTTCTTGGTGCCGGCATACTCAAATTCAGCAATGCCCTCCAGCTGCTGGCTCAGTTCCTCCAAGTCTCCCTTCAACTCTGCTCTCCTGGATGTTTGGTTCTGAATGTGATTGCATTCAATCCATGGAACATTCCCACTACTGCCAAGCAGGCTCCATCCCCATGAATTACGAAATGCAACTGGTTCCCCATCTCGGCCTTCACGGTACTCCAGCTGAACACGTGCCCTGGGCACATCACTCCCTACCAACAGGCCAATCCTTCTGTCAGCAGTATATCGCATAGGCAGATCCTGTAGATGAGGGTATCCACGCCAGACTTTCTCACATGGTATGCGACTGCTCTCTACAGGGATTTCACTCCACGAGTATACTCTGGGAATTATCAGTCGACCATCGCCATTTACGTTCAACACTTCAAGTGACGTCAGAGTGCTGGGCTGTTCCTTCCATCCATGAGCAGTCTTCAGATTGAGCGGTTGAGGATTACTCAGTACCCCCAACTCTCGCAGGAGACCTTCAGAGCAGAGAATGGTTGATGAACAAGAATCCATGACTGTGCAGGTTTTGACTGTCTTGCCCGTCACTGGACTGTACACTCTCACCCCAAAAACTTGGAAGAAGACAGCATCGCTTGAGGAAGCCACACAGCTTTTCACCTTGCCATCTCCTCTTGATCCTGCTGACTGGTTTCCATCCCCATCAGCCTTTCCTCGGTGCAAGAAGGTATGGTGCTTGGCCTGAGATTGACAACCTGGGATGCGGCATTCCTTTCCCAAAGGACAATCCTTCACCATCGAGTGGGTATGATCACCTTCGTTGAGGCAATTATAGCATAATCTATAACGTGCGATCTCCCTCAGCCTGGCTCAAACTGGTTTCTTGGCAAACTTCAGACATTTCCAGAAGATGTGCTCAGCCTGGCTGGGACAACTCCTGCAATTAGTCGACTTCTTGGGGCCACTGGGAGGACTCATCTGGGACACAGAACAGACATTTTGACCAGATTGAGCGGTTGAGGATTACTCAGTACCCCCAACTCTCGCAGGAGACCTTCAGAGCAGAGAATGGTTGATGAACAAGAATCCATGACTGCGCAGGTTTTGACTGTCTTGCCCGTCACTGGACTGTACACTCTCACCCCAAAAACTTGGAAGAAGACAGCATCGCTTGAGGAAGCCACACAGCTTTTCACCTTGCCATCTCCTCTTGATCCTGCTGACTGGTTTCCATCTTCATCAGCCTTTCCTCGGTGCAAGAAGGTATGGTGCTTGGCCTGAGATTGACAACCTGGGATGCGGCATTCCTTTCCCAAAGGACAATCCTTCACCATCGAGTGGGTTTGATCACCTTCGTTGAGGCAATTATAGCATAATCTATAACGTGCGATCTCCCTCAGCCTGGCTCGAACTGGTTTCTTGGCAAACTTCAGACATTTCCAGAAGATGTGCTCAGCCTGGCCGGGACAACTCCTGCAATTAGTCGACTTCTTGGGGCCACTGGGAGAACTCATCTGGGACACAGAACAGACATTTTGACACGGGTCTCCCCGTTGAACATCTCCTGACTTCTTACTGTCAAGCACAGTACCAAACTCGGTGTCATTCAGGGCTTTGGACAACTCTTTGATGAATATGGTGACGTCACGAAACTGTACTGCTTGCTGCTTGTCGCGGATCTTTCTTGCTTTCTTCAGCCAAGAACGCCTATTGCAAGGTGGTAACTTGGAAACGATGTTCACCAAATACGTGGGATGGTCCATAGCGTCTTCCTTTCTCAGGCTTTGCAGTGAGATGAGTGATGAGTCAAGTAGCTCTGCATATTTCTTCATCATCGCCTGGTTATGGTAAACTGACTGACTTTCTTCTCGATTTCCTGGATGATGATATGTGGTTGTCCAAAGTTCGTTCAAAGTGCTTGTTTGGCTTGGCTCCATGCCTTCACTGGATCTGGAATCACGTCAAACTTCTTTATGACATCAGCTACTTGGTCCACGCAGTACTTATGGAGGTACTGGTACAGCTCCCCTGGATCTGAAGTGCGAGCTTCAACATACAAACGAAATGCCGTCTGGAATCGGGTGTAGTCCATCGGGTCTCCATAGAGTCCCTTTATGTCGAGACTGGAGACTTTGCAGGTACGAGACCATCTCCAAGTTGAAACCAGGTCCCGTCTGTTCAGTTCGGCTACTGCCCTTCATCGCCATCAAGCTTTGGGGGTCAAGGGCATTTGCTTGGTCGAACTTCTTGCCATCACCGTCTTTCTGCATTGGTCTCTCCTCGGCTGGCTGTATGGCCCAAGTGTCTAGGAGCCTTTCCCGTTGGACAAATGTCAGATGAGCTTCTCTCGTCCTCTGCAAACCTGAGGTACATGTAAGCTTTCCTTCTCCTGCAGATTCAGTCACCCCCTGCTGATGACTGTTTTCACCACTGGACTGGATTTTTTCAAATGACGTAGACTTCTGTGGCTTCTTGATGGGACCAGAATTTGTGGTTCCCCAATGAAACAACTGATCCTGGTGCCTCCGAACCCAGCTACCTGTATACGACTCCACCCGCTTTTCTGATGAGGCCTGATGGACGTACTGTCTTTCAGCCATTTTCTGCTTGCAAGTCAACTCTCTGTGCTGACCTTTTGACCTTGGTTCTTCACGTTTCTGGCCTTGTTCACCCTTGTGCGATGGCTCATCCATAGCTAGTGCTAGCTTCAGTTGCTACTTATGGCAGCTGTCACGTGACTCTGAGTCAAGGTCACCATTGTAAGCAAAATCCTCATCCGAGAAATCGTGTTTTCTCGAGTCGTCACGGGATCCTCGGTCGTCATCTTCCACAACGTCGTCAAGGCCTTCCCTTTGTAATTCGAAGACCCTTTTATAGCACTCTTTATCTATATTCAGCCTTAGCTGTGCTTCTTCAATTTCAGCCATCCTCAAAGCCGCTTCTAATTTTGCCTCTTTTGTGCTGCCTTCAGCTCAGCTCGGTGTTTCGCCATGTCTGCCTCCATACGAGTGCGCTCAATTTCAAGCTCTCTTCTGAGTGCAGTTGACCTTGAAAATTTGCTTGAGGACTTGGAAAATGTGCTGCCTTTCTTGCCTGAAGACCTTGTCTTTACTGAACGGTTACCGGTAGCATTCTTTATTTGTAATGATTCTGCCATAACATTGGAACTTTGGTGGACATACCGGATGATGACTGACCCTGATCCGGTAAAACTGTAGCAGCTCCATTGACGTTCTTACCCAACATCTTGCTGAGGGATTGAGGCTTGAATCTGGCAATTTCCTACTTCACACCGCTCCGCAACAGCATGCCATGCAGCACTGAAGGAAGTGTTGACTGTAAGCTCTCAGTGGGATTTGCAGGCAGGAATTGGGTCAAGTTGGACACGCACAGACCTATGGTTTGTCACTCTTGGTCTTTATTCCTTGTGACTCTTATCCACAAACATGCATGCAGTCAACACTTTTCCCCTTCCCCACTGAGGTTACGATTACATCGGTGAGATGACTACATCCTATCGTCAGGGCAAGGGATTGTTATAAATTTCAACGGTACGTGGTCTAGAAATTTCGATCAAAGTAACAGTTGCATCTACTCCGCTACCAGGCCCGCGCAAGGGCACCACCAGTCGGACTTACAAAGACCAGCGCGTGAACCAACACGCACGCGTACTCCATTTGTTTGCATTGCACTTTCTGGTTCACAGTGACATCACACTTTGGTACTCGATCTACAATGTATACTGGTACATGTACAAGTACATAAATCAGGTTCAGGTATGTACCGGTAACTGGATCATTCAAAAGACAAGCAGCATTGAAAATAAACACTCTTCCTTTGACTCACATGACATACAGTACAATGTGCATGTAAATGTATAAATTTAAGAGGTCTACCCTGCTGTAATGTTTTAGATGAATGGAAGGCTCCGTGGCCTGTACTGCTGGATGAGATCTAATACTGTATCGGTACCGTACATGTACATGTGCCCACGTGACAACTTGATGAAGATCCACTGCTCATTTTGAACATAAGAAGGAAACTGCTGAAAGTGATACCGGTAGGGTCATTTACAAAGCAGGCAACGACTGGAATGTGCATGGGCTGTTTGGGCAAAGATACAGAATGAGCAGTTGCATACATTATGTGGAAATCTGTCAGTCAGGAAATTGATGACACACATTCATGTACAGTAGGCTACAGTGTAAATTACAGACATTAGAGCGAGGATGAGTGAAGACGAAGCACAGGGAATGTGGGAAATTGTTCCCTGTTTTTGTTCAAAAGTTGTCACTGCCCATGTTGAAGCTGTGGAATGGATCTTAATTATATATAACAGGTTTTTCCCCTTACCCAACGTATATTAATAATGGAATGGATCTTGGAAATTACTGCTCCAATTCCTCAGACAGGCAGTCCCCAGAGACTTCATTTCAATTACAGGGGTATCTCAGTTACATGTATGCCCAATAGTTTGGCAAAGGTCTACAATAGACTTATCCTGGATAGGATACCAGAGGGCTGATTGTTGATCCCATCTTCAGAGGAAACCAAGCTGGCTTGAGACCTGGCAGCGTGTACATACTGTATATAGAATACAAACTTTCAAATGTACATGTACATGTATGATGATACCGGTACATCTTTTACACTCCAAGAAGACATTCTTAGTCCCTTGTTTCTGATTGATGTTGGTTACACAATAAAGAGTGTCTAACGACAACATGTTACACTGGTGTACATGTAGCTGACATGTACAAGTATCAACAATCTACTTGGCTGCCTTATACATGTACATGTATGCCTTCTTGAATCATCATTTGTATCAGTAGTTGTCGTCTGTTTCAAGAGGACAGAATAAATTACTAATTCCTTCATGCTGGACTTTCTTAACTACAGGTTCCTGAACGAGAAAGAATTCTAGGGGTGCATGCCACTGATTTTAGATCTGGGTTCTACATGTCTGCTTTCACCAAGTATATGTACAAAGCTTTTTGGCATGGAATCTTACAGTGTGTACATGAACATGTACATATACACTGTACACTGTCATGACTGCAGTGTACATGTACATGTGCATGTGTACATGTACATGTACTTGTCTACACGTACACCTGTAGGTTGCCTTATGGCAGTGAAATCTGTAGACAAGAACATGTAGTACTCACTTCAACAAAGATAACCTTCTTTAAAGCAACATGCTTGCCAGTTTTGACATACTGTACTTATGTACATATACCGGTACATGCATGGAAACAATGACAAAATCAACACACTCATTGCAACTCGTCTTTGTGTATGCTCCCACTGAGGTTGCCTGCGACTCAGACAAGGATTCCTTTAAAGGTCAACTTTGTGTATGCTCCCACTGAGGTTGCCTGCGACTCAGACAAGGATTCCTTTAAAGGTCAACTTTCCTAATGCGTCTCCTCTGTTCCTCCCCATGACAAGTTGTTTGTACTCGGTGACTTTAATGTGGTTTCAGGCTCTGACAGGTCTGGCTTTGAAGAAGTTGTTGGAAACTACGGCCATGGTACATGTACAGTAAATGATAACTCCATTTGCATGATTTCCTTCTGTCTTGCTCTCCGCCTAGCCATCTCAGGCTCATATTTCAAGTGGAAGAACATCTACAGACTTACCTGGATATCGAATGATGGTCACACAGCCAAAGAGCTTGACCACATACGGGTCAATGATCGGAGCTGCCTGAAGTCTTACCAGGTTTATCGCAGCCCCTGCAAACTCCGATCACCGACTTCTTGCCACACAGGTTCGTATCAATCATTTCACAAAGAAATCTCTGCCTAAATGCCGCCCAGACCACATTCTCCTTCTAACAGACTCCTTGGTGGCAACCAACTACTCTATTGAGGTTCATAACTGCTTTGATGCTCTTGGCGACCTGCCCGACTCTGTTGAAGACTCCTGGGCTGCTTTCCTTGATACTGTTCTTGGTGCCACTGAGAAGGTTGTGCCTGCCTGTCATTTCCAGCATTGCCCCTGGCTTATTGACAGCACCCTTGAAATCATTGAGCAGAAACGAGCTGCCCGTTGAAGCTCCAACCGTGCCAAGAGTCGTTGTCTGGCAGGGATATACATGTACAAAGCCAAGGCAAAACAAGACCTGAACACATGGTGTGACTCCATTGTCTCAGAGGCCAAACGTGGCCTGAGACAAAATAATCTCTGCCCCGCCTTACAGTAGTTCGGCCGTACCACATGTACATTTGTACGTCACAAAAACTGCATGGGTGATTTTGCACAATGGTAGAAAGCATTGTGGGAAGGCAAAAGGACCAAAAATGCCCCTTTTTCCTTCCCACAATGCCTTTATACCATTGCACAAAATCACTCATGCAGTATTTGCGATGAGGCTCATGACCCCACACAAGTTGTCTTGTCTCAGCGGACGACTTGTCTTTCCATTTGATACGCAGTCAAGATGTCCTACTGAGATGGCTCAAAAGTTTGAGTTGCCCCATTGAGTTGACTCAAAGGTTGAGTTGTCCTAAGTCAAGTTGGCAAACGGTTGAGTTTTCCGAGCCCAGACCTACACCTACACTGTACCAGTAGGCTGGGCAGACAGCAGGGCCTAATATTAGGCCTAATGTCTGTGATGCTTTTGAGTCAACTGGTACCTTGGGCGACTTGTACCTTGGATGACTCATACTGTACCTTGGATGACTCGTACCATGGGCAACTCATACATGAGACAACTTGTACCTTGGGCAACTCGTACCTTGAGTTAAGACCACTCATACCTTAATGTTATCAATTCAGTGGTAACTTTCTTGCTCTTCCTTTTCAGCATGTTTAAGATCAGATTTGACAAAAATATCAAGGAAAAATCTTCATAAATCTCCTGGAGAGGTCTCGAGCGCCAAGATTTTCTGCACAGTGCCTCATGTGGGCGTTTGTGCCATTGGTTTACGTGACAGATGTTGCACAACTGCAACGGAAAACGTTGACTGGATAAGAAGTGATGGCTCTATCCCATTCAGAGATGCTCTCTCTTATACATGTAGATTGATTTTAAACGAATAAACTTTGGGTGCTTTTGAATAAAAACACACGTCTATTCGAGGGTGTGTCACTGTGTGATTTACAGTATTTCTGTACGTGGAGAATGTACTGGAGCCTCGGGAGGGTAGAAATAATAAGAATTAAACTTGTGGTAATTACATGTAGGTATTACCAGGGAAAATAGCGGGAATGCATTTTCCTCCCTTCGGGGACTCATCAACTGCTTGATTCAAAACATGAATCAGAATGAGTACAGGTATGGTTTAGTGAGTTGAACGGCACTCACTAGACAGAAAGGTGATTGCCGTCTCTCTGGGTATAATATTTGTGCACAATTAGTTTGAATGGGTTTGATTATTCAAAAGTGAAAGGAGAATATTTCTGGTCTTGTCAGGTTCTTCAGGTGTAGACTTTTTTCATTTTGTGGGAGAATGATGGCTTTGTTTAGTAACTGCTCAGGGGGTGTACTTAATAAAACTTGTTGTCTTGATTTCTTTTGGAAATATTTCTGGTCTTGTTTTTAAATTTTTTTTGGGGGGGACTGGTTGCCTTCCTTATTAAACTTCTTTTTTGGGGGGGGCAAGTTACAACTGACATTACTTTATAAACTTTTGAAGTAAATGAAATCATTACATCACTCCGTCATCACGGTGTACTGCACGGTGACGATTCCAAATTGCATGCAACGACCGTTGGCCACATTGACCAATGTCAGTTGCCTGACCGCGAGTCCACATGCATGACGTCGACGCGTCTCACATTAATGTCACCCCACCAGTGTGTAGGGAAGGCAGTGTAGCCAAATGGCAAATTAATGATAACAATTGACTATGAAATCAAATTATTGTTCAAGTTAATTACAATTATAATATGCTCTGAGCAAGCTCTGATTGCTGTGAAGGTACGAGACTACGCGAAGGTATGAGTTGTCTTTACTGGAGGTACAGGTACGAGTTGTCCAAGGTGCCACTTGGCAAAGGTACAAGTTGGTATAGGCCTAGTTACGTTGAATTGATGGTACTAGTTGTCCAAGGTATGAATTGTCCAAGGTACAAGTTGACCTGTTCTCATCTGTGACTGTATACTGTAGTTGCCAGGTCCCACTTACCATGCTTACTGTGAAAACCAATCAGACTTAATTTTGCCTACTATTAAAATAAGGGAACTGGCGACTATACGGTCACCAACATTATTCAACTGAACAGGATCAAACAATATGCACTGAAACGAACATGACCAAACTTACCATACAGGAGATAACGAACTCCATGGCCAAGAAGCAAAAGAAGAAGAAGACTAAATGCGACAATTTTAGCATTATTTTCATCCACTTTATCAGGCATTTCCTTGGCCCCTTGTTTAGACGCGGTTTTACCCGGTGAAGCAGTTGCCATCTCTGAATTTAGACTGGTGTTTTTTATATTAGGGCTCTGTCTGCCCATGGGATATGCAGTTTTAAATTACACCTGACGTCTAGGTAGGTAGGCTCGGAGATACATGTACATGTAGGACATAGATCTGCGCGTACGTGTACGGTCTAACCATCTAACAAACAAAATCAGCCTGGCCTTCAGTGTAGATTATATGTACCGGTCGAGTCGACATGATCGAATGAGATAGCCCGACGTTTGTTGACAACGAAATTTTGACAAAATCAGAAGCCACGTTATCTGCTGACTAATACCACACTTTGAGACTCCTTCGGTTTTTACAGCAACTCTTCGTGTGTCCACTAGCATTCCAATCTTAGCGCTTAACTCTCCATGATTATGAGTCCAGTCCGGATTTTTCTCTGTCAATTAACTAAACAGCGCCCTCTCGTGGTACAGATAATATACTGCGCTCATTATATCATGCCGATTTGGATGAAGAAAGTCATAACTGAAGAACCCTCAAATCGAGTGTAAAACTGCGTCGTTTTTGTGACTGGTGAGTGGGTGCTTATTTCAGGTAATGATTATTATTATTATTTTTTATGAATGTACTGCGATTCTTTTGATGAACTATTTGTCAAGGGATTGTTAATTTTGGGTGCAATGATAGCATTTGGGAGCGGGGATGGGATCCTGGTAGAGTGATGTATAGAGCAAGACGTTACCTGGTGCTAATGTTACCCGGAAGTTTGTGCACTAGGCCCCTCCTCACTATTTCTGTATCTAACTCGAAATCATGGATGTGGACTATGCACGGGTTAGTAAACAAGCAGTGGGAACTAACGACTGTGATGGCATCGTTGTCAGGTCCCTAATTTCACCATTTAGCATTAGGCCAAGTGCAAAAATCTATGAGACTGAAATATTTTAAAGTAAATGCTACCATTTTTTCCTGTGAAATTTGACTCTTTAGGATATGTTATCACATGCTAGTTGCAAATTAATGATGTCCATAAAACTCTGCCCAAAGAAAATTTGCCCCAGAAAAAAAACCCGCAAAATAAAGAAAAAAATCAACTAATTCATCTAAAAAGAAATACCCCTATGTGTGAGTTGGAAGGTTTAATTTTACTCTCTATTGGACACTTTTGCACATTCATGAATTGTGTGGCCCCCATGACCACATCTAAATGTTAAAGTCATGGCTGCATATTGCACACACACCTTATAAAGTGGCTGTTCTTAATTTCTTTTGAATCCGTGCAACTAGTTGATTAACACTGCTACAGAAGTTGGAATATAAAAAAAATTGAAGGCATCTTGAAACAAAAAATATCAATAAATGGCCCTAGCTCTCCTTTTTCACAAAACATGTTTATTTTTTTTACTTGTCCTCAAAATGTTATGTACACCTGAAATCCATGCTTTTTTGTGTGAATTATTGCAGGAGTTGGTTTCTGGTTTATAGCCTTGACAGAAGTTGAAGAATGGGCTCAGAGAATACCGTCAAAGCCGTTGTTGTCATAGCGATCATTGCCGTGCTTCTTGTTATTATCCTAGTGCCTTCATCTTTTCATGGAGTGGAGTATTATCAGGTGAGGTGTTATGAAATTGTTCACTTTAAGCTTTGGGGAATTTTTGTGGTTTCCTCCATACTTTATGCACACTTTGTACATGTACATGTATGTAGTATCCCTTCATTCTCAATGCCTGGAAATTTGTCCATACCTAGGACATACTGTACATATGCAAATACACCCACACTTATGTTACATACCTAGTTTGGACATTCTTTTGTTTTCGTGTAAAGAAAACTCGGTGAAAATACTCATTTTTCTTGAACTTGGAGCGTGATTTATTTTCAGCAGGATTTTTTTTTTCTTGACTCTTCTTTTTCCATTCACGACAGATGACCCAAACCCCCAAATACCTCTAAACTTCTTTTTCAGAGAAGGGGAAATGTCCTGTGGACATGTGTAAGTCCACAGAATGTTTTCCCTTCTCCCATCATGTGGACATCTTTTGTTCAAAAGTCCACACTAGGTATGTAAGGTTAGTACCGTACATGTACGTAGTTGCATATGAAAGATCACAGTGAATTCAAATCATTAAGTGACTATGTGCTGGCCTTTCATATTGAATTAGAAATGCCTCTTACCACACTCTGAACAAAAGACAGGTGCATGGGCATAATTAGCTTAAATCAGTATAACTTTGAAGAATCTGGTCATATACACTGCAGATCAGCAGGTAACATTCCAGTGCTGCATTTTAATTTGTGGGTGTGTTTTGTTGTTTTATACAGTTTGGTTTTGTTCGAAGGAAATCAACTGGATCGGTGAACACTGACAAAGTCTATACAAGTGGCTACTATTTAATTGGCATAGATTATGAATTCAAGAACTTCAAAGCCGATGCCCACTTTGTTGACTTGGAGTCTGTTGCTGTTTTCACCAGTGATAGATTAGAGGTGAGGTTGACTGAGGTTGTAGTGAGTAGAAATGTGACAAGTGCAGTTTGCTGTGTGGTTCTTCCAGTTCTTTTGAAAGAAATTTAAGAGGAAACTTCATGTGGTTCTGTGTTTAATCACAAAGGAAATCCATGTTGAAGAGGTAGTTTTAGTAAACTGTCAGGTTTAAAAACTGTTATGGAAACCCTAGGGGCCCCAAATCCTGCAACTGTTGGAGAATAAAGCACAATTTGAGTTAAAGTCTGTACATCTAGAGAAAGTAGAATTGATTGTGTTATTAACTGAAACTTAAACATCAAGTCAGTTTTTCATTCACCCTACGCACCAATACCATTGTAGCAATGCATTTATAAGGTGCCTAGTATCCAACACTATCTGTCATTCAAAGGCATGGATATGTTATAATCCATGCACATTGGCTCACAACAGGCAATCATTTCTGAGACCATCTCAGCTCCCTGGGGAATATATACTAGCCTGATGTTGCCATATCAGACAGAAACAGCAAAACAGAGAAATTAATGTGAATTTTCCTACATTTTCAGATGCTGTTATGGCTTGAGGACAGACGAAACTGCATTTTTCGTCAAATGCAAATACTGTCATATACTTATCTGATTGGTCCCAAGTACTGAATGACAAGTTTCTTTAGTTGTCCAATGACAGACTCTGTTGTCTTTGAAAACCGATGCACTTATGGGCTGCATTTGCATGTGTTGCTCTTGATACTTGCGGGTGCAGGAGAATAATAAAGGTGTACCATTCTTGGATTACATCATCTGTATGGAAAACATGTACACGTACATGCACCTGTCTGCCATCTTGAAATAACCGTGTGATACAAGGGCTCCTGGCACAATGGGTGAAGCTCTTGCTTACTATGGGTCATACCCCTTACCGTTTATGTAGGGTAACACACTCTGTGCAACCCTGTTAATGTCGCTTGTGTAATGTGGGATGTTTTATTGTCTGGGAATGTTGTGGCTAGAGATACATGTAGCTATAACATGTTCCAGTTGAGTGTACTGGTGAGTGGCTGCAACCACTTCCATTAGACGTGCATGAGAAAGCTAGCCACAGCCAGAACTTTCAGACGCAGTCTCATTCAAATAACAAAGATCATTCATTAACAGTGTCGCTAAAAATTTTCTCTTGCAGTAAAGTAATTTTAAAATGTTATATAGAAATAGATTACGGACTTGAATTATTGAAGAGCAGATGAGAATATGGACAAAAGATTATTGCTTTTGTTGTCAACAGAAACGATACGTGTTTCCTTTGCAGGTCAGGTTAGACTGCACTTTCCAGTATTTCTTGCGGGAAGAAGATTTGCAGGATCTTCATGATACGTATGACATTCAGTATGAGGATATCCTTCGTAACAATGCCATTGATGAACTGAAGGGAGCCACAGTGGACTTTAGTACGCGGGACTTTGGTGAGAAGAGAGCTGAGATTGAGAAGACTATGTTTAATGCAGTTAAGAAACGTCTGGGAGGAAACTGTTGTAAACCTGGATGTCAGAACTCACCAGAAGGTTGGTAGCCAATTTATCTTTGTTCCAAAGCATTTCAAGTCGGCAATATTTTTGTTAGATTAAAGACTTGTCTAAAGTAATTGGTGTGGTTGTACTCATGGTATAATTTGCGTTTATTCTGTTAATTACATGTCAATAATGTAAAAGGAGTTTACACTAAATTACAGTGTTGTGGTCAAGTACTTGTAAGTATCAAGTTATCTTCCAAATATTGAACTGGTTAGGAGGGAACAAAGCTGAAGAACATGAGCACTGGAAGGTAAACGTATAAAGGAAAGGTTTAATACAAAATATGATGACCACTGTGCGTACTATCACTGTTTAATAGAAAAAAAATTAAATAGCAAATTACGGGAAAAGTACTTGGCCAAATACTTTTCAAGTACTTACATGGAAGTCCTTAAAACTTTGTTTTTACAAAATTGAGAAGTCTTAAATTTTATTTGTGATTTTTTTTGTGCGTTAACCACTTCCTGTCGGGGATTCTGGATCCGGACGTGTATGCTTTATATGTGTGGCCGGGGTCTCCGAACTCGGACAAAGGGAACAGGGCCTTGTAACAAAAGACCGTACTCGAAACAAAAGACCAGGTTGCTGGACATTACCCACATTTTTTTACTTTCAAAAGTGGAGATAATCCAGCCCTGTTTGAAACAGTTTGGGGCATTTAGAGCGAGCGGATTACCACCGGGGACAAAAGCGCTCCACCACCGCAGCGATGAGCCACATAGCACCGCTGCACGCTAATCTGGCCCCTATTGAAAAGAGGTCAGCAGTGCACTGAGCCAGGTTCATGAACAAAAGAAAGTTTTATAACACCGCACAATCTTGGCTCTTTTTACAAGGCTGCAGGCCTGGCTGAAATACTCAGGCATCAATAGATTTTGTCTGTCAGGCTAGAGGGGCCACCAGACAGTCCTTCACATGCTTGTCAGTGTGCAGTAAATAAAGAAAGGAATTTAGGATAAAGTGCAAGTGTGGTGCATTTTAGACACCCAAACTCCTCCAAGACTACCATATCTGCTAAGCACAAAAGAATAATCAAATGATGGATGAAACCTGCACAAACTGGCTCTGTGGAGTCGACCTATTATTTGTAACATGCACTCTTTGTTCAGTTATTTTGAAAAGTTTTTTAAATACCTATAAAAGTGTTCCAAAGTTACATGTTCATGTACCCTGCTTAATTTTGCTCCAACAGGTTGTGAAGTTGGATGTAAAAAAGTTGAAGATTGCACCAAGGAAGACAAGGGATTCTTTGCGGATGTGCGCTACTTCCAGCTTGGGTTTGTGGACATCCCTGATGATGTCATCAGCCGCAACTTGCAGACGCTGACACAGTTGGAAGATGGCTTTCGTGAGGAGTACATCCAGCTAGCTCAGCTTGTTAGAATACGTACCGAAGAAATGGTGAGCCAACTCTCTCGTAAGAGATGTTTATGGGACATGTGGTCATAGATTGGGCGTGTGATCGTGTTGCAGAATTAACTTGTGCCAGTCAGCCAAAATTAAGTTGAGTCTCCGCAGTTTAGCTTTTTCATCACCACGATCTTTCTTGCTGGATGTGAGATAAAGAAATTTCACATGCGTGCATGTAGCAGTTCGTGTGAGGGACATCTTGCACTCATAAGGATATATGAGTTAGACTTTTTGGACTCATTTTTTATAGCAGCAATGAGATTAGTGATACAGTACTCAAGACAAGATATGTGCAATACAACGCTAGTATAATGAACATAAGGGGGTCCCAGTCTAGTGGTCATTTGGTATAGATGAAGTGAGTTTAGTTGCCAATTCACCTGGCCCCTGGCCTGTTCAGATTGTGTGATGAACTGACTTGCCAATATCAGCGCGTTCCAACTTGAATTGGGAAAAGGTGGATCTTGATCTGGCATTTTGGTGTGATCGTTATTTTACCGCAACGAAACCATAAGTTGCGTTCCCACTTACGCTTGAACCACCTTTTCGCACGGAAATGTCGAGACCCTGTTTTGGGTGCGGTGTTCTACTGACGTGACGACCTTGAATCAGACCAAATGTTCAGCCTAGTACATTGTCTCTTCAAACTTTGCTACCGTTTTTGATACTCTGTCACACGCTGCGGGCTATACGTTAACAAGGAATTAGTTTAGAAATTACACAAATGAAAAAGGTTAAACGGATGAATGCGCAACGAAAATTGTGAAAGGGCAAGGTACACATCGCGGCATGCATGCATTGCGCATGTAGCGGTATGGTGACACATTTTGCTAGCCCGTAGTTCGGCAGTTGTTTATTGTGCTTGCTGTGCAAAACATATTTTTTGTTCATCAGACCACAAATCTTTCGTGCCACTCCATGCACGGACGGATGTTGACAGGTCATATTGCCAGATCAGATCCACCTTTTGCATTCCCATCAGATCGTTTAAAAATCCATGCCAATATCTTTTTTGTCTTCACAAAACACCTTTCAACTACCCCTTCTCACGCTAAACCGCTTGCTTTTGCAATTTTTGAAAAGAAACTTCCGTCATTTTCACAAGTTCCACTCGCGTTTCGCTGTCGCAGTGGTGAAAACAAGTGCGCAAAGCTCAATGCATGAAGGCAAAGCTGCGCTGGTTCCCACCACACCATGCTCATGCAAAAGAACATGTGATGGAAATGTGGTAACCAGTCTTTACATCCCGGTCACAGGTCGATTAATTATAAAAACTACATCGATGTCGTACAGGCATGCAGCCATACAGCTGCTGGTCGAAAAAACATTGATGTTGGAAGAGGATTTCTGCAAGTTAATTCACAGAACTTAGTCTGTTATTTATGTATTTATTTTCTGTGCTCATGAGTTCCTGCCACTGCAAGCAGTTTATCGCCCGTCCGTCTGGATGCATCATGGACGCTTACCACGCAATACACGAACATTGCTGTCCAGTTTGCCGTCGTGATTACCTGACTAGCCTTGTGTGATTTGTCTGTAATTCTTGTGAATTGTCGACTGCAGAAATTTTTTACATATATCAAGACATGTTTTTATCACTGTTGGAGACAATATTTGAAAGCTTTCATCCCCATTCAGGCTATTACATCAGCACAAAAAATTTACCAAACGAAATTCCGACCTACTGATACTATTTTTGAGAGGCATGTAATCGGAAACAGAAGTGGCCTAAACAGTGAATGAGAATAGTGTGCACGTGCGGTATCGTGCCGTATGTGCTATGCCACGCTATGCTGTTTGTGGCATTCACGGTCGCTTATCGCCCTATCGCGCGAGCATCACGTTTCAAAAACACAAGTTAAAACACATCCACAACGACTCAGTTTTTGCGATCTTGTATTTATTATCACGAAAAGCATTTTTTTTTTATCTAAGTTTTAACAGGTAGGCTTATTCTGAATTTTTCACTAGCCCACCAGGCAACCAAGGAACCAAGATTAGGTAGCCCAGACCATTTTTTGCTAGAATTTGTACACCGGGCTAGTACTATTTTGAGGCCTGGTCGTCTGTGCATTATGTCGAATGTATGGTCTTTCTCTTCAATATTTCAAGTTTTGGGTTATATTCTCACAGGAAGTTGGATTTCCAAGTGAAGTCCAGCCATCATTAATTTGTGGCCAAATATTGTGTGTAACTCTGTTATACTAGTGCCATTCTAAAGCACTGGACCCATGGCTACATGGCCGTTTCCACATGCATGTACTGTCCATATACCAGAGTTTATTTAAATTTTCATTTGCGTTTCCAGTCGTCATCGGCCCTAAATTAATTTCAATTCAAGCATATTTCAGTGCTTGGTAAAAGGTTATGGAACGTTTTGGAGCCAAGGGCAACGTCTGTGACGTTGTAGTGTAACAAAAATTCCTTCTTTTCCTGCCATAGTTGATGTGTGGTTACACCTGCCACTTTTCTGAAAAGGGAAAGTGTAACTGCTTCATGAAATAAGAATTCGATTCGAGAAGAGAGTTTTAAATGAAATGATACAAAGCATGAGATAAACCACTTTAGACTGAAGTATTTCATGTTGGACTTTGAAACAGGTGACACAGATTCAAAATGCAGCCGAAGAGATATCCCAGAATGCAACTGCCCAAGCTGCGCTGATCCTGTCCCAGGCAAACGCTGAGGCCCGAGCAGTCGTAGAGGATTCCTACAACCGTGGGCTGTCCAAACTCTACACTGATCTAGGCATCACGAACCAAGACCAAAAAGCCTCCCTCAACTACATTAGGACATTACGAGACCAGACTAATGTGTTCTTGACAGTGAACTTCAATACGTTGGTGACAGGGCCAGTGTATGGTGGCCAGACATAAAACAGGCTACATGGTGGCCATGATAAAGGAAAATCTTGTTTCAGGTATAGAGCTTTCTTCAAGATACCAGTTTATAGAAGCAGGTTTGTATAATAATTACTTTTCAAGTTAAACAGAATTTGTGTACTGTTAAGGAATGTTTGTGATTATAACACCTCACCAACAGATTCTGTATCTTGATTGGCTGAGAGCTAGTCACGTGGCATTTGCTTTTTTTGCTATCTTGCTTTACATGATCAAAAGAACCATGCCCGTAGCAGACAGAGAATTACATGCATAATTACCAGCATTGAGTGCAAATGTGTATTGGTGTACATGATGCACATTGTGGGAATTCCAAAGTGCTGATACTAAAGAGCTTGGTTCAGACATTGCATAAAAAGGTGGTTTGGAAAAGTACTGATAAATTATCTACAAATTTGGGTTCAAACAGATCAAATAACCTATTGCTGGTTATCGCTCAACTCAAGCAGAATCTGTGGGAGAGGTATTGTCAAACAAATACTGACTTGTTGATCTCATGGTGAAGTAAAACTAGTCTCTCAGGAGAGCATTCAGGAGCATTCTATTTTCCCTTAACTTCGCCTTAGAAAAATGAAATGTTCCATGGATCACCTTTGGAGGCTAGTTTTACCACACCACTCGAAGCAGTCAGTATTTGTATCTCATTGAATGCTGAGAAATGTGTCAAATAACGTGATAGAGCCTGGAAGTGGATTCATGAGGTGTACTTCTAAAGGGGAAAGTGAACAATTAGGATTTCACACAGAAAAATGGCTATTGTGAAATATTTCTATTTTATCAATTCTTAAAGACCTTCAAATTGCCCGTTTTGAAATGAGAAAAAAATTCATATTCAGCAATCACTGGAACATATGCAGCACAAGGCTGTATCCAAATCAGTTGGCTGTGGTTTAACACATAAATGTATCTATGGGATCTTGCTGCAGCTACTTCTGAGTGGCTTACTCGGCTGGACCTTGGAGCTATAGCTCCATGGCTGTGGACTTACCATTTCAAGTCGCTGCCTAATTTGCATGTGAGTTGTACATACAATATGTATAGATTGGACGCACAAGGATACTGAAGGTCACTGGATGGACTGTTACTTTCCTGCACTGTGATTAAACCATTAAGAGAGATTCTGTTTCAATGTGGCTGCATTTTTATACAATTGTATAAATACTTTAAATACTGTGTTTACTGCGTATCTTAAATAAAATATAAAATAACCCAAACCATGTACTTCTGAGGCATCAATGCGAAGGTTTTACTTCTAATCTGAGGCTGCATCTGACACTATTGTCTACATGTAGGGCTAAGTGCAGGTCATCCACCATTCAAAATCTTAAAGCGGGAACAAGCCAACATGGCCATACCTCTGGACACCTATTTTAGACAAGGCTCGAGATTAAAAAAAAAGCTTGACAAAGACAGATTTTAGTAGCAGAATAATGTGATATTTGGACAGTCTGAATTCTTGTTTTGTATTTAACAGTAGAGATTCCAGAAAATAGCTTAGCTTTGTCATGAGGAGTCACTGATAGCTGATTTCTGGCTGGGTTTTTCTCGTGAAAAATTAGGCACATTGTAATCTATGTCTCAGTTTGCAGCACTTACTCAATGTGCAGATGACATTTGTTAATGTTTAGAAACCCCATCATCACCTGTATCATATTTATATATCAATTGTGTTTATTCCCTGATGAATCTAGAAAAGCAGGAGTGCAGAGAGTAAGCAGCCAGGAGGTTGGGGATAGAACAGGTCTCAGAGGAATATGGTCTGATATTTAATAGAATATTACAGTCATTAAGCCTAACAATTATGCAGTTCTTAATTGGATTCCAAGTAACTTAGTGGTAGCAATCTTTGAAGGTATTCATACAAATATAATTCAAATTTATAGTTTCTGAAATCTGAGAAAAATTTCAGTAGTGTGAATTATATTTACACTCCTTCCTTCAGTGGCAAGTACTTCTTTCAAATGACATTTCTTCATGTTTATCTATTCTTTAATCTACATGTATTTTAGTTTAACTTTAGCCCACTGTTCAGAATGTTCATTTGGTCAGTAGGCAGTTTTTGGTGTTAGAAAACTCAAATGTACATGTAAATGAAGCTACATATTTGGAGTTTTCCCTCCATCAGTAATTCACTAATTGGTATATCTATTCACATTTTTGTACTGAGATAATTTGTGTTTCATGATCTGTAGATATTCCAGAATGATAAGTGTGACTATTAAATGTGATGACATTTAGGTAACAGAGAGACTATAAGCAGGTCAAGTTTAAATAAAAAAATGGTAGTTTATTGAAAGTGAGGGAATTTGGAAAATCAAAATCACATGACGATTACAAGATTTCATCTGATTACCATGACACAAAGCCAATGAATTACAGAACGGAGGCTGTTGCATTTCATATTGTACTCATTTAATTTCTTCTTTTTTTTCTGTCGTCCCTGATATGCTTGACATGTATCATACACTTTGTGAATGAAGCACTTGGATGTGTGACCACAAAGAATACAGGAATATAGTCCAGTGTTAAAACCAACCTAAATGCTAGTTCTTTGAAATCCTAACACATACACAGCAACGAATACAAAACACCTTTGTAAACGTGGATGATGCAATTTGTCTTACTTCTGGAAGAATATTGCACTTAATAAGGAAGTCACTCTTGATGAAAAACTTAGAAGTCAGAATTTTTTGCGGGAAAATGTATCAAAGCATATGACTTCATACAAAACATCTGCATATTTGGAGTAACATATATAAAAATTGGCAGAAAACAAACGTTTTCATTACCAACACATTCAACTTTCAGCATAGCTTAATTATGCATAAGTTTGTAATCATTACTTAAGTTCCTTACCGGGGAATGAAACTAACAGGCATTGGTGAAAAGACTGCTAAGTACAAAAGTTGGCATGGTCACAAAAAGTTATAAAATGGAAGGGACAGAAGTGTTTCTAGTGACACTCGGACATGAGTTTATAGGGAAAGATAGCTCTTGCATCTGCTGAAGCACCATGTCTGTGTTAAAACAAGCAAACAAGTTCAAATCTAAACTTTGGCTCAAAAATCATTTCTGACAAAATACTTTCCCTACATCCTAGCCATTTCGGTTTTTTCCTCATCGTTGATGAGGGAAAAATTTTGGTCATAACCCAGGTCAAGCTGATAAAATTGTGAAATAAACTCATCGATAAGCAGTTATACACGACATCCCTGGACTGAAAAACTGCTTCAAGAAATGGTTCACCCTGCTTTTTTTTTGGACTGGAGCTGAATTAATAATTTTCAAAAAAATATAACCAATGACTAAATTTGGGGCTTCCAAAGTGAACAATGATGAAGCTTCCAATTTCATAACATCTGTGAAACTTTAGTATCCAACAATACTTTTACATAATGCTAAAAAACATTCTTCAATCACTCAACAAAAACTGACCAATTGTGGGGTGTACAAATTACTTTCTGGTTTGCATAATACATGTAACATACATCTCTTGAATGCTTTTTAAGGTGTACAAAATTTACTTCATATTTCTATAATGTACATGTAATCCGAATACTGCTTCTAACAGTTTTATATCTGAACAAAATAGCTCTTTCTACATCTGTACAGAATCTCTCAACTGCAAGTTTTCAAAATAAATACAATCACTGACTGTTGGCAAGTCTAGGTGGAGTAAATGGTTATCTGCTTATATGCAGATTCAAACAGTCTGCCGGATTTTTGATGACCTTAAACAAGAGATTGGGAACTCTTATGGATATTAACCTCTTGCTGCCGGATGGATTTTTCTTTAGCAAGACAAGATGCCAGGTCCTTTTGAAGATTTTCCGTTTTCAAATTCTTCAAAAATTCATCATTTCATTTAACTCTTTTGTCCCAGTTCCGGGCTCCCCGACTCTGCATATAAAGCCTATGTAGTCGAAAACGGGTCGCCCGGCAGGAAGTAGAATGCCTTGTATCACAAGAAATGCCCACATGGTAACTTCTGTTATCACGAACCAATTTCCAAGATCACCATTTCTAATAGGGTGATCCACAACAGTGCCCCTGATACCTATCCCCAAAAAATCTACATCTGGCTTGTGGGCCTTTCAAGACAGCAGACATTCTTTGAGTGAGATTTGTGCATGTAGTTGAAAAGCAAGTTTGGAATGATTCAGCATCCATTTTGGTGATAACACGGGGAAACTGCAAGATTTGGTTGAGAAATGGACAATTTTCCATGATTTAGAACCCTGTGTGATCCCATTGCAAAAGACACGACAGATGTCTGCCTTTTTGATGTGTGGCAATGATGATGAAGTGGTATTGTCTGACGACAATTCAGTGGTATTGTCTGACGACAATTCAGTGGTATTGTCTGACAATTCAGTGGTATTGTCTGACGACAATTCAGTGGTATTGTCTGACGACAATTCGGTGGTATTGTTTGACGACAATTCTATATTATTGTCTGACAATTCAGTGGTATTGTCTGACGACAATTCAGTGGTATTATTTGACGACAATTCTATATTATTGTCTGACAATTCAGTGGTATTGTCTGACGACAATTCAGTGGTATTGTTTGACGACAATTCTATAGTATTGTCTGACAATTCAGTGGTATTGTCTGACGACAATTCAGTGGTATTGTTTGACGACAATTCTATAGTATTGTCTGACAATTCAGTGGTATTGTCTGACGACAATTCAGTGGTATTGTCTGACGACAATTCAGTGGTATTATTTGACGACAATTCTATATTATTGTCTGACAATTCAGTGGTATTGTCTGACGACAATTCAGTGGTATTGTCTGACGACAATTCAGTGGTATTGTCTGACGACAATTCAGTGGTTTTTTCCAATGACAATGTAGTATTGCAAATCATCCAATTCCACCGAGATGAATACAGGACAAGATGCATAAACTTGCCAACAGTCAACTGAATGATGAATTCTAAATTTTTTTTTCACAGTCTTTCACAGTTCTGTTTGTCAACACAAATCCACCCTTACCCTTGACAACAATATCCTATGCCATGACAACCGTTTTAAAAAAAATTTCCATGTGTCAGTGATGTTTTCCTAGTTATAAATACAGCACACCGTGCATAAATCAAATATAGAATTTACAAATGTACATGTATACAAAGTATGATAAAGCAGCTTTGGACATGCTATGGGCAAAATAAATAAATAAATGAACACAAGGTTATGAATTACAAATACAGTAATGTGTAACTTTATGTAATACTTAAAAAGCAGAACAGAGGTAGGCAGTAAACGCAAAATTTTCATTCGTGGAGATATCTGCATATCAAAAATTTTCCAAACTCACAAAAATAATTTTCAAGAGCTTCATTCTCTTATTTTAAAAAATGTCCACATAAGGGTTCAGTGACAAGACCAGTAAAAAAATGCTTTTGTGGAGCAAAGATTACTTGTACTCGCCCTCAGGATTCTATGCCATTCAAACAAGGTCACAGTCAATGATATGCCATCTGGACACTATCATGAAATCTAAGACTATTACAGATCACGAATCTGGATGAAGGTTCTAGCAGTTTGAAGGTACTTGCAGACAACACAAATCATTTCCAGCATAACCAGAATCCGATTGCTCAAAGCAATTCAGTAATACTTAGATCCCAATAAAATAAATACACTTGACAGATAAATGACTTGGCCCACAGAAAGCTAATGCCATGATTGCACAAGTTGAAAGCAAGTGAGTTCAACGATTCAAAGGACTTTGAGTAATTTCAACCACTGTTTTTCAATGAATGTTTGTGGCATACTGAGTAGTATAATAATTTTGCTTAGTGCACCACACACTAGGAAGGAAATCTGCCTGCACTTGTCTTCTCTCTCAACTAAAATCATCAAGCTTAAATGTTATTTCAGAAGGCAATCAACTTTGTGAAAACTCGACTTTTAAATGTGTCCAGAACATGTTTGCAATTTACAATTTTGAAAATAACTCATCATAAATTACCAAACTGAACCCTAAAAAACAAACAGGATAACTGTGTTTATAAACCATGAAACAAACTATATAGGGAAACTCACTTGGTGCTTACACATGATTATAAAGATGAACAAAGAAATTGACCAGAGTGGCATTTGAACCTGTGACCGCTGGAATACCATATCGGTGCTCTACCAACTGAGCTATCCAGCCCTACATTGGTGGCTCTATCCATTTGTCAATATCTTTGCCCGGGGCGGGGGGGCGCTAGTCAGAAGCCATTAAACCACACAGCTAGGGATCACTCCCCAATTACACAATGCAACCTGGGAAGTGGCTAACAGGGATCACTCAAGGAGGATGTGGATTTTCTTGTTTAAAAACAACATCACAAAGCAAAGGATCCTCTAGTGTTGTTTTTTAGGTAATATGAGAAAGGTCTTCAAACAAATATCACCGACGACCACAAAGTCTTCAGCCGTTAACGGCTGAAAGTCATAACCTGAGCATAGCTAGGCACACATTCTAAGAGGTATGTAATGGTGCATGGTCACTGGAATGCTCCTTCATGTGACAAGTGTGTCTTCAGATCAACTCATTCATCAATGAAGAAATCTATGACCACTGTCCTAAACAAGTAGTCTGTTTAACTGAACTGTAATACCTAATGCTTATAAAAACCCAATACTTCTGAAAATCAATAATTCTTCCATAATTTTTCCAGCTTTCTACTCTTTCTGATACATGTGAACAGAATGACCCTTTGTATTTTTTGAAATAATTCATAATTTTTCCTTCAAAGTAAAGACAAAAAGAAAACAAAATAAGGATTATTTCATATGCAATGCCAAAAGAAAAAACAAATCCGGACTTCAAGATTTGCTCGGTAAACAAACATAGGTTAACTGATATACTCATGTTTTCTTACAATGCAGCTTTTGCTAAACAAAGTAACTATTCTGTGCATGTCTATTTCTGCTTCCAAATCCTTGTGACATTTTAAGGATTATTCCTTCAGTCATGTAATGACAGACTTGGCGTTGATGATGACTGGCTGTAACATGATACGTCATCACTAACTGATAAACTCTCATCAAACGGCTGGCTAAATGCTGAAACCTGAAGTCTCTGGTCTTGGCTCTGATTGGGGGCAGCGACCTCATCCAATGCAAATTGTAAGTTGTTGGCATTATTCTGTGTACAACAAAGAAATTAAGCAAGATCACAATGCTGGAGAAATGACTTCATCTCAATGCGTTGGCACAGATGTGTAACCACAATCATGGCTAGACACCTGTTTGGTGTCTATGTAATGAACAACGTGTTTAAAACTGCTGTAAAGATGTGAGGTTACACATGAATCAACCATCCAGCTTTCTGTCAACTAAGAATGAAACAGGTTGCAAGTTTGGCAAATCCCAATTTTGCAAAGTTATTCCACACTGGTCTGTCGTTCATAACTCATCTCCTTGCAACAGTGTACCATGGAGCTATTAAACACAAGGAGTAAGAACGAAGTCCCTACAGACCGTAATCCAATTAACTGCTCTGGTTGGCTTTACAGGCAAGGTGTGGTCACAGGCCCCAGTGTTCAAGACCCTAGACATTCTTTGTACATAGTGATTGCCACTGCCAGGTAGTTGGTAACCCACAGACTCGCCGTGTTTTACTGTGGCATGCTGGAGTAAATAAATGGTGGAAAAGATGCACGAAGAAGATGCGCAGTTCTCTTCTGTAGTCCTCAGGAGTCAGCGAATGATCCCCGCAGATGCGCTTGGAAACTCCAACTGATGGTTATTTGGCAAAAGTTGGATGTTTTTAAGGTCAGTTACATGTATGACATTTTGCATTTCCGGCGGTAGAGAACAAATACCCAAAATATGAACTGCAATATTTATATCATAAGTTCCAATCCTAGTGGTTCCTACGATTAAAAGGTAGAAACATGCTGCAGAAATGCATGTGACAACGTGGTGAGGTTTCATGCCGAGACAGTTGTGGAAAATGACAGAAAGGACGACGAATCTTCCCATGTTTTTGTGTGTTTCTTTATTTTCCGCTGGACCAGCTACATTTGCTCAGTTTTCTTGTGTTTTTTGGGGAGGTTTGTATTAGTAATTCTGTTTATTGTTAAGAGAGACGTTTTGGGGATGTAACGACGTAACCATACTTTCATTGTCATTGGAAAATCAAAATAATCACTAAAATTATCGAAATTTAAGTCTCTGATGATGATGGTTTCCGTCTCAAGGCGGCCATGTTGAACATGCGGAAGTGTTACAGATACGCATGCGCGGTACCCACGATCCTTTGCAAATGCAACTCTGAGCATTCCTTGTAGCCTGCAAGCGGCGCGGTATTTGTTTTGTCCTTGCAGCATGTGCAGTCCTTGCAGTGGCCATCATTGACCCTTCTGATCTGTGTGTGCTGACTCCTTGTGTTTAATAGCTCCATGAGTGTACCGACGATAGTGGCTATGCACACAGGGCCTTAACCACTTGCTGCTGGTCGGAAGTTGAAGTTGCATGATGTAAAACCGGGAGATATTCAAGATTTTCCGCTTTCAAATTCTTCATAAAATCATAGGTTCATTTACTGGCCTTTTACACCTATACGAATAACTGTCTGGTGACTACTCTAATCTGACAGACAGCATTATTGATGCCTGAGTGTTTCAGCCAGGCCTGCCGCCTTGTAAAAAGAGCCCAAATTGTGCAGTGTTATGTAACTTTTTTTTGTTCCTGAAACTGGCACAGTGCGCTGCTGACATCTTTCAATAGGGGCCAGATTAATGTGCAGTGGTATTGCATCGTTCATCGCTGGAGCACTTTTGTCCCTGGTGGTAATCTGCTCGTGCTGAATGCCACAAACAGTGGTATAATCTCTCAAAATAAAGACAGATTTCCTCCGCTATTGACAACTGAACAAAATGTTGGCAATTCCCAGCAGCTCGGTCTTTTGTTCCGATTACGATCGTTTGTTACAAGGCCTAGCTCTTTTGTCTGGTTTGAGGCTCCTTGGTTTCGTGTATAAAGCCTATGTGCCTGAAACCGGGCTCCCCAGCAGCATACGGTTATAAAATAAAGAACTGTAGCAAAAGCAATGTCTGCACTGGGCAATCAGTTTCCAAGTAGTCAGAAGCTGTTTATTCACTTCTATTTTCACAAACCTAACAGAGAGTACACTCAGCTTATAATGTCGATCTGTCAGTTAGTTTGATCTCCTGATTAACAGGGACAGGGAGGGTGAAAAATGTCGACAGTTTGTAGAGTAAGGTTTGTTTGAAGGTCTGTATCTCTCAAAAAGGTCTGCTGCCCCAGACACCCTTTGTTGTGTCTTAGTGTCTTCAAAGTGACTTCTAGGCTCCAGACTAAGATGACACCCACACAACAAATATGAGATGGTCTGTCGACAAAATGAAAGGTAGGTATCAACACAATGATACTTACATTGATCTGAGCTGGCATGGGTGTGACAGTGTTCTCTAACTTAAAATCCTCCCCTTTCAAGAAGCCAAAGCTGGAGAGTGCTTCCTTCTCTTTGTCACCAAACCGTGTGTACAATGCCTGCAGATCCAGCTGCAAGATAGAAACGTGACAGTAGGTGGCTTGGGGACGAACAACTTGACGCTTCCAGCCAGATGCTGTTTGAAAAAAAAGAAATCAATGAATTGTTTTTAAAATGTATCTTTTTACATTTTTTATCTGGCAATGTGACAGTTTGCACTCTCACTAAACCTGAGCCTTTCTGGTCCCTGCACTGCATACACACCACTGGTTTCTGAGCCTTTCTGGTCCCTGCACTGCATACACACCACTGGTTTCTGAGCCTTTGTGGTCCCTGCACTGCATACACACCACTGGTTTCTGAGCCTTTCTGGTCCCTGCACTGCATACACACCACTGGTTTCTGTATACTGACTGAATAGTGCATTCAGAACAAGAACTGGACACCATTAGGCATCATGTGTGGAGGCTCAAATGCCAAATGGGGCTCCTGTACTTGATGAGGTCTAATCAAGAAACCTAAAATCTCCATGATTTTTCCCAGGGTGGTTTTTCTTTGGGGGGGGGAGAGAAGGGGCAGCACTCATCAGCAGCAAACTGTTGAACTACTTGCAGTAGGAGGATGTCGATTCCAAGATATTTTCAAACAAGCAGGCAATTTCTATCCCATTTCCTCCTTGTGTTTTTCTTTTCACTTGTTTATTCTCTTCATATAACAGGTTTTTGCCCTTACCCAAGGTATATTAACCCTTCTTTGGTTTTACAGCACAAATATGCACAAGTGCCCAAGGTCACTCTCTTACATGTTGGTGCAGTGCACAACACGGCACAGCTGTGCTTCTTTGAGGTGTTTACCAAGTGACCCAAAGAGGGACTTCAGCATAGGAGGGTTAATAAGCAATGTTATATTAATTAACATCTCCCCAACGCAAAAAAAAATCTTGTTTATTCTCCTTTTTCCATGTGTACTGCAATGCACAACTAGGTTCCAATGAGTGATATGCAGAAATAGTTGATGAGCACACTATCTATCTTGATACATGCCATCACTGAATGCCCTCTTTATCAGCTTCTTTACCTCTGTCTCCTCCTAAGAGTTTAAGGAACTGTTTCTCATCTGGATGGCTGTCTGAGGATGTATCAAGACTCTCCCTTCCTTCTTCCTCCTCCTCGTCTGTTTCACTCTCAAACAACGAGTCCAGGAGATTGGCTCTTTCCTGTCAAGGAAAGCACAACGTAGGAGATGTTACAGACCACAGTCAACAATTGTGATGATGATAGTGAAAACTGTATTAACTACATCCGTGAACTATAAAATGACAAAACCTAACCCAACCAACCTTGCAAATGTTTTTGTGCGAATCTGAATTATTAAAACTGTCCAACAAGAAAAAAATATTTGTTCTCCTGGCACTAATAACAGTGGGGACACTTCAACATGTTTCCTTTAACATGTTGAATGTCTCTCTGAGTTTTGTGTGTTGTTTGTTTTTACAACAAAGTGTCTCCCTAAAAACATATTTAGTAGTGTAATGGTAATTGTAAAGTCAATTAGTCACAATGTACATGTACATAATGTACAGGAAGTGATCATCATGTCCATATTCCTCCTTAAGCTAACAAGATCTACACGTTTGATGAATCTTACCTTCTCACTAAGCTGAGCTGAGTTCTCCCTTGCATCTTCTGATTCTTCATCACACAGCTCTTCCACATCAAAGTCCTCCATCATGTCTTCATTAACCAGTGGCACTTTGTACTGTTTCCCTGATGTTCTCATTTCCTCCTTCCCTCCTTCCATTGGTTCTCTTGTCTGTAGACTTCTCTCGTAACTGCCCTTGTTGTTACTGTTGAGTTGCGGTGCCCAGGTCCTTGATGTGAGTTGGCATTCAGAGTCACTGCAGAGATGACCCTGCTCGATGTCATGTATTAGTTTCTGGTTGGCAGCATCACGTGAGGACTTTGGGGAATTCCAGTCGGTATTTGATTGATTGTTCTTTTTCCAGACATTGTTGACTGAGAGATTGACATGATCATCAGAATGGGTAGCCTCGCCTGTGCCTGTGTTCTTTCGCGCCTGATGAGCGTGAGAGCAATCACTGCTGATCTGTTCTCCGTTGGAACACAAGTTGCATTTTTCACAACCCAATGGCTTGACTGGACTCGCGCCCGTGTCATCAATGTAAGGCATTTCTGCACTGACAAGTCTGGATTCTACAGATTTCTTGGCATCTTTGCTCCCTCTGGGTTCGAGAGGAGACCTCCCTCTACGGACATCGCGTCGCATCCAGGCCTGTGACTGGGCACCTCCCTGTTCAGTGTTGCTGCTCTGTTCACCAGGCACATTGCATGTCATCTGGATTTTATGATCATCAAGGGATGCCTTCTTACTGCCCTTTGGAGTCTTCTTCTTGCCAGGGTTCTCTGACTTTTGACTCCGGAAGCTATTCCTGATGAGTTTGGGGATACGGCTTCTTCCTTTGGGCTCTCTTTTCTTGACTTGATTATAGTCGTTGGGATCTTCCTTGGTAGTGGCCTCTGCTTGTTGCTTCACCTGCTGATCTGACTTCCTCGAGGATTGTCCTTTGTACAATTTGAAATTCTTCTCTGTAACAGCTTTGGGGATTCCTGACAATGAACTCTTGCGTCTTGTTTCTTTGAATTTGGACTTGATTTGTTTTGATCCTGATGATGCTGACAGAGTTTTAGTGACTGGTTTAGTGGGTGCTTGAGGACTTTTGGGGCTGCTCTGGATGGACAGCGAGAGGAACTGTGAATGGTTAGAGGGCAGTGAATTACACTTGGCCCTCGTATTGGGATTGATTCGTTGTTCTGATATGCCCATTTTTGGAGCTTTCTTCTTGTCCTTAAGACCCGAGTCCAGACTGATACAGCTCTTGCCGAACTCTCCAGCAGAGATCTCTGTCATGATACTGGACACAAAGTCTGCCATCATTGAGTTCTCTCCCAGGCTACTATTATCACTGCCGGAAGACTTGATTCGATCACCTCCGCTGGTTTTCTTGCCCACACCCGCATTTCTCTTCAAAGAGCCATTGGTTTTAGTGGCAGGTGCTGACTTGGAGCTGCTCAGGGAGGCTTTGCCTTCCTGAGTCTTGGACTCTGAGTTCTTCACGGAGCTGCTTCTGACTGGCTCCTTTCTGCCGTTGGTTTTGGAGGGTCTGGTCAGACTCGTCGGTGGTGAGATCTTGTCAAGAGGATAGTTGAGAAGCCACTGCTCACTGGACGTGGAGGAAGTCACGCTGTCTGGCCTCTCTGAGTTACTTGACAGAGACTCCTGCATCTGCAAAATGAGGACGAGAGTAGGCAATAGTGACCATCATCCGTACTCTTGTATGTAACCCTGCCCTATTGACTTGGTTCACAGATATGAGAAGGAACAAAGATCCTTTCAATGTCCATGTAATTACTACGAAAAAAATGGGATTAAGATGAAAGACACTCAAGCCAAAACTAAAGGGTCTAACAAGGAATTGGCTCTAACCTTCTTCTTGTAGTCTTCAACACTCTTCCTTGGGTTCCAGTCTGGTAGTTTCATTGGGGAAGAGTTGCGTGCCTTCCACATCTCCACAAAGTTAACATTTTCCTCCTCGTCATCACTGTCTGAACCACTCCACAGAATCTCACTCTACAGATCCACAAAACAAGAGGTGATCAGTACTGACAGAAGTTACAGGATTTTGCAATTTACTCCACAATCCCAACCCTTCCACTCAGATCAGTTGAGAAAAACAGTAGGATTCTGAAAGGCATTACTTTCATTTTTACACGGGATGGTTAGCAAATACAAATCAATTCCATGATAAACCATTGTAGGACAAAATGTGATAGGGACAACCAACATAAATATGTACCGCAGACTAGTTTTTGCTGACTAACAAGTTTAAAAAAAAAATGATAAGTGCAAAACTGAGAATGTTTTTTGTTCTTATGATATATCGTCACTGTCACCACAAACTAACGCAAAGGTGAACCTTGAACGGCTTGGGCAGAGAATTTACTGTTGCCATAATTCTTATTTCATGATCTGTGACACAAGTTTGTGTGCGCGTCTTGCACGTAGGATTTACAGCTGCCATAATATTCCTTTTCAAAAACCAATAAATATAAGTGTCAGAACATTTTTGTTTTCAGGAAATAAAATCTTTATTAATTTCCTACAAATGAATTATTTCTGGTTAAATGCTTCTATATTTCACAAGTAAAGAATGGATAATTTGTGTGAAACATTCTTAAGTAGGTTTCTCTGAAATGTATATGCACAACATGCTCATGTGTGATTTCATGAAAACTGCGTGCGCATGATGCCTCTTTTGGTTACTTCACAGTTTTCGTGAAGTGTACGAAACAACAAAGTATGAATTAGTTTGTGGTGTTGCTAACGGTACATAATAACAGGAAATGATGCATAACGCACATTAAAATACAAAAATGTTAAATTTATGTCTAAGAATACGTCAGCTTTGAAAAGAACAACACAGACAGCAGGCAAATACCAATGGATGGAGAAAGAGACCCACCAATGGGGTTGCTGGCTTCTTTGGGGTGGCTCCATTCCTCACCGGACTCCCCCAATCTGCCGAGCCCTCTGATTGGTTGGATTGCAGCGACTCGTACGACAAGCTGTGCTGGCATGCTGGATCACTCACAACTCTCCTCTGACTCTCCAGATGGACTGCAGCTGATTGGTGCCTTCCCGGTAGCCTTGGAGAGGATCCAAGAGTTCCAATGTGAAATGGACTGTGTCTCTTCGTGCTGTCTGTATCAGGTTTTTCTGCTGTTAGTTTTCCGGAGGATTTGCCCTCATTGTTACAGTCTCCTTCTGTAACAGCACTGTTTGTTTGCTGGCAAGGAGTTGATGTAAAAGGTTTGCCACTACTTCTGGGGAGTCTCATGTTAGGTGTTTCCTGTTCTTTTCTGGTATCAGGATACTGGGTTTGGTCTGATTGGCTACTGGTCTTTGGAGTGATGGCAGCCTCTAATGATGCATTGAAGCCACGGATTGGTAGTTCATCAATGTTTGTGACTGAAGGTTTAGTTGTGGCATCATTTGGTGGCCTACAAGAATCTCCTGAATCCACTGGGAGAGAAGTCGCTCTCATGAAAGATCCCACTCGATTGTCATGAGACTTTCTACCAACTTCACTGATTCTACTGTAATTTGGTCCTGGCCTTTTCTGGTTATTTTGCTGCATTTTCTCTTCTAAGGCCTTGACACTTTGTGCCTCATCTTGTTTTGTTGCACTCTCTGAAGCATCATTACTGGAAGAATTAACTAAAACTTCATCAAGCTTGGAATCCGGCAGGTTGTTTTGGTTGTCACCCTGTGATGAATACGCTATGATAACATTCTCAATCTCGGTGTAACTCTCTCGCTCACTTCTGTTATCATGGGCTTGGAGGACCTCTTCAAATTTATCTCTGCTCTGGGTTGAGTTTTCAGCATCCTGGTGCTGTCTCCTGTTCTCTTCTGGATTTGTTTGTGACCTGTTAGCCACTGGAACCTGCATTTCAGAGGTTATCAGATCTCTGTTATCTGGTATGGCTTTGCTGTTTGAGACATCTACTTCAGAGTTTTGCCGATGTTGGATAGTATCTGATGGTTTATGATTACTGATCTCTTTGGATGGAAGGAGGAGATCTGAAGGTCTACTTGGTGCATCTTCTCTTGATTTCTGAGTTCTCACATCACCACTAACACCACTGACGTCTGGTTCAGGCGCACCTGCAGACATGTTACTTGTCTGCTGAAGGGCTTTCTTTTCATTTCCTGAGAGTGTTGGTATTTTGTCCCTGTGCTTCTGTTGGCTGGTTTCAGGTTTACGAACACGAGGTGACATCTTCCGAGCAATGTTTCGCTGATGCATTCGGGCAGTTAAGCATTCAGTTGAAGGGCTGGTTGGTGCAGATGAGCTCTGACGATGTTTACCAACCGTTGGACTGGTCAGCTCCACTGGGAAGCTATTGGGTGGTCTAATACCGTGAGGAGCCCCTGTATGACAACTCTGGTCTCCTTTGGCATTTCTGCTACTAGGTTCTGAGAGGTGCCTGTGGGGTCTTGGATAAGTTAAATTTCTGTGTCTGTTTGGTGGGACAGGGGACTGGGCCGAATGCCAGACTCCACTACTGTGTTTTGTTCGATGGTGAGGGCTTAGCTGATTTCCACCAGTACTTGGCTGCACGGGGACTTTCCAACTTCCAGATGGAATTGGAGAGCTCCCAGACTGGTCAATACCACCAGTTAAAGGTTTTGGAAACTGTGATGTCTTGTCGATGGACCCTGACTGTTTTGAAAAAGCAACTGCATTCCTGCCTGACCCAGGTGACTGGGGTGACTTCAAAGATGATCCCAAATTTCTCTGAATCTTGTATGAGTCTGGTAGAGTCTGGGAGTGTTTCATGGTATTGTTCTTGAGATATCTGCTATCATGCGTTGGTGTTAATGTGTTCCTATTCAGTGTGGGAGATTTTTCCTGTTTGGGACCATTATTACTGATGTCTCTTCTGTGAGCTAACGTAGCATTACACAAATTCCTCTGTAAAGTTGGTGACTGTGAAGAGTTCTCAGAGAGACTTCGACAAACAGAAGTTTTTTGTTGTGCAGGATTGTCTCTGTTTGGCTCTGATAGACAGGCATCTCGTTTCCTCTCAATCTGCGGAGAGTAAGAGGAAGCATCAGCTATTATTCTGCTGCTCTGGACTTGGTGCAGCTGATTCACAGATTCTGGATTGGTCTGGCATTTCTCTGATGTAACAGAACCATTCAGTCCTTGGAAATACTGCTTAAGTAAGGCCTCTGAAGACTGTTCAGCCTGAGTTTCTTGGTATTGAACCCTGTTGCTGTCTGTGTCCCTGGATGGAGGGTTATGCTGCTCATGATATTGTTGTTTTCCTTGTTGATTGTTCTCTGTCTTGGAATCTGGGAAGGGTGTGATGGAAGTCTGTCTTTCCAGCATGGTTTCGATACTCTCCGAGCTTGTCATGGAGCAGCTACTGTCTCCATTTCCCCTTGCAAGAGCAGGGCCAGCATCATAGCCACTCCCTTGTCCTGAAGATGACAACGTGAAGATATGGTCTGGTGGTCTGCCTGGCTGAGACCGGACTACTTTCTGTCTGGACTGAGGGGGTTGTATCTCCAAGCTTGCTTTGCGTTTCTGCTGCACACCAGACTTAGGCTCAAGAGTCAAGGTCTCAAAACTTTTAACACTGCTGCTGATGTCCTTCAACTCTTGGAGAAGGCTCTGGGCATAGTGAAAAGGTGCGTGGACAAAGGGTTTGGTGTATTGCTCCCCAAGACTGAAACCATTCCTTCCTGCTTCTCTGCTACATCCCAAACCACCTCCTAGTTTCCTCTCTGCATTTGAATTTGCATAACAGTTCCTGAGTGCCAGTGCCTTGGCAGGACTGGTTACTAGTCCATTTGGCAAATGGCGGACAGGCTTTCCCATCTCTCCTAAGTGTCGCTGGGAGGCAGGAGATAGTAATGTGTGCTCCCATTCCAGATCTTCAAGTCCCATGACTTCACCAGCTCCGTCATTCACATCATTCTCAGCAACATTAAAACTGATCATGCTGCTGTGGTGGTGGTGGTGTCCATTGCTCCTGGAGGAGAGCTGCCCACGTCGGTACTCAGCGAATGTCTCACAGTTTTGTGAGTACATCAACTGCTCCCGCTGAGGGGATAGCAAATCCAAGCTGGTATCTGGCATGGTTCGGTGTAATGGATACAGATCAAGAGAATCAACAGGATGCCCTCCATTGGTCAAGGGATAACTAGAGTCTGGTGAAGTCTCTTTATACGTAGTGTTGATGTGTTCATGACATTGCGTGATTGGTAGTCTGTGCTGTGGAGACTTGGAATGTGGCGATCCATGAAGCTGATATAGCACCGGCTACAGGAGTGAAAATAAAAACAGTAACATCAATACCTTAGAACTACGCAGAAATGTTCAATACTTAATAAACATTAAGTAGGTATCACTTAGTTCAAAGAAAATTCCTTTTTCGTATTTTCGATATTTCATTTTTGGAATAGATGAAAGATATTTCAGATATAATTAACAAAGATTTTAATCCTCTTGGCCTTTAGTTTTTGAAATGCAATACCATAAACAATTTTGCTGAACAATATCAGTAAACACATAGATATCAGACACACATAAAATCTCTTTGTATTTTTATGAAAGAGTATCTCCAACTTCTGCACATCTTGATGTTCACAAAATTAGCGAAGTGCAATACGCACATATAGATAGCATGAGTTTGTCTCCCAAAAGGCAAGAAATATGCTTTGCAGTCTATAATGAAACATCTTCCTAACATGGTTGGTTACCAGTTTAATTTCTACACATGAATGCTAACTTGTGTACTTGATTCTCTGCTTACTTTCCTGTCTTTTACTCCAGCACTTTCAGGTGCTTGCCAGTGAACCATTACTTCTTAGCCTTTTTTCCTTTTGAGATGGGACAGTGGGGGTCAAGGGCTTTAATCATGAGGAGTCAACTTTCTGACCCAGTCACAGAGCAATCCTGACAGACAAGTCTGTGAGTTGATGATTGCTGTGTCACACTAGGGCAGGCCAAGGACGCCAGACAGGGCATGACAACCGATTACCTCCTTCCAAACCTCTATCTCCCCCCCTTTGCTTTCCCTCCCAGTGGAGACTTACCTTGGCGCCGTGCACCGGACTACCCTGGGCTGGTTCGCATGATGAAGCAGGATGTGATGAGTCAGAGGACAGACCCTCGCTGCTGTTGAGCTGTTCCTGTCTCGGTCCCCTGTCAGGGATTCGACTGGGCCTGAGCAGGACGGGGCTGGCATTGCTGCTGGGTGGAGCCAAGCTCTGTGATTGGCCAGTGGAGAGCGAGGACGTGGGACCCAGTGACATGAGATTAGAAAACGGGTGTTGGAAACAGCCCTGTATTGAATGATGTGATGGAAAGATTAAAAGACAATTGCCAGTGATTCATTTCGTAAATTTATTTTCTTTTTTTGTGGAATATAAAGGTCTGCCTTCCGGTAATACTGATTAAAAATTTATTAGAAGTTTTGAAGAGCATTAGATGGAAAAAGAAAAAAGTATGCATAACTTAAATATGGCAAGTTGAAGACTACATGTAACTGTAACCACACTGAAAATCGAACAAAAAAAAACAGAATGAATGAATGAAAAGAATGGCGTCATGTCCTACAAAGGTTGGCCAAGGAGATTGGGTGGGGGGAGAGACTTAAGTGCCAATTCTGTGGGAGCCATATTTCATCATCGGTTTGATACACTGAAATGTATCCATACCGGGGAGGAAATGTGGTCGGAAACTGTGTCGTGTGATAAGGTGGTTGCCAAACCCGGGCACTCCCATTGACACATACAGTCATTCAAGATGGGTACAAGGTTGAGAGTCAAGGCTATCACATCTTCGAGTCTCAACTTTCTTGTGCTTCCTTGTCATACACTGAGAATCGTTGAGGCAAAAAAAGTGATTCAAATGGAGTCACTTGGAGCAAACTAGATGTCAGATGGAATCATGTGACACAAAAGGATGAGCAGACAGGGTAGTCATAATTTCTTAAGTGTTAAAGTGAGGCCAGGCTTGATGAACCAAAGATTCATCAGGGACAATTCAGAAATAAAAACCGGCTGTGATGGGCCCTCACATATTACTCAGGTTGGATCGCTTGCTGACACAATATGTCATCAAAGCAGGAGTTTGGATGGTGTGTGCCTCGGAAATGCAAGTGTCTGAATCTTTAATTTCAAGTCAGGACTACACGATGTCTTCCTGTGCCTTAATATGAAACAGGCTTTAAGAAAAATGACTAAATGTTGAAAAGAATCCAGGCTCTTTGCAGTTGGAAATCGTGGACAAAAGCCAAGAGAAAAGAAAAGTAATGAAGAAATATCCATCAAGAGAATAAAAAACAGCAAAACCAGACAAAAAGTTAGAAAGGCAAGAAATATCAGGTGCGTCATTCCGACATCCATTACCACATTTGTTCTGAGACGAACACATTCATTTATTCTTAACTTCTTGTCTGAGAGCATCTTTGTTCATGCTTCAGCAATTTCTTCCAAATGCAGCAATAACTGCATGACAGGAAATAGCTCCATGAAGCTCACAGAGTTCATCAGTACAAGGACAACTCAAGAAATGATTCTGAGAGTCTTGAACTTATAACGGAAGAATTTGGAATTACTGGCTTAAATTCTATCCTTATCTACAGAATCACGATCCCCCAATGGTGAACAGAAAATGGCAAATGGAATAAAGTTGGAGTAATTAATGATTTGACATCTAATAAATCAGATCTTGTGTGTGATCCTTGGATTTCATTTCATATTTAATGGACTCTGACCGGTGCTCTCAATAATGTACTCCACATATGCACCCTCGACTTTCAAGATTAATCACAGTCAAGCCTACAATGTTGTACATGAAAGAAAGTACACAAACCACACAGGTTTTGGCAGATAAGAATCCAATGCTCCTGGATATTATTCACTTATCTGCAAACATGAACTGCCATTTTTTTTCCGTCCCCCTCATTTATCTATTTAAAAACAACTTAAAATACATGTATTTATCCCTGCCAGAATTTATTTCCATAAAATTTAGAATTGCTTTTCAGAAACTTCATGCAAGCCATGATGAAAATTCTATTTCTGTTAAGCACTATGCAAATATAATCTGGTAAGCAGTTTTAAATAAGATACAACTTCTCTACACAATCAGTGAGTTTCAGCGGTCCACTTTGTACTCATTTGTGCAGATTTCTGGAAGCAAATAATTTCTCTGATCACACATTACAGAGATGCATGGTCAAAGAGATACATCCATATCTACATAACTGCTCACAAAGAGAGACTGGCCAACCAGCCCATTGACATCACAAACCAGAGAAAGGTTCACTAACGAAACTGACTTCCACCACAAAACTTCCCCATCATGCTGTATAGATGCAATACAATGGATCTTTGCTAGTATCATGCACCAGCAGTTGTAAGTGTGGATCCTGTTGGAAGCAGCAAGGATATAATCCCCTAGCTGCTGATGAAGAGACCATTCACCAACTCCTCAAATGCCATTCTGACTATCTGTAATTGCAGACTCATATTTGACAGTGCTTTTGGGTGAGACCAAATATAACATTTAGTACAGAAAACTATATTTTAGTATGAAGTTCATGTAAAATATTTTAGTATGAAGTTCATGTAAAATTTCAACTCCGAATGAACACCTGAATATCAATACAGTAACATGTACTTGTACATAAGTGCAAGAACAAATGCAGATTTTTGAACACTAACAATGTCACTTGCTAATTTCCAATCCATTTCACAACAGGTGGTAGACAATTTGCAAATGTTATAATTTCTTGTCCTATCCTTGTGTGTCTACCAACCTGATCAAATGGGAATGACCTTCTAAACTGGCCTGCATTCCCACTCTGGACAAATCTACAGCTAGGTTGGGTAAAATGGCTGTGATGTCTGTAGTTTGTTGGAAGTTCAACATGTTTCTTGTGCAGACCATGGACAGATTACACAGAAAGGCTCCCAACAGAAATTCAGACGGGAATTAACGTCAGCCCCTCCCAAACTATCGGTACATGAAAGTTATCGGTACATGCATCCCACTTAAGTTTTACATGTTGGTCTTCCAGAACAGAGTGAACTGGACATACCTGAATGGGTGAGAGTGGTCCGCAGCATTGACGATCTCTCTCAAACAAACATTTCAAGTTGCGATTTTGTTGTTCTAATTCACGCACACGGTTGTGTAACTTGATGCATTCTTCTTTAAGATCCTGTAGAGGAGAAACAAATCCAAACAGAGTTTACCACATCATGTTGCCCATTTCAATTTGTCACACAATTACTAATAACATTTACAATGCACTTTATGCTCTCATGCTCTTTACGTATAGTTTTAAAATTTTCAATTTAGGTGAGTTAACTGGAACGATTCTTTTCACCAATATGGCCGAGCAGCTTGATGAGAATTCCCAGCGAAAGTGGACATTTGGTCACTCTGTTACCAAACCCCCATTATCATGGGTAAATTTTAAACAAAACAGACTTTTTTGAAAACAGAGTGGAAATGCCAAGAAATAGCATTACTTACAATTATACTTTCATTTTTAGGTGAAACGTTTTGTATGTGAATTATGCTTAATCATGGGATTGGTAGCAGCATGACCAAAGGTCCATTTTCTCACGGCATTGCCTGTGAAGATACAATTTTACACTTGCCTAAATCCATTTATACAAAATACTGAGAATGTATCAAGTGGAACGCTTGACAAAGAGTGAAGTGTTTTTACTTCTCCACTCTAATGGCACCATTAAGTTCTGCCTGAAGATACTCCCGGCCGATAAATGAAAGGTTTCCTGCATTAATGAATCGGTGTAGCATTGGGTATTCATGATGCTCTCAGTGACTTGATGCTTAATTACGATGGCGGCAGAATGATTTTCAAAGGAGGGAGGGTCATTTATGAAACCATCGTGCACCAGCCATCATTGGGACCTGCCCAAAGTAAGGAGGGGGGGAGTAAGCCCTAGTGAAGGGGCCAGTGACCCCCCTACCACTTCTGCCACCGATGCTTAATTACATGTAAGCTCACCCTGCCAGAACTTCTAGTAATTTCCTTCCAAATCGTCATATTTTCTTTTCTTTTTTCTGAGTGTTTTTTTCCCCCAAGCTGAGATGAAACAAATCCAATGGCCAAAAGTGAAACTTACTTTATTCAACAAAACAAATCTTCAAAGCCACTGCAGAAATCAACAACATGCAATATTTTGTCAGAACTCTTTGGATTCCAGGGTTTGTTTACATGTAGGTACAAAATGAAACAACTGGCAAACACTACTTGACTTTGAATTCCATTCAACTACAATATTTTAAGTTCGCTTGCAAGAACACTGTAGATAACACAGGCATGTACATGTTCAAGGAAGAATGCTAGACTGGTTTCAGTTTAACAAAGTCTGTATGATAAAAAGCAAATTAAGGGTATGTTTTCAATGTGACTGTGATTACAATGTACATGTACATTAGACTGATTTAAGGAGATGCCAGTACTGCAGTGACATCACAACAGGTGCACATACATATGCATGTAACACGCTTCCTTCAACTGCAGGCATAGCATGTATTTTGGCAAATGACAATTATCCTATTGGTCGAGGTGTTTAATATGGGTATCGATTAATGTGGTGAATACATTATGCGCACAGCTGTAAGTATTGAAGGCATTAATGCGTGAAGCAACACGCGTACGTATTACATCCATTGGCACTACACTTCCTGGTTGAAATGATGGCAAGCTTCGATACTCTATACAAGCAATGTCATCGTTTCATGGCTTTTACTTCTGGTCATCATATTAGTATCAAGCTCTGTAAGGCAGCAGTTACTGTGCAGCAGAAGACAACCTTCCTCACTAACGAGCAAAATATTTCATATTAGAAATAAGTGATAAATCAAAATACCACTGCAGCTAAGTGAACGTCCCCACATCACTAGCTGATGCAAGATATTACAGTCCCTGGATTGTGGAATATCTTATCCCCTTGCCTTCCAACACAAAATCAAATTTACATGCATCTCACCTTGACAGCTTCTTTCAAAAACAAAGTCAGATAAATGACAAAACACCAAAGATGCTTCAACAAAATATCCTGACCCCCCATCGCCATAGCAGCACACAGGATCCAAGAGTCTCCGCACAATTATCAGAGCATTTTGGAATTCATGAGTCTGAATTCAGTTGAGGAGTTGGTGGCTGGATTATTTGAGGGAGGCCCGCAAGGAAAGCCCCTCCATGTGAATCAGTTGACAACATTTTGGTGAAGGCTGTAGTCAGTGCAAGCTGAGTTTCAAGCAACAGGGTCGGTGTGATGCATCTTGAAACTGCACACGATACAGAATGATCTGGCTCAAGCTGGGCCTCGTGGTACATCTCCCAAGTTTCCTGACTTGAAGGGTAAGTGTCAGGTGTTGTTTAATCGTTTCCGTAGTAATAGCAGAAATTAGAAGTATGTCCAAACCGAAAAATTGGCAAAATGCAATAAATGTGACAAGTGACTCGATGTGATGTCCACACACTTGGCATCCAACCAATCAGTGACAAACACTCACATTTTACAAAGCTTGTCTGGAAAAGCCATATGCCACAGCAGCCAGCTAAAACTTCAGGAAATTATAGAGACTTTTTGGACACAACTCCAGACAGTATCATGCTCATCTCTACATGTATGTCAAACACCTCTGACTATGTAAATGTCAGACACTCTGACTAATCTTTTGTTGCTGACCCATCCATTCTCACATACATCAGATGGCTGATGCTTTATCAGGTGAATACACACAATAAACGATCATTTCCTCATACCCCACTGTACATCATTTAAGTACCCTGGAGAACCTGAATACGACATGAGTCAATCCCAGGGTCTCTAGACTATGAAGTCATAAGACTCCCTAGAAACAGAATTTAAACAATCTCTGATATACATGTACTTTATATGCTGTTCGACTTCAGTGGCAGTTGCCTCTGTAGTTTGGCAATGAGTTTCCAAGGATGCCAGTCTCGCTTTTGTTCAGAGCCAGAAAAGAAAATCAGAGAAGCCTGCATGTACCTTGTTAAGGCCTGAAATTAGCCCAACATTGCAAAGAAAAGCCCCAAATCATGCTTTTGCTTGAACACTGGCACCCCTGTGTTTTCTTCATTTTGCTCAATCCTCATAGAGCTTTTTTTGTCTGAGATGAGGGGAGGAACCAGCCCATAGCGGGGGGGGGCCTCCATGTCTAAGATCTCAGCTGTCACATGTCCCATTATTTTGAAACTTGGCAGCCATGTGGAGACTCTCATTATCAATAAAAAAAATGTGAAGTTGCAATTCAACACGACAGAGTTTTGATGTTGTGGTCATTTGAAGTTGATGGTCTCAAACATGTTGGCCCACACATTGAGCACAAAAGGGAAGAAGTATGGATGTTTGGCTGACCCGTGTGCTGCTTGAGAACAGAGTGTCTGATTTTCACAAAACTGGTGTCAAAAATGACAAGATGTTACAAAAAAGTTCTTATGGCTTGGTGCAGGAAAAGATGTACTGCAACAACATTGCAAAAAATGTGGAGGGGCAGATTCTACCCTCTTGGCTCTTTTAGGGTAAAATCACTGATCTCTAATTTCAAAGCTGTGTATCAGTGCATACCCTGTACATTTCTCTGAAAGTGTGATGGTAAAGACAGGCCACCAACTTTGCCAATATTCCCCTATATACATGTATCTTGAGTCTGAGTCAGTCACCTGTTGTGGCTGTAAGACCCATGATGTACTGTAAGCATGTGATGCAATGTCTTGCCACTTCCAATTCTTTCAGCAAACCGATTTACATGGACATAATTTACTTGACATGGACACGAGGAGGAAAGTAGCCAGGACACACCTCATCTTACTGATTTCCAGAGATGGTTAAAAGACAAGTTCAGGGAGTGTTCACTTAATTTCAGGAAATTCGATTTTCTAAACTATCCTCACACCCCCCTTACTAAAAGCCATTTACTTGATTTCCTCAGAAGTTCAGGAATGGTTCACTGTGGCTATATTTGAATGGGAACAAAGCCTCAACAGCCATTTCCATAGATTTCCTTGAATATAATGTGTAAAAAAAAATCACACCAAGATCCTTACATGGTGAGGTGATGTAAAAGTTCAGCAGTGGCTTTGCTGTATACTGTCAGGCAATACTGAAAGTGACAGATCATTTCATCAAAGCAATATACATGTAGCACAGCCATAGCATACTTACGATATCCTGAAAGATTAACGGTCAGTCATTAGGGTAATACCAAAAAGATTTCTAATCCATGAAACTAGATCTTTCTGTTATAGAGGCTGGCTGTATGCAGCTTAAACAGATTATGCCAATCCCAATTTAACCCCTTAAACTTATTGTATTAGAAACGATGGACAGATACTTAACCAAGACGACCGCTGTGACAATCAACATCAACTGGACACACTACAAAGGCCGGTGACATCTACTTCCTTTTGCCTTTGAGAAAGATTCTACTTGGATCGAAAAGTCAGGCCCTCCAACTTTTTGACATCTACTTCCTGATATTAGGAAGATGCCAATCCTTTGTAATCCCCAAGATGCCACTGTGATTTAGTGGATTCCAAGATAGATTTCACTGACCACTGAAGCAACGAGTGACTGACCTCAATGCTATTCTGGAAGCTACTACATGTAACTCTCCTATATGGCCACTGAGCCATCTCCAAGTTGCTTCTCGGGGACTTGTGTGCCATCTATAATTACCACACGTGTCCCACAGGGTTCCTTACAATATTTAAACCATGGTGAGGTAATAATAAATAATTCACAAAGGAAATTTAGACTCCCACAATGAGGCAGATGTTGACACTTTCTCCAACATCAGGGTGTAAGACAGCTCCTGGCATTATTTATTATTGTACAGAATAGTCATGTATTGGTTGTGTATGCTATGGCTTCAAAACCAAGCCTTACACAGGGGTCACTTGGAACTGGTAACCACTTTTGCTGTAAAAGAGTCTTAAGGCTCTTGTGTTGAATTGTGAACATCGAGCAACATTCGGACAACATAGACAGATATATAGACAGCTTCTCGCCAAGTCTCGAACAAACTAGACAACACTGAAATCAAAGACCTTATTTGGAAGGACTTTGTAGTGGAGACTAGAAATTACTCCAGACCCAAAAGAGACCCCAAATTATTTCTCTGATGTCACTGCACTGCAGATTTCCATAAAGATTTGTTCTAAACGTCACAAAACCAGACTATGACGTCACAGATGGTTCAGCTTTGTCAACAGAGAGTGGAAATGATTGGTATAGACGTCATGTCTGATCTTAAGTCTAGCCAGCAAGGTAAAAGTAGCCTACATGACCTATAGCAAGATAGATATTCAAGTCTGCAAGCCAGACTTTAGATTCGTTAAAGGTAAAAGCTACAGAAAGTAAGCCGAGGGTGGAGAAATTCAGCCTGTTTATTGGCCAATCAGCCAACGAGCCATGACCTAGCTAGGATCTTCTGCACTCTATGCATCCTCCACATCTCTTTTCCTATTTTGCATCTACTGAAAATATTCCTTGGAATAAACTTGACGTCCGACATGTACATGTACCCTGAACTCACAGATCCTGTCAAATCCACTCGGATGTTATGTGGGATTTTGCTGGATTGAAAAGTGTAGAGCCTGGCCACTGATAATTTACATGGGGATTAAATGATGTCCTTAAAAGGCTGTTCAACTGATTTCCTCTAAAGTGTTGAACTTGAAATTAGGATTGGAATGTTTAAAGCAACAATTTCAAGGGAATTCACTGGATAACTCTTTTCGATACGAATCACCATTAATAAGGGGAAAGATCTGACACAAATTTGTACAACATAGTTATCACTGATCTATCTCTACCAAAGATTCCGCAAATCTGACAAGCCTAGATCAGAGTGAATTTCCTCCCAAGCAGCAGATTGTAATGACACAGGAAACACCTTGCCATCATGTCCATGTCCAATGAATCTCCTGTAGCTACAAATAGGCACTTTCGGCTTCTTGGTTCTTTGTGTTTGATAAGTATACAGGATGAAGGGGGGGTTTAACAAAATTAAAATCCATTTTGAATTTCTGAAAAAGCTCCTATCGTTGCGGAGATGAAACTGTTTATATGTCAGTTTTTCCAATGACTTTGGAGACTGGAGGTAAAAGGTCATTCCTATGTTTTTTTGTTTCAAGGATGGCACCACAAAATTGACTTGCATGGGTACTAATTAGTGTCTATCTCGAAAAATATTAATTGCAACGACCTGAAACTTTCAGGATATGTTCAACTAGCAGTATCTGAATTTCTAAATAAGTTTTAAAAAATACGTATTTATACTTGCATATTATTTACATATTAATTTGTGCAAATGTGTCCAATATTTAGTGTTCTGTAAAGAAAAGCAATGAGTTTTTTTAAATTAAGTACCAAACACCTTCAGAAGAAACTGCTTGCAATGTTTGGAAAGCATTAAAATCACACTTAAAAATAAATTAATGAATTGATGTAATTAGCATATTAATGAACTTAATTTAGTGAATTGCTTCTGGCTGAAAACGTACCCTCTACATCTGATACATATTAACTGCAATGAATGACATTTGCAGATTATTAGTACCGAGAAAGTCATAATTTACCTTCCATATCTGTTGTCAGAAATGCTACCTTCCCTAGATTTCCTTTCTTCTTTTTTACTACAATACTCTCATGGTTTCATTGTCAGGATTCTCAAGTCATCAAAACACAAAGTTTAAGTCTGTACAGACCTGCAACAGGGGTAAAATTCCACTCAGCACTGTGCAAAAATGCCACAATCTCGCTGTACAGTGCGAGTGACCGGCAGCGCTACACAGTTCACGTACATACTGGTACAGTACACAGCATTCACTGCGTGTGTGTATGAGTGCTCATGTACACATTGGCCTGGCCTACGTGGTATACATGCACACTGGACTCTCGCAAGTCGCCAAAACCTTGTCATTTTGCTTTCTTTTTTGAGGGTCCTTTTAGATAATAAGCCTTTACAAATCACATTTATAAAAAGATGTTCTCTGGTAATTTAGGGGACTCTTCACCTCAAAAAATAGGTTTAATTTTTCAAAAATTTGTCGCTCCACTGTCTGCGAACCGATTGACCTGGAACACATGTTACGTTGCAGAGTAACTTCGGATCTATTCGGAAATGGCCATGATGATGCTTTTTAGCCAATCAGAATGCCCAGATTTCTTTTGGAAAGTCCGGCCACAAAAACGAGTTTGTATGAAGTGCTGCAAAAGGTGGAGCGGTGCCATAACCTTCCAGACTGGAACGAGAACATGGATTCACACGACGTTCATTCTTTACAGTAAAACCAAAACCGTTGTGAGTTTCACAATAAAACTTAAGGAAATTGAAAATGAAATACACGAAATAAACATTCAAATTTCAAAGTAATCTGTTAGAGACTTTATTATGAATTTTGAAACTTTATAAACGATTTGTGACTGTGTGGAGGCCCCAGGCGAGAACATGTGGAGAGATTTGGTCTCTTGTAATTCGACAAGTCAGTGAAGTACCTACTACAAACTCACTCAAAAGAAGCTAAACCTGACACCTGCAGGACGTCGATAATTTCTCAAGGAAGTGCAATTAGATCCCAAAAATGCATTGATGGTGTGCTTAATGTCAAAAGTACCAGCTTCAAGAAGATAGAATCCTGACAGATGTTGTGACTAATGTAATGACAGAAAAACTTCTTAACAAGAAGAGTGAGTGAACTTCTTGACAATACCAATTTATAACTGGGCAAGTCACAACAGAAAGTGGTACCACGCAATTGGTGCCAAAGATAACGTCCCAAACACTGCTGTTGATATTTCACCCGTGTCATGGCATCCATCAGGAAGACTTCTTTCAATATGTGGAGAGTACAAGGGAGATTTGCAATTTCAAAGCCCTCATAAAATTTACCAACACCTAACAAAATGAGTTACTAAATGTAGATGTCCAGCTGCTGACCCTGTCATCAAGTGCAACTGATGTATAATTGGCCCCCAACAGCTGTTAATTTTCCTCTGTTGATTCCTTTACTGACAACCTGTTCTAGGGACTTCTATGGAGGTTGGAGTTCAGACCCTAAAGGCCTTTTCACACTCCAGCCTCTCTACCCTGATTGAACTCAACTCTGGGCCAACACAGGACCACCCAGGGTTGTACATTTGATTCCAGCATTGTTTCACACTTGTTTCAAGCTTATCGGGGTGACTTCAACCCGAAAATGAGCTTGGATAATTTCTAACCCAAGTTGAAAAACTGGACCCTGGTCCAGAGCAGGGTTGATTTCAACCCAGGTTGAAATCAATCTCAGGGCTGACACAGGGTTGGCCTGGGGTTGAAATGTTCAAGCGTGAATTGTCGCCAGCTTTCAACCCTGCGTCACCCTTGCAACACCCTGGAGATTCATCTAGCATGAAAAGGTCTTAAGAGTTCTCTTTTCTTAAAACTTATAAGCAGATTAACTCTAATTGCACAGGGTGTGTGTGTGTAAACTCATATTAATATTGGAGGATTTGACATAACAGTCTACAACACCCGACCGCCACTATGGCACCCAGCTAATACTAACCACTAACAGATGAACCATAACACAAATTAACCTGTTGATGTGATTCATAGCAGTGAAAGACAAGGAGCAGACAGCCGGCAAATGACTAAATCCTTATCAAACAAACAGATACTCACAGTGTAACATAAGCAGCTCCAGATTAACACTTCCAAGCCAGTTAACTTAGAATCAGGTGAAAAAAAACAACCAACTGCTATCACTATATCAATGACATCTTGTACCAAACTGAAACAGTCAAACAGGTACATGTATACATGTTTATCCAAAGCCCAATACAATGTGACAATTTTGAGAGTAGGCAGGAATACTTCCCTACACCAAGGGTGTGAAGTGCCCCTACATGGAAAAAAGTTGTACAAGAGAATGAATGTGTGAAACACTAAACATGACAGGTGCATTACTGTCAACAGCTTTTGTTTAAGCAGATCACTTTATCACTAAAAAATGCAAGGAGTGGATTAGATTGGGCTGGGTGGGACAGCTGTCAAGAGATGATTTAATGGGTATCTTTTGGACCTGTTTCCTTTCCCCCAATGTTTAGAAGCCCAAGAGTGTTTGAATCCCATGATCATCTCCCTGGTAGATTCCCAGACCGATACTCTAAGCAGCGACTCTTGATTCGATGAGTCACAGTTGAAACTTTAGAGGGTGTACTTTCTAACTTCAGTGGTAATTCAAGTTGGAAAGGGCTGACTTTGGTGTGAGCGGGGTGAAGTGTAACGTAACCGCCTGAAGTTTCCGTTATGTGTCACTGGGTAATAATGCAACAGTGCTAACTCACCAGATGCACATCTTGATGCTTAAATGACAGTTGGCATTTACACTTATCATTAAAAGTAAATAAATTTCTGTTTGAAAACTTGTCAGTGATTGAAACCGAAACCATTCTGGAATCAAAGAAAAATGAGGCTGCGAGCAATCTGCCTGAGTTCCTCTCCTGCCTAAGGAGATCTGCTTTGACATTCAAGACACGTCACTGAAGACTTTCACAGTTTTTAATTCCTACTTACCTTCTGCATCAAGAGTGCCTGAACTACTTGATTGGCCACCTGTGGGATAAAAAATGATCTTATTCAACCCATGTTTCCTGAGCTTTGCCGATCGTGACAAGAATGTTCATTAAAGTTTCACTCCGTCTTGTTAATGAAGCTAGGAGAGTTAAGGAATTTTAAAACAAAAAGAATGGCAAAATGTGATCTATTTGTACTCAAAGTTATTTTTATTCAATAAATAACAAAATTTTCACAGCTAAATTAATACATCCACACAACCATCCAAGACACAATTTGTCTAACTAATCCTGTGTTCTTCAAATCCACTGGTTCGTTTATGGGATTTTAAAGGAAGAGGACAATTTAAACATATTTTAAGCAGTCTTAAATTTTTAAAAGAATTAGCAAATTATAAATCAGTATATAAATCTGTTTTTAGTAATGGAGAATGTTAATGTTCAACCCACCTCATCAAGACATTTCTCATATTGTTCCCTTTGATTCTCATTCTCTAGGACCAGAGCTGAATTCTCCGCTTCCAAGATTCGTAATCTCTCCAAGAGCATCGTCTTTTCCTTCATGACTTCCTCCTGCCCAACCTAGGAGATTAAAAACCAAGATTTGAGCCTTGGCAATGTGACTTAAGAGCAAAGACCAGAAGCAGCTTATCCCTAACCCCCAAGGGTGTATGTAAAATCGTATTGAAATTGGAGGATTTGGGACTGTTAGGGTTAAATTATAAGCAAGTGGCTAACTTGTGCTGATTTGTGACGGGAGATACACAAAGCTGACATAACAATCAATGGCTTGGCTAGTCTATGGCTATTCAATGCACTTTAGTCTTAAACCAAAGCTACGGACAAGAAGACACCTGATTTGGCTATATACATGCATGTGTATCATTTACCTTCACACTGATATTGAGTACCAAAGTGAATATGTTACACGCACGATTATGTCTAAGAGGAACGTGGGGAAAGCCAGTGTATGAACCAACACGCGCTGCCCTCCGTCCATTTGCACCACACTTTCCAGTTCAAAATGATGCCACACTTTGGCACTCTATTGAAGTACAAACCTTATCACAACACCTCACCCACAGATTCTGTATCATGATTAGTCAAAAGCCAGTCATATAGCATTTGTTAGTTTTGCTGTCTTGCTTTGCACAGCTTAAAGTACATACATGTATGTGTACTGTACTCCTAGCAGTCAAAGTACATGTACATGTGCCATACCCACAGCAACGAAAATAACAAATGCACACAAAACAACCAGTAATGTGTGCCAATGCATATGGCTATGCATGTTATGTATATTTCCCATGCACAAGTACTGCAGAGCAGAGTAAAATTACTGCTCCTGTAATGAGGTACACGTAGTATGGAAAAGGCTGGTGAATTTCAACTGAATTTAGATTAAATTAATTCGTTATTGCTTAACCACACTCTTCATCATACGTACATGTACACGTAGAGTGAAGACTACATGACAAAATTTCAACCCTACTACAGCTGAGTTTGAACATGGGCGCTATACGTGTAGGTTAGCAAAGTAACAATGGCATCTGGGTACCAGCCTGCAATTCTGGACAAAATTGTTGGGAAATTTGGCAATAGCCATATGCTCTCTAGCCCCCTCCCTAACTAACCCGGTCAATGTTGTCAAGTCAAGCCGGGGACAGACCGCATGCATAGACCCAACATTGTAAGGGGGCCTGGGGGTTGGAGGCCCAATGAGATTTGTCCAGGATTGCAGCCTACCAGTATCTCTTGTTTCAACAGCGAAGGGGTAATCATGCACAGAGGTCACATTGGCTTAAACACATTTGATTTTTTGGTCAGATGTTTATAATTTCTACAGACACAGGCCGAAATGAGTATACACGGTTGGCTGTTGTAAAAAGAACACCGATATGTACATGTACATCAAGACTTCTGCAAACTGTTAGGATCATTGCTATGAATATCCTACTGGGGGAGGGGAAAATGACAGGGCTTGGGGAAGGGACGGAAGACGATGACACTGTTACTCATCAGGAAGAAATTGTGTCCCACACCGGTCACCGCCTATGCTGTGATCAAATATCACTAGCCAAATGACCAATGGCCTAAACGTACATGTACGGATATTACCAAACTGGATCAATAAAAGGGTCTAGAGATCAAGTTCTAGGTCAAAGAATTGTGGAAAAGAGACGTCAAACCTTATTCCCTGAGGAAAGACAATTATGAAATCAAACAAGAAGAGAATATGTGCTTATAAATGCAATGAAAACAAATGGGCCCAATGGACATAACAGACCATTCCAAGAAAAAGAAAAAGCTCTCCCGTGGAAGGTAGGCAGAGCTGATCAACCAAATCCAAAACCTGAGAACCTTCCCTTCAACATGGACCCTATAAAGGTTCTTCAGAAACTGCAGAGTGGTTTTCAAATCGCATGACACATTAACGCATGCAAATGGCAACAAATGGCAACAAATGAAGACAGCAACTTTCAGCTGAATGTGTACAGCTACTAATATATTGGTATGAGCGGATTGCATCTGAATATACATGTAGAGATACAACAGAAAAGCTGAAAAGTACCAAGGGAGCACAGTCCTGCCGGAGATTCTGCAAGATCTACCAAAATCCACTGCACACAAATCACAAAAACTGGGACTGACGACCTTATAATTCAACTGTGACTGTTGAATTTGGACAGTGCGCTTGTCCTTGTCAAAGACAAAACTTTAATTCCTACCTTGCAGAAAATGACAGAACTTGCAAAGCCTTTGTAGGTGGAGCTACTGATCAGCACACAGCTATCTATGCTATGTACAACTGGGATCACACTCATATTTGACAAATCACAGAAAGCAAGTCCACTTCTTGAGGGTAAGCACGGCTCTGTCCATCCAGGAGACTGTGGCTGACATCAGTAAAGGAGCATTCTTTCAAGTTCCTGGCAGCGTATGCATTGAAAGTTCCTTGTGGGAGCTCGAGACAGGTCCCGGTATTGATGACTAATTGACCCGTGTTTCGGCTACATCCAGGCACCCACATGATCATGGATGCACGTTCCAACAAGACAGACAGAATCGAGAACATGAGGTCAGCGTTCTGTACGACTGCAGGTAATTTTCAATTTCAAATGATGAAAATGAACATGAGGCACATGCTGAGATTGGCAAAGTCAAATCCACCTTTTGCCAAAATCACGTATGGAGATCACAATTCTAATGCAGTTATATAAAGCCAAAACTGTTGCAATTTGAACAAGATCCTTCATGTGATTTCAAGCAATGAAAAGCAATTTTTGAGACAGTAAAGTCTTTAATAGCTCGATAGGATCCAATTCTCTCCGATTAAGATGGAAGAGAAAATTTCCACTGAAGTGTGGCAGCTTCAGATTGTCTCAAAACCAATCCAAAACCATGACGAAAGTGAATCAGAGATCCCAGAGACTACATCATGTTGATTGACCTGATCAGCACAGTCTCAGAGGGGACCAGTCATGGTTCATCCAAGGGTAATAAGAAACTCTTGAAGACCCTTGTTGAAACAAGTGAATGAAAGCGAAGTGTGTATGAATCTGTGGACATGAATTGGCTGGAAACCTATCTGTTGCACTGTAAACATCTCCCCAAAGTTATGACAAATACACTCATAAAACATGCAAATGCAGAATTTGATGTCAAACATTGTTAACTTTGTTGATTTACTCATCAATGTGGGAGGGTGAATTAAAAGGAAAAAAGGAAACACTGTACACGATTCTGAATACTACGTATGAAAATACATGGCATGCAGGTTCTCAGGTAGGAATGCTGAACAAACCAGAGTTCAATTGCCAACACTATATCCTTGTGGTGAGAAAAGTCCAGTGAACTGCACTGAAATCTTAATTATTGAGTAACATGCATGCTGGATGACATGTAAACATTACAGGATTTCCTGTGTTACAACGTAGAGGGCATTTAAACATGTTCTGGGGATTTCTGTCAGCCATGGCGACAGGTATACTCGCCCCTTACACTTGAGTGATACCAGTCGAGTCTACAGTACAAGTACAAACAATGGGTTAAACGAGTAATGAGGGACAGAGAAGGGTGTACATGTACATGCACTTACTATGTCATTACAGTAAAATGCCTTGCTCAACGATACTAGGCATTATTGGAGTAATCTAGAACAAACATTCGACCATAGGTCTGTGATATCAGATATGAACCTAACACACACTGTAGCTTCCAAAACGAGGAGACTTCCAAATCATAGAGCAAGAAGTAGGCCTACATGCAGAAGTCTTGCCCTAAGACTGGAAAGGCGACATGCGCTGGAAAGCACAGCCAAATAGTACTACCAGTAGAGGGCGCTATATTCACAAGAGATGACCTGCCAGTAAACCAGTCTTGTAGAATCTGACGGGCTTACCCACAAAATTCTGAGCATACCTCATGCATTCAAGTTCATTAATAATAATGCCCTTACGCACTGCAGAAGACCGCATGTCATGCAGACTGCAGTTTTCGGCAGTGCGCATGAGCAATTACTCATGGTAATTTGAACGTGTGAGGTACATGTACGCTCAGAATTTTTAAGGGTAACCTGCTAGATTTCTACAAGACTAGTTTTTGGCAGGTCACCTCTTTTGAATATAGTGCCCTCTTCTGGTAAGGCTCTTCGGCTGTACATGCCAGTGCATGTGGCCTGCACGGTGCAGCGGCCAAAACTGTAAAAGTAGTCTTGGGGCAATACTATACATGCAGACACGTACATGTACATGCAGGTTTTAGTCCTAAATTGTTGCTATATACTATTGTTGCCATATTCAGATGGCTAAAAAATCAACTAATACAAATTTTAATGCTTGTAGAGGAACTTCTACTCTCAACTTTAACAGCCGGTGAATGTAAACAAATTTGAAATCCTTTATATTATAACACCTCCAATTAACTAATTAATCTAGCATAAGTTTCCAAGCAGCCTGTTAGTGTTGATGAATAACACAATAAATAAATGACAATTTATCAATGTTTATCTTGTTAGTTGATTTAAATCAACCTTGAGCTTAGTCCCAGATGCTGAGTAACTTCCCTCTGACCTTTGACCCAGTGCAAGGCACGTCCCCTCTTGGGGAAGGGGTGGTGCTACCGGTGGAGAGTCTTGGATTGACATTTGCAAAGATCCAATTCCATGAGCTGACAACGGATGAATTCCTAATGGGAACACAGGTTACAACAGACAAAAGGTTGTCCATCCAGCAAGTTTGAAAACCATCCAAGAATATTATCAAGAGATTCTCTCCCAAGTTTGAGCATGGTTGGAGCAAAATGACTGGCTCAATGGCAACTTCTCCCTGTTTGGAAAATTTTCATTGCGCTATTTTTTAAAATCGGCCTGTTCAATAATAAAACCAAAACAAAAGACTGCCTAAGCATTCTATAGACACTTCAGTGAGTTCAGGTGGACACAAAACAAAATGCACAGCATTAAGAAAGTCTCTTCTACAAGATAATGGGGGAGGGGACTAGTTAAATAACAATTCCACTTAAGCTCTGTACCCTACAAATATTGTAATGGTGAAAATCCAGTTCTTCCACTTAAGCCCGTACACGTATGTGTTGCACAGTTCTGTTGGAAGAGAGGCTGGACTGGCAAACATCAACTACTTAATGCACTCTGAAAGCTTACAGATGGCAACCAAGACTGTTATGATACAATTTTAGACAATGCTTATTTAAATGTTGGAATTCCCTGTCCAGGGTGAATGCTAATTGGTACGTATACCGGTAGTTTCCTTGCTCTTGAGCAGCTTAGTAACTGGTAACTGAGTGTGTGTGGGGGAAGGAGAGAGACACTCAAAGAGAACTGAGACTAGAAGTCTTGACACACCTGTGAACCACTGGTGGTGGAAGGGGGGATGGCCCCTCCACTTTTTGCAGGTCATACATGTATAATGGGTTGGGGCTTAATGGATCGGCCTACTGGCTGATGCCCGATGGTCTCACAACTGCCCCCCTCCCATTTTGAAGTCCGTTCTGCCACCGTTGCTGTGAATTTAAGCTACGAGTGTCGAGCAATAAATAGAGAGCCTCAGAAATACAAAAACTTTTTGTGCTTCAGCTCTGGAAATGCATGTGTATGTGTTTATTTTTATCGTGATTCCACAACGTACATGTGCACGTAGGTTAAGAAACACGATTTCAGCACATCTTTGAAAAGCGATATGGTGGGTGTGATGAGGTCATCATCCCTACAAAGCCCGAGACATCTATCACACGTCATATTTAACAAGCTGAAGCACTTGCTGAAGCAGGAGAACAGTGATTCTCAATAGACACACATGTGCATCCACATCACTGGTATGCATGGTTTGTTTAAGGTTATGACAGCTGAATCCAAAAGTTAGCTATGAAGAAGACAATCCTTTAGCTTCCACCAAGTTCATAACTGCAGGAAATCAGTCTAAATCTAATCCATCAGGACTGTCTGTGTGAGCTAGTCTCTGACCCGTGTGGATGTCTGGGTCTCCGTAAGCGAAACACCTGATCACTGACGCAATCATGTCTTCCTCTATTAAATTTAAAGTTTTGCATTTCACTGGTCCAAAATATTAGAACTGTTATTACCTGTTACTTTGGTCCTCCCACAGACATGACTGTATTAATGCATTTACATTGTAAATTGAGCAACAACCAAAATTACAACTCCTCTAGCTCAACCAAACAGAAATGGTGGGTGCCCTTTTTTTTTCCAGAAACGTTCACCCCCCACCATACTGTACCAGTAGATTTTGGAATACAATGCACAATTTCAAAAATTAGGCAATTTAACAAATATGAAGGATTCCATACAAGTACAATGTCAATAACATCTTGTCTGTAAATTGGTATAATCCATCAATCACAGGAAGAGATCTGTGAAACAAATACTTCCGTTTTTACTCTGTGTACATGTACATGCAACAAATTTCCAGAAAGGATTTGCTCCACATTTGACCAGCAAAATGTGAAAATCACTACTTATCACAGTGCATTTTTGTATTCAATCCATGAACCCGATAATTTTGGGAATAAGTTTTGGAATCCAAGATTTTTTTCCAAAAATAGCATTCCATGAAAATGCAAAATTTGAGGCTACGTTCTTTTTCCAAATGTCCAAATTAATGACTTCCCTTCTTCCTTGAAGTAATAAAATTTACAATGAAATCTATTTAGTAGTTCAAGGTTGAGTCTTGTGCCATGATCTAAATATAATCTTAGTTTAGATTTCCAATCTGTCCAAGAGGGATGAAAATATTTCCTTGACTTACTTTGAATAAGGTATTTTCCACATTTTGAATCTCTCCCTGCATCAGAAGCTGCCATGCCTCTGGAATTTGTACTGGGACTTCATCCACCTGTTGCCAATTTTCTGATGCTTAACATGGCATGGTGATTGAATATGCTATCACCTGTTGGAACTCTGAATAAATGTACCTGTCTGCTCATGTCTGATCTGTTATGACACCAATACAAAACAATTCTTCCATGTTTCCTCCTGTAATGAGCCACAGGGTGCGAAATGAAATTGAAGCTGCTGAGTAAAAAACCAGGGAAGCTGATGAAGTCAAACTGTAGTTATTCAGAATAACAGATTGGTTTCATGTGTGAACAGTTTACAGGTAAGTAAGCCAAACGTTTGGGCTTGTCTGCAAAAGATGATAGAATGTAAAAGACTTGAGCTGCTATGAGTATAAGGGGTTTATAAATGAAGCAGTACAGGATCAGTGCAACATAAAATTCTCCTTCTTTAAAAGACAGTGTCTATAAAGACAGCTGTCTATAAAGTAACTAATGGAATTATTGTTGAAAAGCATACTTGGTATAAAGACAGTCATGGTACTAACGTCCCTGAAGAATTCTTTCAAGCAACCAGTCATTTTTAAGAAAGCACTGAAAGAAGGCCATTTCCAAAAATATGTCTAAAGATGCATTTTGGAAACTGTTGTTAGTAGTTCATTTTATTTTGGTAGAGTGCACACAAGCTTTGACACAATGGACACGTGTTGGTAGTTGCTATAATTCATTGATTCAGTGTTCAACTTTGGACAGCTGCAATTGGCTGAATGAGAGCATGTCCCAGAAGCTGAATTTGGCCACACTTCAAGACATGACTCTGCAACTTTTGATTGCAATTGAGATCCTAGAATATCGTTTTTCTCAGAATATAAAACATTCACTGAGCTGAAACTTCATAGTCGTAAAGCACCCTTCTTTATGTTTTGAGCACTTTTGTTGCCTCGAACACAGTGCACATATGAGAAATGATGGACTGTAGCTTTAAACATACTATGTCTCTGTTCACTGTTATGATGAGATACAGGAATACTCCCACGGTGGAACCATAAGCGTAGAGGCTTGGCACAGCTTTTCTTGTCTCCTTACGTGTGCAAATCCTAAGCTTGTGCAATCTGACATAAGCCAACTGAAGCCATAAGCTGGGTTAGGTGTTAAAACAGGTGCCAGGTGACAATGTAAGTCAGGATGAAAGGTTAAAAAAAGACTGGCAGGATACAAGGAGGTTATCCTGGTTTGGTGATGATTAAAATATCAGGAACAACTGCAAGATTTGGCAAAGTTGCTGCCATTATGACCCTTTCACCAAGTGCACCACTTACACATGAACTGACCGAGATGCACATGCACAAGTACATGTAGCAATCTTAGTGGGAAGTCTTTGCGCTATCTTTAGGTAGGGATAATCATATCCATGATCATGTGAAATTAAGAAGGAAACAGGATACTGGTGGATGTGTAGATAGTCAATGCTGGTTCATCAAAGTGCTGTAATTAGACATGGCAAACATGGTACCATCCCCTCAACTACATGTGCATGTCGCATGTACATGAACTCAGTATTATGTTATAGCCAGCCATATTTAAATTTTTAGTGCAGGAAAATTGAGTAATGGCGAACGGAGGGAGGGAGTCTCGCTGGTCACTGCCGGGGGGGGTTTACAGAGGCCTGCTTTAGGGGATTCCTGATTGCTTTTTCAGTGATTTTTTTTTCCAAATTGATTACGAGTTCAAATTGTTTTAATTCTAAAAGGTAAAAATATGAAATTTTCATAGTGACTAATTTAATTTCTGGGATTTTTAAGGATTGTTGTGCCAGTCGGTGGGCTGTTTTATCAAGCTTAGTGCTGGATGGTAGAACACAGTGGTAGAGATCCCCAACTGGTGTCGACTGGCGTAGCTAGAACACCATGTGTACTAGCAAAGAAGCTGAAGTGAGCCAATCTTCTGTTTAATTCATGTCTCATAAAGAGGCAAACCTAAATTATTCAACTTAATGTTGGGAGATTAAGGAGAAAGAATAACCGTCAGTAGTTCCTGACAGGCTGTTACATGTAGGCTGGATAAGAGGCAACAGCTTAATATTATCCATGAGTAATGAAGGAGTACTGTACACCGTACAGTGGTAGCTGTTTGTGACCCACTAGAGACTGACATCATTGAATGGCTACAGCTTTCATCATCACTCATTAATGTGATAAGGATTTCAAAGAAAAGATTCTTAAAAATTAGCAACATCTAAATCTTTTCCATCGGAATGACCTAAACTATACAATTTTGAAAATTTACAGTGACTGTCATTTTGATCCTTGCAGAGTCTTTCTCAAAAGAAAAAAAATCCAAAAGATAAAAATTCCAGGTTCTCTAAGTTTAACACAGTTGTTTCTGATAAAATAAATAGATTCATTGGCTGCCTATGTGTAGTTGGTAACCAGGATCAGGTTAAGGCTGCTGTTGGGGTGAATTTAACGTTACCCTGGGCATGTGCCAATCATTCACACCCTCAAGTCAAAGTGCATGAGTTTGAAATGAATGTCAGTGTTAGTTTCTACTCCCAATACAGTCGGTTTGATTCAACCCTGTTCCTTCTTCACAATAGCTTCTCTTATGATTTCTCTCATCAGGAAACAAAGTAAAACACCCTTCCTCTCCCCAGAGGATGGCAACACTCATGCACAACCAGACCAACCTCTCAACATGAATTCAAAGTTCACAAGAAATTCCTGGTGAAACATAAAATACATGTACTACCTGAAGTGAAACCATTAAAACGGGCCAGGCTAATTCCAAACGGAAGTAGAAAATTTGATAGTTAGTGGGACAATGTCCGCTGTTATAATTACCACTGATGCATGTACCGGGTTGGTTGCCTGGATGTGTGTGTGTGCTTTCCTCCTAAGGGACTTGCAAACCTGTGCTGACTGCTAATGCTGCATGATGATTATTGAGCATTGCCGTTAGGAACAGGAAAAGATGCATGTTTTTCTAACAATTTATGGCTGACACAGAGCAACTTATTACGGTGAGGAAGATGCAGATATATGATAACGACATGAAGATTTATCTTTAACTCTTTTGGAATTGTATTGTGCTACAAACAAAATAATATTATACCAAAGGAAAAGTACATGTATTTCTTGATAGTCAGAGATAGTCTTGTTCAATCATTGAATAGACTATGCCTGGAATATCCAGTATTTGAGATCATCTTTGAGAAGTACACGTACGTATACAGAGTGATAGAAAGTAACTACAGAGAATGAACACAGTCTTATTCCTGACAACATTAGGATTCTACACATAGTCTACACCACATGTTTCTGATTCTACAGCCATGCGGTCACACCTAGTGATATGTCACCTTCTATCAGCTTCACTCCTTTACAAACAATTGGAAGCAGCTAATTAGGGACAGTCTGAGCTCACTGATGAAACAGGAGTTCACTCCCAAACCTTGACTGTTCACAGAAAAAAGTAATAATTCAAAGCTTCTGGTATGGCACTCGGGGAAGGTTTTGCCCACACCAAAAATGACTTGGCAGTTTCTAGTGATTAGCACAAGCACTGGATCTACCTCTAACACCAGAAATTATCTCTTCCTTCAGCAAACGTAAAAACCTAAAAATAATTCTGGGTTTTAATTTTTAAAGGAGTTTGTGGGAAATTTGAAGATCAGAAGCTTTTGAACTTCCTACTCTGGTTACAAGAACGACTAACAGATTAATATGTAGACAGACAAGTTGTCTGGGAGTTACATGTAGGTTATTGAAAGACAACAGAAGTTGAGTGTGCCCATTAAATGCGCTGATAAAAACAGAATCATATCTTCTTCCTCCCTAAATAAGCATTGGCGTAGCTATGGGGGAGGGGGGATGATACCCCTTTTGAACTCCCAGGTGGTCCTCCCCCCAATTTCACCTGTTATCAGATCAATTTGACTTTTTGAAATAACAGTCTTCTGCTTATTGTGATTTAAGACAAAGAGAAATTAATTTCATGTTCATTAATGCCTCAATTGTGATATTAAATTCCCCAAACTCAAAACTGACGAAGAAATAAAACAAGACCTCAAACAGAACAATTTTGCCAAGAATAAAAGTGCACCTTTACAAACTACTGCAATTCAAATTCTGATATCTTAAATGCAGGCACATGAAGTGTACCAGTACAGAATTGTTACTGAAGAATAAAATGCCAGTCTGCTAGACTGACAAGCAAATTTATTGAGGGAAATAATCACTGGCAAACACCCATCACTTTACGTCAGTGGATTTCATCAAAAACAAGTCTTAATGCATTACCACTAACGCAAGTAACACATAATCAATAATCTGTTAAGATGGTTGAAGCATAGACAGTGAACAGGTGTAATAACATTGAGTTTGTCTGTCAATGTCAAGACACCAGGTGGAAGCAGATTGTTGAAGGATGCATCTTGGAATGAAAAAACCCTGCAATGTCATCAACCAAGTTATACCATCAACCCTCAAAATGACGCCTTGTCAGCTACTGCTCAAAAATTGTTTCATCAAATCAATCAAGACACCTGTCATAAAGCATATAACATACATGTACATGTACATGCATGGTGACGAACACAAAAACACCTTGCAGGGCATCAATTCAATAAACAATGGCATCGAGTGATAAGTGGCTAATGCATGTAATACTCTTGAAATTATCCAGTCTGGTCTGGTTAACTGAATGTGGAAGCAAACAATTACACAATTCAACAACGACCTTTTCATTGTATAAATCGAAACAAATTCATAGTTCGGAAAAGAAAAGACCACAGGCCACAACAAAGGCAAACTAATCAATTGGAGAAATCAAATTCTTTCAACTTAGAAAAAATTCAATGAAAGACACAGGAAATAAGTAGATGTTTCAGTCCAGTGCAAACAGCAAGTACAAGTATCATCGCTGGAAACCAATAACTGAATTAATGCTTGGAAAACCGGTAGATATTAGAAAACAACAGTGAAACAGTTTCTGGGGCAAGTTGAAATGGCTGATCTAATTTCCTTAGGCTTAGCTCTACCTGATGTTAGATTACAATCACCTGCACACAAGACGAAACTGAAGTGAAACTCATGGGTCGACAGGAAACTCATTAATGTGCTATGAGGTTCCATGTGAGTCTGACACAGTAACCAACTTGTTCGTGACAGTGAATAAGATCTAAATGTTGGTTGGTGTATAAGGTCTGGGGCCAAAACACGTGCATTACCTGAGTACTTGATGTGGGAAATCCATGAACTTGGTGGGCGCGGCCACAAGATTGGAAAAAAGAGTGTGTTTTCTAACTTGGAGAAGCAATCCTTATAGATGAGGACTGGGATACTTGTAAGTCAGACATGACTTTTCCATCAAAATCTAAGGTGAAAAAGCCTCAGTCCATTAAAGAAACAATCATTGTTCATCACTCTTGAAAGTTATCAAATGTTTCCATCTCAGTCTAGAAGTCGAGTCATTTGCTTCACTGTAAAATGCTACCAAAATTCTTCTATGTTGTGGGCGAAGGGCAGGAGGAGATTTGGATGACCACAGATAAGTTAACCATGATGCTCCTGTATTGTCATGCTTATACAGTGCTGTCCCTCATACCAATCATCTTAAAGCAGGGTGGAGAGAGGCAAGCAGGGTAAAGTGACTTGCTCAAGGTTACAACATATGTGTACTATCAGCTGCTGGATTCCAACCTCTACCTAATTATCAGGTGTCACAAACCCTCCATGCACTACGCCATACGCTGCATTCAAATTTCCCTTGTGGCCAAACATATCAACTACTCCAACCCTCCTACAGGCCCAATTCTTTCAACAAGTGTACTCGTTTTGTCCTGGATTTAGGAGGTTATTGCTTTTACTTCCAAATACTGGTAACAACTGAGAGTATTTTCAAACTGGTATAAGCCCAAATCAGTCAAGGGAACCACTTGATCCCATTCCCTGATAATAGACCGATTGTGCCCGCCAAGGCATGTGACCTATAGTGGGTTTCAAACAACAAACATGGCGTACTCCCATAACGAAGTGCATTTTAAGTGTTGTTTACCAAAATAAAAGGTAAATAACACTTTTGGTAAATAACACTTACATGTATGACACACTTTGCTGTGGGAGGACACCCGTGTTAATTGATGTTTGATACCCACTCTAGGTCACATGACTTACTGAGCATAGTCAGTCAATGCCAAAAGACCAAATCAGTGATAGATACCAGATACTATGATTCCATAAAAAGGCACAAGACCGAACCAGCGATGGGTACCAGTTGCAAGTAATGTACACCTTTAATTCCTTCAATACAGACTGACATTAATCCCAATGACAACTCAAAGAGGGAAACCAGTTAGTACCATACCCTGACAAAGTAGCATCACACCAATATATTCTTTGACAGTAACCAGAAAGCAACCTCAAATAATTCTTCATGGTACTCTTCAGTTAAATCTACCTGACATAACGGAAGGTCAAATCCACACCTTAAAATGAAATCTCACCTACTCTGAAACCTAGCCATCTTCCCCTTCATGCCTACAGTGGATCTGGCCATCTTCCCCTTCATGCCTACAGTGGATCTTTCATCGATGCACAAATTGCAAATGCTGGATGAAACCGAACTGGATTTAGAACTGTGGCAACCAGTTCACCCGTGACAGGAAGTAATGAAACATTGACACACTGACAATGTCATGCCTAGTCATGGAGGAACTATAACTGTCTGTTTCTTGTCACATCATCAGGCCAATTAACCAAAACATACATGTACTCTCCTTTCATAGATACTTGTTTGGGAATTTGTAAAGTTAAGCTAGAAGGCTTTGCTTACTAAAAGAACTTCAGTAAGACTAACAGGTGTAAGCCTCTTATTATCTCTGACACTACACAATTTACAGATGAATAGGGCAGATCTTGTGCTACATCAGCAACAATTCTATAGTTTCTACCACAGATCAAAAATACAAAGAACTGTATTTTAAAGCATAAGTGAACATTCATTTTGTGTTGTTTGTTGACCAGTGTAGAGTACAAGTAGGTCTGAAAAATACAGGTGCTTATGAAAGGATGGTGTCACCTGCCATCCTTAAAGTCATCTGTCAATGTCACTCTTGCCCCTGGCAATGTCAACTGTTGATGCTTGCCTCCAAAACACTTATGAATTTATGAATAATGACAAGCCAGTGGACAACTTAAAGATTCCAGCAGGTTCCACTGTACATGGATTCAAACAAGGGATGGTTAACAGTTTATTAAGGATACTACTGGTACCCATGTCACAGAAACCAGCAAGAGATGAAAGTGAACAAGAATACACAAATAATAAGCTTGTATTTATGAGGCAAATGTCAGTTGGAGTAATAAGTAAAAGATTTAGCTGAGGGAAAATGAACCATTACAATGAAAATACATGAAAACATATCAAACCCTTTTGTAATAATACTGTACATCTTAAAGTTGGCACTGAAATAAAAAGGACTTTGAATTAAACAAGGAATGCCAAGTTATGGATCCACATGTACTTGATAAAATCTATCCCAGCATACCTTGGTCTCCAGTGCATGACATTCACTAAGTAGATTGCTGTTCTCTTGCTCCAAGTTGCTGATGTGAGTCTGGCACTTCTTCAGATCATTCTGAAACAAAAATCAATCTGCGTTTAAGAGCACATCTTCACCATGACATCTCTGTTTCTCAGGCACATTAGGCTATGGACGTGACCAAAATCACCATCAAAGTAATTCAATGGTTTATGTGAATTACATCAAAACTTGGTATCTATGACTAGAACTTGAGGAGAGATTTTGACTCCATTCACAGTGATTAGAATAGGCACCACCTCCACTAGCCTAACACCAACCTCCAGAGTCTGTACCGTCGCGCTGTGTTCTTCCTTCATCTGCTCCATCTTGGTCTTGTACTCCATGACACTGTTCAGCATGCCTTGCATCTTAGTCAGGTCTTGCTGGAGAGCCTCCAGTCGTGTCTTGTAGGTCTCTCCTTCAAGAAGAGCATCCTTCAGTCGTTTCTCAGCATCTAGTCGTGATTGTCGCTCCTCAGCCAAGTCTCGCATGATGGCGTCCCGTTGCTGGAGGCAGAAAAAAACAAATCCAACAAATATTATGCTAATTATTTTATCACATGGGTGTCTGATCTTCATTTGAATCTCTTCAGGTAACAATGTGGTCAAGACCACACAGGAATATGATGGAATTTTGCATTGGAGCGAAACCTTGAAATAAGAACAATATGGAGGACATGTGTGATAGTCATCTGTTTCTAATTTCCAGTTGGAATTAACAAAGCAAATATGACTCAAAGAGGGCTGGGACATGACACTCTCTTCCCTCCGCTGCAATTTGCTGCAACAACTTCCTTGTATTCAACCAGTTTCATGTACCTTCTGCATGTAAATCAATTTACCTCCACTATCCCCTAAATTTCTTCAATTGTCAAATCCTCATAGGCCTTTTCAGTCTTCACACAGCTATTAAGTCAGCCAAGATGAGTGGTAAGAGTTTCTGAAGGTTATCAACCAGTTGACATTTCTGGAGTTCTGATATCAATAAATCTGTCACTTTTTCTAAAAAAAAATTGAGGCTACCCATATGAAATATCCTTCAATTGCAAGCAACATTTTAGTTTTTCATTTGCCACATTCTTTAAAGCTTGACTTGGTGGTGTGTGGATCTACTTGAACACATCCTTCAACTGGAGGGCAACCAAGCATCTTAATTTCCTCCCCAGCCAAACAAATATTGCGCTATTACTGCACTTCCTGTTTCCAGTTGTCAAATATTGCAGCACAGCTGAAGCTCTAAGGATTACAGCATCAGCAAAAGTATGCCAGGAATCAAGTGTAAAAACATAATTCACTGGTGGCAAGACCATCTGCTTTGGATGTGCCATCAAGCAACAAGACAGATGCTGTCACAAGATTGGATTTGCCGATGGACCGCATATCTCTCATAAAAATTACAGGTGAGACCTTACAAGGTTACAAGCTCAATGACTAATAATTGAATATTTACAAGTCCTTCCCCTCTGCTTGAGAAAGATTTCAAATTAGTATTCTCGATCTCTTTGTAGAGGACGAATGGCCCCCCTCGCTTTGCAAGGCCAAAGTGGACAGACACCTTCAAATGTGATAAATTTTGCATGGCCATTTTACTTTCTGGTGATGAAAATTTTAAAAGCCTGTCCATGGCTCAAGGGAGATTTATGTAAGCCTTTAACCAGACTGGACACTTCCGCAAGGTTATTTTCAATTATTTCATCCTTTGCCCTCCAGTGAAAGTGAAACTGTCAAGTCCGATCTCATCCACACTTTAACTAATGGAGGGACAAGTCAATTTTATTAAATTTTGAGGTGTCTGTCCATTTTGTAAAGGTAGACCACCTTAACCTTTGCAACATTTGAGCCACTCATGAAATGAATACTCAGATTTAGGAGTTATTACTGCTATTTTGCTTTTGTTCTTGCATATTGATAGGTAAAAATCTTTCACATCAACAATGAAGGTTTTTCTCCGAATGGGAAACAACTTAGCCACATCTGCAAAACATGCTCCATTCTCAAGTAAATTCATTGGGGTACAATTTTGGCAAATCTCTTCAATGAATTGCTCATTACAGTATAGTTAAAAGTTTTGAACATAAATCATACTGTTCTTGTGTTCAGCCACCTCCTGATGACATAAATTCACATTATAATTGCAGCAGATGAAGTAACGTTTTGTGCTGACACTACTGACTTTCTTCAAACATTAAGAGACACAAACCCAAGTTGGATTAACAAATGCTAACTCTTGGTGGTCACGTCATCAAGATTTGTGCAGCACTTCTAACTGCATCGTTGCTTTTTCAAAACTCTGAGAAAAGATGTATGTTGCAGAACGAATATTGCACCTGCTTGTGGCCCAGGGTAACACACTCTCAACCTCCACAGGTTATTTGGAGCCTCTGTGTGTGTTCAAACTCAGTGGGTAATCACTCAAGAGCGTGGACATTGCAAGTACAGACATTGAGAGGCAAGCTGTTAAAAGGCCCTCCATGTTTAGACATCAAGAATCCCAGCATGTCATCCAGCATAAAGTAGTTTAGAAAGCTAAAAAGCAACTACATGTACTTTTCAATTCTGTTCTACATGTTGAATGTCATCTTTGTGAACAAAAGCCTGACAAACAAATCTTGACCGTGATCAAAAACTAAAGATTAATAAGATCATACTGATATTTCACAAATAGTCACACCTGGAATATCAAACTTGCTACATTAGAATAATCTGCAAGATTGTAGACTCACTTTGTTGATTTGTTCACCTTGACTTTTTCATAAAAATCCATTTCATTTCGCATAAAAGACATGCTACTGTCAAAAAATAGTTTTATCCTGATCATATAGATATTTGTCAAAAGCTATTCTTCTGCTCAAGACTAAATACTAACTCTTAAATATTTAATTATCTGTGAGAAATACCCCTGATAATCGCCATTTAAAAATTAAACAAACCAGCTGCTTACCTCTGCGTACGTAATATCCATCTTTGCAGTTTTTGTGAAATCCACAAATCTACAACATAAAGCTCATGGTTCCTCAAGAATTAAAGGGTCCAAAGCCCACTCCCCCTCCCACTGACACCAGACTTACGAATCTACGTCCTGTTAACCCCCTGCCATCCTTAGGTACTGACTAAACCAAGCAGGATTGGGTTAGCAGTAAGCCAGGCCCAGAGTCGGTCAGATCCACAAGCTCGGCTCGGTCATGGACAGGGTCTATTACAGGATAAGAGTCAATCATCGTAACAGGGGAGGCCAGTGTGTGAGAGTATAGGGTCCAGTCACTGCCACTTCCTGCATAATCCCTCTGTCTCACCGCACAGTTGCTACAACCGTGCACTATGGGTTTGTTTTCCTTCTGGTGAATCGACTCTGTCTTAAGCCCTGGCTTGGAAAGAGAAGGATGGATCATACTCGAGTAAATGTCAATGCACTAGAGATTAATTTAATTTTGTAAATAAATAATGATTAATTTTAATGGTATGAACTTGAAATAAGAATTGGGACAATCAAGATTTTGTTGGAGAAGTCAGCACCTCATTTACAAAGTATGACCAAAACAAAATATGAATTGTTACACAAAAATATGTTATATAACCAAAAGAATACAGTTTTATCAAAACTACACAATTCTTTCCACACAAATATGCACATTCAATAATATCACTGACTTTGATGCAAGACTTTGACTACCACAGAATGACAAAATCATTGATACATTTTTGCAGTGCATTTTAAAGTGAAAATTTCTGTATCCCTCTGATCCAGGTTGCTTATAAACAAAAACCCCTCTCCTAAGACAGAAGTCAAGGTCTGCTCTCAACCATCAGCACAGAAGGAACTTCCAACCAGAAGCATTAACATCCCTAAGAAATGAACAGGTCACTGCCATTTCCTGTCTGAATTAGACTAAACTGAAGGGGTTGTGTTCAGCCTATTTATCGACTAATTTGATAGTTCCCCTGCCATGCCCTCCTCCCCTGGGGTCACAGACGCTACTACAGAGGTTTTGGGGTCATCTCTATACACAGACAAAATACACTAAAAATAGTTTTGTCAGAGCTCCAAATGGGAGGAGAGAGACAGCTGGAATGCACTGACTCAAGATCGGTTGGTTGCCCTACTCATCCTTCTCAGTAGGAAGTATTAAACTCTACTAGGACTGCTGAGAAGCAATACATGTAGGTAAAATGTTTCAAGGACACAGGGCATTTTCAAAGCTTGATGCAAGGATCTAAGTTCATGTCTTCTACAATGAGCTGAGACAAAGCACAATACCAACTGTGTTTAAGACTGGGTGTTTAGTGTAAACAACTTGGGGGTTACAGGTTCAAATCCAGCTGCTGGACATGAGTTGTGGCCTCAGGCAAGTCACTGTATGTCAACTTACTTAGAATTATTCACCAAAGAGTATAACTGAGTACTGGCATTAGCTGGGGAAGTAACCTTCAATGGGATTAGAAATTTATACTCCAAGTCATAATAGGCCAAATCGTCTCATATCAAAGCTGTGATTGCTCCATCAAGAAGTAAGGTTGATGCTCTCATGAACTGAAACAGGTGGGCCACTCAAGGCATGGGCAATAGATGCTACAGAGAACTGGTCAAAGCCTGAAGGAAAAGCCCAAAGATAGAGTATAAACTCTGAACATCATTGACCTCCCAGGTAGACCTTGTTCACACTTACATACGTGTATGATACCTGTAGTAATGGTTGATGCATTAAATTGGCGGGTGCTAAGTGGAGTGCGGCAACTGGCACAAGAGGGAGACGCAAAGGACTTGACAGTCACCATGCGCGTAGCGGTATACATCCCGTGGTGATGAATAGAGAGGCTTGGCCAGTCACCATGCGCGTAGCGGTATACATCCCGTGGTGATGAATAGAGAGGCTTGGCCAGTCACCATGCATGTACTGGTATACATCCCGTGGTGATGAATAGAGAGGCTTGGCCAGTCACCATGCATGTACTGGTATACATCCCGTGGTGATGAATAGAGAGGCTTGGCCAGTCACCATGCATGTACTGGTATACATCCCGTGGTGACGAATAGAGAGGCTTGGCCATCACATGAAGGTACATGTAAAGTCCACTCAAAGATCAAATACATTTGCACATTTTCAAATATGTCTGTCTTTAAGTTACACACCCAATGTGTATTTAAACAAGAGCCCCGCACCTAAGAAACCTTAACTGTCCTCAGTCATCTACCTGTTAGAGAATTGAGGACTGTTAGGGTAAAGGTTGTCTGGCCTAAGCCCAAACGATATCGTAGGTGTAGCTACCTGTTGTAAAGTGCCTTCCTTACGAAGAAAAGAGCCCACAATGCATGCAAACCATTTGTGCATAAAGTGTAAACAGCCACTCACTAACGAAACATCATGTTTTTAATAATATTATTATGGTATTGCATGTCCTCGACAAAGAAATGCGTGTAAATCAATAACCATTTTCCAATCAGAACATTGTTCTGTTCAGGAGTACATGTACTTGAAATGAGAAGATGGATGGATTTAATCCACCAGTGAACTTAAACTCTAATCAATAAATAAGACATGGGAAGCTACATGTACATGTATTCCCTGTCAACAATACCCCAGAGAACAAACATATCAAGCAGACCGTGAATGCCTGGAGCTATGATAGCTTCCTGAAACTAAGAGATGAACTACATGTCACCACCAGACACTGGTGGAGATGCCAATGACTAATGTGATCTACGAGCTGGAGGAAAATCTCCTTATTTCCTCATCTTCCTTCCTTAAGTTCTTCCTCTTTACAAAGACCAGACAACTTTGAAAAATTAACGGCACTTTTTCAGTTACTCAAGAGGGCGTCTGTGGTTTGACACCTACAAGTGGAGGTGAATTAAAGATTACATTTCCCTTTGTTTCTTCCCAAATAAACTTAGAAGACTCAACACTCTCATCTGTGGAGCAAGTGAGTTTCACGAGTTGCTAAAAGATCAACTGGCAGAGCAGGCAGAATTACAATCATATCAGTCAAAAGTCATCACATTCCAGTCACACGTCATTTACTCTTAAACTGATTCAATAATTTCTGACAAAGATATTCCTTTGTCATTGCTCATATCCTTAGTTCAGACCTGATTTGTGAACTGGCTTGCAAATTGACTTGTGATTGATTGTGACTGACTGGATTGCAAATCTGTAAGCAGCTACCAGCTAGGTCTAGCAAAGATGAGGAGTGGATTTGGCTTGGGCGGTATTTCGGTATTACCAAATAGCGCATTTTTAAAAAAATACCTAACAATACCGATATGTTCCCACAAACCTCTTAAGATGAAAGCAGACAAGTATATCCACAAAAGTGACTGCATACTTTGTGGTTTCAGTCACCCAGCATCTGTTTGTATTGACTCTACTGTCTTTGGAGAGGAGATAAGACGTAACGTGATACTTCAGCATGCAGCCATCAACCCACCTATCAAAAGGTGTTGTTTTCCTATTGCTGCCGTCGAGTTTGCAGTTTTGGAATAGCTTGTAGGCAGTGTTTGTTGTATTGCTCACCGGCACATATCACAGCCCTATCTTCACTCGCCCACTGCGGCGCAGCCGCCTGTGCACGAGATAGTCGCTGAAGAAGCATGATGTAATGAACGAATATTGCGATTGGATAGCTGTGTCTTGCCAAATGTACGTCATGAAAACACACAGTCTCAGAGGCGGGTACGCTAAATCTTTTTGCAGCAACATGAATAATTCAGTGTTGGGCAATTAGTGGGACTCTTGTGATGCGAGAATAGTCAAGCGAACCTTTTGGGGCATATTTTTATCGGAAATGGTGTGGGAATTTTTGTTTTGGCGTTTGTGTAATCAATGTAAAATATCATGGATTTTTCAATAACGCACTATGCGTATCATGACGATAGGAAACTGACAAACGATGTCTGTATATCGCGTTGTAAGCATGCGTGACACATATGGAGGGGCGGGTGATAAGCCTCGTGTTGTGGCCGGAAATTTTGTGGAAACATGCTCGCTTGAGTACAAGCAGTACAATCTCAAATTAAATTCATGAACACAGAAAACTTGAACATAGACATGAGATCAAGTTTTGTGAATGAACCTGCAGAAAAATTTGTGATGGCAGTGTTTTTTCGACTTGCATCTATAGAGCTGCATTCGACTAGTGGAAGGTACGACCTTTTCAAGCTGGCAGAAACTGTACACTGACTGGTTGCTACATTTCCATCATGCCTTCATTGGCAACGGTTCGGCCTGGTAGGAACCAGTGTGGTGCACCGCCCATTTGTTTTCACCACTGCGATTCGCAAACGCTTTATAAATGGGTCATTAACAATGGTTATTCAGGCAACGGAGTCACAAAAACCTTTTGTGGTACCACTGTACTAGGAATTTCATACAATGCGATTTCGCTGTAACAGATTTTCTCCCCAAAGAAACATGCACATTTTTGCTGGGACCACAGATTTGTGTTTGTTATAATCAGAATTTGTTACAACCGATTTTGTAATAACGAGAGTCGACTGCCGTGCAGCAGAGTTTTCTGGAAGCCACCTTACTATTGCACACGCGCAGTGTTAGGGCGCAGCTAAGAGGAGCAGCCATTGCTGACCGGCACGTAATCATTACAATAACGCTCTGTCTCAGCAAGTACCAACTTGACCACAGTACACGTGCAGATTTTCACAGCGTACGAGTGACCACACAGATAGGAATCATGGGGCAACAAATTTTAATTCTTTCATTTAAATAATATTTATTTGAAATCAAATGGACAGATAAATTATAATACTTATTAAGTTTAAGGGTTTTGTGATGTGAAAAAACACTTTATGCTGGCCCCTAGTTTTGCTTGTGTTTTGCCATTGAATGCATCGCCGCTGCTGTTTGATGACGTATTGCCTTCTGCAATGAATACTGCGGTATTAGTAAATACCATGGTATTTTTTCACGGATACCGCGGTAACGAAAAAGGCAATACCGCCCAAGCCTAGAGTGGATGTACATGTAGCAACCGAGTTGAGAGTTTGGTGGATATGAGTCTGAATAACTGTAAAGTCCCCCAACTGGTACCTACCAGATTGTTGTCTGATTTGGTCTTGGTGAGCTCTCGTTGAAGACGAGTCACTGTCAACTTCTCTCTGCAATTTGATAAAACCAAAATGTGGAAAGTGAATTAAAATGTTGTCAGCCAGCAAAATTGATAACTTGAATTCTGCCAACTGTCATGGACCAGTACTGTACTGATGCAAAGCCTGGAACAAAACAATGACAAAGATGGAGCAATCCAGAAATGGAAGTAAGTTCTACTTTGCAGGTATACATGCAGTCACACGACCTTACGTTTCGAAGCTGTTTTAGTAACTGTGCACACCACAATGTCAACCCTCGCTGCTTTGACCACAATTCCTCACATGCTCCAGCATGCATGAATTCCTGCAAAGGAAAGTTCCCTTGTCACAGAGTCTGGCAATTTGAAACCAGGATAGGAAACTTACAATGCCTCAACATACACTGCAATCCAACTGTGTACATGTACATGTATGTAGACATATAAATCTAAGCCAACGGCTTGGAAGGTTGAAGGGGGAAATGTAAACCCATTATGTGCAATTTCAATGGGAAATCTGCACTCCCTAGTTTCCATTGACGAACTTCACAAAAGAGTCATTTTCCTTTCTTCCAGGGGCGAGTAATCTCAAGAGACTAGTGAGATCAGAGTGAAGGGATTAATTAATAATGCAATAAGGGTCAGTGATTGATGGCAGGAGAATAGGTTATTAGAAAGCAGTTTGTGGTTACAGTCCTAGGAATGAAGGAAAAGTGCAAGGCAACCTCCCTAAGAGGTTGAGTTACAGTACAAGGTAAGGACCATGGATGACAGACGATACAATGCCAGACAGTCCATGTGAAGACTCAGTCACAGATTGTCACGTACAGTACATGTACATGTAGGTACATGTACATGTACATGCATATCCATGGGGCAAGCTCCATACTGTCACTCTACTCAAACCCTAGCACCTTATCCTTAGTAAGAAACATGTACTCTGCCTAAAAAGTGGTATTAAAAGTATAATCATTGGAACAATTTCTACATGGACTGTGATTTGAATTTCTGTAGATGGTACATTTGGCATTTTCTTTTCGTAGATAAGATCATGTTAGACAATTTCATAATGTAATAGATGTACTGGTATATGTCAGTAACAGACCCCACCTTTTTGTCAGTTGCATGATACTGTACAAAGCTGCTCAGATACTTCAAAACGTCCTTTCTCAAACTAAAATGTTCATGTACCGGTACACTAGTTCATTATTCAGCCTCTCTGAACAGTAGGTACCAGTCTACATATACAGCACATGTAGACCGAGGCATTCAGCCAACCCTGTGCACATCTGTGTGTGTATCCAATGCAGTATATATTCAGCTGTCAGCTTGGCTACATGTACATTTCCACACAACACCTATGTAACCCCAACCTTGCCAGACACAGGGCATTGTTCTTTAGATCCTAAGGGTCCAATCATTACCATCAATACTGCTAATTAACAGTTTGCCCGGGCTGGCGAATCCAGTGCTGAAAGCCAGCTATTGATCCCGAGATTATTGATGAGGATTAAATAGGCCACATCTAACGATTGTTCGTGCCTCAACTCCTCCCTGTGTTTAGCCACTTCAAAGAAATTAACAGGCACTCTCGGCAGTTGATGTATGAGCACATCTGCTCAGGTACAGCTTACAATGCCTGCCTTCAAGCTGGTGCAAAAAATAACACATCTTAATACTCCGGTCACATCCTAAAATAAAGTTGGGAGAAAAGTCCCCCTAAGTATAGTAAAAAAAAAATCATTTTTCAAAAACAAGAACAAATGTTTGTTCCTTTTTGTCATGGGGGCCACGGCCACCACTGTACCCCTCTCAATGAAAACACACATCTCTTTAACCGCTAGTGGCTGTGACTTGTTGAAGTGGACGCACATCAATACATGCATGAGCGTAGTGCCAGTTTAGTAATGGTGTTTCCTTAGATAAGTAGTCTGAGTCAATCGTCGGTTCTGCATATGTTCCTAGAATCTTCCTAGAGACTCAAGAACAAACTATCTCAGTTATAGTTGGCTTCATGCACACTTTTTTTTCCTCTGGTCACTAATTTATCATCCAATTATTGGTACTGAACTTCTAAGAAGCAACCTACTATGCACAGGAATTGAAACAAATCTGTGGAATTGTACTTTCCTCCAATGGCTACAGATTGCTTGAATCTATTTGACTTCCAAGACACTACACCTGTCCTTGATTGTTGGAGGATACAGATGCTGAATCAGATTACATAGCTGGCAATCTTTCAGACTTCCACAGTCCTCATTACACTGCTAATCCGAATTTAAACCTTGAGCACTCAGCTTGTGTAAGGATAGGCTAGCTCCTCTAAAACTGATTTCTGGCTTTCGTAATAATGTCATGCATTCCTTAACAAGTTTGATGTCAATCAGCATTATACCGCGTATGTAAGTTACTACAGCCTGAACTTTGGCAATCTGACAAGCCTGGCTGGCTTGGGATCATCTTGATGACATGTGCATTGTACATGTACATCCCAAAGCACTTACATGTGCAGCAAGGCACCTGTTTCTTGTTGTATAACCTGTATTCTGAGACCACCTGTCCAATGTGACCACCTGTCTATGTAGCCAACTGTCCTGTGACTACCTTTTTATGGTGGCTCCCTTTACCTGCTTGTAGTAGTCACCCATCCACCATTGGGACTAATCCATGGTCACTTGTCTATTGCCTCAGCAATGGTCACTTCAAATTTGTTAAGGGCTATTCACCAAACAGGAATTCCTCATATGGACGTGTAATACAAAAATCCTCTCTTTAGAAAAGGTTCATTCTACAGAATATGACACAGCACACATTACAGTAGACACCGGGACCCAGACCATTCGCTGTATCTCCTATTTTACTCTCTTTCAGTCATTCTGCATAATACAACAGCACCCTTCAATTCTTCACGGACCACCCACATATCAGAGTAAGACCATGGTTCCAAAGCCACTCCAAACATCAGCCGTGGACCATACAATTCCTTGCAACCAGCATCTGTGAATATCTGCAACAACACAGCAGCTGTGAATATGAAATGGATTATTCATAATTTAACTCACACAGGAACCACTCACATTGCTCAGGAATTCACTCAGGTGAAGCTTGGATCTCAGTCTGGGCGCCTTGGATGTGACACCAACTCTCTCATCCTCAAGAGGTTTTCCTCTAATGCTAATAAATCCTGAGGCACAATGGTGAATTGCTGGCCAGTTTGCTTAGTGGAGCCTTCAAAATACAGTTCCCTACAGAGATGCATCAAAGCTTTCCTATGCTACATGCCAATATGATGGTCACCACACCTCACTGTTTTCCCACATCATCACCCGACAAGATTTATCAGCAAAGTGGTAAGAACTCTGCAGCTTCAGCACTGCATGTCCCTTGGTTTGTCCCCTTCCATTACTGTGTTAGCCATGGCTGATTGGACAAATCAACAATACAAGACACTGATGCCTCAGACACAACAATACCTTCCAATGATTGACCCAAATATGGCTTTCGACTTGTGCCAGTCACCACCTATGCTTTACAGCAGGAAATACAACTTAGGCAAGAATAAAGCGCTCCACTGTGGCATTCTATATGAAACTGAAGCAAGTCTATTACCCGTGAGGGTTTGCAGGTCTGGGGAACAATGGAAGAAGCCTAGGGGAGCTGTCCCGATGTAATTGAGTTAGACACACCTGAATAACCCTGCAGAAGATGGGCTGGCCTCTGAAATAGGATTAGTCTAGGGAGGGTGAATTGGAAAGGAAAAGGTGGGACTACATAACAGAGTAGAGAACTGACTGGGTATCTAATTCTTGCATTGTCTGTCAATGCTATCGATGGCTGACTTGGTTTACCAAAAAGCCAGCCTACCATGAAACCATTATAGCAATAAACTGTGAAGCCAAGCTGAAGTACAATCGTATCTGTCTTGACAAAACTCACAGGAGTTGAAAGGACATTAATCATTTGCTTTCCAAAATGCATCTTACCAGGGCAAACAAACCAGTCATGATGGAACTGTCACTGTACATTACACGTATTCCTCATTACTGGCCAGGGGATTTTTTAGGAATGGTGGAACCTCCATTTTTCAGTCTCCCGCTGATTTTAATTGGACAGAAATTGCCAATCAAGGAAAGCAGCGTTAGATAGAGAGGCAACTCTGGTGATTAATTGGCAAAGGATCGCTGATCACAGAATCTCTGTAAGAGGCTTTTGGGTAAAAATCAAACAAAATAGCTATCCAATTATTCTGGTGCTTGGAGTTTTTCTAAACAAAAAAATTCACCTCTTTATCAAGGCTGCCGTACAGTGCAGACTTTTTGTAAACTGCACTCCACACAGTTGGTTGTAACAAATGTTAACGATGAATGAAACATTTCAAACAAATCAGCTGACATACAGACACATTTTTGTATAAACTGAAGTTTGAGGAAGATAAATTTTTCTCAGCAAAGTAGGGTCCTTTATGGTTTGCCAGCTTTGAAAGAAGGTAAGTACATACTGCACTATTACAAAAGTGTGACTTTAATTCAAATTTCTTTTAGAAACTACCACTTATTAAAATCCAAATTGTATAATGCATGTTTGGTGTTATGAGTCGATCAACATGATGGTGTGATCACATCGCACAACAGTTAATCTCATCTGAAATCTCTGACTTTACTTCCCTGTTTTGAAACAACTACCCACAACCGTGAACTAGAGAGAAAAACGCAATCAATCTAGTTAAAATTTTTGTCAGATAATAAAGCAATGTCAACCAATCACCAAGATCAAGCAACTTTACCCAACATGTACATGTACATGTACTTGTAAACCACTAATCTGAGGCAACACTGTTAACTGCAATGACACTCACACAAATGTAATGTGCATTCTAAACATGAGGCATGGGTATATTTTGGCAGTGTTGCCCCCTTATTAGTCAAAGAGGCATTTAACATGAGTGCTCGATCTGCATATGGCACTGAAAAAGTAACGGCTTCTAACTCTGGCCACGAAGTGTTTGGTTTGAAGCCTGCTAAACCATATCCAAAGTTTGGGGAGGAGTAACTATGCTCACCGATATCCGTTCCAAGAGAGAATAAAAGAGGACATGTTTTTAAAAGAAATTGACAGTCCTTTGCTACGAACTCACTGCAAAGGCGCACATGTTTATGCACATTTGTCCGCAATGTATGGTCTTTATGCACACGCCAAATGCGTGCAAGAACCCAGCTGGAAAACTTCGTACCAGCCTGTCTTTCCTTCTCTGGTGAGGGTGCACTTCAACTTAAGGTGGATGCGCAGCATGTATTTTAAATACAAACTGCTTTATAGTGAGGATAGACTTCCATGGGGGCTGCCCATAAAGTACATATGCTGAAGAAGGAATGGGGATTGGTGCTGTTGCATACACCATGCGTACGGAAGGGGAGGGCTTTCAAGCTAGTGCATACCATACGCAAACTTAAAATTTGCCTTTAATGAATCTTCATCATATCAACACACTTTCTTATACAAACAAATACCAAAATGAGCTTTTGTGTGTCAAAGAACCATTCAAACGCACTATCGTCCACCCCACTAATTATGCTCCCGTGTCAACGCCCATTATTAGTAAATCGCAGCATTACTCATGACACAAAAACCGGCAGTGTCTTCTGGAAGCGTACAGGTGCCCTTACCCGTGCGGAAGTATAATGTATTACATTGTAGCTACAAACGTACAACCCTGTAAAGTGTGATATTCCTTCGGTTGATGATATTTTGGGTCATTACTCTGATGCGTATGCGTACAGGAGGGGAGGTTGGAGCCACTGCGTATGGCATGTGTACAGCGGGGAGGGAGATATGAAAAGTCGGCACTTCGTGCGTACATGTACATATACATGTACTTTATGGACTGCCCCTTGTCACTAACGCAATGCATATACTTCACACATAACCCAAGTACTGAAAGCCCTCAAGCATGGTACATGTAGCAATCCTTCTATGACTGGTACAAGTATCTATCATTTCAGCTGCTGACACATCACTGACATGAGTATCTGGGATATCTGTGGATCAGACTGGGTTAATCCTCTGGTACCTTTGGGAGGTAAAGTGCAGTGGGCTTAGAGATAAATACGATGATTAAGGATAATTTGTGGGCCAAGAAGTCAAAAGGTCATGTATTACTGAATGTTTAGTCCACAAATTTTTGGTGTGCAATCTGTGAATACACCTTAGCTTGGTGAAAATCATTTTAAGAAAGTGACCTTTAAAACTTTTATTTCTGCTGGTATATACAAGAGTTATTTCAAATGTACATTTTCATAGACTAAACTGATGAGAGACCATTACTTATGGCACCATATTCATGAACAGGTTGCAATCATTCTGAACTTGAGGCATGCATGTAATTTGGCAGCTCAAATTGGTTGGACGGTTGTAATTTTGATGAGCATATGGTCAATGCATGAGTGTTCCCACCATTGGTACAGTCATGACATCGTTTCCTAATCTGAAAAGGCAAAGTAAAACAATTAACATGTTTAGCGTCCCCTTCCCCAGACTCCTTTTTGGGGCTACCTCAATTTTTATTTTTAAAAAAAAAGTTGGAATAAGTAAGTTGGAACCGCCAAAATGTCAATTAACTGATCAATTGGAAAATAAACAACTTGCAAGCCAGAACTTCTGAAGTACGTTAGACTGTTGGTGACCATGCGATGTCCATTTCAAACGTCTTTGAATGTCGCTTAAGGCTATGGCTGCAAATTGCTCACATTTCCATGGAAGTGGCGGCCATCTTGAAAATAAAAACTAAAATTCCCCACCTTCTCCCTATTTTTCAAAACATTTTTTTTTAACTTGGCCTAACCAGAGTAGTCTTTTAAGCTTACGGGATAACCTTTAACGTGTTGCAAATTCACATATGTAATATTCAAAAAAGGAAAGAAAGCTGAAACTATTCAGTTATTCAAATGTTACGCCGTGTCTGAATCACTTGGCTGTGGCTTGAAATTACAAACAAGTCTATGGTAGTGGCTGCGGCCAGTTTCCATAGAGTTGTGTGTAATTTCCAGCCGTAGCCAAGTGATTCAGACACAGCTGTACATGTATATTTATCCCACACAATTTCACCTTACATCAAAAGATAAAAACCACATAAATTCAAAGCTATCAATAATGTACTGGTACATGCACACGACTTACATGTACAACCTGCCGAAGAAAGCCATGGTGATACTTGCTAGAGACAAATCAATCTTATTGAATGTTCATCTTACATTGTACATGTAACATCAAGATACAGAAAGACAGCAACACAATACATGAAACCCCTTGCCTGAGAACCTGCATCTCTACCCACAGCTATTAAAAGCCAACAATCTTAACAGCCAATGCTCATGTGAATATTGTGTATATCCTCCTGCCGCTGGATGAGGAAGTTCCCACCTCAAGAGATCATGAGCCAATGTCAAGGACACTGCTAATGTACTGACATTAGGCCTACCCAGAAAACACTCTAACTGCAGAGCAACAAAAGGTAAGCCACCTGCTGGTATATGGGACAATGTGCATTTCTTATGCTGATAAGCACACATACTATGAGTTTATTTGGATTTTTAGCAAGGCCATGAAATTGTGGGCCCTGACACAGTTAGATCTATCCATATTTTCTAGTTTAATCTTGACAAATCCAATCTTTTTAATCTAAGCACATCCAAGGCCTAATTGTTTCATCCTACTCTGCCAAGAGTTATAAGCAGCATTCTGTCTAATGTAACTATTCCAGACTGCAAGCAGCACCATGTCCCAACATACAGGGTGTCTCCTGGTCTGTCAACTCAACCCTGTTTTTTCCCTTTCAATAAAACTCAATACAAGCTCATAATTTGTAATTGTGAAGGCTATCCACACATTCAACAGACACCTCCTCTTCAAAACGTCTTCAAGAGATGGATTTGATCAGTCACAAAAGAAAAACAGATATATGGGCTGGACTGATACTTCAGTACATGCTGAATTTCCAATCTATCTCTGTCAAATCGCTCCATGTACAACTCTTGTCTTGAAACTGAGGTACCAGTAGAATACCAGAGGTAACTCGAGGTCACAGGAAACACAAGACAAACAGCATACTGCTGTCCACCCAAGCCAAAGATTGATCATGCCAGACTATGCTACAGACAGAACTTGAAGAAGATTGATTACTGGCTAAAGATGCTCTTCCAGAGAGTCAATTAAACCTAACCAGCAGCTTCCTAGATGTAACACAATGCCTCCAATCCATGCATAATTTAATTTCTTCATTTTCCATATCGCAGAAATTTTACCCACCTCAATTTTCTCTTCTTTGAACTTTATTTGGTGAGTGGTGGCCCACTGATGTATCTGAGTCCTATACATGCATGCCTAGGCACATTCAAGTACTTGTACTTACATGTATTTCCTCCATGGAATACATGATTGTGTTCATATAACTTATAAGGACCTCGATTCTGTGAAGTGAATTAAGTTACAAGTTTATACTGGCAGCTGTCATCAAAAGTAAAAACAAGACTAAACAAAATGTATTCATGTCCTGTATGCCAATTGGCTAAATTTTCAAAGGGTGCTTGAAAGGTCTCATCTTCAAATCAACATGGGGTCCTGGCTATGAATTTTCTTACTCGTCTTATTATCCAACCTCCTTTCTGTGTAGGCCTACCCTTCTTTTTTTCTTTTTGAAACCTATTTGACATCCCGGTTGGGTTAAACATTATTACAACATTATTTTAAACTTGTCCGTGCCGACAACTGAGGGTGCTGCTGCTGTGATGTCAATCTGGGAAGACACTGTTCATTTTGATAGATTTTCTATAAAAACTGTGAAACCAAGTATATTGCAAGTATATCTGAGAAAGGGATGCTAACTGCCGTGCAAATACACAACGATGAATCAGCAAAGAGAAGGAAAGCTAGGCCAGCAAAATATGAATAATTTCAGCACTTTCAGCACAAGAGGTCTTCTTCCTTGGGTGGTATCAACCCAAAAAATTAACAGGCACCAAAATTAAAAACAGCAAAACAATAACTGAAAAAACTGCCTAGACACTTAACATCATGCAAGCATTTTTGAAATATTCTCAGCATAAGCAACTGTCCCATGATATGCATGCAACATTAGTGGGTGTGGCACATAAAGGATATATATTGAAATACATACATGTACATGTTTATTCAACTACTGTTGCCATGGTATCTACCAATTAGCATCAAGGATTTCATAGATTCATTTTGCAACAGGTAAGCCTTTAAATACATGTAACTGGCCATCATCACTCCACATTTTCACTATAAATGTGTCTTTGTTTCATCAGGTACACTTCATATTTAATATGTAACAACTGTGCCAACGTATGGACGCTAAGATACAGAAACACACTTACACTATATATGCTCCGAGCAGGAACAGAAGAGGGCGTGTTTTAAAATGAAATTGACATTCCTTTGGTACAAATTTACTGCATAGGTGTGGAAGTTTATGTGCGTTTGACATGGAGCACGCTGAGTGTGCGCAACAAATTTAGTCTGGAATGTATGGTCTTTGCGTGCACGCCCAACACTTGAAAGAACCTGGTTGGAAAACTTAGTACTGGTACTTGTACATGTACCATCTGTCTGTCTTTCCCTGGTGAGGGTGCACTTCAGCTCAGGGTGGATAGCACTGTCTTTCTAGAACTTTGTACAAATATTCATTCAATGCATTCTTTTCCCTGGTGATCTTATGTTACAATCCTGTGGGTCACAACTGTTTAAGAAAATGACTGAAGCCAACTCTTAACAATCCCTTGGGCAATGGGCAGCCTACCTCGAGGTAGATTTGTCAATGCACACATATCTATGCAGTTTTTCACAGTTTTGTTGTATAAATGAAGAACAAGCCATACAAAATGCAGGCATTGCATCACACAGAAGGTGGGACAAGGCTACAGGTTGTCCACTTTGTCACTGAATTGGTATATTAATCATTTTTGCATCTCATGTTTTGAGAACATCAATGAACATCATTTGAGTTGAGCAGAATGATGCATGGAAAGCTGTGTTTCACACAACCTAAAGTGTGTGACTATAACCAAACTGATTCAGAAAATTTTACCAGGCTTTAATTGTAAGTAGCAGAAATTTCCTTTTACCTTTTGTTTAGAGTAATGATAAAGCCTCATGCATAGCTACTTGTATGCTTCATCTTGACCTAACATAAAATCTGTGAAGGAAAATGTCTTGATATTTTTCTTGGTAAAACATAATCGAAAACACAGCTGATTAGTCCCTGACAAAAAACAAGGCCTCTGGTTAAGAAAGCACTGCATTAAGTAATGGTGTTAGCATAGTCTTAGAAAAATGCTGTGATTTGGAAATGGAAAAAATGTTCCTATTTAAGAATACCCTGTTCTCAGACTTGAATTTAACCATCCCTTTCCCTTTCAGACACAGCAGGGAGAAAAGCAGAGAATAAGATTGTCAGTATGCAGGTAATTCTTAGAGTTAAAATTTCTTCCAATTCCAGATCTATTTTTATCTCTTCATCTGTCTTCTGCGTGCCTCTTAAAACATCTCTTCTCCTTGCATTTTTCTTTATTTTTTCTCTTCCACCAAGACACTGCTCATCTCATTTCCATCATCTTCTCCCTCATCACTCCATCATTGATATTTCATCCAAACTGTCATTTGTTCTTGGGGGGTGACTCTAGGACAGTGTACTCTGGCTTTTACCCGGCACTGAAGCCTACACGGCGCTAGCAAACACAGAGTGCTGTCCTGACACGGCAGTGTCAACACGTTCATGACAATGGCTCTCTCTCATTGCAGCCACTCTTTTCCAGGAATTTCTGATGAGCAATCAAAAACTAAACAACTTAGAAAACAGTCCTTCAAAATGGTAATTTAATTTATACACACTCCAGCATGAATAATTAACCAAACACTTGATTTAGTGAATTTGATGATTTTGTCATTGGACAGGTATCAATTTTTCAATTTCTATTTTGGATTTTCGGTGATAAAACAGTAACTTTTTAAAAACCAAAATATATGTATTGAAGTGATACTGGATGACGTCTTGTCATTTGTAATTGTTTGCAATCTATTTTCTAATTGTTGCTTGTCAAATGACAACATATGCAGGGACACAACACAATTCCTCTCCACTCTCATCCTAACCTTTTCCAAATGCTTCTCATCCCATTCAAAGGTTTGCTGGTAATGATTTTTATATTGTATGAGAAATGCAGTTAAGGCCAAGTATCCTTGCCCAACATCAGGACCATTTCCATGTACAGCAGTACATTAAGCTACAGAGTAGCAAGCCGTGGGAGTCTCCTTCCCCATGAATGAGTTCAACTCAGGACAAGCCATGCACTCTCCCCAACAAACCACCAGTAACAGATATCACCTTAGCAAACAACCAGAGCAGTGGGTAAACACAAGGGATTGGGCATGGTAGAGCACAATGAATGAGAATCCTGGGAACTGACCGGGTCAGGTGTAGAGATGACTAGTCAGGTAAGGAGGGGGGGATGTACCAGAGACTGAGTCAGGCACAAATGTTGATCCAGGTTATTAATGTACCTGTACCTAGGAATGTTATGATGTCGAAGCTGCCACAATTTACACATCAAGATTGAATGAAAGTGGAAATAATACAGAAAAATAGAGCATAGTGGTGACTGAGAAGAAGGCTTGTGAACAAAAGGAGAGGATAATCATATTTCAATGTGAAATCTGATGTTCGTGTTTGAGATAGATGCTCTCAAGATAATAAAATGTGATGTTTTCAAAGATTTAAGGTGAGAGAGATTTGCTCCAGTTACATGTACATGTACATGAGGACGAAGATGACCCTGTGAGCACTTTTTATAAGCTGGAGCTGGGATTTTTTCAGAGAAGGATGGAAAAACATAAAATGTTTTCTATAGTCCAAGAAAAAGAAATAAGGGTCTTCAAGTCAGAAGGAAGAGTACCAATAAATCTGCAACACAGAAAAACGAAGAGGTATACCATATCACAAGAGCTAGCTGCCAAGGACCAATGCTCACAAACTTGAAATTGGGGACTTTGTCAGACAGCGGAGCCCCCAAAATATTTTTTTATATATTTATATCAATAAATCGTTGGTCGGCGGGATCCGAGACTTCTCAAAATAAGTATTTTTTCCAGTTCTGAATCCGGACTCTTGTCTGACCGTTTGAGACTAAAATTGACAGTACACACTTAGATCTGCACTCCTTGCATATCTTATTCAGACATTTTTTCAATGAGTTTCATTCTTTCCAGAATTGCTGACAAAATTAAATTCTAAATCCTAATTGGCAGCATACAATCACAAACGAAGAGCACCCATTTCAGATGTAGTGCCTAAGTAATGAGCAGAGATCATCAAAAGCACTTCCAAATTTAAATAATTAAATGCAATTTGGCAGTTGTCTCACACTGACTGCCTAACTTGATAATCTGAATGCATTAAACTAGTTCAATTCACTTCTGAAATTAATTCCTAAGGTCTAAAACAATCACTCAACAACCCACAGGACGTTATTCTAACCACGACATGGCTAGTGGCTAAATGATCTAAAAACTGCCATTGCCTATTCTGTCACTATTTAGCTAGCATAGTAATTATTTAGCAGCAGGATTTAAGAAAAACATCTCTTTATGTATGAACTTTTCTTTTCCTACAGCCGATCCGCTCATCTAAAATGGCCAACGGTCATGACAGTGCTTTAAGGGGGAAACTATATTAGTAACCGAGATGGTTGGATTAATTTGCTACCAAGGATTGGTGTAAAGCAAGGGTAGCACACTGCCGATAACATTGATGGTGCTGATAAGTCGCCGTGGCGACAAGGGACATACACATTGCCAGAGGGCCACAGATGTCTAATGAAGTGGAGACGGCATTTCGCGCGGTTTCAGAAATGCCGTCATTTCTTTGTGACATTTCTGGGGATGAATCACCTCCAATGCCTGAAGGAAAACGACACATACAATGAGATACGAGTGGACAACGGGAGGTGAGGACAAGAGGGGGGGGGACAGAGAACACATTCGAGAAAAGCATTTTTGATTGTTAGCGAGGATGGGGGTTTTCTGCATCAGACATGGGATGAGGACAGACAATACAACACACAGGCATTGGTAGGATCACTCAGAAACTAACAATATACTGTACATACATGAGATGAGAATGGACAATAGGTAAAGAATAGTTTTCATGCTGAACAGATAAGGGTCCTCTAGAGACAGGAATTGAAGAGCAAAGACATTACATAACACATGCATCCTACATAATACAACATATGGAGTTCATCTCCACCTGTTCTGGGCCTCGGGAATTAATTTACAGTCATTATTATAACACTGAATGTGCTTAAAATGTTAACTCATAACTGTTAAAGTCAATGTGCATTTGCTGATTGTGAATCTCACTTGACAAATGATCAATTTTATTTTCAATTTGGAAAGAGAATTTTTTTATTGCTGCCTTGTTCAATGCAGAATGGAAATTTTACTAACCTGGAGTCTACAAATTTATAACACAGAAAAATGATCTACTAAACAATCACCGAATAGAATGCACTACTGGTAGATGGTCCATCCTCCTTAACTGTGATGTGCCAAGAATGAACAAATCCAAGCATGAATAATTACAAGCATACAAACCCATGTCAATCAACAGTGAATCATTTAGACTTTTAAACAATTTCATGATTGAATTAATTTTAACTCCACGCCAGGAATTCAGTTCTACACTATCTGTGCAAACAAACCCAAGCCAATGTGTAGACAAGTCCCAGTCGTAAAGACATATGGACAGCCGCAGTCCCCTTGCAGCACTTAAGTAAATTAAATCCCTGGGGCTATTTATGAAATCAAATTATCCTGCTAAGTTGTCAGTGACGCTTGGTTTATTTCCTTCGTTTCTTTTTACTGGACCAATGAATGAGCATGGAAACAATCCAAACACAAAATGTACGCAATGTAGAAGTGCAGGAAGCATTCAAGCTTGCACTTTCTGAAATCGGGTCATTTCTGACGAATGGATTAGCCTATGTCTGGAAAACGCAAGACTGACTCATAAATTTAGGCATTCATAACATTGAATGCAAGCATGTGTAAATGTACAACATGTAGGTAGAAATGAAAACTGCTTGCCGCAAATCGATTTGCTAGGTTTTCCTTAAGCAAATAACATCTTATTCTCATCTATTGTTTCCTTGTAGCTGGATGAAAGATGAAAAATGATCCGAGACACAGTAGTCACTAAAGCCAGTCTCCAAAATAAAGAAATTAACTTTCCTTTGCCAGATCCATCTGTCTGATTTTTGAGTTCTGGAAATTCTGTGCAGCAACTTTAGAATGTAAATCATGATACTGGCGCCAGGACTGCGACGACGTTAGCTTCCCATTTCACCAGAGGCAAGGGATGCCAGTCCAGCTAATTCTCTTCCTCTGGATATCGGCATGGTCAGCAGCATTGATCTGCCGTGGTTCCTGCCTCCGGAGGCAAGATGAGATAGGATTAACATGAAGATGGACTGTAATGCTCTAGGGGAGATCAGCTATGGTCACTCAAGATGACAGAATTATCCCTCTGGGTAAGGGTAAAACCAGTAATTTTTTTTATCATAAATTCAATATGCAACGACGTACGGAGGATGGAACGCGGATCACAACCAACAATTACACACAGCTCTGATTTCAAAGGATTTCTTTTTCTTCTTTTATTTCTTTTAACAGATCAGAAATGTCCCTCTCCCCGTGAATCTGAAACAAAGAAATTCTGTGAAGAAATGAGTTAACACAGAGCGGAGATGCTGAATGAGCAGGACACTGGAAGGTACACTGTATGTGCTCTCTCCTTTTGAGTTTGTCAGAGCAGGACACTGGAAGGTACACTGTATGTGCTCTCTCCTTTTGAGTTTGTCAGAGCAGGACACTGGAAGGTACACTGTATGTGCTCTCTCCTTTTGAGTTTGTCAGAGCAGGACACTGGAAGGTACACTGTATGTGCTCTCTCCTTTTGAGTTTGTCAGAGCAGGACACTGGAAGGTACACTGTATGTGCTCTCTCCTTTTGAGTTGGTCAGAGCAGGACACTGGAAGGTACACTGTATGTGCTCTCTCCTTTTGAGTTGGTCAGAGCAGGACACTGGAAGGTACACTGTATGTGCTCTCTCCTTTTGAGTTTGTCAGAGCAGGACACTGGAAGGTACACTGTATGTGCTCTCTCCTTTTGAGTTTGTCAGAGCAGGACACTGGAAGGTACACTGTATGTGCTCTCTCCTTTTGAGTTTGTCAGAGCAGGACACTGGAAGGTACACTGTATGTGCTCTCTCCTTTTGAGTTGGTCAGAGCAGGACACTGGAAGGTACACTGTATGTGCTCTCTCCTTTTGAGTTGGTCAGAGCAGGACACTGGAAGGTACACTGTATGTGCTCTCTCCTTTTGAGATTGTCAGAAAGACATATTAGATTTGAGTAATTGGCAAATTAGATGTTAAAAAGTCATAGATTTCTGGCTAATGATAGGAAAATAACTGACTCTCAACTAGTGGTCAAAAACAGAGTGAGAAAAAAGGTTCAGATGGTTGCAAAATGGCTCTAGGCATTTATTAAAACATGGGTATCTTGAAGGCTAAACTTTGAAGTGTCTCTAGAAATGCTTGCTTACGATGTGCAAATCTTCTCCAAAGAATATAACCTGAGTGACATCCCATCAGATAACGCTGAGTTTATTTTTTGTATGTATAGCGGTACATACCGTACATACATGTACATTGCACTTGTCTGCTTCATAAATATTTGCAATGATGTACGCATGATATGCAGTGAGCAAAAACTACTGGACACTGGGGTCTTTAAGATCAGTGATAGGTACATGTGTAGTTATTGGAGTTTTCAATTATTTATATTCCTTTTAAACAGATAGAAATGAGCATTGAAGATAGCATACAAGTATAAAGATTTTCAACATGAAAATAAAAATACCAATTGAATTTTAAGGTCACAGATATCAAAGATTTTTGAAGAAATGAGGTACAAAAACAAGTTAAATAAAGACAAAAACTGTTTTCCACATAGGAATGTTGAAACAAAAATCAACCCTCCAAATGTTCTCTTCAAACAACCTGCAATTCAAACCACACAAACACTGACCCAATTCAGGAAGCGACACACATGCAGGTACCAGCATACAAGCCCTGCAAGGAGTAATTTAATCACTGGATATAGGTTAACAATCAATTGTCAGTCCAGGATCTGTCAGTACCAGCAGACTCTGCAATCAAGGAAGACACCGGTTGAAATCAAGCACAGAGCCTCTGTCAAACTACCTCGCAATTTGCACATTCACACTTACATAGCTTTTGGAAAACCCAAACAAATGCACAAATGATTTCAATATTACTTTGGATGATGGATGAATGAGGAACACAGTGCCTTCAGCAGGAGTCTTGAGTTGAATTTTTGCAACCTTACACTTTCCAAATTTGGGATGGCAATCGGTACAAAATGATATATTACCCGACAGAATAAAAAATGAAACATGGTCCATGGTCAATCCAATCTCACTTCATTTCCACATACAACAAAATATTGGATATGTAGTGTATTGCAGAAGAAAATATATACAAGTAACTGCTAAAGAGGTGGAGGGATCCCATAGGAAGCAAAGCTTGTCCAGAACGGGAACGCTTTGAACAGATTTCAAATAGTTACATAAGTGAGAGATCTTAAGAAATCATTAATTAAATTATTGCCTTTTACAATGTCTAAAGAGAAATGAAATGAAATGTTCTCAACCATTAAGGAGATAGAGACATAACAAACAAGTTCAAATAGAAAGATATCAGATTTTTAATAACTATGAATTTTCCAAAGTGTAGCCTCAAGGACATGATGAGATTCCTGGCATGATTTCACTTGATCAGAATCAGCCTTCTGACAATATAGCCATTCTGACTGCATGACAACATTACTCACCCTTGCTTCATTTATGCCCCACCCAGGGAACATTATCCCTGAGATTAGCAGGGGTTTACTCGCCACCTGTCCCTGTAAAGATGGACTCTTAATATCCATGCCGTTAACTCCCCTCAAAAAAGAAAATGACACACTGTCTGGAAGTCACACACAGCTGGTGCTGGGCTGCAGGATTCACATGAAACCAGGTCAGCATTGTGAGATAGTGGGGAAGTTTGCTTTGATTGGGGTTTGGAGATTCCCAGGGAATAGGCTCTGGCAGTTGAGCAGTGATGAAAGTGTGATGTGGATGTGATTTCACATACATGTACATGTACATTACAGTCCCATCTGTTATTTTTTCCCACTTCAACCCATCAAGGATGAACGACAAACAAACACTATGATCACTGATTGCAGCAGTTGTACTGTACCTACAGGTTAATAGGATTCAAATTCACCAGCCAAGCAAAATAAGCTGGTTGAGTAGTCGAGATGTAAATTTGAAATAGTTGAAAGGTATGCACTAAGAAGTAGAAGATTATGCATTATGGCTTAATGAACAAAGAAACGATAAAAAAGCTCATTCTAAAAATACTCACTGCTCTAGTGAAATATCTCCTCCGAAAGAGGGCAAATAACAATGGCAAAATTTGTATCTTTCCAGGACTAAATACTATTACATGTATCTTGATATATGCCATTTAATGTCAAAATACTAAAACTATTAAAAGTAGACATAGAAAAACATCAAACTGACAACAGATCAGTAATGACAGTAGCTTTAACAGCACAATTCACAGATTATTCAAATCTGCTTCAAGGAGAAGAGGAGTAGATCATGGATGCTACGGTCTGGAGTGCAGACACTAGATGAGTTGCTTCACACCTCAGGGTGCCAATGACCTAGAACCCACACCTAAACTCAGGCTCAAGCACCTTCCATACCTGAGATCAGTCTCTACCTCATGGAGTGATTTGTCAACTGACCAGGCCCTCCTCACTTCAACAACACTGCTACAACAAATTCTGAAACCGATCTGTGAGTCTTGTACTCAGTACCCTCTACAACTGAGGAGCTCTTGAGAGAATGGTGTTGTTGGAATAATCATGAGCTGGGACTGAAGGTGGGAACAAATTGGTCTCACATGACAAGCCACCCCATAGTGTGGCTTGCTGGATGCAAACTGTCACTGTCAAAAAATCTAACATCATCTGATCAACATTTCATAATTATAGCAATTGATTAGGGCATTTAGTGAGAAGGATCAGGAAACCTGATCAACTTTTGTCATAAAATGGGCACTGGAACTGCATAGTTTTGTGTCAAATGAGGAACTGCATTTTCATTATTCAGGAGTGCAAACCATGCCAGGAAAACAAGCATGGTTAAATCTCTTTCAAGTGGCAAAATTTGAATATTTTCTTCTTTAATTTACATGTCTGGTAAATATGTTAAGTAGTTATTTAATACGAAAGATGCAACTCATAGGATAACATGCAAGGAATCCTGCAGATAGGAAAAAGACAAGAAGTTTACAACTTTACTAAAAGCTATACATGTAGAAATAAGGATTTCAAGAATTGCCAATTTCTAAAATGAAATACATCCTTAAAGTTGAGTTGAATGAACATTACTTTTATGACCTTCTCTGCAGTTGTGTAAAAGGAGGTGGGTCGGATACTTGAAGCAGGATCAAAGGCTAATATCTTGAGAATTTACATGTGTGGCATTCTTTAGTGTGTTTATAAAATGTAATTGATCCCTTTGAGAAGGTTATTCCAGCCAAGATGAAAGCCACCGCTACCTAGTCCAGCTAGGCTAAGGGATAAGTGGTAATAACTGGCTATGAAGTGTCGATTAGAGGTACACTTGTACAGGTGAACCTTATGAGATCACCTAGATAGGCTTGATTGATCTGTGTGGTATTAAAGACATTCAAAGTACAGAATGATTTGCAACTATGAGTTAATATTTACCAGCTGTGACACTTAACAGGCACCATTATAGTGATAAATAACTTGGTATCAGAACACTGTGAGTTACTTTTCTGAGCATAAGCAGAAGCTGTCTTTTACACACTCAAATCTGAGAATCGTTGATTCTCTTGTCTGTCACTTTTATTTGTTCATTTCTATATGTGCTACCTCAGAATGCTGCAAATACCGCTAGGATGAGTGCATTTCACCTGCCAGGCATCTGTTCACGCTCCGTCTCCTCTCAGAACAAGTCATAAAAAAGGCTGACAGCTGGCTACCTGATGTGCCATTGCAATAGTCTCCAATCAAGCATCGCCTTGTCCCTAACCAAGCATGCAGCAAGCGTGGCTCACACAAAGGAGACCTGGCATTTGACTGAGCAGGCTACTACTTCAAATCTATACAACATAGATTGGACTTTGGAGAGGAAGAACATTTGCTTCTAGTCCTGAGTAAGCATCATTCACTATTAATTCCTCACATATAATTATAAACCAGAACACATAAATGAACAAGTAATGTACCTGACTTGGCCTAAAAATATAACAAGCCTAAGATGCAAACTTCAGTTGCAAAAAAAATGCTTTCAGTTCAGCTTAGCTCTAGCAGCTGAATTTCTGTTAATTTATAAAATAAAGCCTTCAATCACAAGCATTTTATGTTACAAATATCAGATGTTCAAGAAAAAAACGAGTTGTCCTTTGCTCCAAGACCAGCAGAATATACTTACGCGTATACAGACATGGTGACTTATATTTAATAAACCTTGTGTTTACCAAAGCAATAATACATGATGCCTAAAATTAATATAAACCAATATTGTTGCAAACAGTGCCGAGAGATCAATTAGGTTAGTCAGAGGGAACAAGAAAGGGCTGGACACCAAGGCAGAAAAAACCACTCCAAAATAGAATCACCTTAGTGTAAAGTGATGCACTGGGATGAAGGCTGGGATCATTCCCACGTTTCTAGGCAAAGGGAACTCTGTAATGACAGCAGCTTGAAGGTGATTTGCTGTTCAGGTGGGTACAAAGGTGCATTGACACCTAGGAGCTAATAATAAACTGGGTTATTGGAAACTGTCAAGCAAGGTGACATTAAGGAACAATGGGCCAGGGAATGTGATTATGCAAAGCAAAACATTTTCTATATTTTAAACAGACCACCTTTTATGATGGGGAACACAGCAGTTATGTTAACTTTGAAACTTTCTGCATCAAGAGAATATTCAAAACAATTAACCATTTGAAACAGAATGCAATTTCTTATGACAAAATATGACTATCATTCAAGGCCTACATGTACATGTGGATTTCTTGAGTGGAATCAAATCATGAATAGCTCTTTCCAGAGACAGTGTTATCCGTGTCCAAGTTTTGAGTGCTTTACCTGTACATGTATGCCTCACTTATTGAAGAGTTAACTTGTCAGGAACTGTACATGTACATCCCTGATTGGTTGAAAGACTACCTTTCATGATGGACCACCTACACCAGCAGTATTTCAACAAAGTCTTCAGGACAGGAATCCAAATTGCTCACAGAAATTTAATGTGGGTGCAATTTCATCTTAAAAGGACTTTTTGATTTCCTCTGAAGTAACATGAGAATGGTAAAATACCATTGCAATATGAGAATGACTGTAACCTGGTACTACTGGTGAAGTGGAACATGAAAGGAAATGCAACAAGAAATCAAAGCATTCTGATTACAAAATCCTCGACGAGTTACACAGAGCGCATACACTCAGGCCATTAAAAGTGGTCAGTGGATGAAATGGGTGATGACCACTAGGAAATAATCAAATTGACCGTACTGGACAATAAATAACCAGGCTACGTTCTGGTTATTTGTAGAGGCAAGATTTCTGGACCAATCTGCACGAAGAGGCCCGCTGTAAGAAAGCTCTCCAATTCTAATCTAATTGGCCAATCTTAAGTGAGTGGAAGACCTGGGATTGTTAGATGATATCCTCAACCACTAACCTAATTCAAGGCCAACCTCCTCCAACTTACATGCAGATGGCAATTAAAATTGCAGCAACCAAAGCTGAGTGGTGATCAGTAGCTGAAATGCAATCAAGTTCATTTCGACTACTTTTTTCCCGCTACTTTTCCAAAGTGTAATTTCTTAGAGCTATGAAAATGACACAAGGCAGCAAAAATCAAATTTACATTCCCAGAGGAGAAGTAAAGAAATGACAAATGCAACATGACAATTTTTCTATTTCCTGCAGGGCTTACATTTATTTCAAGAACTGAAAGATGTTGGCAGGTAGTAGGTTCACTGTTCTTTTCTTTGGCACATCTGCCTTACCATTGTCACATCCTAAACTCAGCTATGCTTATTAGAGTGTTCTTATGGTTTTAAGTGGTCATCCTAAACTCGTCTTTCACCACAGACCTTATTTCCATCCACTATTTCCAGGCGTCCAGCCTTTACCACCAATCTGTCATCTGAGTGTCCTGACAACCCCCCCCACCCAATCACCAAAACCCAGTGGTCAAGCCATATTAGATTACCCAGCTCTGCTAATGAAGAGTTGCCCGCTCCCTGTGGTATGTTTGTACTGCTGCCTCTCTACCATGATTCCACTTCAGGGCTAATATTGAAATGGCCACAGGGCGCAGTCAAGACCTGTGGATGCGCAATCTCAGCTTTCAGATTCTTACCGCATCCCCCCTCGGTACTTGGTTCAGGTTTCTCCCATCCTCCCTTCACACTTCCCTCATCCTTCTTGTATCCTAATTCTCATATCCTGGCAATCATTTCCAGCTTTTTGACTGCATCCTTTTCATCAGACTGATCTCCTTTCATTTCTACACTCAGAAACTATTGCGCACCGATCTTACATTTCCCCGCTACATTTGTCACCCTTCAAGATTGTCTGAGTAATGATATTAAGACACAAGAATTGGCAGATGTGCATTTCAGCCTCAGTCACATCTAAAAATGAATGACGGGACATGTGTGTGTTGTGCTTTGAACTCTTTATTTTGTTATTTTCTACTGCGTTGAATCAAGCAAGATCCAAGAACAGGCAACTTTTGCTGAATCCCTTTAGATCTGTAGAGGGGACAGAATAATTAATCCCAGTATTTCAAAATGGCAAGGTCATTTGAGAATGAAGCATGCATGCAAGTCCATGTATGGCAACAATGATATGGGAGACCTTGTGCAAGAATAGTGCTGTTCCTGAATTACCTTAGTCAAGCTTGATTCTAAGCATAGTATTTTGGAACACCAAGATGGCTCTTTCTTTTTTCAATAGCAGGTTAAAAGGTACGTATGCAGAAACTGTTACCTGTACATGTACCTAGAACATCAGATATAGAGATAGCTTGTTGGAAAGGAAATATTGATGAGAGTCGGGGTAAACTTCAGTACACCTTGAACAGTGACTGCAACTGGGGCTAATGACTTTACAGTCCATGCTGACATTCAATCCAAGTACATGTACATGTGCACCAGCAATCCCTGTTCTGCTACATCAGACACTTGCTTCAACTTATGTGAACATACATGAACACCTGTTATTTTGGACGTGGACAAGGACAGCTCATTCTTCACCTGTCTTGTACCAATATGCCTGAATCTTCCATGCATCATCCATGCTCACACATGTTGGTGTACATTGAAAAGCTGAGGTTTACTAAATTATATGTACATGTACTGTAGCAGTGTCAACAAAACTGCATGCACTGCTCACAAGCTGCACGTGCCTGTCTTTTTTAGCTCCAATGGTCTGGATTGTAATTCAGACAGCTTGATTGGAAATCTGTGATTATTGTTTTCATAGCATGGACTAAGATGAAAGTGTACATGTAGATGGTGGCTGGTTCATTCTGTTAATGTACAAGTACAGTACCAATACATCCATCTACATGTAAATGGATGTACATGTACATTGAAACTGCAATTCATCTTTTTTTTGTCTTTTCAGTTTCTTTTTCATCCACTCGAATCAAAGACAAATTAAGACATGGCCAATGTTATAAAATGTATTTTTTTGTTAATTAACTAACAATGTTGTCTTTCACCAAGGTACTTCTCACAACAACACACAGGCAATGACATAGAAGGAGTACAAAACACTGTACCCAAGGGAGCTATATGTATCACAAATATCACCAACATGCCTCTGTGCATGCCTTCATTTACAAGGATAACGAGTTTGGATAAAACAGGATGACTCAACAATCATATAGAAAGCTCCAAACAAGACATCATCATGAACACCGATCGCCATCAATCATATTACTAACACAGAGATAGCTTCAGCATTTGTCCTTGGGAGTTGATGCCTTCTAAACAAAGGACCTCCCTGAACCATACAGGCCAGGGTTTTATTCTTGCTGAATTTTTTAGCTCCAATCTTTTTTGGGGAAAGATAGGTCATGGTACATGTAGGGTGTGAATACAGATGGGTTGACTCTGTGTTAGGATGAGTCATTTTGAGGTGATTTAGAGAAAAATAAGACAAAGAGAAAACTGTAATACTCAGACGGACAACACAGTGAAACGGTCTATTTGATGTTACAATATGAATACAGTGGGGCCATGGACTTAGTGTACATGTACATGCACACGCTCACGTGCCCTACCTGCCCTACAGTACACTGTCCAGTGGCCCTGACCAATAGGCCAAATGTGGAGGTTATGAGGCTTTCATACTCCCTTACTCTGGCCAACAGAGGCCACAGTGCCCAGGTTACTCAGCCTGCTGACTTCAAACTTGCATCACGTCAACTGAAGCTCTTTAAACTAATGCTGCATACAAATAATGAACATTTATGAGTGCAATCGTAAGCTTCATTCAGTGATAGATGGACAACCCATTCCATTTGACTTCACCTTGAGGGGACTGAACCTTCCATTTGGTCACTAAATGAAAATATTCTTGTCACTGCTTTATGTTCTCTTTCCTTAATTCTTTTTTGCAGATGTTAATTTATTTGTATTTTACACAACAGGGCCGCAATGAATCTTGAATGAAGTCTGAAACATGGAAGTAAACCCAAGCCTAAGTATATCCTTGCATCGTACCATCTACAATTCTGACATTTTTTTCTGAGCAAGCAATGGAACTATACCATTTAGCTGTGGAATGGCACTTTGGTTTTTGGAAATATGGCCATGCTGTGCCCTGGGATGAATGCTTAAATTTTACAATACAACCAACGCATTCACTTGTGCGTGAGACTTGTTCTGATTTTCATGACATTCAATTTCATGTTAATTACAATTGTACAGATATTGTAGAATATTAAAAATGCACATACAATGGCAATTCAGGCTGGGTGACTTTTTTTTTCTGATTTTGAACTATGGAACAAATCAATTGAAAGATTATTTTATGCTAATTGCATGTATCATGATTCCTCATTAAAGAATCATCTATCATCATATTGATAGGAGTGCACTCTAAGGGCTCAAAGAGTCTGAATATTTTATGACAACACAAGGCTATGCCGGTTTCAGTGACATCCCCTGGCAACACAAACTTAAAGATCACACAGCAAAGCCAATTTACACATCCATTTTGCAATAACTCTGTGATTTTTTCCCAATCCCACATCTGTCATAGACTCACAGCCTTGGCAGAAAAGCGAAAATATATACATGTACATATTATGAAAATGAATGTATTGGACCAAATGATGAGAGTGACTAATGACAATACACATAGCATTCCCAGTTTCACATGACATGTACTGCTGTGGAGTAGCGCACGTGTACAGGGTGCTGTCTTTGTGTAGCGTGTGAAATTAATTTGTCATTGATGTTATGAGGTTATTTTATTGGACAATTCTAGCTTGAGTCAAGCAGAGACTGACCCACTTTCCACTGAGGGTCATACACATAGCTTACTAAGGCACTGCAATGGCAGGCTTGTGGTTATTGGTCAGGCTTCATCTCAGGATTTGGATAGCCTGTTATGTCACAAACTATGAAATATATTCATTCTGAATGTACAGTTACAAGATCATGTATCTAAATAATGGCTGAACTTTTTAACATGCCTTTCAGATATTACTTTGCAAAGAACGCAGAACTGAAACACTGAAATGATGTTCTCAGTAAGCTATTGTGAAATCACTATAAAAAGGAGAGAGTCCATCATTATAAAATCTCAGAGAACTTAAGTTCTACAATCAACACGCCACTATTAATCATCATCATATTTGTCATAACAGCATATCCTTCATCAGTTTCTTCCATTCTGAACATAAATCACTTGATAGCAATGTTCAAAGAGCCAGAAGAACTCAAACAATTTTCCCAAATGATCAAACGATCCATTTGCAAAAACACCCCACAGCTACATGTACTTGTTCAATTTACTCTGAGCCACCCTGGACAAAATCCAATGCATTTCCAACTTCCATATCAATCCCTGACATGGGATTTGCACTCCAAGGAAAAATAGAAAGCGTGACAATCAACCAACAAGGGTTGGACCAGGGCCTCAGTAGGCTCAGTGTGACACCAGGCTGTGATAACATTATCCCATGTACCCCATAGGCAGAGTGTTTGCACAGCCTCTGGCTTCACTCTTTGTGTCCCAGGAAGTAACCTCCACAGGAGCAGACAGACAAAATCATAACATTGACAGTGTTCATCAGGCAGACAGTGTGAGATGTGTGCTTTATACTTGTGGGACAAAGAAGAGAGGAAGATGAAAGTGAAGATGAGACAAAGCAGAATGCAGCCAAAACATCAGGGAAGCCACTCTGTTATTCTCGGCTGAATGCTAAGCCCTAAATCCTGTTCAAACTTTTTAGGCTTGCAAGTGCCCAATTTACCTGAAGCATTTTTTAGAGGCCTACCATTGAATGAATGAAGATAAGTCAAACTTTACAAAACTGAGTTACTATGAAAAGCCAGTTAGAACTTATAACAAAAATCACAACCAAGGAAAAGAAAAATAACAAATGTTGTAGGTTTAAAGGAAATCACATGGCATACTGTGCGTATGTGCATGTGTGATATGAAGACACAGAACTCCCTTGCGGCAGTCTGGATGTCATCTAAATCCCAGGAATGACAAAATAAATGACATCAGGAAGCTGATGTACACTCTGTGGTTTGACTGCGGCATTTCTAAATGCTGTGACACATATGCTCTGCAGAGTGTCGAATATGATCACTGTGACAACATACTGTATGTCTGCGTACAGGGAATATACATTTCCCCACAGGTATGCCGAGACCAGCCACATTCATATATGGTCATTTGAGAGCTGAAATTAGGTCAGAAATGTACCGCGGTGAACTACAGTTGATTTCAGGAATGATAGTGTTGTTTATACACATATTTGAATTACATGTACATGTAAAATATGCTTTCATTTAATTCTATCAAATGGTATTGAGGTTACCAATGATGCACATTTATATGTACATCTATATGTTCATGTAACAATAGGGGCGATCCACAAGAACAGGATGACTACGTATGCAACTTTTGGAGTTGAAAATTTGAAAACTGAAGAGTATTTTTTATTTTCAGACATGCTTGGTCATTTTTAGCTCAAAACAGCTACACACATGCACTACATTTAAAATAAGACACGCTATTTTCAAGCAACATTCAGACCATTCACAGGTTGATTTTGATTGAATTTATAAGCATATGGTAAAATGTCGAAGCACTTTGGAGCCAGCTAGTAAACAGATCGTAAAATACAGTTTGGCCAAAGCAAGATAAATGGGAATGCTCAATGGGCACTGTTCATGCTAACACTTCCGCAACAATCTAAAATAAACAGTCTTTACAAATTTAATGTGACAGAAAATTACAGCAATCAGTTGTGCTGTAGCTTGTGTAAACAATTTTCCACACTGTAAACCTGCAAGATTAAGGCAAGACGACAATTTCATTAAGACAGATCCAACAAAGTCAACATTTTGGTGCTTTTGCCTCGCTTTACAACAGCACCGGTCTGGACAGTGTGTACACATCCATTCTGGACAATGTGCCTACAGAAATAAAAAGCTCGGCTTTGATTTCAAAGACATCTTTCTTGGCACGTCACCCTGTCGTTAGTCACTCTGATTTCACGCAAGGATAGCTGAACTGATAACTGGAGCGTTGAAGCCACATTACAGAATACTAAGGACTCACTCGCGTGGAGAGTTTGCATGCCAGGAGTAACATTAATACATAATATAACACCATTGAGACAAACAGCCGGTGGCAAATAAACAGTCCTCAAAACGAAATAAATGGGTGCAATTAATTATGAAATGGAGAATGAAATACAAGATCATTGACAACTCCCCTCGTTCAACACAGATGTGAAATACAATTAAAGCTGATCAATAAATGACTACATGCACTTGACTTTTACATTCACAATCTTGTTGAACTATACACCGCAGTACATGTATTTACATGTGAGTCCCAAATCCTCGGATTTCAATATGATTTTACATACACCCTAGGGGCATTGGGTTAACAAAACGTACACACTTGTACATGATAAAATATTTTGTTATTTGGCAAATGGATTGAAGAATGCATTACTTTCAACCAAAGATACCGGTACAATCACATGTATTGTACAGTGGAGTAAAAATTCAATTTCAGCTAGACAACTCCTTAAGCTTATGACTGAGTCAAGATCAAACGATATAGCCACTGGTATGACTGTTTCAAGATCAAACGATATAGCCATTGGTATGACTGTTTAAAAATTAAATGATATAGCCACTGGTATGACTGTTTCAAAATCAAAACAGAAGATTTCTTTCTTCGCATTTATTCCACATCAAAAATACCGTGAACCATATCACTGTCAAAATTAATACTGTCCGTACTGGTGTACTCCCACTGATTGTCACATAGCAGCAAACGGCATAGCAGTGAACAGCGAAGTATACACGTAGCACAGCATAACAGTGATCTGCACATGCTCATGTTCTAATATCTTTGTCGTCTAAAAGACACTTCAACATGAGCACAGGCAGGTTGCCTCTGTGCAAAAAAATGGTTTTGATTTCTCTCCTGAATGGTCAAACAAGAGGTGAAGTGTCGCATCTATCAGAAGTCTTAGGTACAACATGTGTACATTCACTCATCACATCTGTTTGCAGTATCAAAATTTAAATTCACCTGAGTAAACTTAACCAATATTTTAGACGAACTGAACCTGAAGAAGAGTTTTATATAATGCAGGGTACTTCTTTCAACCTTTCTCTCCTTTGAACCCGATAAATGCCAATATATCCCAAGTACCCAAAATACCAACAACAAAATGCAGCAACTGTAAAGGCAGTGTGCTGACAACAGACTGCAACTTTTTAAACATGTGAAAACTTATCACTTCCAGGTGTTTCAAAAGCATAAGCACAGTTCGCCAAGACACTCTCACATGTTGTTATGAAGATGCAATCGGTGTGAAATGGACAAACAATCCCTAATAGTACAACATCTGAGGAAATGATACAAAGCAATTTAGAGTATTTTCAGACCTTTGAAATAGTAATTCGAAGGGGACAAAAAATAGCTCAGATGTTTGCAGACAGAGAATCACAGATGATATGCATTACCGGTACCTGGAAATGATTGCTTCTAAACTGTCATATATTTCCAAGTGGTAAGCCACAATTGCGAGTACTTCATCAATTGAATGTTCATTTCACCCTGCAATGTAATGTCTTCACAGCGCTATGCAAGCTTCCATAGGGGAAAAAAGTCATGCCGATATCTGAACTGATCGCATTACAGCCAATAAAATCAAACCTCAATCCTGAGGAATTCCATTTGCCAAATGCCAAAATGCTCAGATTTACTAAGTAATTGGCATGACTCCTGCCAGAGCCAGAAGTCACGGGATGCATTAAGGAAGAGATGCAGAGATTTGCAGATGCTCTCTTTTTTTTATAATGTCCTGAATGACGAGGAGGGTGACGACGATGCAGAGCATTGATTAGAATGCTCTCTCATTGACTCATCTTCCTCTTATACTTCCTGAATCTCTCCACTCGTGTTGACATACCGTATCCCCATCGCCATTTCATCCCGGCTGGTACTGGGTTATGGATACCCTGCTGAGCTAAAGTATCTACTCTCATAAAAATCAAATCGTGGAGATTTTGAAATCCTTTTATTAGCTGCTTGTGACAGAGTGAGTTGTGACTGTTTAGGATTTGGGCTTAATTAAAGAGAGCTTTATTTTAGTTAACCCTCTATTCGGATTATTTGTTTACAAATGTAATACATCGTGAGAAAAAAAATTACAATTAGATATGTTAGCTTTGCTTTGTTGGACTGGATTTGATGTAACATGTAAATAAAATGTTGTACTGCGGGCCTTTTATTTCCAAATCGAATACATGTAGCACGGCCTTAAAACATTGCCCAAGTGACTGTATGACTTCCCTGACTTTCAGGATTAGATAATTTTGTTCAGTCACTGTGTACATAAAGATGTGTATGCATGTATACAAGCTGTGTGTGTGTAGGTTGCAAATGAAACATACATTGTACATGTACTATGTTGAAGTAATACTACAGGCTTACTGCAAAGCAGCAGAAAAGAATAATACAAGCTTTGATAAATATTGCAGAACAAACCAAAATCTGAAACAGTTACATGAACATGTATGTTTCCATGATCCCATAAAAGCAGTGACCAATGACACTGCAATATAACAAAAAGCAGTGACCCATGCAGGCCTCAACATTACTTTTTTAAAGTACATTTGGTTGTCATCGGGCAAGTAGCACTGAAACTTTATGTGCCCGAGGTAAGGTTTTACTTGCCCAAACCCTGGTTTAGTTGCTCATTGCTTCCCGGGACAGTAAGTTCCTTCTTGGCCACAATACGACATGAATATACATCACCCCCAACTATTGCGTCCGTCTACGCAGGGAGTGTGCATCATTCATACAAGTTTGGGCAATGGCTATTTCTTAACCAGTGGACAATTTTGCCTGGTGTCATATATGCAAAAAGTACCCACATAAGTACCAGGCAAAATTCACTAATGTTTAAGTCACAGCCACACGTAAAACAGTCTTCGAGCTTCCAGCCATCAAAGCTCTGCTGTGCCGCGTGTGCAATAACCAATGAGGGTTGGTACCCAGACACAAGGGTATCTTACAGTTTATTTGTGTATGCATTTTCCCTTATGTGGAAAGGTGCCCTGCTAAATGTACAGCGTGCTTATTGCGTGCAAATTTGTACACGTACATGTACGTAACAACGCAAAAAATCACTACACATGTAACTGTTTACTTTTTACCACTTTTTATAAGCTTTGTGAAGAGGAAAACAACAGATCGAAGGTAAATTGGCTGACTGCTATTCTTGGCCACGAAAAACAGACACATTTATTTTGAGAAAAAAGTACCTGTTCATCGGGCAATTTGTCTTTTATTTATTTTTACTTGCTTGAAAGAAGAAATTGCTTGTCCCGGGCAACTGGACAACCGTTAATGTCGAGGCCTGGACCCATGATACTGTGCTTCACTATAACAAAAAGCAGTGACCAATGATACTTCAATATAACAAATGCAGCATCATACATGTACCAGTACATATAACTGTTTCAGATTTTGGTTTATTCTTCAATATTTTTCAAAGCTGTATTTTTCCTATCTTCTGCTGCTTTGTAGTACTATTTCGCACCAAACTGTAAAATACATGTATGAATACCTAATTGTAAGCAACACGGGGAAATGAGTATTTCATTTATATAACTGTGTTTTATTTGTTTAACATAATTTTTGTATCTATGTACATGTATCTTTCTAATTAATAATTCTGCTGTCTTTTTAAAAATATTTTATATGTGTGGTAATGTTTATCTATAAATCAAATTACAATATGGTCTTTTACCGCAAAAATTTGATGTTTATATAAATAAAAAAAAATTACACATATTCTTCTTCAGACGTGACAAATTATTCTTCCCACCCAGCTGTGCATTTAACAGTGGACTGGCTGGTCCAAATGCTACTTCCTAGATTATGCTGTGGTTTCCATGGCGATGGACTTGCCTGAATGCTACTGATCTCAAGCAGCTATGCCTGTAACTCTTCAACGCGACCCCCGCACAGGTGTAGGCCTACAGTTTTGCTTCATAGAATTGATGTTTATTATTATCCTGTGCACCACTAGGCTGTGTTAATAATGTACATGTACTGGTCTGTGTTTACCACTAGCGACTATTTGCTTACATATGCAAATGAAGCATACAAAACAACCCAATTACATGTACATGTGTCTTCATCTTAGACCAAAGTGCACTAAGCAAACAAGGCAAACACAGTGTAAATGAAACTGCTTGTACAAGTCATTTTTTTGTTTCTAAACAAGCAACAGACTGATTAGACAAGTCGGACTGCCTGGTGATAGATGGGCAGGGGAGAACCCATCATCCATAAATTTTGTACATTGCTATAAACCTAAAGGCGAAGTGATGAAGTTCTCATCTTGTGCAACTGACCATTGTTTTATTGAAAGCAAGACAAGTGAAATGCTGGAACTGCAAATTCACAGGTTTTTAATGAAAAACTAAAAGGAAAATGGGTCTTTTCTTTTTACTAGTCTTACTGGTCAGTTTAAGAACACTGTCATACAACTGCTGATAATTCTACAGATGAACCTCTTACACTTGCAAACACCTACATACATCTAAACTTATTATCAATGCCAAGCATGGTACAAGACGAGTCATACCTACTAATGCTACCTCTACAGTACATGTCTACAGACAACAAAACTACAATTTCTTCCTTGCTCTTCCTGTCTGATCTTGTAAACAACCAAATCATCCCAGTTGCCTTTCATTTGTGATTTCATCAACTCACATCAACTAAAGATGCAGAAGTGTAAGCCCCCCCCAAAAAAGCAGCATTGACAACATTGAACCATTGATATTGTGATCAGGTGTTGTCCTTGAACAAAGTCTGACACACTCAAAATTACATCATCCTTGTTAATCTTCACTGACAAAAAGTGTCCAAATCCTCTACTTACCTAATTTTTCCAAGGCCATTTTCACTGAGTGTTTGTGACTAGGCACTGTGCATTTGAATTCGTTGGAGGCTGTTCAATAATCCTGTATCTGAATCATAGCTACATTGTGCAACCATCCAGACCAGCTCATCACTCAGAAACAGACCAGCGCATCACTCAGAAATGCCCATTAATCGACGACCTACCAAGGCTGTATGATTCCAACAGATGATTTCTCTTTGTGTACAGTGAACGTGTTCAGTGCCAGCCCACCAATCCAACCAACGTCCAGTGTGTAACCAGCTTGGCCTATAGTCGAGGGACTGGTTCTCACGATCACTATTAAACAGAGAAGCCTGCTGTTTCCTATTGACACAGCCAGTGTGTAAGGGTGCCGTGCCGATGTATGCACGCATGCAGCAGGAGGATTTGTACGGGGCAAATTTCCTGATCAATCAGATCTGTACTGGGATTGGACAAGACTGCCACTGGCTGCTCCACTTAGCAGGCTGTGGGTTCTTATCTTATGCCTTCTGCTTTGTGACTGCATCATTGGATGGAGTTGGGGATGAGGGAAGGAGGAAATTATGGGAATGAGGGATGAAAGAGATGGGAAATTTTTTTGGGGGGGGGCTGGGATTACTTGTAGTACACTGGTCAGTGATGTAAGGAATAGACCGGTAGAATAGTCAAGTACAGAGCATTAAAAGATCACATCTTTGGAAAAACAATTTCCTCACATTCAAGTTTGTTTTATAAAAGTACACAATTGCATCTTCACATAGATGTACATGTATGCTTGGCAATGGTAAAAAAGAAAAAGAAAAAAGTGAACTACATATAAATGAAAAAAGACGAAAGATGAAGTATCCTGCACACCATTTAGGGTACACTGTCTAATTGAAAACCCACAGGTGCATTATGGGAGAGCACATGACAGTTGTTGAATACGACTGATACGGAGTCGATACAAAAAGCACGCAATTGTCCGTGGCATGCCTACACGGGACAATACAAAAAATATCACCAAATTTAGTGCTGCAGCCAAACCGAACCTTGGCACTTACAGCACTAACCAAATTGCTTGAAAAATATCTCGAAATTGACCCCTTTACACAGTTAATGGTTTATCAGTTCACTGCTTATGAGTGGTCTGCACCTCTCCCAAAGTGGTTCTCCACCAGCCTTCCTCCCACCTCCCTCCGTCTGGCAACATTTTTTCTTGTATTGTAGTGAACTTAGATCTGTCACTGGTCATAACATACTCTGAACAACACATCTCCCTTTCCCAGCATTACCGGTATTTCATGGTACAAAGTGACAGCAGTTTTACATGTGGACATTGTGCCTTACTGCACGACATTGCAGGTCTGATAAAGGCTAGATTTTCCCAAAGAGGCCAGAACAAAACCAAGCAACCAACACCGTCACAATCTGAGAGTTTGTCTTCAACATGATGCAGTCACCAAAGCAATCCATCCTTACCTACTCTCTTGGTATCCTACTATCAAGAGGTAACTGGTACCGGTACCCCCCTCTTGGTATATGGCAGTTGGCCAGATACGGTAACCTGTCTTTAATATCTTCCTCATCTTTGAAATTTCATTTTCCATGGTCCTCCAGTGCTTTCCAAGGAGGCTGAGGGGAACAGCATCAAGATGGGATCTGGGATACATATATACTGGTCATCCCCCATGACAACCATCTCCTAACCCCTATTTGCCAATTTGGTCTTTCCTATCAAGGAAGTCCGGGGACAATGAAGTACCAAGGGTCCTCTTAGTTGCAAGGAGATTGCCAAGTGTGCCAAGAAGGGAATTTATTATTTGTCAGACCATATATGTGCCCTGACACATGATAGTCAGGTTGATTTTATATTTGGGAATTTGCTGTTCATATTGGTAACATTATAACCGGAATATACTCAGTGTGGTCTACTGGGTTGTGATAAAATTTGCAAGCTTATTTGGCAGGGTCTCCAACCCATGACCCTCTGCGATTACCACTCAGGGTAGTCTGACTAGTTTGAGTCGATGAGCAGCGGGTACTGCAGAAGACAGTCGGGTCAGTTAGTTGAACATGTAGTAGTCTTGCCCTAAGACTGGTTCACTGTTTGGCCGGTGCACCATGAAGGAGACGGTGTGCTGGCCAGCACAGCCGAATAGAAGTACCAATAGAAGGTGCTATTTGATGATGAGATGAATTGCCAGAGATGAATTGCCAGAAAACCATCTGGCAGGTTTACTCAGAAAATGTTGAGCACACCTCATGCGCTAAAGTTAAAATGAATGATTATGTGTGCACACTGCCAAAAACTGTAGTCTGCATGGCGCGTGGTTTTCAGCAGTGCAAACGTGCAATCATTCATGGTAACTTGAGTGCATGAGGTATGCTCAGAATTTTTCTGGTAAGCCTGCGAGATTTTACAAGACTGGTTCTCTGGCAAGTCGTCTCTTGTGAATATAGCACCTTCTACTGACACTACTATTCGGCTGTGCCCACCAGTATGTGTCACCTGCACGGTGCACTGGCCAACAGTCAAACCAGTCTTGGGGGAAGACTAAACGTGTACCGGTAAGTCAGTGTTTCAGTTTCCATGCTGATCGATTTCTTTGCACAAGTATTTTAAAAGGTTGCAGGACCCAACTGTGTCTCCCTTTATCCAAAGTTTTGAAGTTAAGATACAATATGCGCATATTCACACAAGTATTGAATTTGCTTAGATGTGGCTGCATTGTGCAATTAAACACTGGTTTCTAAAAAAAAAACTGCCTACATTGGAATCTGCTCACAAGTAATTCTGCCGGAATATTTGTCTTGGCACTGCACCGCAACCTTGAAAATCCTGTTTCTAATAAGGGTTACAGGCAAATAATTTTAGGGTATGTTTGCACTGTACATTCTTGAGCTCAGTTTGATTGGTTCATTTGGTTCAAAATTTGAAGATACTCAAGAAAAATTACAAGTGACTTCATCCCAAAACTGCCATAGTCATTATCTTCCCTTAAATCCAGTATTCACTGTTCAGATCTTAGTCAATCCATCTATGCTCAATGACAAAAAAGTGAAGATTTTCCCTACGGGCACTTGGAACCACCTCACAAAATATTCAGAGTGTTCCCTGAAATTCCCTTATTGCTCCACTCGCATTTCCATCAGGTCAGGTTTAACAAGACTTGAAAGAACGAATCTCCTGGCCCAACTCTGTCGATCCATAAATGAAGAAGTGCTATGTCTGTTTAGCATTCACATATTGGGCTGACGTCCCCAGATAACAGAAAGCAGCGATGCTTGGCACACTGGAGTAGACTCACTGTCTACTTGCTCAAATCCTCTGAGGTATATATGCAGCAGCCATGACAGGAACTGCTGAACAACCACCTCACTGTTTTGTTCCTAATTTGAGAGGAAATTCTTACATTTGAGTAAAATGTGACAAGCTAAATTGGATGGATTAAAGACAATGCAAATTTTTGGATTTTACTGATAATCTTGTGGGTAAGTACATGTATGCATGAGGATTGAGGTCTCTCACAAAAACAGGCCGCTAGATATTCTGTCCAGATGTACATGTACAATGTACATTTGACATCACAAGTCTAGAAAGAAATTTCCATACATGTACACGCTTTCCTAATGCCCAAAATTAAAGGTCAAAATATTGATCAAGCAGGCCACGAGTGTAAAATCAAAATATGCACATTTGGGTCTGTGCAGCATTACCATACATGTACAGGTACACAAACAATATACCGGTAAATGAATAAATTATCATTCTTATTTATTTCAAAAGTTAAAAAAATTATTCAGAAATACTTAACTTTAAACAGAGAAATGCATAGGTCTTCACAGAGTAATCAGAACTCTGACACATTGCACAAACATCCTACCAACTTTTAGACCAGTGATTACCACTTTCACATGTAATGGTTGCCTAGGCAACATGGCTCCTTGCATCATCAGTGCAACTGAAGTCTGACGATACAATCCAATGAATTCTGCACAACTAATTGGTGCATTTTGTCCCAAGCACAACACTGGATAACGCACACCATGACAGTACCGGTAGGTACCGGTCCACGTACCCATCTGGATAAATTTCCCAGAGAGAAGCTGCATCAATTAATTCACCAAAGGAACACCTTAACATCTACATGGGGGCAAGAGTGTTTCTTGCCCTCTGTGGTACAAATTCTTCTCAGTGATGCCATTTTACTTCCTTGACCATAAGGATTTACGAGAGATAATACAGGAATCTCATGCTACAATATAGTCACAGGAGTAAGAGGACATTAGTAAAATGGCAATTCAATGTGCAGTTGGCCATTCCATTCCTAACAAATATTACAAGAGAAAGACTTCATCTGAGGAACAGAGAAGATTTCCTTCTACCCTCGGACAAGTGACCAGGCTTTGCTCGTACGGAGAGATTGATGAAGTTGTGTGCACCAAGAAACAAAAGCCAGAGGATATCAACTGGAATGAGAATGCTGTTAACCCTAACACTCCTCAGTCCTCCAACAGGTGAAGGATTGAGGAGGGTTAGGGTTAAAATAGGTGATTTACTCATCTATCCACGGCACTTTTTGATGGCACTGTGATAAAGCGTTTTTGCTCCACACTCAAACGCATCATTGTATGGTGGAAGTATGCGCAGAAACCCCTACATTCACAATGCTCTGCTGTGATGAACTTTCACAATCTGCTTTTAAATCACACCCAACCCTACCGTACTGTCTTCTTCGCTACACCTTCAAGGAAAATATTCCCACAAGAAACTCACCCTCACAAGCTGTAGACAATGCCAAATGGCTTGCTACATGGATCCTTAATGTCAGTTATTCAATCTACATGTATATGTATATGAGAACGTGTCAATTCAACAATGTCACTGTGAAACAAGTTGACGCTTGTAAAGCCGTGATTGTCAGGCAGAACTGTGTCTACAAGACAGCCTCCAAAATGGTAAGTGCAACTTTTACTGATATGTTAACAAGAACATTCAGCTGTTCCCAAGCTTACACAAAGCCTAAGGTTACTCAGTAAAGAAATTGGTAGTGAAGTAAACATAAACCATGAAACATCATCGAATTGGATTCATACTAGTACCCTCCAACACAACCAACTTTCATGTACCGGTACCCATTCTAATCCATGATCCAGGCACTTATCGTTAAATGTATACATGTACATAGGTACATGTACATATACCGAGATAGCATAAATACTGTACATGTACAGTACTTGATCCATTTTTATTACAATGTCAATTTCTCTTTACAATGCTTTATCTTTAAAGAGCAGGGTTGAGGAGATTCCGCTGGAACTTGGCTGCACCATGGTTTTTCAAACTTGGCAAGTACAAATATAAAATTTCAACTTAATCTGACAAGTGTTTCTGTTGCTCAGCTCATTTGAAGTTCAAAAACATGTGCATCCCAGCCAGTGTGCATTGAGCATGCCAGTAAAAAAAGTACAGTGTTAGCAGACCTGTCTCGGAATTATGGGTGCTGTGTAAGGATGATATAAATTTTTCACAAAAAGGTTTCAAAAATGCAAGAAGCTACAAAAAACCTAATGAAGTCTCAATGCATGAAAAAATTGCATTCCTACGTTACAGGGGTGTGATATCCACTGTTATGTTAATTTGGCACTATTTTGCATATATCGGTCCGCGTTGGCGGCCAGTCCAAGTGTATAAAAGACGAAATGTAAATGATTGAATTTTGTTGCGTTTAGTTCCACCTAGCAGACTAGGTCTCTGCGTTTCTTTTACTCTGTTTGTTGAGTTGTGCTCATTCCTTTTTATTGAATTTGAACATCCGATACAATAAGGGGTAAAGTCGAAGCCGTAGATTCCAACTCCCTCTGGCTCTTTCAGGGTTAAGGTCATTTCCTGGACCACGTTTTCTATTCCTTGATAGCCAACTTTTGATCAACAAAGAAAATCTTCACCAGTTTAATCAAAATGGTATTTCACTAACCATTCTGGTCTTTTGACACAAAAACAGTCACATCCGTGGCTCAGTAATTACACTAAGGTCAAATTCTTATATCGAGAAATATCTGTAATTCCCATGTCACTCTGTCCATTATTGATCTGAAATTACAATCTTCAATCCTGAAGTTTCTTTCTCGCCTGTAAAGTAGATTTCCTTCATTAAACCAAAATCCCTGTGACTAACAAAGTGAAAAGCAAAACCTCTCTGCAAACTTTGTTTTTACAGTGACTTTGCATTTTGTTTAATCAAAATGGAACAAATTTATTGAGAAATTAATTAAGAAAAAGCAGGCTGTCGGTGTTTTTAGGTAAACAAAGTGATTATCCTAGTTCTTAAATCCCTTCTTCCTATCCTTTATTTAACTGCCTCTTTTCCAACTCTTGATAACTCATTGAACTGATTCCTGTCCTCCCTGAATGAAATCTATGATCAACAAGAAGCAATCAATACCTTGCATATCAAACAAGGCATCATTACTGCTCCTCTTTAATTCAAAGTTGATGACCATCTCAGATACCTAAAGTGTAAACAGCCTATAAATGCACCACTCTGAGATTGTATCAATAGATTGTGGAATCTTCGGTGCCTGTTTACACATGTACACATATAAAATACTGGTCAAAAAAGAGGTTTTGGACGAGCTGTGCTACGATTCAAACTGTTGGTTACAACTCACCGCATAGTAAAGTGAGAAAGCCAGGAGAAAAACCATGTACCAGTAAACGTTACCAGTGGACTACTGGACTTTCTCATTACAACTTGTGCCTTTCTACAGAGAGCAATTGCTTCTGTCTACTATAAAAAGACACACGCCTGCATCAGTTGGATGATTACCACAAGTCAAGCAGGGGATTTTGTCCTGGGATATGTGATCACACACACCATTCAACTGATGAGAGATAAACAGGTGTAAACTACTGTTGGATTCTTCAGTTCTCAGTTCTTTTATTCCGATTCTTCAGTTAAGAGTCTGGAAGGCAAATCTTTTTTCAAAGGACATTTCCTTTGAAAGTGTTACACAAACTAGACCAACATTTACTCCCTCTGCTTCAGGACAGCAAGGCAATTTGTGAATTTACTGTGAGTGGCTGCTCCTCAGTTGAAATCACTTTTTGCTTTTTTAAAGACAGGACATTTACAAGGACATATTTGAAGTCTCTCCATCACTAAAGCTCTTTGCTTTGGACTCATCAAAGAGGGAGACTCAGTGGGCATCATCATTCCAAGCTTTGCAGGACTCTTCTACTCAATTCATTCTGTCAGCTCTCAGAGTGGACTAAGACAGACAGACTTTCCAGAATGTTTCAAAGTGTCCTGCCATTATCAAGACTCTTTTCTTGAATTTGAAGACGACAAGCCATCACTATCGACATCAGATTGAACATCATGTCCAAGACTTGGCTAATCGTGTTCTTTGTGGGCACTGCTGTTTCAATGCTGCTCTCATATTTGGCTGCTGGTCTCTCATCCACATGTCCTGCAGGTTGGGTTGGATCTGATCAAGCTTGTTACAAGTTTTTCAAAGACCCAACACTCAATTATTTTGAGGCTCGCAGGAAGTGCCAATGTTTAGGAAGTTATTTAGCAACACCAAACTCTGAAGAAGAAAACACTTTCATCGCAGCGTTGTTTAATGCTGAGACACCTGAAGTCAATTTGTGGCTGGGCTGCGAGCATAAAAGTGAACTTGTTAACTCATCAGACAACATACTAAACATATACAAATGTCATGGGGATGATCCACATGACCCAAGCCCTTATCGTAATGTTTATCTAAAACCTGCAGAAAAAGGGAGACCACTACCTGGGTGTGTGATGTTAGTGCGTAACGACGCCTCCGACAGGTGGAGGCCAACAGGCTGCTCAGCACTAAGACACACAATGTGTGAGCGTAACATTGACAATCAGGCATCTTGCTTCAAACCTTTCCATGCAGAATGTTCTTCTGTCTTTACGGATGAAACAGTCCACAATAACAACACCTGTCTGATTGACCACACCTACCAGACCACACCAAAGAGTCCTGTACGTTGCTGCTTGGCCTGTATCATGGATTCTAACTGCCTTTCCTTTAATATGATATCAGGTAAGATATGCCAACTCAACAATCTGACGGTCACTCAGGCTAAGAAACAGGGTTTTATTGGTGAGAAGGAAAACTGTGTGGTTTATGAGAAAGATTAGTCTCTAAGTCAAGATCTCCTGCTATCAGTTGAACAGGTGCATCAGTTGCAACATTTTGATGCATTAACGATGAGTGCAAGTTTGCTGCGATTAAACACACTACTGTCTATTGTTCTCATGCTGACAGTGTAAAGTCTGCTGATGGTGTTACTTGAGCATTTTCACATATTAATCTAGTTGATAATATTGCAGTTACTTGCATATGGAAGGAAGGTACAAGTACAAAAATATGAAACTGCTGTCATATCACTTTGCATTTGACATACCGGTAAATATAGGCATATCACTGTGCTCATCAAGCACCGGTAGCACTACAGTTGGTTCTTCTGCCAAGAGTTGATCATAAATGACGTTTATAATGATGTGCATTAATGATCATGCACGTATGTACACAACATGCTGTAACAAGAAGTTTAACTGCATGTACCAGTAGCATTGTCAAAATACCTAGATGGGAATGTTGACAATGTACTGTAAATATTAGAAAATGATGCCATTATGTCTTTCTTTGATTAACAAGGTTCCAGTGTGCATGCACATGTAAGATAATGTTATAATCCCCTGGAGAAATGGCCAAAAAATTTAAAATGAGCTGTTTCAGAGGTTCCAATAAAGGCAATACACTTATCAATATTCCATCAATGAATTAAGATCATCAATTAAGATCAATAAACAATAATATATAGCAATTAATGTACATGTATTTGTTGTAATGTGCCATCCAATTATGCTAAGTGAAAAATAAAATAATTTCCTCATCAAAGTTTTAAAAAAAATGGCAGAGGTGGCAATTCTTTTTACAATGTAGTCTTCAAAATCGTTGTATTTTACCAAGATTGCAGCAACATTTTCTGGTAACTTGGTCTAAAAAAGGAGTTGTCATCCATTCCAAGGAGTTTAAACTTGCATTTAAAGTACATACATGTATTTAACAAACAAGGGAGGAAGAGAAAGGTGGCAGAAATAAACAATTTAGTCCTTTTACTAAACCTTAAACATACGTGCACTGTAAGAAAATAAATATTTAAGTAAAAAATACATGAAAATGTCAAGATTCATGTCAAGGTTCATACATGTACTGGGGGTATGCAGTGTAAAATGTGAGAGTTTGGTGAAAAAGTCAGGCTAGCTAGTGAAGGTTTGAAAGAATAGCTACTGGAACATGTACAGTGTAGATACATGTACATACTTCGCACATACCGGTAGAAGCATCAGTTTTTTTGTGACTGGCGGTACCAGTACATTAGTAAAAAAACAAACTGCTTCATGTAGAATGTAGAATTATTATTTGTCACAATTCATGTTGTGTAGCAGACTGTATTTTAATATGTATTATACAAGACCTACATAAATCCCCATCATCTGATTGGTGGATCGTTGATCACACAGCATTGAATTGCCGGTATTTGTACCAACCCACAACACACGGACGTGCACGCAGAGTGCAAAAAATTGACAACAATTGTGCGTTAGAAACGAATGACAAACCCCATCAGATCGATTGCACTGCAGCTTTTAGTGGTGCAACTTTCTTAATGGCAAAATGACAAGCGATCAAGCTCTGCCGTTCACAGTTCTACGAAATAATTATAAGAACTTGTTTTTGTAAGTAATGATGATACTGCCACTGTTCCTTCAGGAAACAGATAAAACGCTGCCAAATGATTACACAAGCTCAGAATATAATATGTCGGGCAGGGCAAAAGAATCCAAACTTAATTAGAATATCATGACGGAAAATTAACAGATTCACAACTGGACAACTTCAAGTTTGAGTCACTTAATTAATCCAGCTGTGCTCAGAAAATCAGATGACGAGGTTTTATGCAGGTGTTCTGTAAAACAATGAATGTTTTGCATTCATGCAATGTACATATAAAAATAATTGCATTCGGTGACATGAAATAATCTACAATACATTCCCTTCAGCTTCACCTTGGGGAAGAGACCATTTCATCTGTCACCTCAAGCAATTATTCTCTCCATTGCACTCATAAGCATTCATTATTTGTATACCATTTGTGGTAAGATTTTTTGTGACTGTAGGTAGCCGGTACGTGTATGACAAAACATACTGCTTCATGTAGAATTTACAATCATTATTTGCTAAAAATTGTGCTGTGTGGCAGACTGTATATTAACATGTACCATTTGTGGTAAGATTGTGAATTTTGTGTGACTTGAGGTAGAAACAAAACATACCGGCAGAGCATCTTGAGGAATTTGCTAAAATTCTGCTGTGTGGCAGACAGTAATTTTCTTGATTATTGCTCTACACAAAAGCTTTACTGCTACCTTCCACTGAATTCATTTGCCCATACAGGTACATGCATGCATGTGAAATGTTCTCATAGATCGCTCAACAGAGGGCAGTATTTATCTTCACCAATTACATGTTTGTAAGAGTGAAAAGTAGACCTTAACAACATGTACAATGTCCATTTTCATGTAGACTATTTTAATTCATAAAGTCGTTTTAGTTTGAATTTGATGCTTCCCTTGAGGACACATTATCTCCACTCTTCAAGTGAGTAACAAGTTTTATTTACTTTTGTCATTATTTTTACTGTATGTCTTAGTAATGTTCAGTGTCAATGGTCATTAAGTAACATAGCAAACAATTCACAGGCATGCAGGCAGCACCATTACATCATTAATGAATTCAGACATTCCACCACAATCATTTTAAAGCACCTGTAATGGGAAGGCACAATGTTGAACTGTTGTGATTTCTAAAGATTTTAAATTATAGCAGATGGAAACATCATAAATGTTAAGTTTAATGAAAACTGTTCATAGTTAACTGTAGCTTAAAGTACACACATGCACTTGTATTATGTGTGCAATTTGTTCACTAGTCAGCCTGTGATGAATCAAAGATAAAGTTGACTGTTCTGCATACTGTAGTTGTACAAAAGCTGCTTAAATTCACACAATCTCACACAAAAGTAGTAACAATAATAATAACAGGTTTTGATATTGCACTTTAACTAAAGTCAAAGCTCTCTCCATTACAACCCTGTTTGATTACATCACTCTATAAATTTTACACCCATTGGAATTTTACATATTACATCCTACAAAATTTTGATGTGTATACATAAATGTACGCGTACATTATACATGTATATGCTTTGGTTAAAAGTTATTGTTTATTTTTAACAGCACTTTGATTTTGCCCATGCACATTGTATTTCCCTAAATGTAGGTTCCTTGCTTTAATGTGGAATTTGTTAAAATGACAGGAAAAGTCCATACACTACCTGTGGTATGCTGAATCAAGTTACCGTGCATGTACATTTGTAACTTGTTCCCTCCAATGTCAATACAAGCCAGCAGAGACCTGGTCACCGAAGATTTTATTTTTATCGTAAATCAGTACTTTGAAGTGAAACATGAAGAAAGGGAAAAGTCAGGGCTGCATTACATGTACCCTACCCTAAGTGTGCCCTAGGCAACAGTACAGAACATGCCCCTGCTGACAGACATGCCACTCACCCTAAAAGTTTTCAGGCACCTCCGCTGCTAAAGCTAACTACCATACATGTAATTGCATCCAATTAATTTGAAAATGACAAAAAATTTTTTTGATGATCTGGAATGATACTATAATTTTTGTCTCTTTCAATCAAATTTAAGGATATAAAAAACACTGAATTTCAAACAAGGACATAAACGAAAAGAAAATGAAACATGGTGAAAGCCTTGATTCCCACAAAAATGCCTTGGAAATGATGCCCTTCCATTACTGATGGTTGGCTAGTCTGTTAATCTTGCATAAGCACTGCTGCTGAGCAATAAGAATGGGATGGCGTTACCATGACAATCAGGCTTTGGGAGTATCACTTTTTGGGGGGAGGATTTTCTTTGTGTGAAGAAATTAAAACCATAAGTGGCTGACCCACCAAAAATGAAAAGAAATGGAAAAAATGAAGGACAAGACAACCATATTTCTGAAAAGAAACCCTAGGGATGTCGGTTTGCTTGTGTTTTGGCCTTGAACTTGGTTGATTTTACAATTTTCAATTGGGTTTGAATTGGTACGATGCACCCCTATCTGTACATGTAACTGTTACTTAAGAAAAACTGCCATCTGAAGGTAAAAGTTGTCGATATAGAGTGTTCAACAACAGAGGGAGCTGTTCACTTCTCCTGTCATTGGATTTTGTTACAAGCTGTGATTTCGTATCATTGCAAAATAAAATGCTACAGAACACAAATGCATCGTTCTCTGGTGTCTCTAGTTCAATAACATCAATTTTACCTCAGAATACAACACAGAACACACTCACATCAATAAAATAAACACTGGTAATTTTCACTTAGCTACCCTAGTATCACTCCAGGCTTTCAAGGCTAACCTCTATAAGTAAATAATACTAACACCAGGAAAAGTGTCTCTGGGTTGCTGACTCTGACATTGCCACATTGAACTTACTGGGGGATTTCATGCACACTGAAATAATCAAGTTGGGGAATTTTCTTTCATTTGACCCTGACACTACGAGACTACTTCTGCTGAAGCCCAAATCACTTCAATTTTTCCCAAACCTTGAAAGTGACATCATCAAGAAATTACATTATCCTTGTTACCGGTAGCTCTTCACCAGTGACTCAAAGACAGAATATAACGTTCGGTATGAAAGCAATTAAGAAGGCTACTTAATTGGTACATGTAACTTCTCTGACAATCGTCATTTCCTGAGTGTAATTCATGCTCTGAAAATGATGATCTTTTGTAACTGATATTTTGAGGTTACATTAAACAGTGTTTTCCCGATGACAAGAAGGCCGGATGAATACACAGCTTAAATTCATGTACAGTATCTCACTCTTTCCTGTAATGCAGACACGAAGGCCCTGTGTAATGCTCCTACCTTCTTGTTGTCTGTCGTTCTTCCAAAAGCTGTCTATTGAGCTCCTCAATCTGCTTGTCCATCTGCTCCTACGAGAACAAATACAAGAAAACCACACAATTACTGCGTGTCACATACAAAAAACACTTCATTTGTGCAGCCAATAAATGCACTTTGAACGTGTTTAATCAAGCATTTCAAATATCAAACAATGACTTTTAAGAATATGTAAATCCAGAGCTTAGTTAATTCAACAACTGAAGCATGAATTCAACATTTCTCAAACTTTTCCTCTGAAATACAGTACTGTTGTTGAATCGTAATTTTTTAACTGTTTAAACACTTAAAGTTTCAAATTCTGGATTCAACACTTCAGTTTTTGTGTACAAATTATACCAAGCGGTGGAGACACCTATGTCCTGGATTCTATAGAGAACATATACATGTACATGTACAGTTAAAGCAATTCATTTCCAGTTGTCAGACACAAATTGCTTCCAAATCCTTTTTGAATTTTTAGGGAAGGGGGTTGTTGCCAGTTGCGTAATATTCTACAAAAGTGCATCTCAATACAGATGACAATCTTGGTGACAGTGCAAAAGCCTGACATCAAGGAGAGACACATTGTACATCGTGAATTCTCAATGACGCAGGCTTGTTATTTACAATGTACATTTGAACACTTCATTTCACTCTACCTACAGTAACACAGCATATGCACATGCACATCCACAGATTTTCAACATTTTGATTCTGCCTTCTTTAAAAACACACATTTAGGTAGTTCCACTATGTTGCATGTGCATCTCGCACCACTTATAAAAAATCTGCATGTCACATAAAGTGAACTTTAGTTCTGGTACATGTAAAATGTGCTGTGTTATGTGCTGCATGTACAAGGATTTGGTACATGTAAAATGTGCTGTGTTATGTGCTGCATGTACAAGGATTTGGTACATGTAAAATGTGCTATGTTATGTGCTGCATGTACAAGGATTTGGTACGTGTACATGTAAGTTACTAATTTGTGAGACCGGTACAAATTGGCTCAAAAAAACTTTCTTTCAGAAATGCCATTTAGTGTTTGGATATTGGACGTCCATGTCTGAAACTGCATAACAAAATTGGAGATAATCAGTTTGAAATGATGTTTTTTTAGTACAAAACCTCTTTTGATCCTAAAATACATTTTTGCATGTAAAAAAAGGTCTTGTTATTTCGTTTTAATTTAGTGCAATATTTTAGAGTAGAAATTTATATTTCTGGAGATAAAAAAATACCATTATATGCTGGTTTGCTAATCCAAGAAATTACCAAATTGAATGTTTTCTTCCCTTTTAAGTTGATCCACTGCATCTAGATACATGTGCTGGTATTTTGTGTTCAAAGCAAAAGACAAGTTGGTATTTACCACCGTGCAAACTTCAGTGGCATCAAGGTCTTGGAAAATGGTGGGGCAAAATGTATTTGTCAAAAAATGAGAGTCTTGTGTTTTTCACCCATTTAGAACCTCCAACTCCCTCCCCCAGGTGGTAGTACTATTTTAACAGTACTTTCAATTACTTAAACAAAAGCAACCTATCTCTGGTGGGGGAGCTCCCCAACCTCCAGATACACCACAACCAAAATTACCGGTTATATTTTTTCATTATTGAATAGAATTCTATAAACTGAAAATAGAAAGTTTAAATTGTATCCAAACAATTGAATATGATCACGTAGAGGCAAATACAGATGTTTTCTTGACTCTCATTTCATTTCTTGGTCAAATTTTGGTCAGACGGTCACAGAATATAAGGACACAAATGACAACAGCAAATGAGATTTCATCCAATCAGAGAGTGACCATGTGACAATAACACACTTTTTCTACCCACTGCAATACATTTTACATGTAAAACCAAACAAAATGCATACAAATGCCCACATACATATACATGTCTTATTGTACATGTACAATCAATGCTCACAAATTCCTGGCTACCAAGCCCTTCAACTTTCAATTCAATAAAAAATGCCCCGTTTATTTGCGTGTCCTCCAAGTATACGAGAAAAACATCTCTGGCTTTTAATCATAGGATGACCTCCTCCTTTTCAAAGACATAAAATATGCCCCAAAGATTAAATCAAATTTCCAACCAACTGCATTTAAGCTGTGAAATTTGGTAGAGCTGAAATAAACTTCATGTATAAATGGATGAGTTCAGCTGCCATCTATTCTCTACACTTCTAGAAATGCTCCTCTCAGCTCTGCATGATAGACAAGCAAAAACAAACTGGCAAAAAATATTAGAAAAACACAGAAATTACATGTATGATGCACAAGTGACTTATCTACAATGTGAATATTTGAAAATGAAGTTGTCAGAAAAAATTGTCTTGAATTGAAAAAAAAAATTCCCCTTAAACAATTTATATTGAAAGGCTGCTGAAGACTTGACTTCCAAACACAAATGTACTGTAAATGTACATGTGTACCGGTACCTTCTCTGGAAAAATAAGGCATTCTCATTTGAAATATTCCGAATGACTCCTCAAATAATGTCAATGAAGGGGTTATCGAGGAAAAGTATAGATGTATTTAGAATGTAATTCATTTATGATACTTTGAAATAAATAATGGCAAGCCAATACAAATTATGAAAAAAACAAGGCAGACTTCAGTGCCCATCCAACATGACATTTTGTTACCTCACAGTTATGTATGATTATAAAGACTTTGAATGTAAAGATGCCTCAACTTCATTCCTGTTAGCTTTTCTCACAAGTTCCATCAATCACTGGATAAATGTTCTCATGACAACCCCTCCAACTCATACCCTTTCCCCCAACCCTATCCATCTGAAATCCCTTCCTCCATTACAACTGTCTCCATGGCCTTGTACACTGTCCCTCTCTGACCTGCCAGAAGATCTGATACCTACGACCAAGGTTTATATTCAATATTGATTTCTGTCCATCTTGCTATTTTTAAGCTGAGCATTTTAATATACTCGTACAAGTCTGAAAATATTTGACTCCTATAGACAGAAACTGTCAAGGCCATCTGGAAATCTATAAATGTTAATGTCAGAAGTACATGTACACACATCAAAGCATGGACGCACAAGTGCAGCATGATGATCTAATAAAGTACATGTAGAGACATCTTAATTTTTTGAGTGAAACAAAACACAAGTGGTCTTTGTGTTTCAAGAAGTTCTTACATGTATCTTCTTCCACCTTCTTCAATGTATGTGTGCCTTTTAGGTACACTGTTGTTGCATTAATCCTTAGATTTCCCACTGTAAAATAAAGTGATTCAAATCTTTGTCTAATTAATCACTCTACAGCCAGACAACTCATGATTAATTACAGCAGATGAGAAGTACATTGGTCCTTATCATTCAAATCAAGTGGACGACTTCACGAACACACAAATAAATCTCTTCCATTACATAAATGCATCAACATTGCAGCATTTTGTCAAGTCCAGCTTCATTCAAACCACTGCAATTTCACACCAATGATTACTACTGTGGGATGCTGGTGTGACTGAAAATAACAAGCGCAGAAATTGAAGTCTGGGTGCTATATTAGCATTCTGTAACCTTTTTAATACATGTACTTCCGATTAAAAATATCCATGCAACATTACAGAGCTACCGGTATATGTACATGTATGTACATGTATGCATGTACATAGGGCTACGCCAATTATTCAAATATTCAGAAATTTGATCGTTGATCGAATACCTAAATACTGATTTTGAAATAAATTTTTAGGAGGTGAAAATCATAAGAATAAAGGGAAACTTTTTTTACATATAAGTACAAATTGCATTCTGAAGCAAATTTCAAGATGTAACTTGAAGGTAGCTGAATGCAACGACTAAGTGAGAAATTTCTTAACTTTTGGCTATTTTTTGTAAAAACACATGTGCAGGGTACTGTACTGGTATGTATATTACATGTATGTTCCGGTTTTTGTGGCAATTTCATTCTTGTATAAACTTGCTACCAGTAGCTCCAAAAAAACTGGCTTTATGTTCTGCAGTATTTCAATGAAGACTGGGACGAATGATCAGTTTAATGAACCAAACAATGCACCAGTGGATGAGTGCACACAGTGCTGGATTTTGGCTGACTTCTATTACAAGTAAAACTAATTGGGGAAAATGTTGATGTCAGCTCATTTACCTGTAGTTCACAGCTGTGTTTAATTAAGCTACGGTGTGGAAATCCAAATACAGGACAAGTCTTGACAAATGAGTGAGAAAGGGCACTTTTGAGTGGTTTGGAAGTACTGGTTCACTAACACTATCCAGAAGGAACACTTAAGTCCTCATGTTAATCATTAAAAAACAAGATGAATTAAACGCACAAGCGTCTCAGCATGACAGATGGCATGAAGCAAGTTCAGTACCCTGCAGCAACTCATGCAAGCCTTAGCACTCACACAAACTGTACAGTCCACGGTAGTATGACAAAAACACGGCAACTTTAATACATAAAAAAAAAGCTTCCCTCCAAGACTGCGGTAATGTATTTTCTCCACAAATGAGCAGTCAGCTGGCTCTACAAATAAAAAAATGACACTTCATAATTAATATAATGGCACAGCTGAAAACAAGGTTGTCAAAGAAAACAAAAAGGTGAACAAATCTTCAAAAAGATGTCCAACAACAAGCAGTTGTATAGGAACCGAGGGATTAGCATTTAAGCAGGTTAATACATACACGTACATGTATGTGGCGTGATTTGCTGTGGGCAGATGCTGTGCTTATCTGATTCATGGCGTGAGTCAAGGGTTCAAAGACTCCAGGTCTCTCAACTGCACGTAAACTTTTAACCACAAAATTTAAAAGAAAAATTATTAGAATGCTTAACTTTAAAATGGGAGAAACTCCTGCGATCAATCAACACAACAAATAAATGCATACTGATAGCAAAACAGCGAAGAAAAGGTTTGCACAATATTACAGAAGGAAAAAGCTGAGTTGACTCTTCAACGTTAAGTGCATGTAAGAGCACAACACTTTTTCGATTACATATTGTACGTATACATGTACATTCAAACACTGCGTGTAAATGGTGCAAGGTTCATCATGAGAAGTCTTCAAATGAATAAACATCACAGTAAATGAACATGTTTATGATCTTGTATTTCTGAAGTAAAAATGTATGCGTACTGATGGGTATCGTGAGTAAGGCATATGTTCATGCACTTAAACACAATATACATGTACATGTACTGTATGTACATGTACTTATGCAATTGGATCTGAACTAGTCTCATCTAACAATCTGTATGCCCTCGGTTGAAGTGCACCCTCACAGGCAACGGAGACAGGCTTGCAGGAAGTTTTACATGTGAGCTCGTGCACATGCCCGAGGCACCCGGGAAGACCATACCGGTACGGTACATGTAAGTTCCAACATAAATCGGTTCACATAGTCAGTGTGCAGTGATAAACACTGTAAGCCCTTCATGCTCAACCAGTGAGTTTTGAGGACTGTGGTTTCCGTATAAAATACTTTTCTCTTGTTCCCACTAAGCGGATACCTGTTTTTCTACGATGATTCAAACCAATGCCATCCAAACTGCAATCCTGTTTTGTATATGAATGTACTTACATGTACCTTTGAGAATTGCTGACAGCATTCATTTCTTCTCTGCTCTTTTTCTTCCATCATTCTTCTGGCTGCTGGGTCTCAATATATCAGCTACATGTACCTGTACCAGTAAGGTCAGCTGCCACAGACAATAATCTTACATTGTAGAATTGATGCATGTTTTCCTCTTGGTTCATTCTTGCTGAACAGCGTCAGTCTTGGTGTACGTTATACTTGAGAAGATTTCATACAGGTTTGAATCCAGCAAACAGGGTACGACTGCAGAAAACAGGACCTTCTCAAGTTCCAATGTATACATGTAGAATTCCATTAGCTTCCTGCTGCATCACAATTGGAAACAACCTTCTTCCCTTCAAGAGATCAGGGCTAATATACTGGCGGAGTTCCCAAATCCTCAGGCTGTATTAACCCCAACCCCGCAACCCAGCTGGCCCAGGTGATAACCCCCCATCAGACTCCAACCACTACCTCTCCAACCTTTACCTCAAACAGAAACAGGCAAACAAGCTTCTGAGGCTAGCACCATAAGCCAACCAGCATCCCCTTCTCCCCTCCCTGAGTTTAATTAACCAGGTGTATATGGTATGCCCCTTCCAAGTTCTACTCTAAGCGACAGGGATGGATCGAAGGTGGACACGGCTTGCGTTTCAGCCCTCGGGTGGCAACAGTGAATCTTTGGCACCAGCGTGACCGGCCCCAGTGTTGTCCATCTGAATAGCTCCACATCAATGATCAAGAAGTACAATGCTGCAGGAGTGGTGGTAAGGTAGATCATGACATCACATATCAATTACTGAGGGATAAATTACTCAATTCAAATATACATGTACAATGATGTACATGTGCGGTAAGTATAGGCAACAATATAAAACTCATTCTAATAACAGGTCCCTATCAACAGATCAAGGCAAAAATTACTTAGTGTTTGCACCCTTGATTTGGATTTAAGTACCGGTAAGGTCCAACTCAGTAACTGTAGTAATGATGTAGATATACCCAAACTAAAGTGTTCTCTGTAATTTAAAACAAAATAATAAAGGTAGTTACAAATCTCTTTATCTGTAGTCATTTTGTACCTCATACATGTAAATTTAAAAATGTTGCTTATCAAATGCAGATGCTGCGGATGCAGGAGCATTCAACCCTTAGCAAATTTTGATGAAAGTAGAGGAGAGTGAAGAGGTATGGCCAATACCTACATGTACATGTACACCTTACAACATTCACCTAGGGTGTGTCCTTGGCTTGGAAATCTTGATAACTTGGATGAAACTCGGCTACCGTGTAGATCCACATCTACCATGCTAATGCAAATCCTTTTTACAAGTGGCGCCATCTACATACACGTACCGGTACATTAGAAAAGCCATCGGCAATCCAGAAGGAGAGATACAGATACCACAATTTACTGCACTTTCAAGATGTACTTAGCATCAGGGAGATGTTCATTTTAAATTTTGGGTTTTGCCCTTACACTTATTACATATATGTACTGTATGCATAACACTGTATACCCTGTGTTTGCCCAAGCTAGAGCTTGCAAAGAATTCACAAGCTTACCCAGGTGAGAGTCAATCCCAGGACCTCCTGCTTACTAGTGCAGATGTCTTAGCTCGACCACCGAGCTTGCCGGGGTCAGCTGGCCGGTCTAAGTCAGATACCGGTATGTAGCGAGGGCACCGCTAATTTTGTCATCTAAATGTTGGGTCTTTTTCCTTCCCCTACCTCTAGAGCCCAATGCTACATAGACACACAGACATGTACAAACAGGATGTGTTTTCCTCTTTCCTCCCATTTTCATAAAATGCCTGTACAACAATTTCCCACCAAGAATCATCCTTTAAGTTCGTAAGTGGTGCTTGGTGCATGTACATGCCTCAACCAGATTTCACGTACTAAAGATACCTAATACATGCGCACCAGTAATAGATTGTTGCCTTTCCTCCACTATAGCACGTATCAAAGCAAACAAACCAGCTACCCTTCAACATTGCCCACAACACGTATCCAATAATTAAGACTTATCCCTGTGATAGTATGCCAGTGCCTTGAAGCTTGTTTCCAGACGGAATAACAAGAGTAGTGGCTGCCTTATTGGGATCCGAATTCATCCCAATCGTTACTGAATGGCCGCAGGCAGCAGCACTTACAATCTTGGCTGCATCGGTATGTGTGTTGTGGGTATGTCCCAGCGGCAGTTATGCAGAGAGAAAGCGTGGCAACATGTATCATATTTTCAATTCACATTCTGAATGAAATTTTCCCCCACCTTTCCCAGGGGGTAGTATTCCTTGAGGCTTTTACTGCAAGCGTTAAGTATTTATGGTTTTTTGGTATCTCTCCCTCTCTTTTTCTATTCTTTGTTATGAATGAGGTTTCATGGCCGGTTGAACACGGCATAAAAATGCATTTATCAAAGGCTTTTCCTGGAGGTGGTAGTGGTACTCAATACCAAAATCCTACAGCTGTTACTTCTTTTGGAACCCACTTCTCTGTGTTAGAATGGCTTGTTACTGTTTGTATAGACTAACATATTTATTCTAAACAATACATGTATCTTTGACCAGTAGGTGTACAAGTTTATCTTCAAGCAAACTTGCATCCTGAACTCTGATTGGTTGATCCATGGCAGCAAACAATGTGACATATTACTGCATCGCAGGGTTTTTATCACACCTGGTATTCTGACTCAGCATACATGTACAGGTATACTGCACTATTTTACACTTAACAAGTGGCGCCATCTACATACATGTACCGGTGCATTAGAAAAGCCATTGGCAATCCAAGAGGAGAGATACAGGTACCACAATTTACTGCACTTTCGAGATGTACTTAGCATCAGGGAGATGTTCATTTTAAATTTTGGGTTTTGCCCTTACACTTATGCACTGTATGCATAACACATAATACAGTGTGATACATGGCACACAGACATACAACATTATTCTGTGATCCACAAGCACTAGTATAACAACTCATAATATGCATGCTGCAGTTTAAAGGGTAGCTGCAATCAACGTGTCTTAATACAAACCTTAAAAACGCACCTTTGTGTCTCAGTTGACCTGATTTACAACTTCTGTTTCACAATTTCAAAGGTTATTTTACTGCCTTTATGGTTTTGTGCTAATGAGTATTTTTAAAACTGTGATGTCAGCCGAAATGTTACACGGATTTGTGCAAATAAAAGACCCAGCTGCATTTTTGTAGATTTTACTGGACTAAATGTTCTGTTTTGCTGAGTCATTGTTGTTTATGTGCATGGCAATAAGTAAATGTAAGTCCTTTTCTCAGAAATGTTTTCAATAAGTTAATTCTGGGTTAACAATTTTAACAGAAAAACATATGCATTGAACTCTATCTTCCCTGGATGACATCACAGCTACAGCGCAATCAGTTGTCCAAGAAAGCACAGATAATTTTAAGTGTCTGAAAAAGTGCATTTTTCAATGCATTTAACTAAATAGGAATCTACATGTACAGTAAGTGTCACAGAGTTTTCATATATTGAAAGAAGAGTACAAAGTTGCAGAAAAATTGTCTTGGAAACATTCCTTGCGGCTTAAAACATGACTAGAAATGTGACAGCCAAATCAATGTCATCAACATCTGCACATTCTTAAGTGCATGCCTCAAAAATGTCAATGATGATTCCAGTAACATGCACATACTGGTACAAGTACATGTACCGGTAAATGTTCATGAAGTTTGTGTAAATGCTGTTTCATGGCTTTAGTCCTCAAAGCACCCTAAAGTGGTCCACTTTGGTTCACTCCTCAAACCTATTTGGGATTTTCTAAATCACTGTCACATGGGGCTAACTCAAGAATTCTGACAAAATATTTAGGTGATATGTATACACACTGACACATGCAGGCTACACCATGAGCTCAGCACACTGTTTTCAAATAAAAATATTACTGATGTGTAAAGGTCTACACAACACAGCTTTCCAACACTTTGAGTATCTTCACATTTCTTAAAAGACCATGAATTCTGAAAAGTTTGTTACAAATACCATACTCGTAAATAAGGCACTAAAGACAAACAATGTTCTTACAGTTTACAGTAACAAGTATGTACTTCATGCACACTAGCTCAGGTACAACAAAATCAATGGGTGGGATTTTTTTTCCCCTTCAGTTGAGATGGACTTACAAGGGAATGAATGACAACAGCACGGTCAACTCTGTAATTTGACTGACTTATGAGCATGAATAATTGCTAGCATAACAAATTTACTTACCATGGATGCCCTGGCGAAGGGACGTAAAGTTGTGCTCAAAACAATATTAACTCTCAAATACACCTGACACTGTCCATAACATGATATAAGACTAGCATCTCAAACTGAGAATCCATGCATAACCCATCCAGATGAAGAACCGATGAACTCTGGTAATGTACCAGTAGATGGACTAATTCTCACAGGAATTCCACGACACCCAGAACACTTCTTATTTGCCAATACACGCACACAGCGATATTAACAAGCTCTAGAGAATTCAGTCTCTCTCCTGTAAGGGCCACTACAGAGGATGCATACTACTGCCTGAGTTCCGCTTGTCAGCAATTAAGCTGTTAAAAACGTGCGGCATCGTCCACTCTTTACACACCCGTCTTGTTGCCTTAAACGATCCGTTTCTATACAATGAAAGCATCACAAACAATAGCAGAGATATTCTGGCTCTGGCCAATTGATTTCGTACCCAGCCTTTTAATTCTATGCGCATGAATTCAACACTACCGAGGACAAAACCAGTCACCAAATGGATGAACATGTGAGTTAAGATCAACTACAGTGTTTATTAGATTTGAATTTCTTCATTTCTATTGTTACATGCACTATGCTTCCTGTTATTAAATTTGGTTCCCACTGGTGGACACAATCTACACATAAAAGAAACTGGATGAATGCTTCTTTCATATACGTGAGATGTGGGGGAAAAAAGAAAAGAACAATATTATCAAAGAATGGCTTGTTTTACTTGAGATTAACTGCATGGAGCAATCTCTACTTTAGGATTTTGTACTGTAGTGAACTTAAATGTACCTGTCAGCACAAAAAGCCAATACTTCTATGGAGTCACTGTTAGACTACTTTGGATTTTTAATTAAATGAAGCACAAGTTGTACAAGTACACGTACTCTAAGATACTGGACAATGACGCAAGGAAAACACTTGTTAGAAGACAACTAAATCTGCTTGCTCAAAAAATTGAATAGGTCAAAATAAACAATTTGTTATGTATGAAAAATTTGTCATGTTAGTGCAAAAAAGTCTTATCTCACATTTCAGTCATTTTGAAAAAAAAGCTCATGATCAGTTTGTTGTAGCTTGATAACTTTTAGCACTGAATTATTAATGTAACTTCAGGCAAATATTAAAGCATCATCGGTTTATTCTGATCTTTGAAATGCATGTATGACGTGTTTTGGATAACAAAACTTTTCAAAAGAAAAAATTAACAACTTTTTTGCACAAACACTACTACATGTATATGGCACTTCCTATCACTTGTGCCAAGATAAAGACATTTAAGAACAAACAAAATGATCAGGTGCATACAACAGATCAACAATGTATACCACATTTTAATTAATTAAATCAGAGCTATGCTCTATTTTTCCATGAAATTTTCTTGTAATAATTCATGAGTAAATTTTGATATATATAAAAAGTCTTGAATTTGAAAAATACTTGTCAGGGATGTTTTTGTAGCTTCTGGCAGGTTTGAAGATGGCACAGGATGTACGGTACTGGTACAGGTGCATACATTATTTAGAAGTTAAATGGAATTGAATTATGGCAAATTAATCAAAGGATGAAGACTGTGAGGCCTATGTTCTACAGTGGTTCTTTTCACCAGTGAGACTTGATTCAAAGTTCAGTAGCATTCATCCTGCACACCCTAGTTCTCTGAGCACATGGCAGGCCAAGTGAATAAACTTACCGGTATTAACAAAATAAGTCTCCCTATGTGTGGCACGTACCAACTCAATCAGCCCTAGGCATTTTCCATTCTATATTTGTGATCCAGCAAATTATCTTTACATCTCTCCTCAAGTGAACTTTGGAACGGGAAAAAACTGGCCTTCTTTCTTGGAGGCATTCATGAAAGGAACGGGTATTAACTGGTTTGGTTGTTTGGCCATGGTTACGGCAGAATGAAAGGGTGAAATGAATGAGACTGGATTCAATGTTGCAGAAAAACAATGCCATGCCTAGTAAAGCAAAGTGCACAATGTACACACTTGCACATATGAAGAAAACCTCTGATGTACTGCTTTTAATCTAACATGTACTGGTGCATGTATAGTGTGACACACACAATGCCTACAGCTTGACAGGAAAGTGCCATTACAGAACTTGCTGTAATTTTTTCAATATTAAGTCTGTTTAGCATGAAGAATTATTTCTTTAAATACCACACATTTCAGATTCCCACTAAAGGATCACATGCTTTTTGGCTAAAAAAAATTATACCAAAAAAAAAAAAGTGAAAAAATAAGAATGAGCAGCCATGTTCGATGAACTCCTAAACAAATTCAAGTCTGTGATGTTGCAATTTGCTAATACAAACCCAATGTGTAACTCTGTGGGTGTTTTCCAATTGGACCCCTTAAAGAATGAACTTTCTTTTAGATCCATAAACAAACTAATAATTTGTCATGATGGCGACAAATTCCTGAAGAGAAAAAAGGGCTTCCTTCCAACTTTTCCATGCCAGATATGCACTCAAGGGTAATAATTAATGAAATCTTACATTCTCATTGATTCATACTTATACAGTACCGGTAGCTGTGCATGTAGATGCACGTACAAGTGAGGGGAGGCAAAATAACACATGAAAGATGCATACAGTGTACCTGTACCTGTACATGTATGTCAAGCAAGCAAAAGTGCTAGCTATATGTAGCAGGAAAAAAAAGTTGGGGGTCAAAATGTAAACCTTGTTTAATGTGGGAACAATGGCTCCTCACCCATTCCTTTGTCTGTGCAAGTTGGGGTGGAGTGTCAAGATGGAGAAAAGGATCTTCAAACACTTACATGTACACATGAAAATGAAAGTCCACCTTGGATTGGGGAATTCTTTTCCCAGGGAATTCATTTGAATTTCACAAAATATTAAAACTTTTCCCGAAGTACAGGTATTAGAAAAGATTTTCACAAATTTTCACACAAGTGGTAAGAGATTTTCACAGTTTTTGCACAAGTGAGAGAACGTTTTCACACAAGTGGGCAATCATTTCCCCACCATGTGAAATGGAAGAATGTAACAGTGAATTCTTTTCACAAAATTTCCCACTAGTTTACGGTGTTAACTTTCAAATGCAATGTACTGTGAATACATACATATTCAAATACATGTCGGTCAAACACATCAGAAATTCTTTGATTTGTACGAAACTCAAAAACTGTTCCTTACCATGTTCTTACGGTGGATGAACTCTGAAATGAGTGATTCAAGTTGTCATCAAGAAAGGCCAATCAAGGATAACAAATTCACCATCAATACTTCGCCATGCAGATGCTGAAGATGAAATCCAGGACGTGAGGTCTGATCATCTTGTCCAGCTTTTTCTTTAATCACATCCTAGCCACCACCCGACGAAGTACCCCTACCTCCTCCTTGAGAGAGCATATCCCATTCAATCTTGCATACACCAAGATGGCACAATATTTCCCTCAGTGCCTCTCTCCCTCTCTGATGAACTTTTGAACGGAGATGAACAGATCTCTCTTTATCGTCCAATCATGGCTAGCATCATCCTGCCCATAACCGTGTTTTGGTGTACATCCACCTCAAAGTCGAGAGAGGAGAGACATCTCAGTGAGGCCCTGGCCTGCCCCACTCCTTGAGTGAAGGAATGTTAGGGGGAAGAGCTTATCGTATTAGATATACCTGGCTTGTGGGCCTGAAGGCACTTCATCTTCTGTGGCCCTCCTCCATTTTCTTCGCGGTTCTTTGCTCTTTTCCCGATGGCAGTCTTACCGTCTTCCGTGTAATAAACTTATGAGCCATGCACGTGGAAATAATGCAGGATTTATGGAGGCATGATACCGTTTATTAATAGCAATCCCTGACACGTACCTAGACACGACCAGCTGTTTCTGTTTTTCAGATGCACCAGGATTTGTGGCAAGGGAGAAAGTTCAAACTCTCCCAGTACTAACAAGATTGAGGCCATTGCTACATACGGTATTTCCTCATGCTTTTTTTGGTACACTGTAACCCTGGTAAAAAAAATACTGCTTCAGCAGAAATCGAATTAGGCGACGAACATCCAAGCAAGTTCAATTTGCATCCTTGAATTTCTTCAAGTCCTAACAAGATTTTTTTTCATCATAAATGATAGGCACTAAGATGCTGCCACAAATTAAATTGCATCTTTTTATAACACCACTCTGCATGTACCGGTAACCTTGTCAACTACGGAATTCACTTCAATCATAATTTCCAAAGCCCTAGCCAAAATAACGGTACATGTACATGTATCAGTATTCTTCCAAATTCTACTTCTGTTTTTCAAATCCTGTCACATGTTATGTCCAAAAGTACCCGGAAACTAAATGTGATCGTTAAAATAAACTAGGCCTACAAAAAGACTCCATATTCAATCTGCAAAAACCAAGGCTGAAATAAACTTAACAAAATAAACTCATACCGGTACATGTACATGTATGTACTGGTAACCAAGTATATAAATGTACATGTAGCTTTTTTAAAAAATTTCAAAAATGTTTCCATTTTAATAAATTGCAAACAAAGAGCACATACTGTACGTCTAAATACATTTAACTACTATAAAAACCTGGATATAATAATTATAAGGAACATTTATAATGCACAGACACTATACAAATATACTCAACTGCGCATAACAATACCCATGACTAGCAGAAATGCTGGATATACTGCTGACACACTTCATACATGTACATGTACATGTAGTTGAAACACATCTTTGTCAAAGACTCCTTGAGAAATGGCTAATGTGGGGACAGAAATGCCAGTTGATTGATCTGACAAATAGGATTAGGCATTTAAGATCCCCATAAACTTCAATGCTCTTTAGGAGAGTTCAAAAGAATATTCCCTGGACATTATGGCTGTCCAACTAGGCAATCCAAGCTCAAAAGACTACAGGAAGAACAAGTGGAGGGATGTTGACAAGCTCAGGGTGAAGTAGCGGATGGGAAGAATGGTGTCTCATGGGAATGGTCCAAAGTCACTCGAAAAATGGCTTAGGACTGGTTAACGTCAGTGGGGTATTATCAAAGATGTACATGTACAAGAGAACGAATCAAGAGTATGGGTATTGTTAAGTACATAGATCTCATCTCTGAATGGCCTGAAATACATTCAAGGCAAGCTGTATATACCCTCCGGTAAATAAATTTAATACATACTGTACATGTATGCAATTTCAACATGCTGAATATCAGAATTCTGAAGAAATCAAGAAGAAATGGCTAGACCAACTTCTATTTTTATAGCACTGCATGATAAAGGATATGGCTGAAAAACTGTGCATGTATGTATACATGTTGCAAAATGCAGGTTTTATTTAGAACTTGGCAGCTGGAAAACTACTCTTCCCACAAAAATATATTGTGTGTCTGAGACAGCACTTTCTACGGGTATAAACAATGCATTACTCAACATAGCACAATACTGTACCATAAATTGCCTAGGAATCAGGAAAAGGTGTGCATTGGTGAGTAACATGCCAGGTGATTTCAAGCAGTAGTGAATATTGCTCAAACTGTCACTCCGAGAAAACAAGTAAACTATCAGAAAAAAATTGGAGGGTCCGACTTTTGGATCTCAGCAGAATGTTTTCAAGGATCTCTGTTTTACAAATTTGATGAGAAAACTTTAAATTAGATCAGAAGCATATTACACAATAAGAATTGTTCTCAGCAAGATGCTAACCTTCCCAATACATGTACATGTACACGTCCTTTGATATTTGCAACTTCTGCCAAGACCACTACTATGCACATCCAATCAATCAGTAGCTGCTGAACAGTTCAAGGCCATTCCTACCTCTGTCTTGGTCTTGTATTTTTTCTTCTTCTCATGATCCTTCTTCTTGTCGTGGTCTTTGTCATCTTTCCTAAACACAGAAAAATATCAGATGAAGGTTATATGGTTTGAAAAATATTGACATCTCCTAAAAGCAGGCAAATGAATATTCTGAGTATACCTGTACAGTATGTTCATGTTCCCTATTATTTAGAAGCACACTTTACCTTGAAAACGATTTGCTGAAATTTGTGAAGATGTAAATGTACATTTAGGTCTCTTTTTTGGGGAGAAGTTTATTGGCTTAGAATGTACCGGTACTGGTAACGGTAGACAATGCGATATAGCCTACTTAAGCAAATGTATGTCTACACTGGTATGGCACACAGTGTGCTGGACTACATGTAACTTCGACGGAATGTGTACAACCTGTATAGTGTCACCACATAAGAGAAACACACCTCAAGATGGCGAGGGGCAGTCAAGGGGCCTTCAATGACAGCAAAGATCTCTGCATTATAACCAATAGTCATACCATACATGCACCAGTACCAGTGTGTTAAAGAGTCTTCCCCCATATTGCATACGGCAGAATATCAACACTTCACCCACATCTTAAGTAATACACATACCCGGCACATGTGCATAAATGTATACATGTATGTTCCAGCATAAAGCACAAAACACCAAAGTAGCATTTTTCTATGCTGAAAGGTCAGCATCTACGGTAGGAACGATCCAACACGCCTAAAAACCAAGTGTGGCTTGGTCTACACATCTACCAGTGTGTAAGTATACCATGGACTGGATAAACAGTACACGTATACTTAATATATTACGTTTTCAGTGTTATCTACATGTAGGCCGAAACATCTTCTTAGGCCAGAAAATTTAGAATGACATTCTTGGTTATTCCAATCCACACATCACTACAAAGTTTATACTGCCCTCTACTGCTCACACCATCTTAATAACCAAAGAATTTCTGCTCTTGTCCGTCCTTGATCCTCTGGTAGTGGGCACCTTGTATGCTGCCCTCTGTTGGTCACAGTTGAACATTAATGCACAGGTTGTCACAAAAGCTGCACATTTACAGGTACATGTACCTCACAAAAAGTGATGCCAAAAGTAAAATGCTTCGCTTTAATCAAGCGACATGTACATATGTATGCACACAGAGACAACAAAGGATTGTTAGAATTAAACTTAAAATTTACCGTTTATTTTGGCAAGATTTGTCTTGTGTGAAGTATGTTATCAAATCAACGGCCATCGAGGTATTTTTGTCAGGAACCTCGAGTCATGCATCTGCAGTAACCCCAGCTGAAGACAAACAAGACAGCACACTGTTACCCCCCAAAATGGGCCCATCAAAGCCCAGTGTCAAATAAAAATCAGTCTGTTGACATGAACTCTACAGTTCGCTGGATTTACACATGTATACGGTACCCATGCATGGACAGACAGTGGATAGATTCAGTTTGCCCATCTAAGAAATTAAAATACACATGGAAAAAAATACCTTTTGCAGATATACATGTACCTGTACATGTACATGTGATGGTACAGGCTTTATACATACTGAGCAGGAACAAAAGAGGGCGTTTTTGAAATGAAATTGACAGTCCTTTGGTACAAATTCACCGCATACACGTAGGAACATATGTAAATGTGCGTTTGATGCGTGCAACAAATTTAGTCTGGAATGTACCAGTATGGTACCCGGTACGTATGCACACTGAATGCGTGCAAGAACCCAGTTGGAAAACTTAGTACAATCTGTCTTTCTTTTGCTGGTGAGGATGCATTTCAGCTTGGGTTGTTAAACCCCCTCGACCCCCAAGACTTAAGTTCAAATCCCTGAAAACACGGATTAAAGGTGCCTGAACCCACGGAGAGCACTAGGAACTGTGTTACGCATTGTTTCCCCAGTTTGAGAAACATCAACGTTATTAAAAAGCAACGCATGCAATGCCATACGGCCCACGGCTACGTGCTTGACTCGTTTTTATGTGCCGATGACAAATCAGGGGCCGGTCTGGCCTTCGCTCAAATAAGAATGGTGGCCGTGTGGCATTTAGGAGGTGGGCTACCGGTAGGGATAATTATTATAAAACGTTCCTATCTGCACCTTTGTGCAGGCATATTTTTCAAAGGAAGGTTGGAGGCAATTATCATCAATGGCCTGGATGAACTCAAGTTTAGGTATAAAAATATATGTACAACATTACTTTCTCTACCGAGTTGCACGGTAGCTCATAAGTGGTAAGGTGCGAATTAGTCTACTTGAATGGGTTGGAGGATGTTTTTTATAATGTAAAGCCCAACACTTACCTGTACCTTCGAACTTGATTTTCTTTACTGAATAAGTTTCCGCGTAATTAATCCAGCTTGCAGTAAACCACGCCCAAATAATAACTGCCCTTGACCCTCCTAAAAAAAAAATTGCGTGGCCACGTGTAGACACTATCTACCCCCAGAACTGATGTGAGCACGACGGACGTCAGACCCCACAATTCTAGGGGTAGACACTGTCATCTTCTTGCCTGAGAAATTTGATTTATTCTGCATATGCTGGTGAACACAAGCTTTTTCACCTAAAAATAATTATTGTAGTGGTCTAAAATCCCACTGCACATGCTTTTAAGTGGTTTATATTAACTGTGGACGACGTTTCAACAATTTGTTTCTATTTATTCAGGCATCCTTACTTTTGTGGAAGTTGTAACACAAATAACAGCAATGCGCATACTGCTTGACACCCTGGGAATGATCTGCGCTTGTACACGCTCTGGTTACCGGCTTTTTACAATGGTTCCCCACCGCAAGGTAATGTTTCCCACACAGAAATCAATGTGCAAGTACCTGTGGGAAGAGTTCCGCTTTCAGACGTGATCCGATTCACTTTCACCAGTAAGTATTACATGGGCACAAGTGAAATTGTCAGTCTAGGGGGTCGAGGGGGTTTTAGAACAACGCCTTCTCTGGTGAGTCTGTAATATTGGCCACACAGAGTAGCACGGCCTTTTCAAAGGAAAACTGATGTGTAATACACAGTAATATACAGGTTGACTAAAAAAAATGGCAAGTGACAAGGGCACTAGATTGCAATCATTCAAGGGAAAAAGTCCAATCTATTAAGTCTGGAGAAATGTCAGAGTATCAAACAGGACAACATCAAGCAATCATGGGCAGCATTTTGCACTGGGAAGAGACATGAGTCAGAGGATACACTGCAGGATGTCTAGCTTGATTTCAGTCAGCAACAATAGAAAGAGTGGAGAGGGTTTATCCATATAGAAAGGAATCACACTAAATTTCTAACCTGCGAGTACAAACAGTTTGCAGTGCTGGTCAAACATGTTTGTATTTCAGAGTGGTGACAGACAAAGGTTAAAAACCATTCATTACTACTGTATAGAGTACTGAAGTGTGATGTCACTGTGAACAAGAAAGTGCAGTGCAAACAAATGGAGTTCGCGCGCATTGGTTCACGGGCTGGTTCACGAGCTCATGCCTTTTACACACTAATTGTGCGTGTGACGTACATGTATTCAATTCGGTACTCTATCAGCCTCATTCTGGGATCATGTTCAAGCTGTATACATACATTTCGTCTTGGTTTCAAGAGATCAAGTGTGTTTAGATGTGTGCTGTAAATGATCAACGATAAATCGTTATTACAGCGGACCACCTGGCAGTACGGGCCCTGGGACCATGAGAGGGTGCAATTTTCCTAGCAATGGAGGCTCCTTTGGTGGGAACTCTGCTTCACTGGTTCACAAAAGACTATGAGATGCATGCGTTGCGCATGCTTCGCGACAAACAAGATTAACACTCCCCAGTAACTTGGCTCTTTCCAGCCAATGAGGGGGTGCTTCTGCTCGAGGCAGATACAGTTGATAGCTGATCATTGTGATGTCACCCTCTCGACGGCTGCAGATTATCCTGCACATCTACATGTACAACTTACCAGGTACATGTAAGGCAACAATGTCTTGAAACCAAGACTAGCATGCATTGTGAACATAGATTGTGCACAGTTGAATTCAGACCTTTAATTCATATCTGGAAAAAATATTTGAGAATGAAAATGGTTCCTTAATTTTTGACCTATCAAACTGTGTGGAAATTGACTGCTACCAACAAATTTGTTCCTCAACATTTGTTCAACAAATGTTCATTATATGATATTGTAACACATGCAAACATTCGTCGACAAACATAGAGGGCGTATGTCACAGATGACATACTGAACACGGGTTAGTACATGTACACAATGATTGGCTGATGGCAGCTGGTCATTGCTTAGGTGACACATACAACTTTCATGTCTGTATTTGAATAAATTATCATAACTTATGAAAATTAACTGTCCAAGAGTCAATAAAAAAGAAACAAAAATGACCTTGTTTTACGTGTGCACAAAGTCAATAGCGAGTTCCGTCCATAGCAACGAAATTCAAGATGGCGGCACCCATGGTCTGAAAAGTCTGAGAGGCATGATTTAGTAGTGCGTAAAAGCTCCGCAAGCATCAATGACGGCCTGGCATCTCCTGTGCATTGATTCCAGGAGATTGGTGATGAAGTTGCCGTCCATATCCCGCCAGATCCGATGGAGAATTTGGAAAAATTCGTCTTTGGAATGTGGCCTATTTTTGCGTCGGAGCTGCAACTCCAACTGGTTCCATAAATTCTCCAATGGATTCAGGTCGGGACTTTGGGCAGGCCACTCCATCACCCTGAACTGCCAACTGCCTCCCATTTCTGTGATGAAATCGGGGGGGGGTTGGATCGGCCAGGATTTCTCTTGTAATCACTGCTGTATGGGGTGGTGCATTGTCATGTTGAAACAGGAATTCCGGGCCGATCAAACCATGGGCAGAAGGCAGCATGTGGTTGCAGAGAATATCAACATAAACAGTGGCATTGATATTCTCCGCGACCCGCACCAACTCACCGACGCCCGCAAAGCTCATGCACCCCCAAACCATAATCCCTGGTCCTCCATGCTTTACGGCAGGCAGAACACAGTTCTCCAAAAAATCTTCGCCAACAGCCCTCCTCACGTAGACACGCCCATTGGACTGGAACTGCTGAAATCTTGATTCATTGCTCCAGAGAACCTGGACCCAGTCATTTGCTGACCAGCCCACGTGTTTTCAAGCCCATGTCAATCGCCGAGCTTTGTGGGCGTCAGTAAAGCGTGGCTTGAGTCGAGCAACTCGGCCGTGACATCCTGCTTCTGTCAAGCGGCAGGAGACAGTAACAGCATGGACATCAACACCAGTGGCTTGAGCTAACTCCACTTGCAATTCGGTGGCAGGTCCTCACAAGAAAGTGGTCTTCTCACTCGGTGATCCAGCCACCCCAGGGCGGCCGGATCTCAGTCGGGTGTCCATTAATCCATCTTCTTCTAGTTTCTTTAAACTGTACCTCATGGTACTGTCGCTAATTCCAAGCTATCTTGCAATTTCTCGATTGGAAATCCCTTCCTCACTCCAGGTTTGGATCATCCCCTTTTGATGGTTTGTTAGGGGGGTTCTGGCTGGCATTGTTTCAAGTTGCAGTTGGCGTAGTTAGCATATGAATGGCAGTCGTGTCCTCTAACCTTTCTAGTATCCATTTACAGTACCATGAATGAGAGGTCAAATTCAGCTCATAAATATAGATAAAGTAAATTTTCCCGCGGCACGAAAAAGAATGCCATTGGTTTAAATGAGGTCATTCAATATGGCGGTTTTACATGGACAAGAGAAGCGATTCAGAAATGTAACTGGAACTGGGTTAGTGAAAAGGTCGGAGGCATTGGAGGACTGATTATAATTGATTAAAATAATGACACAAGACACTGGTACATGTAGGTTAGTTATCGAACAACTTAAAAAATTGTTATCGAGAAAATCAACAGACAAATGTCGGCAGTGAGGTGGGCGAAGACTTTTGTTGGGCAGTGTAAAGTATAGTACATTTGACTCAAACCAGGCAGCCAACACCGGCAAGCTCGGTGGCCGGTGGTTAAGACGTCTGCACTAGTAAAACAGGAAGTCGTGGGTTCGAGTCCCACCAGAGTACACTTGTGGGTTTTTTCACAAGCCTTTTGGGGGCAAACACGGAGTATACACTGCTTGGGCAGGGCAAAAAGCCAAAATTACTGGTACATTTACATGTATGTTTACCATGATGGATACTACATCTTCTTTCAGAAACGTTCCATACTGTATACGGGGAGGGGGGGAATTCAGATGAAAAATGCAAGTACATGTACCGGGTACATGTACCTCATCGTCCCAGCTTTTAAGACAGGTACCTGAAGAGCTGTTGCAAGTGGGCCAAATCTTGGAAAGATGTAATACATGTACAGTGTACATGTAGTTACCGGTAGGGTCTAAAATACACTTGAAAATAAAGAAAACGTTGTTCATATGGTGGTTGTGATTGGTGGTCAATGGTTGGTACCGGCACATGTACATGTAGGTGGTAGTGTTGTAAGGTTCAAGTCCTTCACAAGTAGAGTCAGAAATCCTTTCAAAAGTCAATCCAAGCCCAAGCCCTGTGACCGTGGATCAGTCACAGATAACAGAATGAGCAATGAACTTTTATCACAAACCCTACGACTACAAGCACATGTACATGTACATGTCCTTTGTGACTTGAATTACCGGTATGTACCACTCAACAGGTACATGTACGGCAGGTGCATAAAGGTACACCATCCTGCAAGGGATGGATTGCAGGTGTAAATAACTCCTTTGAAGCCGACAAGGAGAGGAAGAACAAACCAAGTCTCATACAGAAATTAGGCCCTGTAGTTCAAAACTACACATCATAAAGAACTGTAAAACTGTGAAAACCTGTTCAGAATTGCACCATACACATGTTCCAGTGCATGTGGGTACCTAATTTCTCAGGTACATGCAAGAAAGTCCAAACTGGAAACATACCTTCAGAATCAATGTCACTAATAAAATTAAATACATACAGCATGTACTGGTACATGTACAGCATTGTACAGAAACATAGTTGAAAGTCTCTGCCAATTAAAAAGGAACACCTGTTTGTACTGGTACATGTACTGTACAAGCACATTTGCATTTTTACAAATGTTCATGTAGTTCATGATCTGTTCACTGTATGAAACAGCACTTACATGTACATGTACATGTAGTTTCCAAAACAACTGTAAAGGCAAAAGGTATACTCGTATATTATGGTACACTGCACATGTACATGAACATGCATGTTCACTTTTTCTTATTTGTAAAAACAGCCTGTTATCTGAGAAGACAAGAAGGATTTCAAAGTACATACATAACCATAAATGAAAGTCCCAGGCCGTCAGCATTATGCAGAAATTGGAAGATAAAACTGTTCCAACTCCCACGCAGGCAAGGAGTGGAACAGCGAATTATGGCCAACGTACAATTTCAATCAGTCACGGTTATTTTAAGGCTCTCCTATTAATGTGTAATGGTGGGGTACATGTAAGTAGATGGATTGGAGTGAGGCTCAAATCATGCAGTGCTTTCGTTAAAAATTTTATGTGAAATGTAGATAAGCAAGCACATGAACAACATGTACATGTACGTACATGTTAAAAAGGTTGTTTGGACTTAGATGTGGGTCATTCTATAAATTTGGGGTCCAGAGTGTGACATTTTTCCATCCCCGTTACCTCTGACATGTATTCATGTACCATCTGACAAGGTTGACAAGAGATGTATAACTGAAATTGATTTCAAACTATTTTTATTTGTTTGCAGTACTTATTCAGTCTTGGAAATTAAACCATGTTTTCTAAACACTGTCACAGGGACGGGAAAAGGAATTGGACCCCAAATTTATAGAATGACCCATGTGTACACTATCATTACACATGTAGAAACCTGTCCTAAAGTGAAACTAGAATACAAAACACGAATCATTAAAAAGGTGGTACATGTAATTTGTGTTTTTCCTCTTGATGAGATCTCCCTTGCCCCCTAAAAAACACATTAAAAAAGGCATACAAGTATTGCTACATTTTCCCAGAAGGTTCACCAACTGTGAAATACATACATGTACAAATACATGTACATGTATGTCGCTGAAGTGAGCACAATGTACCTTCAACAATTAACACACAATAATGTTAATCCTTTTACAAATCCACTCATCCCACTTCACATTTTGCACAATTCCATTCCGCGTATGATACAAAATCATACTGGTACATGATCCCCTACAGTGTACATGTGGGCTGGTAATATGAAGTACAACTGCCAACTGTCAATTTGTCAGCACGATCCGTCAACCTCAAATTGGCCATACCAGATATACTCCAGGCTATAGTATGCACCATTATTGGCCCCTTGCCATTTCTGGTGGGAATAAGATAAAAAGAACACAACCTGTTGCTTGAAAGGTCAAACCAATTTATAGAAACTATTATCTACTGGTATGAGCACTTTACCTCACATGCAGTACTAGGGGTAGGTACATGTAGCTTAAGGTGACAGTATCACAGACGTGCACCAGCACACATTAATTCATTTCTGTCTCTAAGCAAACCTGTGCCCTGGAAACTTTGTAAATTCTGCCATTCTGGTGGGCGTTAATTTCAGATCAAAGCCCAAACCCATTTGAAAAATTCAATTCCAAATGCCTTACATGTACATGTATATTTAACAAAAACAGATAATACCAGATTTTTGCAAAGGTATAATCTGCCAATGTAAACAAATTCTTTAATGATTTCTGTAGCAGTTAAGTAGAGTGCTTCCTCTGTTACTGTTTATCACAACACTAAAAAGAAATGTTAAGAATCTAATTTTCCTAAACCTCCCGAGGAGATCTACAGCCCTCCCAAAGGAAACATCTCTGATCTAGCCATTCAAACTATCAATGAACCAAAGTCACGAAACCCTTCCTTTCCAAAATATCCCCAGCAAAGAAAAATTGGAAGACTTCCTTCCAAGCAACCGTGAAATTAATCTAGGTCCCCGAGGCAGACGCATCAAAACTAGACAAAAGGAGAAGCTATCATGACCGAACAACATGAAGACTTGGATGAAAGCTATCGCTGGCACTCAAAAATGCATTAAAAAAGCTCCCGAATGGATGCTTGGCCAATGCTGACTGATTGCTTTGCTCAGTGAGGGGCCCATTGAGGATGGACTAATGGTAGTAGCAGACGTGAAGAAATGATGAAAACATCAAAGGTGCATTACCATGGGAACAGTTGAACTTAACACTGGTGCTCAGACTACTATTAAATGTTTACCAGAGCACTGACATCAAACGCACATCAAGTTGAGACTGTACTTCAATATGAATCAAGAACAGAGACTCTTGAAGAGCAAACTCATTTGGAACTATGATATGTTTACACACATGTGGAACATTAGGTTTTATATGCCTGCAATTAAGGTCATGGGCTCCTCTTCATTCTTGAGGAATAGGGGAAGAAAACACTGTGCACGGAGGTTATCTACACAAGAGGAAGGGCAACAATTGTTTAATGGGAGAAAGTACATGTACATACATGTACAGTATACCCATACATGTACAATCAAAAACCAAGGAATATAAGACGTTAAAGATTTACATACATATAGGTACTGGTATGTTATATTATGGCTTTCAAAAGTAGCGGTATCGAATGTACAATGCATCTACAAAAAGTACTCAGCCTGACATGACAGACTGGATGGCATACCAATCTACGCATACACGTACGTGTCTACATTGTCCTGCAGACACACAGCCAGGTGTGCATTTACCATACATGTACCTGCTTGGGACCATGACAGTTACTGTCATTTCTCAAGATGCTTGGCTGATTGTACAATGGCATCCATTTATTCATAGAGAGTGAGCAACACTGCACCATCCAAATGGCCTGTGTCACATTCAATCTCTGGAGACATACATCTATATAACTCTTTCCATTTACATCTCTCTGCGCAGCCACATTTCAAATGTTCCAGTTGTCTTTACCGACAAAGTGTCGCCATATGAGTCAGCTCAATAAACATCTTCCACCTTTTATTGACTCAGAATTTGGATGTACCGGTACAATGTAATATGCAAGTTCTGAAAAAGTTTGAATTATTACGAAAAAAGTACCAGTAGAACATTTATCAGTCCACAGAAATTTTGATCTGGTCAAATTTGGGGATTTTGAGTACCCACTGTACTATAACCTGGAGTATGGTACATACATATTGCAGCTTTTTCTGAAAGTGCGAATAACTTGACGTACTTATTGCTGGCTTTAAGCAGGTAGCACCTGTTATTTTGCATACGTGATGCTGAGAGAGTGTGTCAACTATAATTTACAGCTGGGAATGGATACGTTATCATATCAATGAAAGAGGAGGCAACTCCCAAATGTCCCTTTCTTGGCACTCCTGCATGTAGTCTTTCAGAGTTACAAGATGGGCAGACGGACAAACAAGCAAAAAACATAATAAGTATGGGATACAGCAGCACGGTATGATACTCAACTATACTTCTGTACACCTGCACCTGTTATGTACAGCACCACTGGTAAGTGAATAATGCAAAGCTAAAACTAATTACTAAAACTAACCTCTGGAACCAGTGACACGTAAAGCAGAACATTTGGGAAACAAATTTGTGAGACGGTAAATGTGTATGCATTGGCATACACGTACACAAAGTACCCAGTGTTTCATTTTTTTACATTCTCAGGGAAAAAAGCTTTAAATTTTGTTGGTTTCATTTCTTCTGATCAATTTGATTACGTTCCTTTTGGAAGGGGCTTCAACCTAGACCACCAATACTTGAGGTGCCCCTGTAGTACCTAAAACAGTGACTCTCCCCATCCTGCAGTATACGAGCTCTTGGCTGTATTAGCCTGCTGACAGCCCACTAAGTTATGCTTATCTGCTGCCATGTTTTAAAGTACATTATAGCCACCAAGTTTAAACTTTTGGTTGCTAAATTTTACTTCTGACACATTTCCTCTTCACATTACCTTGATGAAAGAAAACCATCAATGAATGTTCACAATGGATCCCAATTTTAAAATCTGTACTCTGAGTTGTCTAGAGATACAGTTGACATGAACTCACCTTCAATGGGCCCTGAACCATTTAAAAAACCTCATACTATTGTGATGTATTTTATCTCAACTAATAGAACACTTTAAAGTGCCAGTTTTGTTAACACTACCCGGGTATTAAGCTGAACTACATGTCAGCCATAATTCTCATCTAATTAATTTGGCCTGCAAGTGGCTGTCCAAATTTGCTCATTGCTGCAAACTGGAAAAAATGCAGTGTCAACATTAAGTGATACATAACATGAACAAAATCAGGAGGCAATAACTTACCCACTCCTGAGGCAGTTGGACCTGTGATCTACATGTACATGTACATGTACTGTATGGACATTGTACAGTACCTGTTCATGTTTACAACCAAAGAGAAATGTACCCTATTCAAGAAGGTTCAAGTTGGCCTTGTACGCCATGCTGACTCAGAGTAACGTACAGGTGTACATGTACATCCAACACATACTGTAAACGTACATGGGCAGGTGGTTCCACTGCTACCGTTGTTTTTCAGTTGTGACTTTATTTTATACCTCACATACAAGCCACATGTCAGCCTCACCATTTTTTCAAAAATTAGTTAGACACTAACCCATGTGGAGTGACAGAAGCTGGTTACAATAACAGTCTCAAATCCATAAAATCCTGTGACAGTTGCAATAGGAAATTATACAAAGAATACATGTACAGGGTATACACATACATCACATGTACATTTGACACACATGTAGTACATGTCCATGTATGTACAGTAAATAGCTTGCTTACTTCCATGTGATATTTGTGTACTCAACTGTCTGATCAAAATGGAATTTTCAATGAGGAAAACTGAACTGTTCCATCTCATCAGGCAAATTAAACTTCACACTGGATGCACACAGAGCTTGATTATAATCCTCATTACTAACCCAGTTCATGTGTTACAGTTTTACCTGTACAATGATTGTCTCACAAAGAACATACACTACACCTACAGTCTTCACATACATTTACTTGTAATTAGACCAATTCATTTCACCGCTAGCGCTGTGCACTCATTGATTACATACAAAATTAATTGGTACACATTGTGGAATACACTAGATGTATGCATTTTTAACCCTATAATGTTATACGGTATGTTGAATGTATTACACACATCAAATACAAAATATTTTCACTCAATACGCTCGCACAAAATATTTGGTCACTCCTACGTATGTACAATATGCTTTATAATTATGTACACATGGTGTGAACACAACACCATATTTCTTAATCCAAACATCCACTGCATGCACTTATCACCGCCTATGAGCTACATGTATTCAGTTAATAGGTAAGCCACCAGAGTTGGCAAGAAAATATAAAGATTGACAGCCGTCATGATGAACAAGAAAGCTGGCTGAGTCAGTAAGCATGCCAAAGACCCGTCCAATGTTCCAAACCGAATAGTAAGACACTTTAGATATCCTGTGAGTCATCTTTCCCTTGCCCAGTCTACAGCCGTGGTGTAATGGCCTAATAGAAGGCATCCACAAGCAGTCTTGGCTTCTTACATGTTTGCAGTGGCAACTTGAATCTGCTGAGGAGAAACTAAGCATTCTGATCATGGATAACTCCCCTCCCTCAGTCTTGGAGGATAGGAGCCCCATCATTTTTGTTAGCAGCCTGAAGATTATGGGTCTGATGTCCTGTGTTTCTTGGGGCTAAATTTAATTTGGAGGCGGAACTGAATAGGGGATTAGATTTACAGCATTATGACAATTTAATATCCAAAGCACGAGCTATTTGACTGATGTACCGTATACTGTACATGTGTAGGTAACATACATGTACATGATCAAGGCAGTCTTATGGATTTGGCATAATGCGAAAATGCATTTCAAATACATACATGTATGTGTACTTTGCAATGAAAACCAAAACAGCAAATACCAATGTGCAATGTTACAGTTGCCAATGCTGCCAAATTCGTAACATACATAATACACATGCATTGAATCAAAAACTTTTCTTTCTGATTGTGTTTTTGGTTCCACATTTAGAATACAATTTCATAATTAACGATCTACTGATGTAAAGATTGAAGGACTTTTGGCAAACCACATTTTATACATGTACATGTAAAACTACCAGTGGGCATTAGGCTAAATGGGCGTCATCAAATTTTTTTGGGGGGGGGGAGCGGCAAAGCACCCATAAGGTGGGGTGTGAGTGGCCACTTCAAATTAAAGCTGAAAACAGCTAGCAAAAAGCTGAAATGTAAAAAGTTCCCATACTTCTGTACAAACCAGGTGTACAAAAAATCTAAAATTCAGGGTTAACATTCACACATAAAAGGCTGAAATCAGCTAAAATGCTGAATTCTCACACCCCTGCATGATCACCAAACTGATAAACCATTAAAGGGGTCAACTTTGAAGGTTTTTATTTCAAGCCAATTCTCTATTAGTTTTATTCTATTAGTTTTACATGAACTACTGTTGACTCTAACCCATCCATTTAACTTTTTCTGGGGAAGATTCCTATAATCACCTCTTTTAGACATCTTGGAAGCAGCCTACATGTGTATGTTTCAGTCAGCAGTGTTCAATGACCCCATAAACCATGTCAATTTCTGAGGAACCCTGCACCACAGTGGGAAGATTAAATTGATTCTGATTAACAGAGGTTCAAAGTTTAAGCCTAGTGATTGTTTGAATCAGAGATTAGTGCACCCTTCTGTATGTGTTTGGCCATCCAGCTTTATGAATAAGAAGGTCATAATTGACTTGTTACATGTACATGTAACTGATGAGAGATGATCGACTCCTAAGGTCCATCCAGAGTGTTGTACATGTATATCACCACGTGTGAAGTCTGTGCAGAGCTCACTGTAACTTGTAAGATCAGCTGATAGTCAAGTCCTGATGATCACGAGCTGTCTCCCACATCCTTTCTTATTTTTCAAACTCAAAGGCAGGATAGCACTTCCACCATTCTACACGTATAGTGATGGCCACGTGGCCTATACTGTATCCCAATTATTGATTTTGGTGAAGCCTGCAAGATCCTCAGGGAAAATGACAAGGGAAGAACATGTACCAGTACATGTACCGGGGTAATATTTAAAAAGAAGCAACTCAAATTTGAATGCTAGGAAATTTACCCACCATTTGCTTGGCAGCTGACTTAGTGTCTAAGGCTGACATCCCAATCCAATAAATGATGGGTCCGTCCAACTAAAATAAGACCCCTTCCCCCAGTAAGGTAACATACTGGCCTGGTTTAGGGGGGAAATGAAATTTACGGAGTACTTGAAGACTGACAACCCAACAAAAAGGCACTTAACTACACGTACATGTATGAAACCTTCAAAGGCTTGGATTCAATCTACACTCTTTCGAAGTCAGGCATGTTAATAAGCAATCCTGTACTGAAAACTGAATGGCACTTTGCTAAACCTATAAACTGGGTTAAATCAACGATTCTGGGTCATGGGTGATGAAAGACAGCTGTGTCAAGTGTAAATAAAAAAACCCAAAAAACAAACAAAACGAAATGATAAAACAGGATGCAGGATTACTTGAGTTAGGATACATGTACTACCTCAGCCTTAGTGAAAAAACACCCAGACAACCTACGAAGTGAATCAACAAGGTCATTCGTGCCCATTTTTATATATATCGGTACTTGAAGAAATAGAAGTTGGAACACCTTGTCTGCAATTAATTAGAGAAGGGGTTTTCTAGGATTGTTTCACTTGCAGGCTGCAAGAAGAGCCTAATGATGAAATTCTCTATCAGCAAAGAAAACTCAATGAAATCAAAGAAACTTGATGTTTTCCTACTTTGTTACAAAAATACAGGATTATGTACATGTACAAGTACCACAAAATTCGTTCAAAACTGAATAATTTAAGATACACTGTACTGGCACATACCGCATAATTGTGTAAATGTAAAACATTGACATCACAATGTCAAATTTAAAGTAAAAATTTAGTGTTTCAAAATTTCAACCTTAATTTGTATTATTGGTTCAGTGTCACAGTAAGCTTTCTTTATTTTTATTTCTCTTGTACACTAAAACTCTTGTGCATACATGCACATGTACATTGTATCTTGAGCATATTTTATGCAACACACACAGCATCAGACATGTAAGAGGGCACCTTGTGGAGATCTGAACAAGGATGCAATTTTGCCTTGGGCAAAGGTCAGGGAGGAGGCCCTCCTTCAGGTGCTTCGGGCAACAAAACAGACCGATCTTGTGAATAGTCACAGTAAAAATATGAGGTACATAGCGGTAGGTGTGCATGTGTATCTTTGAGTTTGGACAATTTGGGCCTACACCTATACTTTGCCCACAGCTGTGACTGGAAATCAACAATTTCTGGCACTGATCATGAACAGATGTGTGTGCACGCATGTAGAGGCATGTCTCTCATTGTGCGGACCTGTGAACAAAAGATGTCCATACAAAGAAGGAAATGAAAATATTGTGTGGACTTGCCCACATCCACACAAGATTTCTCTCTGAAAAGGAGGTTTAATTGAGGTTAAAGTTATTCCTTGCAAAAGTGAGGGGAACTATTTGGAAGCCATCAACAAAAATTCAGCTCAGAACAGTGTTCACAGATGTACATGTATTTCAAGAAAGACAATATTTTCACCTGCATGTAGATGTAGTATTCTTAATACAAAAAACAAACGAATGTTGATGCAGCAGCCACACCAATCAAAACATGTACCAGGTATGTTTTAAATGTTTGTATGGCAATAAAAGCAATCAATTTTTAATTACTGGTTTCCCCTTACACTGACATACATACATTGTATCACTTAACATTGTATTCTTAGTGCTTGTCCGAGAGTTTGTGAAAAAATCTCAAGCTTACTTGGGTTGGACTTGAACCCATGACCTGCTTACTAGTGCAGATGTCTTAACCACTTGACCACTGAGCTTGCTGGGGTTGGGTGGCAGGCTGGTTGAGTCGATGTAGCAGCAGGCACTGCAAATCAGTGCTGTACGGTGTGACCAAAACAGTCGCATTTGCGAGTAAAAATGATCATAGCAGTATGCAACCAAAATTTGAATTCTAATTGTCAATGGCGACCATGATTTGTGCTCATTGGTTGTCTACCTTCACTGTGCGTACAGAATACAAAATTGACCTGGCGCTTCACTTTCTTTTTTTGTAGGAGCCAGTACCTCATTTTATTTTTCTCTGTACAGCACTGCTGCGAGTCATTTCAAGACATACTGGTACTTGGCATCAGGAGAGGTTAATTTTTTATTACAGATTTTGCCCTTACACTGACTTGTATAAGTTAACCCTGCATTTTCAGTGTTTGTCAAAGAGTTCACAAAAAATCTTAAGTTTACTTGGGTGAGACTCAAACCCACGACCTTGCTGCATTTTTAATTTGCTCATGTGTGGCAGGAGTATTTACAGTTCACACTACTTGAGTTTGATTCATGGTACCGGTACAGATAAATTTCAAATTGAAGGGAACATCTAGTCTGATGTTCCAATCCACTTCTTGATCCTATGGGAATAGTATTTGTTTGATTTTCAGGTACAATGTAACCATGCAAGACACAGAAGTGAGCGTACTTACAAAGTTACATGTATTTCCAACTTTGAAAATCAGATTTAACTGCAATCACAAAGAACCCACAGGTTCAAAGACTTTAAAGGTTGTCTTCATTTTTCTTAAATCATAGACAAAGAAACTGCAGCTTTCTGATCTCCATGGTTTCTATTTGTATTGGGCTTTCCATTTTTGACACTAACACAGAGGAAGCAAACTGACTTGACCTCGTTTCAAGAGCCTGTGCTACTCCCTCACAGTCAGACTGCTTGGTACATACACTGTACATGTATGTACACATATGTACCAGTAGCATATCCCCAACCAAAGAAAGACAGGCCAGACTGCATGTGGTACGATGGCCTACCTCAATACCTTGAGTAACAATACAAGGGGGGAGGATTATTTCTTGCTTGGGTGACCATGCGATTAGGGTGCAATACCACTTGAATAGCACCCAATCATATGGGTGACAGGGGTAAGTAATTGGGCTGTTATAGCTACCAAGGGAACCGCACTGGCATGGGTGGGGGTTAATGTACAGTAGCATGGTAAGGCAGGTGCAAATGAAATGATGAACTTCACCACGGAGAATACTGAGGTGAAAAGGACAAGTACACAGAGAAATTCACATGTACAATGTACATCACATCACACAATGTAAACAAACAATCACAGGGATTTCTTGGTGTATACCACAGATGTTAAATGCTGTGTTGCCGAGTCTAATTTTCTACTGCAGTGAAAAATGTCAGAAGAAAACAGTTTGACAGAAGTGATAACAAATGTGACAGATTGTCTTACATGTACATGTAAATGTGTATGACAAATGTGACAGATTGTCTTACATGTACATGTGTATGACAAATGTGACAGATTGTCTTACATGTAAATGTGTATGACAAATGTGACAGATTGTCTCACATGTACACGTATGTAAATGTGTATGACAAATGTGACAGATTGTCTTACATGTAAATGTGTATGACAAATGTGACAGATTGTCTTACATGTAAAGTGTATGACAAATGTGACAGATTGTCTTACATGTAAATGTGTATGACAAATGTGACAGATTGTCTTACATGTGAGACAATCCCTTCTGCCACCTGTTGAGAAGTCATGGATGCTATTTGCACTGCCATGAAAAGAACCACTTTCTATACCATGCAGAAACCCCCTTAGAAGTACCGGTATTCAATACTTAATTGTCCAATTATGTACATAATACATACCAATACGGGTACTTATAGCATAAGACAGTGTTAAGCCTCTTCCCTTCTCTCTCCATGATTTTGCTGTCGTCCTTTTTACATGTAGCGTCAACAAGTGTCAACACACACAATTACAGTGTCAACAACTTGAAAATACCCTCTAAAGTTTCAAAAGTGGTATTATCATACTAGAAAGACTCTAACATCTACCAATGTGTAAGAAAATGACGAATGTAGCCTACAGATACTTCCAGATTATTGCAGGAAAACAAATTTATATTTCCGCAATGTGTGGGGGCCGCCATCATTCTTTCCTCTGCCATCCACGCAAAAACAAGATGGTAGCCGGTCAGGTTGCACGAGCAGGGCCATACATTCATTTGTCGCCCAAATTAATCATTTTAGATACAGGTAGAAGTATGTAAATGTGATGCATTAAATTTGATAAATTGGAGCCTCATTAACATCAAAATACATTTTTTTTATACAAAAAGTAGTTTGTTTACGCTTGTTGACACTAAATAGCATGACCCCCAAATTGTGGAGGTCATGTGATAGATGGAAAAATGTCTGCCTACTCAACACAGATGATGAGTGCATACAGTCCCTTTTATGTCTATTCCCAATCAAAGTGACCTTACTAGTCTCATATTCAATACAGTGTACATCGGTCACTTTTGTTTGATTGTACTTTAATATCTCAAAATTTACTAAATGCCATTTGGAAATATCCCAAATGATTATGACATTTTGAGCGACAAAGACCAAAATGAAAACAGCATTGACATTCTCCTACACCTGACCAAAACGTAGATTCTCGCACTCAGGATGAGGTCAGTGAATCTTGATTCTTCTCTCTGATTGGTCAATTGGTGGCTATTCCATGTTTTACACTCGAAACTCAAAGGGGCAAAAATAGTGTTGCGGTCTATGGGGAAAATCTGATTTATTGATTAAACTTTTAACCTTTACATCAAAGGCATGTCCAAAATTTCACTATTTATGTGCAGTGAACATGGTGAATTATCCCACACTGTACCGAAAAGGTTTCAGTTATTCTATCATGTTGCAGCAAAAAAGAGGAAAACATGTGAATCCCTGTACAAAGTAAATGGAGAGTTGCCCCTATGCCCAGACGTGAGTGCAATAAAAGGTACAACCTCAGACTTCGAGAATTATTTGCCCCCCCCAACAACACTTGCTGCCCGTTTGCGTTTGCTACATGCACACCTATATCATTTCCTTGCTTTATATGCCCATAAGTGTATTTCTGATTTAGTTGGACACCAACGGCTTTCTAATTCTGTGTACATGGTAAGGTTCAACGAGTGTAGGCCTACAAATGCCTACAACTAGCGCTGAGTTGACTATTTCAACTCATTCAAGGCCTTGTAAGTTGTAGTAGTACAATGTACATGTACATGTACGGTAGCTTTATGACACAACACCCTGCCGCCTGACGTGTCAGTGTGTGGTGCACTACCGTGTACACATCGCACTGATGTCACAACAAACCACCTCGCCTACCTTCGATCTGAGCCCCATCGCTTGTCTAAGTCAAAAGGCAGCGGCATGATTCCCACCTCAAATGTCCTCCTTGTGCAGAAATTTGTCCAGATTTCTAGCCGATGGACATTGTTTTAATAGGTGCTCAAGTTAGCAGTTGCATGATTTCGCCGTTTTACGGTTTTGAAGACTTTTTCCGTACGAATACTTCAGGAGACCCTGTTCTCCAGTGAAATGCCCGAGTGTGTACACGCCGTGTTGATCATGATTGCGGGAGCAACCACTATTTGCATAGGTGTGTCAAAAGTACACTGTATTATTCAAGACAAATTATCATCAACAGAATCTTTGATTATCACTTCCTTTTATTTGTATTCTTACTTTCCAAATAATCCCGATAAAGTTCCTGTTTATTTTGATATCTAATTTCAGGTTCTTTAAGAATATAATATTTCACGTTCTATGCCCATCCCTATTTGAATCACTCCTTGTAAACGTCTGTAATTAACGTAATATTTCATTCTGATATCGACAAGCCGCTTGACATCATACGTACGTGTGCATGTATACGTACATGTACTTGTAGTCACAAAACAAAATTGTGTTACACCCCCAACTTTGTCAACTGCCATACCTAACTTATTAGTCGATACAGTTGAGCATGCCCAACTTTGGTTTGGAAAGGAACACTTTGTGAAGAAAGACGTGGGCAATCACGAAATTATGTTGATACTTGAAAAGTGACAACCCCATTATTACCATTTTCTTATTATTTTTTCTCTTTAAAAGTATTATTCAATATGTAAACATCGCACGTAATCTCATATGTAATCTCGCTTGCAGAGTGGCGTAAATTTGTGCCGGAAATGGGGGATGGGGAAAAATTTTGAAAAGCGGGGGGGGGGGCAGCATATAAAGGTTGAGGTTCATGATATTGATGAATGGCATATTTGTGGCTTTTAAAACCTGTTTTCCTTTTTTTTGAGTGATATTTAATGCATTTTAGTTGTTGGCAGTCTAAAAATTTCTTCACAATCCGACTTAATACTTCAAGAGTTTGAAAGGCGTTGGCCAATCACAATGCAGGAAATCTGTCGACCCTTTCCAAACGCGTATAGAGCCTGAAAGTTGACCCTTGATGGCGAGCTTCCGGTACCCCTGGATAGGAAAACATACATGCAAAGATTTTAGAATTTGTAATTTCTTTTTCGTTCAGTTACTTCTTTAAACATTCTACTCAGGAGACGGGCTTTTGAAAATATTTGCTAGTATATCAATTTATAGAAACTGAAAAATCACCTGACCTAAAAGAGAATCCTGCCAAAAATTGACCCATCACTCCCGAAAATCTAAAATACACGAAGAACAGTCCAATACGGCAGTCGCGTACGCGCGTACGCAGTTGAACATTTGGGGTTTGAGATTTTATGGTTGTCTGTCAGTAGAAGCTGAAGTAAAACAGCTCAAAATATTTTACACACTTTTATAATTTACAAGGTAATAAACCTAAAGCAATATTCTCTTTTTATGACAGACTCTGATATTTCATCTAACCTTTGCTGACAACAACTTTCGTTTTTACCCATCTACAGGTGACTTTTCCTAAATATTTCTTGAGGAAGACAAAGGTAAAATTCCAACATGAATGTTTCATGGAGTGGTTTCAGTTAGGGATTATTCTTCCAAAATCATCGAACGTGTGATTGGACGGCCCAATGTAAAATCCCCATAGGCAGACAACGCGGGGGTTCCGGAAGCTCGCTGCGTGACCTTTTACTTTCAGGTTTTAACCGATTTCGTCACAAAGGCGGACGCGCCACGATTTGCAGGCTCCTATTGGACGATCATTAAAGTTGCGCGTTAACTTCCGGTTCCATGGTTCCATGTAAACGGCGATCAATGCTTGTAACTCTATGTGCAGTGCATATGCAGTGGGTGTGGTTTAAACTGAAGTGACGTCACACTTACGAACCGGATGGGTCGACAAATTTTGCGCATTGTGATTGGCTAATGCGTTACAAACGGGCTGTTGTTGCTCACCGTCAGCATTGCCACCATACGTAATAAACACTTAGACCACCAGTCTTGCGCGTATGTTGCAACCTCACTGTTTTGAATCTGCATGGGCCAGATTGAGTAAACAGAGGATTTTTTCACAATCGGAAAATGGCTTCATAGCATTTTATGGCCGGAATTCTTCAACTTTATTCCCTATACCGTAGGGTGAATTTGCCCACGCTTCCCTCTCGGCTACGGTACCCCGCCGTTGTTTTGAATAGGAGCTGTCCGTCTATGGGTTTACGTGTGTGTATTGCCACCCACGGACATACCCATAGACCGCCAGTATGGGCAATGAGCGAAGCGACGGACGAAAGCGCGTTCAGTGTGCATCACGCGCAACGCATTTACATTGCATATAAGGTTTACATGTGTTTCAAAATACGTTCACCTTCTTTGCTCTTTCGCACTGCTATCCCTTGTTTTCAAATGTTGTAACCCCATTGTTTTGAATCCCTATGGGCCAGTTTGAGTAAATGGAGGATTGTTTTACAATCGAAAAAATGGCTTCATAGAATTGCATGGCTGGAATTCTTCAACTGTGCGTAAATTCCCCATACGGAGGGTTGAATTTGCCCATAGTTTTGATTTTAGTCGGGCGCCGCGCAGATCCATCAAATTCCTGTAGTTTTGAATAGGGCTTGGCGGTCTATGCGTTTATGTCTGTAGCATGGTTGCTCGTGAACAATTTTTCAAGATCTTGAAAAATCGAGACCCATCTTGAAACCTTAACCCTGAGGAGCCCCATGTGACACATATGTAACATTTTTTTAAACATTAATTAAAATTACTTCCAAACTAAAAAATCCTTCCCAGTGCCCACCAAAGCCCAAAGTTACATCGATGTAACATAAATAGTGCCCTCTATAGGTTGTTTGAGGTTCAGCTGCCATGTCATGACCTTTTGAGAGTTCCCTCTCATGTGTTACCACCAAGGATAGTTCGTCTTGCCAAACTCCTAGAATTCTGTGGCGTTTTTCAAATCGTTGTTGGTAAGTGTCTTGCAGATATTTGATGTAGGAATTATCTATAGATACTAAAGTTCACTTTGATACAAATATTTGTGCAATACTTGCTATTTCTGCAGAGTAAAAGTGGATTTTATGGCCATGTTACACCCATGTCACATTGGGATATTGCGTGCACTGTACACGTGTACATGATAGTTATGTGTAATGTATGTACATGTACGTGCCCATGTACGTAGTGTATACGAGTGCATGTACATGTAATTTGAACATCTTGCTAGTTGGCCAGTACCTAATTTGTAAATTTGGAATCCCTACTTTTTGGAGGGGACTCGTCTTTGAACTTGAAAAAGTCTGAGAGATGTGGGGCAAATTACATGTACGTACATGTAGGCCTAGGCCTGAGGCATTCATTTACATGTGCATGTGTGTGCATGTCATTAGCCAATTCAACTCCTGCAGTTCTGTTCTTGCAATTTCCATGTTTCTTTATGTCATCAAGTGGTATTACTGGCGACAAAAGTGAATTTATTTTTTTTTACAGGAGGATGGCTTCCCATCAAAGGGGCCGGTTTCATGCAAAAGATGTATTGCAAGTTTTGGATTGTGATGAGAGCGATGATGGGTCAATAGATGACAGCGATTCAGATGAAGCGATGATGACTGGCCAGTGAAAGTGCAGAAGCGGGGCAGATGTAAACTTTGCGCAGTGAACAATACTAACACCTTGTGTGAAAAATGCAACGTGAGACTCTGCTTAGTTGAGGAACGTAACTGCTTCAAGTCTTACCATGTGTAGTGCCTGTTACTGGTATTCATATCAGTGATCCAGCAGTGTAAAGCCAAGATGGTTTATGATAAAAATTTACATGTTCGGGTATTGATACTTTGGGGTCGGGGGTCACTTCAACAAACAAAAGTTTAGAGAACATTGAAAATGCTGTCAATAAAGTGTTCATTGGTTTATCCTAAGGGGAAATTGTCATTCATTAGGTTGTTTTCAAATTCCCAATTACACCCAAATTTTGACCACAGAAAAAAAATACATATATAGGCGGGGAGGGGGGTGCACACGACCCCCCTCCCAGATTTGACCAAGAAGTTGACTATGTACCATTAATTAACAAAATGGATAAAGATTCCTAAATATTTACTTGTACATGTACCTGATTGCGGTATGTATTGTGATCCATATCCACTCAGTTGCAAATAATAAGGTATATGTATGACCCAATGTTACATATGTGTCACATTCCGAAAAACACCCTGGGGAGACGAAATGTTTGAAAATAAAACTTGAATGTGGTAGAGCATCTCCAACAAAGGTGTTTCTGCTAAAAACAGATTTTTATGTCATTTACAAGAAGCCTTGGGTTCCTCAGGGTTAAAAAAAAATTCTGAAAATCCAGAAATCTTGAAAAATCTCAAAATTCAGACCAAAATATACATTTCATTGAGAGATTCAACTATTGTCTATATAATTACGTATGAGTTTGTTTACTGGTATTTGTTTGAAATAATCTTTAACTGGATGCCATACTAGTCACACACCGTGTTTACGCTTAGGCTAGGCACGTAAATTATACCTTGTTCCAAGCACAAGCTTACGATAATTAGACTTTGCGTATACATGTAGTATCCAAGTCATGACGCATTTAAACCTATACTGTCCAGTACGTGTCAGTCCTTGCAAAATAAATAGCGCCAGTTTACTGTAATGCTTGCTGCATAAGGGTGCATTCCTCCAAATGGATGTATTTCTTCTCATGAGCTCATTAATTTTGTGATCCCACGGGGTTTTTACAATAAGACCTGCCATAATCAGGAGGCATCATAAAAATATTTCTATAAATCCCGAATTTGGGACTGACAGTTTCCAGTTCGGGGTATTTCTTTCACATAAAGCCCCAAATTACGGGCCTATTTTGGAGAGAGGCGGGCGGCTACATTCAGAAATGAGCGTTTAGTTTTACTGCTGTTTTGGGGGTATCTTCCTTGAAAGGCGAATAAAAAAGATTTTCGTGGTTAACCCCCATGAAATTGAAACGAAAAGTGATCTTCTGGCCATAATCTTGAATTTCCAGTAAAAAAACGGAGGCCAACCTCTTCACGAGAGTCAATAGGCGGCGCCATTTCGGTCCGATTTTGCAGTTTTCTATGGGCGCGTATTTGGTGTAGTGCAACCAAAATATCACGCCCTCTTTTGTTCCGCTCGGAGCGGATTAGCTTGAAGGGTGCAGTGTATTCTCCGCCTGGCGGACGCGCACGAAAAGTACCACCCCTCACAGACTCTTTCGTAAAGAGGGGTCTGTTTGGGCCAAGAAATGGTGGAATTGTGTCAGTATGGCCCAGGATCATCTCTGTAGATTCGGGGACACCCATCTTGGGGCATAGCAGACAAAGGTGTGATTGAAAATTTGTGAGAAGAGCCCTAAGAAGGTGAGGGATGTCATTTGAAATATGGCCGCTGAGAAGACTTGGGAACATTCACGTTTTGGGGGTGAGTTTGTTTTTGGACGATAATTAAAAAATTCATTGGTTAACCTACTAAAACTGAAAATCAAATGAAATCTGAAGGACCAAACAACACATTGTTTTTTTGTTTGAGAGGCCTCAGGGACTCCAGTTGCCTGCCATGGGGCTCCAAACTTTGTTTGAATTTACATTATTTTCAATGGAGCTTGAATTGGTTCAGTGCACCCTTGAGTGGCAATGAAAGAATGACGCTTCTGATGTTTTGACGATCGAAAAAGGGCGCTACCCGTGCGACCACTAATCTCCGCATTATTTTAGAGGCATCGATTAAACGGCTTCTAAAAAGGTCGATGGTTTGAATAGGTCTTAACAAGGCTATACGCGGGAATAATATTCCAGGCATTTAAACGCATGGAATTTCATGAAAAACTAGGATTGTGTAATGCCGACAACACCCGACTACAAGTTCGTTTTTTTACACTTTCGTCCCTTTTCATTCATGAAGTCTGCAGAGACACTCGCATTAAATTTGAAACTTTCAAGAAATGGAGGTTTGACTTTTTAGGGAAGTGTTTGGTAGTCTTGGTTCCAAGACCTTCCGGTATACGTAGTTTCACGACACAAACCATCACACATACTGTACATTATGTAGGCCTACATGTACTTGGCGCTGTCACCTCACGAACTGTTATCACAGGAAGGCCTTGGATATTTTGTAAGGTCTTGGGCGGCAACAGATATGGAAATAAAGGTTGGATATGCTTTATTCATATCACGTGAGTTGTGATCGGCAGAAGTTACGCAAATTACTTTCAAAATGCTTCGTGTTCACGAACTACGTTTTCTTATTAAAACAAGGGCCAACGTCATGGTGAACATGTTTTCTCGGATGCTCATAGCTAAACACTCACAAAATATCCTTCTATGGCCCGGGGCAGCAGCCAAGAGGTTGCCATGAGCGCCTATAACTAAAGAAATCGAGCCATTTTCAATATTTGTGATGTCTCATCACCACGGTACGGTCACGATGTAGGCCTATAATGTCCCTGCTCTTTAGCACCGCGAATTTTCCCAAACCTGGAAATTTATAAGGTAAATTATCAACTAATATCTGAAAACGGAAAGTTCCTTTCAAAACAATCTGTTGGCATATCTTGAAGGCATTTTACAACCACTTGAAGACGGCATTTAGCCCTTTCCGTGCGTGATCTTTACAGAATTCTTTATAACCAAGTCCAAGCTGACGTAATGATTATGGATTTTATCAAGGCTTTTGGTCTTGTTCCTCACCAAAGACTCTGGCTGAAGCTAAAGCAAGTGGGGATCACCGGATCACTAGGCCTACACAAGGGGGTCGGCAATTTCCTAACGAAACGTTCTCAGCAAGTTGTTCTGGAAGGAGTGTCATCGTCATCCATAAATGTTACTTCTGACGTTCTCCAAGAGACTGTACTGGCCGCTGTTTTTCATCTTATATCTCAATAACCTACCAGAAGGAATTTCACAAGAAGTGAGGATCCTGGCAGATGACATATTATACCGTTAGATATTCGTTGATAAGGACTAACAAGGACTGCAGAAAGATATTGTTATCCTCTGCAAATGGGAATCCCGCTGGCAAGTGAAGTTTAATACTGCCAAGTACTACACCATGGCATTACTCACAATTACAGCCACTTCAATTAATTTATCGTATGAACAAGAAACCCCCTGGTCAAAAGTCATACTAATCAGGGGAGGGGGGGAACTTAGTAATAAACTGGACAGGGCTGATTATAACAACACAACTTCAAAGGCGAACAAGGTTCTTGGATTCCTTCGCAGAGACCTGTATAGCTGTGCTCATTCAGCAGACCTTGGTTAGACCCAAACTGGAATACTGCGCCAGCATATGGGATATATATTCCCTTTAACCATAAAAATTGGCTGGAAGCAGTCCAACGTCGAGCGGCCAGATTTGTACAGACTGTCGCAGAACAACCAGTGTCTGAACTATGATAACTAACTTAGGCTGGAAGTCTTTGGAGGAACGACGAGCCACCTCCAGACTCACTTCACTCTCAAAGTCTATTCACCGTATTGTTACCATTGACATCGGTTAGCTCCGAACCAAGTTGAAATGGGGATTACAACACGCAAATCATCTACAATTTCATTCAATCATCCAAATTCAAAAAATGATTGTTTCAAGTGCTCCTCCATCTTGAGAACCACCACTGAATGGAACCGACTCCCCAGTAACATCAGAGACAGTGCATCCGTCGATGCCTTTAATTAAGTCCAACCTAAACAACATGGAGTTATCATTTTTGAGGGGGCTCACAACAATTAATTTTTCGTTTGCTAGCCACTACGCACCAGCAACTAGTGAATATTCCAGTGTGGAGTTTGTTGCAGTAATAAGCAGAAGCACTTTCTGCGGAAATTTTCAGACTTCGAGATCGGGACGCCATTTCTGTTTTGAATTCTCAGATAAGTGACGTCATGAACTTATATGAATAATGCAATATAAGGCTCAAACGAGGCTATTGGTGGGCTCCCGAAATTCGAGGGAAAGCAAGGAAAAACATAAGATATGAAAAGAAACATCGAAGACATTCCTGTGATAACGATTCCTGTGGTGATAGCGCCCTCTAACAGTGTACGTGTGATGATTCTTGTCGAGGAATAACTACTGGAAGGTCTGGTAACCAAGACTTATGTGTTTGGATGTATGCAGATACGGTAAACGCGTATTGTGATTGCGATGCGCGCGAAAACGCACACCCCTCAACCACCCTCAACCCACTGCTGATTGCCCACGATTTTCATTACGGTTTCGAGGTACCCATATTGGCCATTATTACATAAACGTCTTTCCAAACGTGTTAAGTTTGACAAACTATCGATAAAAACCATGGTTCACTAAATACCCTGAACCCTACTTTTGATGGTTGCTTGCAATCACTTGGAGGAATCCGCCTATCTTAAATTTTCTTTAAATGTGTTTTGAGACTGTAGCCATGATGGTACTGCTAGCCTAGCATTTGACGAGCTCCTCTATTCTACAAGTGTATTGTGAACTCTGATGTATGAATTCCAAGGCATATGGAGAGAAGTGAATGAAAGGGTCGCTACAATAGATTTTTTTGTGATCACAACCCCCCAAAATGCACCTTTGTGCCTCAGTTAGGTAACCTTATTCTCAACTTCTGTTTCATTATTTCAACTTTTGTTTCATTATTTCAAAGGGTATTTTAACGCCTTTTTGGTTTTATGCTAATGAGATTTCCACATTCATGAGCAAAACTATGATGTCATATCAGGAAAGGAAGAATCCTCAATGTTACATTGGTCTATACACAAAAAAGGTCCTGCACTTTTGTATATTTTTCTGGACTCAGTTTTCTCTTCTTAGCTGATTCATTGGTGTTCATGTGCATAGCAATAGGAAAACATTAATATCTCTCAGAAATGATTTCAGTGGGTAAATTCTGGGTTCCCAATTTGAACAGAAACACCTGTGCACTGAACCATTCACAGCAATAGCGCCCTCAGTTGCATGGATAATTTTAATTGTACCCTGGGCTCAACGGCGCGGTGATGGAGATCGACAAATATCACCGAATATGGTCATAACATTTTCGTCAATAGGCCAATTTGGCGGAGATTTTTTTTGTAATCCTCACCCCAGACATACCCAACAAGCCTTAATCACCCATTGGCCAGACCCCATACACTGCCGAGTTAAAATTCTTGAAAGATCAGTCACCCCAAGGAGGCGATATGGTCTTTATCAGGAACTGGATCTCTTTGTTTACAGACTTGTGCTTACTGGTCACGGCTGTTTGGGTTGTGACCTGGTTTTACTTGTACTTCCACAGCAGAATAATGGGATGTAGTTAGAGTGGACCTCAGGGACGTATTAGCTACCATAAAACAGTCGTACAGGTTGTACAGGTTCAGGCATGACCGGAAACTGACCTGGAGACAAAAATCACCTCATAGAAAATTGATGTGATTTGGGGGGCGTGGCTGCTCATTTGTTTACAAGCATGTGCTGACTGGTCACGGCTGTTATGTTTGTGACTTATTACTTTTGTTATTATGTTTTGTGTTTATATTATGTATATTATTCCGTTTATATTTTGTTGTTATTATTACGCTTGTGACTTTATTACTTGTACTTCCACAGCAGCATAAAGAAATGTAGGGACTTGAATGATGGTATTAGCTACCATAAAACAGTCGTACCGGTTCAGGAATGACCGGGAACTGACCGATGACGAGAGTCTCCATGTGGTGACAACAGTCTTCGTTTTGGGGCGTCGCTGCCCCCAGGGTTAAAAACGTGCCATTTTCAATGCATTTAACCAAATAGGAGTGTAAAAGAGTTTCATACAACTAAGAAGAGCACAAAGAAGCAGAAAAATTGTGTCTAATAAAAATTCATTGCAGCTACACCTTAACTGTGGTCAACTATGCCACCCTTGAAGCCTCCCATTTGAAATTGTAATTGACTACTTTTCTGGAGTTTTGCCTCCTAAAATAAGTGTATGCTGTGTGCTCCTCCCAAGAATTAGTCCTTAGTAACGGCACTGTTGGAGAGAGTAAGAGGTTTTTAGTCTTCAAGATCGAGGGGATATAAGAATACATAGATTATTTGGAATATGTTTTGTAAAGTTGAAGCATAAACCTCTGTCACTCCATAAAAAGCCTAGTCTGGTTCCCTACCCAAAGATTCCCTGACAACTCTTGATAAAAAAAAAATTACGCCAGGAAGCACCCATGGATATAAATGGTCCGGGGTCAGACGTTGAGAGCCCGGATGTTTTCAATTTCATTAGTGGCAACATCTCAAAAATGAGGCTTTTCACTTATCCAATGGGCAATACTGCAAGTGTATCCCCACCGAGAGCATGTTTCAGGCACAGAGCCTGCATTGGTCAAAGAAAGTTATATTCTGCATTTCACCTGGAATTATGGCCAAGGCGACCTTCGATTTCAATGCATAAAGTAAAATATTGTAGGATCAACAGCTGCCATCAGGATACGGGAGTTTACGTTCAACAGCTAGCCTACCTACCTGGACCGGGAATAACCGAACCGCAAAAGAGTGTGACTCTGTGTGTGAAAATCGTTCTTGAGAGGAGACTAGTCTTCAAGCCTCTCGTGAAAGCTTCCCCCGTTGAAATGTCGAACTCCCGGCCCTTTGAAAAACGAATATCCTCCACAGCCACAATAAAAGCCCTTATTCAAGTCGGGTCACCCCCAGCGTGTTTTGTAAAAAACAATTTTGCATGTTCCCGCCAATAATAAGACCTGGTAATGACACTGAGAGAGGGTAAGAGGTTTTAACCTCAAGTAGGGATGAATTTGTGAGACATTTAGGGGGAGAGCATATGGATAGTTATTTGGTAATTTGTTTTGTGAGATGGCAAGCATAAACATCTATCACTCCAGATATATATCACAAATGGAAACAAGTTTCTTCAGGGTCTGAAAGTGTGGTTTAAAAAATAATTTTAAGAGAAAGACGATAAAAGTAAAATAAACAGAACACAAATACCTGTGATAAACACACATGGACAAATTTTTTTTAGAGCTAACGATATGATGTTTAAAAATTCCCCTTTAGACATATTTGTTGAGTAGTTTATAGCGTCTTTAAATTAACAGGAAGCTCCACACTGACCGAATGGTTCCTCAGTTCAATACACCATATTTTTGTGTTTAGCCCGATTGTGGTTCACAGCCCAGCCGTGGTTATATTCTTTTTACAAAGGCTTTCGGGTTGCGTTTTCAGTTATGAATGGTTTCATTAATGGTTTCACATGAAAACAGTTTTGTCAGGAGTAGATAAATGTTTGAAACATGATCAATGGCAAAAATGAAAATGACAGCAGTAAAAATACAGAACATTTTATAATAAATTGTACAACTTCAATACGCAACAGATACTCATATGATTTTACAGGTATCAAGTGCTGCACACGCATGCACAAAAATGTTCCATGCATGTAAATGGAACAGACCAGGACTAGTCAACCGACTGGAAGCATAATCCATTCATTCAAAAGTACTTAAGTAGTGACTGCAATAGTAGTGGGTGTTTACAAAACTTAAAAATAATTAAAAACTAGTTATTAGCCAATAAGACTATGTTATTATTGTCAACTTTGGTGTGTCGCATTGTAATTCTAGTAATAAACTAGTGACTGATGAAGTAAGCCTATTACATGTACCTGTATATTTAAGTAAGCGGTCGAAAAATTGTTCAATAATTAGCAGTTTTGAGGACAGAACTACGTGTATATACTCTTAGTTTTACTTTTTTTACAAGAAAAAAGCTGCATTCATTTCGAGTAATCTTTTCAGTAATTTCTTTTGAAATATAGCCAGGTTATATTTCCGAATCTTTCTCAACTAGCAATAAAGGACTGAAAGTAGTATCACATTTGACACACACACACACCCAGGTAACCTTACATACCTAGTGTGGACATTCCTTTCTTTTCTTGCAGTTAAGAAAACTCAGTGAAAATACTCATTTTTCTTGAACTAGGAACACGATTTTCAGCTGGCTTTTTGTACAAGGTTTCCTTGACTATTCCTCTTCCTTTTACGACGGATGACCCCCACCCCAAAATGCCTCTAACCTTCTTTTTCAGAGAAGGGGAAACGTCCTGTGGACGTGTGTAAGTCCACAACACGTCTTCCTTTCCTGCATCGTGTGGACATCTTTTATTCACAAGTCCACACTAGGTATGTAAGGTTAGCGCACCCTTTCTGACAGGAAGACAAATACATTTCTGTTGGTAATGACATTTGGGTATAATACAGACACTACCGATTCTTTAGAAAGGTCCATGATCAGAACATATTTTTAAGCTAAATAAAAATGTTCAACTTGTAAAAAAAACTTTAGATGGAATGATTTTTAAAAATTTTTTTGCGCTCGCGCATGAAGTAGTTAGAGCCGCACCATGACCTCCGCCTTAGATCTGTATTACATGTAATTTACCTTCAGCTTGTAATTCACGACGGCTGGTGAATTTGCAATAAGTGCAATTAAGACGGAACCAACTAGTGGTTGAAGGTAGCTGTCCATTGATGAGTTTAAAAGTCCTCCGTTGATGACGTGTCTTCCATTAAAGCACGACGAAGTTCATCGTTTTTTTCCTCCAACTGGCGCTTGTACAACTGAATCGCGTCTTTCGTGGGTTTCCAAACATCTCCCTGCCAAACGATATAAGTAAATCATGTTCTTGCTTGGCATTGTGTAATGAATTATAATGTATACATGATCAGTGTATCTATCGAATGCTGTTACACACAAGTATCGTGCCTATCTCTTTTGACAGTGTTATATTAATAAATTAAGAAATGAAATGTTTCATAAGGTCTTTACCAAAGATAAAATGTGAAGGAATTCACTGATTTCCGTTCGTGAAGTCCCACAGATAAGGTTAATTGATTATCACTTTGGTACCCGAAGGTGCACTACATTCAAGTCAAGCAACGTTCAATGGTCGAGAGGTGGAAATGGTGCGGAACTGGACATACAGTAAATCCCAGTTATAAATAGACTGATTAATAATAGAAAAATATTTACCGGTACCTCTTTGGTTTTGACTTTCACATGGTGTTTAGAAGAAGCTTTTACACCCTCCAGTTTGCCTCGCAGCTTTTGGCATTCCTTCCGAAGCTTATCAATCTTGGATAACTTACGGGAAAGTGAAGTCTTGGATTTTTCAGAAGGTACGTTCAAACTTGGGTAAGCTTGGTGAAAGCGTGGTGCTGTACCGTCACGAGATTCTTTCCCCTTTACCTTAATATCATACGCAACTGGGCCATCCCAGGTGAATCCGAGGTAGAACGTGACGATCTCTTGGCTTGGCACTTGACGTTTAAACGGCGCTGCCAGTTTGATGTTGATTTTTCCCTTCTTAGAGAGGTGCACCAGGGATGTAGGATTCAGTAAAGTTCCTTCCAAGCGAGCTAATCGACTTCTTACAAGATCAGACGACCAAAAATCATCTTCGCTGTCTGCTCCGTCGATTTTACCTGGAGTAGTGTGGAGCTCATTGATATGGGCAAATACTTGAAGATCTGTGCCTTGTCCCAAGAAAAAGTGTGTTCGTGCTCTTGTCTGAAATCGCGGGGGTCGCTTTTCGCTAGTCAAACCTTTCCTGAAATTCTCAGCACCTGAAAATCTCTCTCTTAGTTCATCAATGTAAAAGGTCAAATCACAGCTATCTCGTCTTTCAGAGGTAACATCCTCTATTGGCCACAGAAACATCATCATGAAGAAAGGTGGCCAGCAGTCTGTTTTGCGGTGATCTTTGGCATTCAACGGCCGAACAAACTGCTGATACACCTCATCAGCTGGCAATAATTGCTCCCCAGCTGAGGAGAGCGCCAAGTGTATGCAAACAAGATGCTTCAAGTCGAAAAAGTTGTACTGATCTGAGTTCTCTAACAGCAGTTTGTAAGATTCTTTGAGCTTCTGCAATCCCTTATTTCGAGCAAGGTCAAATATTTCACGAAAGGTACCACAACTGGCTTGCTTGACTTGCCGACGTCGAGATTCGGCAAGACTTCTAGGATTTCGATACCGATTTTGTTGTATCGGCTTTGGTTCTCCATAGTATCTTTCGTATATTCTGAAGTACTCCTTCAAGCGATCTTTCATCTCATCAAGTTTCTGTTGCTCATTTGTGGGATCTCCCTTGCAGAATGTTGAGGTGTCATCAAGTAAGTTTAGCACAGAGTCTATTCGGTTTTTCAAAGTCATGATGCGGCCATGACAGTCTTCACTCAGTTTTGGATAGCTTGGATCTGAAGGGTTGATCAATTGCAGAAGGTATTCCTGCAAATATTTTTGTCCACCTTTTGTTCTGAAGGGCTCTACACAAGTGTAAATGACCTGCAGTAATCTGAAGGCAACATCTACTTCGGCATACAAACCCGTGTACTCGATCTCCCTTCCTTTTTTAGAAACGTCGTATGTTTTGTGGAAGGCGTCCATTGCATGGTATGCAAGGGAAAGTAACTTATCGCATTCTTTATCATCGATAACTTGCTGTTCTTCCATACGCTTTGACACGATATCCCACATCTCTGTTTTGTAAATTCTGCCCTTGGTATCAACGAAGTAGCAGTTTTGGGGTTCAAGCGTCACTGCTTTGTCAGCATAGATATGTGCCATCCCAATGTTGTGCTCCTTAAGACAAAGTCGCGCAAGCTGCTGAGCGATGAATGCATCTTCCAGCTTCTCAAAGCCTACTTGGAGGATCTCGATTGCTTTTTCAGGTCCATGATTCTCGTAAATATCTTGAATGATAACCGCAAAGTCTGTCTCGGTGTCATCACCGAATCGGATCCTTTTTCTCCTGACAAGTAGGTCATGCGTTGCTTTAACGAGGGTTTCTTTGGAATATGACCACGAACTAAACAGTTCACAATTCAAAAACTCCAGTGCAACCTCTGTAAGGGACTGATTTGTAATCATCTGGATCTGCTCCAAAGTTTCTTTTGCTATTCTCTCATGGAAGATCCTCAGTTCGTTGTTTTCCACGACCACCATGATCTTGAACGAGGAGGACACTGAACCTTCCCAGGGTCTCGAGTGTACACGCGTTCTGCCACTGACTAGTATCTTTCTGTCCATCAGTGAGTCGCAACAGGAAATAGGAATGGCGGCCTCTGGTCTGTAGGAATTCAGAAACGCACATAGCTTTATCAACTTGAATTCGTTCTCAGAGATTCCACCAAGAATCTCCGACACAACGTGAGTTATATAGTCCTTGTCAAATTCTTTCAGCATCACCATAAATGCGAGGAGATGTTCAGGTTTGTACTCGGTAGATTGTAATTCTTTCTCCTTTAATTGTAATTCACGGTACTTTCGCTCCAGCCATTCCTTTTCTCGGGCGTCAAGCTTTTGAGTCAAAGCAATGTACAACTCTCTCCTTTCACCGTCTGTTAACGTTTCTGGCTCCGCACAACGCTTACAGCGCAGGACGACACAAACTGCCCCACCATCGAGCTGGATATCTCTAGAAACTTCCTTCACCTCATCAATCAAGTCTAGAAGCTCAACATCATCGAGGTCATCCACGAGTACACATACAGCAGGGATTTTCTGATTGCAACCTTTTTCATATCCATGCCGTCTCACCTCCATTATCTGACTTGCGGTATTGCCAGTGACCGTGTTGACGACAATACAACGGAATTCTTGGCGGAGCTCCCACAAAATATGGCGTGCTAACGTGCTACCTCCGGCACCTGGCTGATGAAGGAGTGTCACAGTGACAATTAAACTGTCCTCAGTATTTGAACTGTCCAGGGGTTTACGGACTTTCCTTAGTACGTCTCCGAATCCTTTTCGCTTCAGCACGTGGCCGCAACGTCTGTGAAGATTCATTTCTTTTTCTCCGATGGCAAAATTCCACCAGTCAACTTTGGCACCGCGATAAAAGTTCAATTCTTTCTTTTCTGCAAACCGTCGATAACCCGGGTTAGATTCGTTCATATCGGTGTTTTCGCACTCATTTTTGCAAACAACGGTTATATCATTCCATTCGTCCTTTTGTTTCTCAGAAAGGAAACACTTTTCTGGAATGTGTGTAGGGAGTTCGTAGGCTTCGATTTTGTTCACACCGTTCATTCGCATGACAATGCGGTTGATATCTTGCCATTTCAGTCCAACCACACTCCTCTCATCGATTTCAGCCTTGCTAAACCACTTTTCCACACCTTTTACAAACTGTGCATAAACACTCTCATCTTCAGCGATACATGTGATATTTTGTATGCCTTGAAAAGATGAAGACATTTTTCTGAAAATGTCACAGACGATTCCCAGGTCCTGATCGGACAGGAGCAAGAACACAATAGCAGCACGTCCTTTTGGTATAACCGAAGGCTGAGAGAAGAAAGAAATTGATGCTTCTACATCTCGGCTGCGTTCTTTGTTCCATTCTTGCAGATCCATGGGAGGGCTCTCGATGGTTGGGTTGTCCTCTCGACCGTTAGCGAAAAGCCAAAGTGTCTTTTCAGGAAATCCGATACTGGTTCGCAGATCTTCTTCTGACTCGATGTTTTTGAACAAGTCCGGTTGTTGAAGAGTGACCATTCTATTCTCATGGTAGAGCTTACACAGTCCATCCGACAGAGACTGTGAATCAAAGTCCAAGACGCTTGTCCATTTGATGGACTTGATGAATTCAAACTGTTGGGCAATGATGTCAATTCTAGATTCAGTAGGTTCACTTGGGGCGTCCAGCTTATTTGCTACGAGAACGGAGTATAACGATTGGGAAAGCTCTCCACGTTCATCTCCTGTAAGAAGTAAGCGAACCTTAGCTTCGTCACTTTGACTGAACTTTGTTACAGGCAAAGCAAATTTGCTGGACGATGCTGCGTTTTGACACGCTTGTGATGGTGTTCCCTGATCACGAGCTTGCTCTTTTACCTTGTCAGAGTTTTTGTCATCATGAATTTGTGCATCGTCAAATTCCACATTTGTTCTCGGTGATGCATCCAGTGTAGTAGGCGAAATTGAGCTTGTTTCATGATCCCCTGGCGTCAATTTTCCATTTTCGTCGCGATATTGTTCTGGGTAATTGATCTGTAAGGAAGGATTTGACCCCTGTTCTTGGGCTCGAGATTTGCCAAGTATCATGAATGCAACATCTTGTTGTTGGTTGTCTGTAGATGGTTGAGGAGCTAGTGAAATTAATTCCATCATCTTTTGAGTCACCTCAAGAGGATCTTGCCCACTTTTGGCTGTCAATAGTCTTTGTGGTGAAACATGGGCTCCTTTATATTCAGAAGGTAAATCTAAAGAAAGTTCAAATCCTTTTGCAGGGTTTAAGGGGTCATCTTGAACGTTGGGTACCTTAGCGATATTCTGATGAAGACGTTGAACTGGTTGAGTGTGTTTTGTCTCCAGATGCCCCCTCTTTAGTAAAGATATTGCTTTGGATTTTGGTATTTTAGGCCGAACTGACAGTTCTGGCATATCGGTTACAGTTTGATTTGTTTTTGTGTCAGATGGGCTTGGGGATGTCTGAATCGGATGTACTTGAACCAGTGCACGTTCTGCTTTGTACTCAACAACTTCTTTCTCTTTTGGGTTTGGACTCAACTTGGGTTGGCGTTTTAAGGCTTCCCGTTTGTACAAAATGAGACGTAAGTCTCGCTTGTTCATGTTGAAATCTTCTTGCAGATCATTTGATGTATACAACATTAACACCCTCCCGTCAATTGCCTCGTAGAATACTTTATCAATGACCACATCTGATACACCAATAGTTTTTAGCCAGTGTTTCACGTCGTATTTGGACCACTCAGACATATGCACCGGTTGATCCGCCGAAGTAGTCTCTAAAATGGAAACAAATTAGAGCTTGAAAAACAGAACTCGAAACGCAAATTAAATTGGAAAGTCTAACATACTGGGACGAAATTTCCAATGCCATTTGACTCATCTCCTTCTGAATCAAAGGGTTCTGTTTTCAATTGATACTAATAACCAATGCCACTTGTCCTAAAATGTTGCAACACACGCGTAATGCAAAATATATGTTTGTACCTTCTGGTAATTCTTCAAAGAATTGGCATCCCTCCTCGTAATGTTCTCGTAGTATTTCTACCCGAATGACGATACTACTTTTCTCCTCTGTTGTAAGTTCATCTGTTATTAGGACCTTAGTTAGCTTCTGCGCGAGCTCCCCGGTGGAGAACATAGCCCACAGTTTTTCAAGGCCGGCACGACTTTCGACATGCGTAATAAACCTCAAGGGCCCAAACTCTACTCGATACATTTCTCCGGCACATGCCTCCAAAACGTCGTTGAACATTTTTTTCACATCATTCACTCCAGACTGACTTGCCAGTAGTTTCAGGGTATCGATTACGGCTGTTGTCAAATAATCATCGATCCTGTCATCTCTTGAAACGCATGCAGTAATTGGTAATGCTGTTGAAATAATAGTTATTTAGCTTCAGTAATCTGTGCAAAAGAGTGTTGCTCTGAGGTTGAAGAATTGTATAAAATTAATTTTTTGTTTCCTCCCGATGTGCGACCACAAAATCGTGTGGTTCAGAAACAGATATAACTTTTCTTGAATAAGTAGCCAACACGTGGTCATAATCATAAAGCTTCATGCTTATTTTAGAGGCACATTTATTGCTTACTGTACAAAGGAAACTGGCCGTTGAAATTATTTTACCGGAAAATGCCTTTCAGTTTCTCTACATTTTTATGGTCATATTATACGTCAGATAGCTCCTATTTTGGATATCGAAATAGTGCACTTGACAGTTGCAATAATTCAAATGTCGGACGAACTCTATCAATTAGTGAACGATAATTTCTCCTGTATTACATCTTATGTAAATTTAGATCTTTAAATTTAAGCACACATAGGCCCTACATACATACCATAGACATTGGTACGTGAGTGTACTTCCCCAAATGTGATGCCTTCTGAGTGGCCCTGCATGACGGTGTTTTCCCATGTGTTGCTGGTACAGGATGATGGTTGTTCACCAGGTGCAGTTGGGTCTTGCTGAGTATCATCTTGTCTTCCATGATCAGGGATTCTTTCTTTACTCGAAAAATCTGGTGACCGCTGCTCTGCTTTGTCTTTTTGCTTCCCTGCATTGTCACATTGATCAACAACTAAATTATACGCAACATCTTTTCCAGGGGAGGCTGAACATATTACGTCTGATGTCTGCATATTCTGAAGCAAGAGATGTGCCCTTACTCTTCAAAATACAACTAATTTGGTCCTGACAGCAAAATTAATCGTTAAAAGTCAATTTAAAGCAAACACTGAAAAAATGTAAATGGATACTAACGTGTTCCACCCATCAAGCCGGAGACAAGGCGCAATTCTATGTTGGCATTTTGCTGAATACTGTGATCCGCTAGAGAAAGTGCGTCACAGAGCTGGTTCCAGAAATAACAAATACATGTAGCTATTATTATTACTTTTGAAACCCTGCGTGGAGCGCCCACCGTCTTTTTTAGACGGAGTTTCTGCTAATTACTTGATGAAAGAAAATTTTACGGCCAACTATGATCACCTCCTTTCATATCCTACCTGTTCATGCCGAACTACCTGGTTTAGTCACCGCAAACTATGGTGTTCTATATCTGCCACGCGCCCCGCGGATCTCGCCGTAAACGTAGGGGCTTCCCCTTAGCCAGAAAAAATATACCCGAGCTGGGGTCTGGCCAATTCCCATGGGAATGTGTACAAACATCTTCCAGATGGCAGTCATCAAGGTTGTTCACACAAGCGCTGCCTAGCTTGCCCAGGCCCTGCCTGTGACCCATAAACGTCCCTGTAAATGCTGTTGGACTTCTTTGAAGCTTTGTGGCTTTCCAGAAGGCACGTTACTGGGTAATTCTAGATAGCCCATGGACGTATATAAAAAACCTGGACTTGCTTCGCCTTTGTATGAAAAAGCGGCCACTTTACCGAGCCGAATACGAATGCGCGGGTTGGCTCGCTTCTATTGACGCAAGGGAGAACATTTAATGGCTTGAGGGTGCATTTAGAACAATAAATAGTAACGGGATTGCAAGACCACCGTCGAAAAAGACAGTTCACACGAAAAAGACCAACTGTCACGCAGGCCATGATAACATTGAATAAATAGGGACGGCAAGATAATTAAAGATTTATTGAAGATGTGATTTATGCACAGGTGATATAGAGCACCCGCTACACAATGGGAACAGCTGTTAGAAGCCAAAGGCCTACTTCAGTTTGAATAGAATTGATTGTATTAAATCAAAAGATATTCAATCCACTGACATAACACCCTATCCAATTCGTGCAGCTTGCATAGGAAATACTGAAGTTATTGAAAATAGAAACTCAAAGTGATCGTAAACCGAAATTATTTGCTAACTGCACTAATTGCATGGTATACTGTGTTTTTGTCACTGACCTCAAATCCTCTCTTCGTACAAAGATGTTGTTTTTCAGGACTGATTCCAAGCCTATCTTGAAGTAGTTCTTTCACAGCTAGAATCGAGATTGAAGAAGGAAGTTGCAGGCAAACTGTTGACACGAGTGGAGTATCAATTATTATCTGTATGCAGCACGCACTTCCCTGTTTCACACTGGACAGGAAAAGGTAAGAAACCAACACATTTAATGCCCAACCGTGCGCACAATTTAATATTAACCCAGTTAAAGTTGCAAAAGCAAGTATTCACTTTAATGACTTTTGTGCTAAGAGCACAGGAAAATCTGTTGACGATCGGCGTCATAGATATGTTCACCAAGGGAAGATTAAATATCATAGAGGACGTCTATTACAATTTTTCACGATGCTTGTAAAACATTCGGGGTTCTTTTCCTCATAATATCACCTTAATAAATATACACATACCACATCTTTCCTGCGGATTTGTTCACTCTTTGTTTTATCCTCTTTGGCGGAGAAGTGGGGTGCTTGTTGATGCTTTGCTTTGATGAAACGCCACCCTTGGTCAGTGAGAGCACGGAGAGGAAAGCCATTTTCCTCGACTTCCGTACCGTCTTTGTTTTTGTGACCATCTTAGCCTGCGAGTGGTCATAGGTGACCTGGGCGACTCTCACAGCATCCTCCCAGTCTGCATACGTCTTTAAAGCCATACTGCAATGATGGATTCTTAATATCAGTAAATTTTTGCAGCATGTGGTGTGTGTGAATGAATGAATGAATGGAATGGAATGGATGGGATGGAATGGATGGGATGGAATGGATGGGATGGAATGGATGGGATGGAATGGATGGGATGGAATGGATGGGATGGAATGGAAGGGATGGAATGGAAGGGATGGAATGGAAGGGATGGAATGGAAGGGATGGAATGGAAGGGATGGAATAGGAGGGATGGAATGGAATGGAAGTGATGGAGGGATGGGATGGGAGAGAGGGAGGGGATGGGATGGATGGGACGGGAGGGAGGGAGGGATGGGATGGGATGGGATTGGAGGGATGGGAGGGGAGGGATGGGAGGGATGGGATGGGAGGGATGGGATGGGAGGGATGGGACGGGAAGGAGGGAGGGAATGGAGGGATGGGATTGGAGGGATGGGATGGGGGAGGGAGGGGATTGGAGGGATGGGACGGGAGGGGAGGGATGGGAGGGAGGGGAGGATGGGATGGGAGGGATGGGATGGGATGGGATGGGAGGGAGGGATGGGATGGGAGGGATGGATGGGAGGGATGGGATGGGAGGGATGGATGGGAGGGATGGGAGGGATTGGAGGGATGGATGGGAGGGATGGGATGGGAGGGATGGGATGGGGGAGGGATGGGAGGGATGGGACGGGAGGGACGGGATGGATGGGAGGGATTGGAGGGATGGATGGGAGGGATGGGATGGGAGGGATGGGATGGGGGAGGGATGGGAGGGGGATGGGAGGGATGGGACGGGAGGGATGGGAGGGATGGGATGGGAGGGATGGATTGGAGAGATGGATGGGAGGGATGGGATGGGAGGGATGGATTGGAGAGATGGATGGGAGGGATGGGCGGGGAGGGAGGGATGGGAGGGATGGATGGGAGGGAGGGATGGGATGGGAGGGATGGGAGGGAGGGATGGGAGGGAGGGAGGGACGGGAGGGATGGGATGGGATGGGAGGGATGGGATGGGAGGGGAGGGATGGGAGGGATGGGATGGGAGGGAGGGATGGGATGGATGGATACCAGCAATAGTTCAAACAACTTCATCTCTGTGCATATCATCAAACTCATCTGTGCTTGTCATCAATCATTAAACTGAATAAATTAATGTCTGTCTCATGTTATTATAACTTCAATTAATCGTGGTGCATTCACAATGGGATCAAATCCTATTATGTAGCGGACATTTCTAAGGCTACAATTTCAGTGTCACTTTGTTACCAATGTTCCTCATTGGCACATAGACCAAAATGCCAGCAGGTTGCACTATACACCAAATAAGCGCCGCCTGTTGACTCTCATGAAGAGGTTGGCCCCCGTTTTTTTAATTGGAAATTCAAGATTATGGCCAGAAGATCACTTTTCGTTTTAGTTTCATGGGAGTTAGTCACGAAAATTTTTTTATTCCTCTTTCAAGGAAGATACCCCCAAAACAGCAGTAAAACTAAGCGCTCATTTCTGAATGTAGCCGCCAGGCTCTATCCAAAAGAGGCCCGCAATTTGTGGCTTTTTGTGAAAGAAATACCCCGAACTGGAATCTATCAGTCCCAAATTCGGGATTTATAGAAATATTTCTATGATGCCTCCTGATTATGGCGTGTCTTACTATAAAATCTCGTGGGATCACAAAATACTAATGAGCTCGCACGCAGAAATACAACCATTTGGTGGAATGCACCCAGCAACGGGAATGTAAAAATCGTGTAATGAAGGAGCACAAGCGGGAGGGAGTAGGAGTATCCCGCGGTAGTACTGCTAAACACGGTTGTGTTACAAACAAAACAATCATCCGCAAAGACTAACTTGAAAGGGATTGTTTGAATCGGAGGTTTAATAAATAAGAATTCTTATAATCACATCAAATCCAGTTTATGTGTCTCAAACCTCATTCCTTGATATATATATATACGGAAATTATAAAGAAAATTGCAGGAGTCACAATTGTATCCCAACACGGCAGGTATTTTTGAACTTGCTCTAGTTTTGAGTAAAGCTTCCAATAGAACGAACCTATAATTTAAAGTCAATTTATGAATTGTTGGTCAGAAATACAAGGCTACCAAAAATATGGAGCATTTGTATCCGTTGACAATGTCTCGCAACCGATTTATGGCACTCCTTCGATTTCTCCACCTTGCTGACAACACAGCAGACGAATCTTCCCGTGACAAACTGTCTAAATTTCGTCCGCTACTGGACATTGTAGTTCCGTTGTTTCGTAGCATCTATAAGACCGGACGAAACCTCTCACCGGATGAGACTATGATAAAGTTTAATGGTCGACTCGGTTTTAAACAGTACATACCAAGCAAGTCGGCCAAATATGGCTTGAAATATTTTTCCTTGATCGAGTCTGCAACCGGTTATACATGTGACTGGAAGGTGTCTACTGGATCCAAGGCTCCATCGGACCATATTATCCCCCACTCTGTTGCGTATGCTGAAGCCAGCCATCCATCCAACCTTACAGCATCAGGCCAAGTTGTCATCGACCTACTGAAAGGACTGGAAAGCAAGGGACGTGTTGTTTTCATGGGCAACTGTTACACTAGCCCCGCTCTTGTGCACAAGTTGTCCCAGCTAGGCTTTGGAGCTCGTGGAACTGCACTATACTACACAAGGCATTCCAAACAGTAGACCTAAGAAGGTCCCAATGAACCGACATGATCCACCCCAGTTTTTCTTCAAAGCGGGGCAACTATGCGTTGTTTGGCAGGATGCCAAAAAACGTGTAACAGTTCTGACTAATTATGACGACTGCAAAAGTGACGCTGAAGACATTTATTGCAAAACAAGTTCCACTGGACGTCGTACAATCCAAAGACCTGCCGTCGTCAACGATTATAATGAGTACATGGCCGGAAGTGACTTAGATTCACAAAATGTGTCAGTACTACACGTATCATCATAGATCCCTGAAATGGTGGAAACGCGTTTTCTTTGCAAATCTGTTTGGTGAGAGCTACCATCGTGTTCAACAGCATCCCCACAAAGCGCCTGCTCACTAGCTTGGATTTCCGGGTCCAGGTCATCGCTGAACTGTTGTCCGCCTGCAGGACGAGCAACTCAACACCATATGTCCCTGAAACTGCACTCCTTTCAAATGGACATTATCCCGGAAGAAGTAGGCAAGGCCAAAAACGAAACTGTGTTGTTTGTAGTACAAGAACCCAACGTAAGCAGACTCGTATGATTTGTAAGAATTGCCAGAAACCAATGTGTCTAATGCCATGTTTTGAAACATTTCACAGTGAGTGTTAACACAGACTTGGGTAGTTTGCCCCCCCCATCGACCACCCCCCCATTCCAATGTTGCAATGGTTTGCCCTCGCCGTGCACCAGCCTTTAATGCAACATTGGATGCCCCCCCCGACCATACCCCCCCCATTCCAATGTTGCAATGGTTCGCCCTGGCCTCGCACCAGCCTTTAATGCAACATTGGATGCCCCCCTTCGACCATCCCCCATCCCCCCCATTCCAATGTTGCAATGGTTCGCCCTCGCCGTGCACCAGCCTTTAATGCAACATTGGATGCCCCCCTGCGACCATCCCCCATCGACCACCCCCCTTCCAATGTTGCAATGGTTCGCCCTCGCCGCGCACCAGCCTTTAATGCAACATTGGATGCCCCCCTTCGACCATCCCCCCCATTCCAATGTTGCAATGGTTCGCCCTGGCCTCGCACCAGCCTTTAATGCAACATTGGATGCCCCCCTGCGACCACCCCATTCCCCCCCCCCCATTCCAATGTTGCAAAGGTTTGCCCTGGCCTCGCACCAGCCTTTAATGCAACATTGGATGAGGGGGGATCAATTAGTTCCCAGAAATCAGTTAGAGGTCAGGAAAGTCAATTTTAGCAGCGACAGGGTACAGTCGACTCTCGTTGTAACAAAGTTGCAGGGACCAGACAAAGGAAAATGTAATATTTCGGACCAGTCTCAAGAGGGTTTGTACACGTGATGTACATGTAAAATAAACTTCATGTATGTAACTATTTCCCCCGATTTTTACCAAAACAGCTTAAGTAATATTCTCCTTCTTTGGATATCATTACTATTAGTCAATGGAGTGGCATTGCAAGAGTGGCCTTTCATGATCTCGACTGGTGAGGGTGCTATACACTAAAAGTGGCTAAATTGTGCCTGGTAAATAAAGGTCCCATGAACGACCAAAGAGGTCTTTGGGCTTATAGGGTTAATTTAAAACCACTCCCTGCCGGGCGACCCGTTTTCAGGTACATAGGCTTTATATGCAGAGCCGGGAGCCCGGAACTGGGACAAAAGAGTTGGACCTTATAACAAAAGACCGTCCTCAGCACAAAAGACTGAGCTGCTGGGCATTACCGACATTTTTTCGCTCTGAATAGAGGAGATAATCCAGCCTCGTTTTGAAACAGCATACCACGGTTTGAGGCATTTAGAGCGAGCGGATTACCACTGGGGACAAAAGCTCTCCACCACCGCAGCGAAGAGCCGCACAGCACCGCTGCACGCTAATCTGGCCCCTATTGAAAAGAGATCAGCAGTGCACTGTGCCGGTTTCGGGAACAAAAGAATCTTACGTAACGCCGCACAATTTGGGCTCTTTTTCCAAGGCTGCAGGCTTGGCTGAACATATGCAGCGAGGTATGAGACAGTACGATCTGGGGAATTCCTTTCAGACATCTTGGGGGGGGGGATGTGTTAAGTAACAATAGTCTGGAATGTGTATAGGGATTGGACATGTTGGGGGGGTACCCCTCGGTCTCATTTCTTGCTGGGTATACGGCTGAAATATTCAGGAGTCAATGAATTTACCTGTCAGCTTTAGAGTAGCACTCAAAGAGTCCTTCATTTTGGTATAAACGACCATTAAATGAAATGATGAATTTTTGAAGAATTTTGAAAATGGAAAATCTTGAAAATGAGCCGGCATCTTGTCTTGCTCAAGAAAAATCCACGTGGCAGCAAGTGGTTTTAACCCAGCTTTCGCGCCACTTCTGGCAGACGTGTTTTGGTGTGATTCGTTTCGGTGCGAATACGAGAGGAGATACAGACCGGTTTTGAGGAGTAATAAAGGCCACAAGCCACTGGACCGGAGGACAAGCGTTTGTGCCCTTTTTCAGACGTGTGCGAAATCCACAAAAACGGCGACGTTACAATATTACTCATTGTAACAAACAGTGATTTGTTTTGGAGATTTCAGGAGTCCATGCTTATGGGAAACAAAACCACGATAATTACATTGTATACCTGGATTCTTTATGACTATATAAATTAAGAATCATGACTAGATACGTTTATCGTTCATTACTGTATGAATTAGAGGTTATATGATTGTATGAGTTACCGTATTCTATTTTGATTGTATAAAACAGCCTGCGGAATGGACGAATTGATGTTTGGTTATGAATCGAATGTAGCTTTAAATGAAATAGGAAGCTTTGTTTTTGAGTTGCCACTTCAAACCATGTGTACTCGAGTGTAAACTCCCTTTTGTTAGAGCTTTTACGCCCAGTGAACTTTTGGGCATGAGTATGGATGATGCCGATGATTGTGGATACCCGTTTGGCTAAGGGGTTTACCGAGCTAGATATGCCGTTGAGTCACGAAGCCTAAAAAAAGTAAAAGCCAGATTTATTCTGTGTGATTCATTTATTCATTTATTTATAAATCCGCGGAGTTAGAGGTCCTTAGGTAACAGTTTTTAAGTAAACATTTTCAACTCTTGGCGTGTGCCTAGTTTAACCATTTGTCCTGTGTATTGTATCGTTCTGTATTGCATTTCCGTTTTGTTTTGTTTGTTTTGTGTTGTGCCAAATAAATAATAATAACAAATCAATGTTGAAAACCTGTGAAACTTGAATTGCTTGTAACCTTGAAATGTTCATGGTTTATACGGCTTGCATGGACAAAATTAGCAAATTGATTCTGTCAATATCTCGCAACAAGTAAACATTTATTTTCCAAGGATTGCTGGTCTGTTTATTGATCCTTAACAGTGTAATGAAGAACCAATCTTGTGGCCAGAAAACTAGATGAATGGCACATATTTATTGTAACAAATATGTTAAATTTTCACACCTTTCCCCGTCAGCCGGGAGTGTTGCACCAACGCCATAATTCTCGTGGACCTGATGTCTCCCACGGGAGGCCGCTGTCATCACCCCTGTGCATGCACGATGCCCCTGTTCGTCTCTGTTCCGGTACGGTTTTAAGTTCGTGAAGGTTACTTATATTGTTTACTTTCTTTTCTAATGTAACTTGTAAATTTTGTAATATTTTCATTTACTATTTCTGGTACTATCATAAAGTGGTCGTGCCTTAGTATACTTCTGTCGATGTTGTGCATTTCCGATTTTTTTCCAGCTATATCAAACTTACATTGTTCCGATTATGGTGGAATTGTGGCAGTCAAGCACACCGCAGTGTGTATTTACGTTTTCACACATTATAATGCATGGTTTGATGCAGGGAACTTCAGTTTTGAAAATAAAAGTTTTGGGGTGTGAATTCCGTAGGAAGTTCTTGAACGTCAGAAAACAAAATAAGATTGGCTCGAAACGACACAGTTATACGTGAGGAATGACACCAGTTTTCCCGTCAGTATCCCTGAAATTATGAAGGTTCAATTAGACCATGCGTGAACTTGAACAGTTGAAGCCAACAGTACAACGAGTTGCAAGTTGAAACTGCAGCATTTGCCAGTGTGACTGATATGGCTCTAGTGATGTGTAATTGCGTGGCTTGGGAAAGTACCAAGCTGATGAAACTGCATTCGTTCACCTCATATTGAACTTTGACACTCTCAATGGCGCACAAAGGACAAACAAGCAGCCAATTTGTTTGGCGTTCTTTTTTTCTCTCTCTCACTTGTGAAAATACCACGGGTACATGCATACATGAACACTACACAAGTACACAAGTGGGTTTGACTTCCCAGAAGAGAAAAAGCATGCCATCTTAGTTACATATATTGACTGGATGTGCTAATAGGTCATTTTAAATTTTTCGTTTCATTTGTTGTCAATTGAAAAAGAGCAATTGTATCATTTAAGTGGAAAATTAAAACATGGAGAAAAGTGCAAAATAATACACCGATCACAAGACTGTTAATGTTAAAGGAAAATTGGTTGAATACATGTATTACAAACAGCCATATAAAATATATACGTGGGGGTGAAGTTTTATCGAGAGTAACACGTATAAATCCCACTACAAACTTTGGTCACAAAGAATGCATAGTTTCAGTACAATGAGCAACATGACAATGATTACATGCGTAAACTACATACGTGCGTGCTGAGACACAAACGTCTGATAAAAAAAGCTAGAATTGTGACCCACCTGTCTGTGTTGTGGACCCCGGCTCACAACGAAATAGCTCCATGGTTAAACAGGGCGACTAATGTGCGTCCACCCACAATAGCACAATAGCAAGCGCTTGGTGTCACATGGGATTTGCATGTGAGTTGAAGGAGCAGTTTGGAGAGAATTTCTTGATGGGTGTAGTTTGAATCGAAAGTTTGGGCGTTGTTCTGAGTTTTGTTAGATCGCACAGATTTGGTTTGGATTGGATTGTGATCGTTGCAAACATTTTTCATTTCACATGTTAAAAAGGCTTTGAGTTGATTCATTACGATGGGAACCAGTCTAGTTTATTTCGTACCTAACATCACGTGATTTGGACATACGGGGCTTTGTACACTGATATGATCAAATATCGGCTTCAACTTTGACTTTAAGCTCCTATTTGCATAATGGGTTTGATGCTGTACGTGACACTTGTCTTCACATTTTGACGGTGAAAAGTTCTACGAGCTCAATTCATACTGAGCCGAGATTCTCTAGTTTAGTTTCGCCGATGTGCGATGGATACGGGCATCCAATGTAAACATAGGTGAAACAGGTCCTAACCTCAGCTAGTTTACCCCCGGATGTCTCGTGGAACGTAACCCATGCCTTCCTGGTGCAGGTTAGTGTCATTATTCAAATACGACTGCCTGGTTTACGTGTGCTTCGCTTGTGCTTCGCCCGTCGTGTCGCTGCCAACATGGCTGACACAGCGAAGTGGTGTGATACGATGTAACATTAACAAGTAACAGGGGGACTGTCGGATTACGCGTGGGCTATCTTTTCGGACTCTAATGCTTGAACATAGTCCGTGCACTAATGTTGAATTTCTGTCCCGCCAAATCTGTGTAAAATGTTTAAAAAGCATTGCCCAATATAACTTCAAAAGATCAAACCAGATAAGTAAAACTACACCAAAACCATAACTGCAATTTCAGTGCAAATAGAAAATAAACCGATGTTCGTCTATGTTAGTAAATAACTTTCAATCGTTTGCAATACTCTATTATTGGTGAGACAACAAGTTAGAGCAATGACTCTTATCAGTCATTCCATGGAAGGCTAATCATCAAACTTAAAAATTGAAGTGAAAGGAATAAATTTTTCCAAGTTGTATTTGATAAGAGGGATATTGAAACCATCTAAATCTCGAAAAGAATTTTTTTTTTAAGTTACAGTCTCCTGAATATGGATGAAATTTGTGGTCAAAAAGGAGTGGCAGGGGTACAAATCACAAACTTAGAAAGTAACTGAAGCTCATTCATATGATTTTACTTTATCTGCATACATGTACATTAGGTAGCTATTCCAGTTTATTTGATAAAACGCTGAAAAATTTTCCCAATGCTTTTTGTATCTATTTAGGTTTTCATCTTGAAAACACCCTCAAAATATGTCACGCAAGTCACAAAATTTGTCAAATTTATAGATTAATAAATAACTAGACAGGGATTCAGCTAGTGTTTGATGTTTGTAAAGCAAGTAGTAGTGGTCTATCAATAAAAGCATGAATATTCTTATTTGCTTTGCATTCCGTGTAGAAAAACTCAAGAGTGTCACGTGAGTCACACATGAGCTGTATGTCACGGGAGTCACACACCAGGAATTGAATTTGAGTGTAAAAGCACTGTGAAAACACGAAATTGAATCCTAACCCTACATCATACATGTACTACAAATTACTACTTGTAGTAAAATGTAGTAACCAGTGCTGCCGCTTGTAAGAGGTTATGACCGTATTCTTCTCTGAAGCCATAAAATACAATAGAAAAGACAATGTACAATACAGTGCTGTGGCACTATGAATGCATGACTTTATTGTTCTCTGCACGAACAAAAGAAGTAACCTAGCCAGAAGTAGAAATATGTCGCACTAGGTCCTTCAGGCTCAGGCTACATGTATTACTTAGTATTTTGTAGTACTGAGCACTGTAAGCCAAACAATATGCTTGGCGGCTAGGGTTAATGAAATTAAAGATTTTAACAAAAACAAAAAATGATGCTCCGTGTACATTCCTGTACAACTACATCATTAATTGCAGCTCTTTCCTTTGGAAACTCTCAATTACATGTACATGTACATGAAAGTATGATGATGGGCACATGTACTTGTACAGTACATGTAGGTAAGATGGGCAAGCATATACATGTATTCAGACACCCAATCCTAGTTTAATGCGGTCACCCCTCCTTTGCTACATAGAAAACTCCTAGAAAATTCTGGAACACAGCATTGTTTTACCAAGTGGAAGGTAGGCTGTGAAATCTTCACTAAATCCACATGTGAAAGTTTAGAACAATACCACATGCATACACAAGTACATGCTTTACTGTATACATGTACATGTACATGCCGGTAGTTCTCTCCTGAAGTTTCATCCTACCAAGCAGATTCAGCATCATGTAGGTAGTGCAATGTAATTATGGCAGTTATTATGAATTTAATATGCTTGTTAAAAGTAAATTTTGAATGCCTATAGATATCCACCCCAACATCTGCCAAAGTAAAGGGATAATAGCAGGTACTTCATTTTTAATAATGGAATATTATAATCGGATTTGTTTTACTCTTATTACAGTTATAATGTAAAAGTGAAAAGGCTATACTGCATCACGCAAGTCATGCATTTGTGTCACGCCAGTCACATTTTCTTCAGGCCATTTCTCACAAGAGAGATTTGGCACAATGTAACCCATGCATGGATTAGGTCAGAGTATTAAGTTTTTAGTTCAGTAAAAATTTACTTTACCACACTTGTAGATTCATAGGAAATGCTTTTAGAATCAAGGGATATGAAAATGCCCTTTTCCATGCTGCCACACGAGTCACGTCAAAGAAAGTGTGATAAAGAAAACAATTAAAATTTTAAATTTATCAAATAAAAACTAAGAGATACATTCACAATGCCTTGTCTTAATTACATGGTAATGCAACAGTAATGCATTAAAACTCAACATTTGTTCAACTGTCACGCGAGTCACCATTGAATGCCAGTTATATAATCAATTATGATGAGGAGACAATATTCAAAACATTAATACTCCGTAAGAAACGAGGTATATAGGCTTAGATTTCACAGTTACTTCGGACAAAGTTCTGTAAACCCAGAAAAATCTTTCAAAAAAGGATGGAAATGGATGCATGTCAGTGTGGTGTGAAATTCTGTCCTTAAATTTACTCATTAAGTCTAAAATAAACCAGCTGACCATTATTGTTTTGTAATCATTGTAATTTGTCGAAAGATGGAGAGGTGGGTCATTCCATGAGGTTGGGGCACAATTTGTGACGATGTCAATTGTTACATGGATTCCGCAAAAATGAACAGCTATTTCCCTGCTTGTGGATTCCAAATAAGCCACTTGCGAGTTAAATTTGAATAAAGTCTGGTACACTGTGTTATCTGATTGCACAGAAACGTAACAATTTGAATTTCTTAGACTAAAGACACTGTTGCTGTACCTCGTAATTCGGGGCAAGCTATTGCATAGCGACCAACATCTCTGGAAAGTGGAATGGACTGATTCCTTTGTGCCGTTCTTCTCCATTGAGAAGAGTGTATTGTTGCAAGGCGTCTCTTATGTAACTAAGCAAAAGCTTGCTTCCAATCACGAATCAACAGTGGTTTTTAGTATGGAGAATTCAAGTTGTTATTTTCACGTGAATTTAAAGAACTCAGTGTACCAGATTTTATTCAAATTTAACTCGCAAATGTCTTATTTACATTGTTATACTGTACATCTTGCAAGGCTGAATACAGAGGTGTGTGTCATTTTTACAGATTAAATTACCTACTATACGGGTCATGGCAAACGGTAAAAGGTACCCATGTAACAAGTACATCGTCACAAATTGTACCCCAACCTCATGGAATGACCCAGGTGTCGTGGACATGCATGTGCAGTAAGTGATAATGAACCTGGGCTAGTAGTAGTTCGTTGATTGAAAATTTAATGTAGACAGGATTTCGATAGACAATCTAGAATCCAATGAGATTGACCATAATTGCAAAAATAAACAACTGGCCAACAGAATATGTCTGCTTCAGATGGCATGCCGATTTCGACTATACATAGTCAGTCGGTCAGTAAAATATTTGTTTGCAGCATTTTATGCTGATTACCTTCCGCGAGGTATATTTTACATTAATGAAAGTAGGATACATGCCCACAAGCTAGACTAATACAAAATCTGCCCCAAATCATGACAAACGTTTGCTTTAACAGAAACGAATTACATTGCCAAGCTGTTTACACAAATGTTTGTGACAGGAAAATGACCAACAGGTTCGGTATCACTGTGTGCGGTCTGCCATACCCGGCCCTCATCAGACTGCATAAAAAGTACACAAGCTTTGAAAACTCGATAAAAATCACGCAAGTGGTAAACATACATATACTGAAAAAAGGTCAAATGCCATGAATTAAAGTGACAAATCCTGGTGAAGTTTAGATTTCGATACCTTCCTTCATATTCGAAGGTTCAGAAGTTAAGCCTAATACATGTATGTTCGACCGGCCGTGTAAAATACAGTACATATAGTTCATATTTACGAGGACCCACTGGCTCCTCGTGTTCGTTGTTGTTCCTGCTGAAAGATGACAACCAGTGAAGTCATACCACATGAAGCATGTTTATTAATTGAGTGTGGGAGGAAGATGTCAAGATGAATCTTGCTTAAGTATTACTTCGGAAAAATGGAGTCAGTTTACAGTGTCCACAGTTAGTTTTCACTCGCTCTGATATTCATCACCAACAATTTAGACACACGGAAAGTAACAATGTTCCCATATGTAACGTGTAGAGATTGAGAAGGACTTTAGTAGGCCTACATGATCTGTTTCTCATGTTCGCTTTTTATTTATTTTTTTAACTTGCTGATCGAAACATGAAGGTTGGGCTATAATATTAGGGTTGGTTGGGTAACAGGAAGCAGAACAATTGCCTTTTGTCATTTTGCCGTACGATTAGTCTCACCGTTGGAAGCCTAAATTGATCATCATTCGGTTTTAACCACAAAGCAAGATTATCAAGTCTGAGCTGACTGCCATTTAGAAATTCCCTTTACATGTCATGGATGTGCCAAAGATGTACCTACCTGCGTACAATGACTTTTGTCATGTTCAGCGTTTGACAAAGCTCTTTCTGTACCCGACAACAAATTCAGTCCACGGGCGCGAATGCTTCTGTAGTAGTCACACAATGACCAATGAAATGCTCTATTTCAAACTTTTATGCCGATTTCGCCTAAAAGGCAACATCTTGTCGTACAAATAAACCATTTATCTGTCTGTCTGTCTGTCTGTCGGGCTGTCCTTACATCTGTCTGTAAAGGTCCATTTCTCTGAACTACTTGAAAATGAGGAGATTTTTTGGTCTCAATGAATTGTTCTGGAGGTGTGCTTTTAATCTTTCCAACTTTTCCTTTACTAAAGGTAACCGAAGATTTCCCGCCAGAACTTTATTAAAAAGGTCACTCTATTTCCCACGCGCATTTTGCCTAGTTGATTTTTGTATCACGATTTTCACAAGTTCGTGATGCCATTTAGGGGACCCTTTAATCCTGTCTTGAAGTGGAAATTTGTCACCAATTCCCCCCATGATTCAACAGAAAGACAAAGCAGGAAATTTAGGGTATATGTACATTGTATACAGTGTAGTCCTACTCTGCAAGTACGGAAATTGCATATTCGGTACGCATTGCATGCTGTGCTGGTGCACATAACACATGGACAATGTACATGTACCATAGAGGAAGGAAATACCCTAGGATGGCAAAATATTACAACATCTGTACATGTATGTCGGCATCAATGCGAATCCCTTTAATTGCAGCATACATCACTGTTGCAAATTGTTTTGGTTGGAAAGCGCCCTCTCGTGCCAGATTGCGTGCAGCCCGCGCGCCACATTTTCCTTGCATGTCGGGAGGTGGATTGGATGGTGAGTTCTGTGCCTTTTTTGTTTGTAATGGGGATATTTTTCATTATTACAAGAACCTTAAACTTATGTACTTATTTAAGCCTTATTAAAGACGCAAAATATGAGCATTTATTTTTCATTCGACACTCTCTAGAATGGGGTACAATCAGCGTAGTGTCGGAAATACACGGAGTTTCATATCTTCTTACCCCGTAACGTTACATGTACATGTATACCTTTACTTATCGGCGAGCCAAGACAATTTATCTCCTGCTCCTTTTTCTTTTATCCTTGATTTAGACTTCTTCTTGTGGTTATTTATTGAAGATAAAGGGATGGATCTACAAGCCAAATGTAACCTCCTTTAGTTTATTCATCACCTGAACCGACATGTGATATGTACCGTAGCCTCCACCATGACCACGAATAAAGTTTACACGAACACTGCAACCCACGAATATTGGCCTCAATATTCTTCATGGTGACCCTGACGTGATTTGCCTGCCATGTAAACTTTTCCCTCGTGGTTTTCCGTGGATTGTGTGAATGATGGCTGAACACAAGACATCCAGACGAGCTCTGAGATCCAAACGGACTGCACCACTTACACCTGTGGAGGCTGCGTTGCCAAGATCAGAGGCTTCACCTGAGCCCTCTGAGCCTTCCGTGCACATGCTGGGCCAGCCTGGCCAGAGTGAGGAATCTTCCCAAGCCAATCTTTATGCCGGTGACCAAGCTGGTGGCCATGCTGGCAACCAAGTCAGTGGCCAAGCCAGTACCCATGCCGGTGCCCATTCCAGTGCCCACACCGGGAGCCAGGCTGGAACCAGGGACAAGACCAACCTCAACCGCCAGTCCAGCAAGCACACCAGAAGTCAAACTACCAGCCGTACTCACAGCCACACCGGTAGTGGCTCAAGTTCTCATAAAGGCTCTGTTAACAGCTCCGCCCTCTCCAAGATAAGGGTTGCTGAACGGGAAAAGGAGCTTGCTTTGGCACGCCAGCACCTGCAGTGGGAGCAGAGCGTCTGCAGGAAGACAGAAGAACTGGAAGAACAGTTACTTTCTGCACAGCGCGCAAGAGGAGAATTGGCCCTGAGGGAAAGGGAGCTTGAGATTCGACGAAGGAGAGAGTTGGAGGAGGAGGAACTCCAATTGGGGAGGGAACGACTCCAGGCTGAGCAAGAGGAGCAGCGTATCTTGAAAGTCAAGGAAAGACTGGCAAGACAATTCGAACTTGAGAAACGCTGCAAGGATGCCGAACTGAATCTAGCCCAAGCTAGAAAAGTGTCTGATATTATTCAAATTAGTAGTAATGATCAGTTAACCAGTTCTGATTTTCCACCGCTTAACCCAGCTGCGGCCCCTTATACACCGGCTACATCCGGTGTTAACCAGTTTGTTGCTGTTACAGCCACTTCTTGCCTTCCAATTGGCACTTCACCCGACATCGTGCATTCTGATTTGCTCGAATCTCCTGCCTTGCCCGCACCCGTTGCTGCGAATAGTAACGCTGCCTTGCCATTTTCCGTTGCTGCGAATAGTAACACTGCTTCGCCCATGCCCGTTGCCACCAATTGTAATGCTGCCTTGCCATTGTCCGTTGCTGCGAATAGTAACGCCGCTTCACCCATGCCCGTTGCTGTCACAAATAATGCTGCCTTGCCCATGCCAGTTTTTTGCAGTAATAGTGCTGCTCTGCCTGTGTGTGTGGATGCCAGGTCTGATCCAAAAATATCAGTGCCTTTGCATAGCCAGCAAGTTGCCGTAAGTCAGGTACAGCAAACCTGCTACAGTATTCCGCCATTTACTTCTGGGACTACAGTGTGTAGCACCCATTCCTTTCCCATTCCTAATACCACTGTCTGCTCTTCGCTTCCTAATGATACAGGTAACCACTCTTCAGCACAGGTGCCTCCGACCACGCCCGCACCGAGTGAACCTTCACCCCAAGGGCGCCCTCTGCCTTCTACCGGAGTAGGCACTTCCCTTGGTCAACCAGTAGCACTGAAGGCTGATCCAGGTATAAACCAGAATCAAATGTTGAGGTCAATGTTGGCAGCATCTGCTGGTGGTATTAGCATGGAAATTCCAGTCTTCAATGGTGGGAACCCCTCAGAGTTCCGTTGCTTTGAGGCCATGGTTGAGGGCTGTATCCGACCACTTGTTCATCTAAGTGAATTACAAAAGTATTTCATTGTGAGGTCCAAGTTGCGAGGACAACCCAAAAAGGATGTCCTTGGTTTTGAGCACCATGCTAGTCCTTTTACCCTCGCAATGTCAACCTTGCGTAAATTGTATGGAGACATTGGAATTCTCATCCGAAGTAAGATCGAACAGATCACTTCTTGGCCTAAATTGGCTGCCCATGATTCCAAAGGACTGGTGGAACTTGCATCCACTGTCTCGGCGTTGGTTGTTCAACTGGAGAGTGCTCCTGAAGGGGAGGCTGAGTTGAAAGCCAACTCCACTGCCTGCGTCCTCTACAGCAGGCTTCCTCACATTCACCAGACAGCCTTTTTGAAGGCCATGACCAATAAAGGTGTGCGTAATTTCTCTCTTGCCGACATTAATGCATGGTTACAGGAAACCTCTGCCGTCGCCCGCAAGAAGATCCAGTTGAATGAGAGCCTGAAATCTGACCCCTCACCTGGTCATCACGAAAGACGACAAAGGGGTGCTGCTGCCTACCATACCAAAGCTGGGAACCAAGCAGCAAGGGTACACAACAAACCTGTTAAAGTGTCTCATACAAGCGATTTGACGGAATCCAGACCAACCAAGGAAAAGAAACCATTTCCTAAGCATTGTCCGTATTGTGAAGGGGAGCATTGGCTTTCCCGCTGTGATAAATTTGATAAGCTCTCTTCCAGCCAGCGGATTGAGTGGATAAAGGCAAACCGTAGATGTTGGAGGTGCGCCCGCCAACACCGAGAGGGTCAAGAATGCGACCTACGCAAGCCATGTCGGGAGTGCAGCGAGATCCACTTGACGGTTCTCCATGATCTGCTCAAACAGCCGGGATATGGTTCGTACTACTCAAGCTTTGACCCCAACCTCTCGGTTTTCTATGGCGATGGCAGTCCTTGGCACCCAAAGGAAGTGAGCTTGAAAATTTTGCCTATCATTTTGTACGGCAATTGCACATCGCTCACAACTTATTGCCTGTTGGATGATGGATCAAATTTCTCCATGATGCCCATGGAGGCTGCCGAAGCCTTGCAACTGAGAGGGACTGCAACAGAAATTCCGATTGCGACCGCTCGAGATGCTTGTACTCCTTGTAGGGGACAGATGTTAGATTTTGACATTGCTCCTCTGGATGATCCAGACATGCGGATTCATGTTACCAATGTCTTCTCCTCTCCAATGCTTAGATTATCTGAGCATTCTGTCCCTGCCCAAGATCTTCAAAGAAGATGGCCTCATTTGCAGAATCTCCCTTTGCATGACTGCCAGAAGGTGACGCCACTTCTTCTGCTTGGAAGTGACCGCCCAGACTTGGTGATCCCAAGGGAGAGTCGTTTTGGCCCAGAAAGTGCCCCAGTAGCGGTCAAAACGAGATTAGGATGGGCCTTGCAAGGGCCGACCATGCGGCGGGGAGGACGCGGAAAGCTGCACTACCAGTCTAGTGAACAAGATGCTGTCCTCCATGAGAACGTTTGTTGGTTATGGAACATGGATGTCCAAATGTATACTCAGAGAAAGCAAGTTACCCGATCAAAGCAGGACCAACGAGCAGTGGACCTGCTTGAAGCGAAATCAACCTTTGTCGAGATAGGTAATGTACGCCGAGTGGCGACACCACTTTTGTGGAGGCTGGGTAAGCCCACGTTCTCCTGTCCAGCCAGTGCAGTGCTTCCCTCATTGAAGAGAAATGAACAGCGCTTGTTGAGAGACCCTGATTTGGCAAAGATTCATTGCGGTAAGATCCAGGAACTCAAGGAAGGAGGCTTTGTCCGCACTGTTGTCAACCAAGGGGGTGACCAGGAACCTGAATCGCAGTGGTATATTCCGCATCATGTTGTGCGCCAGAATGACAAGTCCCGACTTGTCTTCAATTGTGCCTTTCGCTACCAGGGTGAATTGTTGAACGAGGACCTTCTCCCGGGTCCGACTCTTGGGTCATCATTAGTTGGTGTTCTCCTCAGATTCAGAAAACACCCGGTTGCCATATGTGGGGATATCAAGGCGATGTTTCATTGTGTCTCAACTTTGGAAGCAGACAAATCTATGCTACGCTTTCTCTGGAAGGAACCCAACTCTGACAGGGAACCAGAGGAACTTGAATGGAATGTACTTCCATTTGGGACAACGTGCAGTCCATGTTGTCCTTTGCCATCCAGAAGCATGTAAGGGACAATGTGGGAGATCCAGATGTCCTCCGTAGTGTCCTAGAGGCTTTTTATGTAGACAATTGCCTTGATGGTAAGCCCACGGTTGATGAGGCCAAGCAGCTTGTGGAGAAGTTTCGTGAGTCCCTCGGTGCGGGAGGATTCCCAATTGTGAAGTGGGCAAGTAACAAGCCTGCCGTGGTTGCTGACTTACAATCTGAAGCTCGGTCAGACAATACCGAACGATGGCTCAACTTCAGTGGTGATACTCCTGAAGAAGTTGCCTTGGGTCCTCGCTGGAATTTTGAGAGGGATGTCCTGACATACCAGCTCCAGCTCTCGGACTGGCCAATCCTTACCCGAAGAGCAGTGCTAAGTGACGTAATGCGTTGTTCCGGAAAGGATCCACTTGGTTACCTGATGCCCTTCATGGTGAGAGGCAAGATATTGGTTCAAGAATTGTGGAAGCGACCATGGGGCTGGGATGATGAAATTCCTGATGAAGGTGAGGAAGGCATTCGGGCCAAGCATTTGAGGTGGAGGCAAGAGCTTGCCCAACTGAAAGATGTCAGCTTGCCTCGATGCTATACTCCTCTACACTTCAATCCAGCCACCAGCAGCTACCAGCTGCATGTATTCACCGATGCATCAGAAAAGGCCTATGGGGCGGTAGGGTACCTGCGAGTGATGAACGAAGTCGGTGAAGTCTCAGCTGAATTCGTGATGGCTAGATCTCGTTTGGCACCAAAGCGAGTCCAGACCATGCCTAGATTGGAACTCATGGCTGCAGTAGGTGGAGCGGAGTTGGTTGAACTCCTGGAAGATGAACTGTCCATTAGAGCCCGAACTACCTGCTGGAGCGACAGTACGACTGTTCTCGCCTGGATAAACTCGGAGTCGTGTCGCTATAACAGATTTGTTGGTGCCCGAGTTGCAGAAGTTCAACGGCTGACGAATCATGTCACCTGGCGTTATGTAGAGTCACAAAACAATCCCGCAGACGACCTTACTCGAGGTCTACCTTTGCAACAAATACGTGACGGCAGTCGATGGCACCGTCCCTTCTTTCTGCTTCAGTCTGAAACGGACTGGCCACAGGAACCACCGAAACTCACCAAAGAGGAAGCCCGTTTGGAAGTGAAACCAGACTTCTTCACTGGGATGATGGTGACGCCTCAGGAAAAACGTCCAGAGATCGATGTTTCATGCTTTGACACTTGGGACGGGCTGGTTGAAGGGTACAGTAAAGCCCTGTACCAATCCCAAGGGGAGGAGGGACCTCCGTTCCCGAGTGCTGATGATCGATCCAAAATTGAGAGGTTGTTGTTCCAACGGGTACAGACAGATTGCTTTCAGAAAGAACTAGTAACTTTGTCTGCTGGAAAGCCTGTCTCTGACAAGAGTCGACTGAGCCCTGAATATGACGCCGAAAGTCAGCTGATCCGGGTTGGTGGACGTCTCCGTCGGGCAACAGAGCTGGACTCTAATGCCAAGCATCCGATAGTGTTAGACCCCAAGCATCCAGTTACCTGTCTGCTTATTCAAGAGGCTGATTGCCGCTTGGGACATGGTGGTGCAGACATGGTTCTTGCCGATCTGCGACGTCGCTTCTGGATAATACGAGGAAGACAGTCCATCAGAAGCCTGCAAAGTCGATGTGAGGGCTGCATTAGGCGACGTGGCAAACCCTCCATTCCAAAGATGGCAGATCTACCCCCATCCCGACTCCGCATTGGCAAACCTGCCTTCTACTCTACTGGGGTAGATTGCTTTGGCCCGTTCACAGTCTCCCTTGGCAGGAGGAGTGAGCAAAGATGGGGAATCATCTGGAAATGTATGACTACCCGAGCGGTCTACCTTGATCTGCTCGACTCCCTTGACGCCGATGCCTTTCTCATGGCATTTAACCGTTTTCGGTCTCGAAGAGGTACCCCGCATGAGGTCCTCTGTGACAATGGAACCAATTTCAAGGGGGGATTGACAGAGTTGACCAAGGCCTTCAGTGAAATGACGCCTAGCTTGCAGGAGCAGCTTGCTAAGTATAAGGTCCGATTCAAATTCAATCCGCCGTCTGCCCCACACTTTGGCGGAACATGGGAAAGGGAGGTGCGTTCTGTAAAGAATGCCTTGTATGCCATCCTTGGCAATCGGACTGTGTCTGCCGCTGTCTTATACACCAGTCTGGTCGAGGTAGAGGCTCTCCTCAACTCAAAACCCTTGGGATATGTGTCCTCTGATGTAGCAGACCCTGATCCAATCACACCTTTCACATTGTTCTTGGGGCGGCCAGACCACGCTCCGCCACAGGTAGTTTACCCAGATCAGTACATCCATGGCCGTCGTCGTTGGCGTCAATGTCAGGCATTGATGCAACAGTTCTGGAAGGAGTTTGTCGACTCCTATCTTCCTTCGATGCAAGCTCGCCAGAAATGGCGAAAGGAAGAAAACGATCTTGCAGTTGGAAATGTGGTCTTGATGATAGATCCACACCAGGTCCGTGCTTCCTGGCCTCTGGCACGCATCATCGAAGTACTACCTGGAGATGATGGGCGTGTACGTGTTGTAAGAGTTGAATCAGGTGGACGAGTTTACACCCGCCCAGTTGTCAAGTTGATCGGGCTGCCTGATGAGACCGAAGACAGAGCTGAAGTGGCTGACCCTGTCTCTCCAAATCCAGACTAGAACCAGTTGTTACTTTTATCTTCACCCACCCCATTAACATGGGGCGGCCATCTTGTAATCTTGTTCAGTCTATACATGTTACCTATGGACCTTGCCAGACATCTTGCTGTTCAAAGTTTTGTTGTTCCAAATTGCCAGTGTTCCTCAATAACCATTTGCCAGTATTAAATAAACTGTTGCTCACAGTTTAGGGGCGGCTATGTTGCAAATTGTTTTGGTTGGAAAGCGCCCTCTCGTGCCAGATTGCGTGCAGCCCGCGGGCTACATTTTCCTTACAGTCGGGAGGTGGATTGGATGGTGAGTTCTGTGCCTTTTTTGTTTGTAATGGGGATATTTTTCATTATTACAAGAACCTTAAACTTATGTACTTATTTAAGCCTTATTAAAGATGCAAAATATGAGCATTTATTTTTCATTCGACACTCTCTAGAATGGGGTACGATCAGCGTAGTGTCGGAAATACACGGAGTTTCATATCTTCTTACCCCGTAACGTTACATGTACATGTATACCTTTACTTATCGGCGAGCCAAGACAATTTATCTCCTGCTCCTTTTTCTTTTATCCTTGATTTAGACTTCTTCTTGTGGTTATTTATTGAAGATAAAGGGATGGATCTACAAGCCAAATGTAACCTCCTTTAGTTTATTCATCACCTGAACCGACATGTGATATGTACCGTAGCCTCTACCATGACCACGAATAAAGTTTACACGAACACTGCAACCCACGAATATTGGCCTCAATATTCTTCAATCACATCTGTCAGAATTATACTCCCATCACATAACGGTTGTGAAGGAGGTCGTATGACGTCATTAGAAGCACTTTACATTCTTCATGTACAAAAATGTTTCAGCGGAGATCAGTAGTTAATATTGCAATACAGAGCGGCTTGCTGAAGGTTACGATGAGCGCAATGATATTGATGATGCATCACTTGAACATTTGTTCATGATGTTCACTACAGAAGTGCCTGTGCGCAAGATTTGTGCTTATCAATAGCATAGCAACAATAAAGCAGGGTCTGATTTTGCGGACTTTAATCGCAAAGAGGCATTGTCTTTGTGAGCGGTTGTTGGGAAATTGAACAGAAGATGATGTGATTATACCTATACTTGAAAATCAGTCCAAGTGATATGGACCTTAAAAAATTGTCATTTCAACGTTTGGGTATTTACTTGTCACTGACTTAGACTGTTTTTCATAATTTTCCTGTTGACGAGGACCATCCGTCACATTTTGTTTGCTTATTAAATTAATGCTCTGAACTCCAAACCTCCACGTGTGAAATATTTGAATAAAAAGTGTTCATTACACTGGCTGGTATTTAAAATAGGCACCTTTCCATTTTATACCTCTTCTTGCGTCGGCGGATTAAACTCAGGAAAGTTTAGCAAAATTGGTTTAAGGGTGTGAACCAAAAGGATCATTCTCTTCGGCATTAGACATTCCTTCGAAAAACACAAAATATGGCATCCGGGACATGTTTTGGTCACACATATTTTACAGTAAAAGGAGACTCGTAATTACAGTTTCCCAATTTTTTTTCTGAATAAATCCGATGGAAACCCTCTCAGGCAGGCTGTTATTGCCTTGGGGGGGGAGTCCTTTTGGGGACGTGGCTCGTATTGAGGTGAGGGGGGCATTTGGCACCTTTTTTGACCCATAAATGACATTTTCACGCTTCTTTTTTACGAAAACAACACAAGCCAACGGATAGCAAAAGGCACCACAGGATATGTGTTTGGCCATTCTGGTTTTCCCCCACTAAACCGCTCTCACATGTCTCAACAGGTCAAAAGGTGGTCTCAGCTTAGCGCTGCCGGCCTAATAATAATGTCAGACAGAGGGCAATAAACTATCTGTTGTGGCGTCAGCAATGCAGCTCAAGACACGTTGATGATCCCAAACAGTATCTCATGGTGCAGTGTCCCAATTCAAGGAAAATTCTCCGCCAGGCAGAGGGGTACTTTTTGTCCGCCTCTGCAAAGACCATACTTGCCGGAGTACTCAGCATGCTCCGCGTCAAACGCGCATTATACTTGCGCGCCTCAACTCATGGCGCGCCTATGCGGTGATTTAAAAAAAAAATCACGCCCTCTTTTGTTCCGCTCGGAGCGGATTAGCTTGAAGGGTGCAGTGTATTCTCCGCCTGGCGGATGCGCACAAAAAGTACCCCCCACGTACAGATTCTTTCGAAAAGAGGGGTCTGTTTGAGCCAAGAAATGGTGGCATTGTGTCAGTATGGCCCAGAATCATCTCTGTAGATTCAGGGGCACCCGTCTGGGGGCAATGCAGACAAAACTGTGATTGAAAATTTGTCAGAGGAGCCCCAGGAAGGTGAGGGATGTCATTTGAAAAATGGCCTCTGAGAACACTTGGGAACATTCACTTTTTGGGGGGTGAGTTTGTTTTGGGCGGATAATTAAAAAATTCATTGGTTAACCTACTAAAAATTGAAAATCAAATGAAATCTGAAGGACTAAACAACACATTGTTTTTTGTTTGAGAGGCCTCAGGGACTTCTGTTGCCCGCCACGGGGCTCCAAACTTGGTTGATTTTACATTATTTTCAATGGAGCTTGAATTGGTTCAGTGCACCCCTCATTGGTCTAAATTCACTGGCCTGATTCACTAGTACATGTACAATAGGGGAGAGGGTATTTTCTTCACAATCATGTGCAGTGGGAATTGTGTATGCAAACACATGCTAAGATAATCGGACAGGGGATGTTTCCGGCTGGCTTCAGGGACTGCCTGGGGTGATCCCAAGATTGAACCCCCTCCAAAAGTAGCAGCACGAGGGTTCAGGAGAAGTCACGGGGGCTTGGCTGGGTCATGTGCAGCATTTAGAAAAACAATCAGATCACATGATGTGTGACCAAAGGCTGTCCCGCCTCTCTTACGGAAGGGAATGGACTGTATTCAGCATGTATGATTGTCTTGCCCATATTTTTTTCTTTTTTTTTTGCTGCAATGAACAGATAGCAGCAGTGTATCTTTGACCTATTAAACTCCCAGAATGCAATCGTGCGTGTAGTAATTTGAAATTGTATTGAATTTTTCCTTTTTAAGGAACTTACAAATAATCAGTCTGCTCCTGTCAACCCAACATGACTTTGAAGACATATGCAGATTGGGAGGAGGCGGTGAGGGTCGCCCGGGTCACTTATGACCACTCGCAGGCCAAGTTGGTAACCGGAACGAAAGGTGTTCGGAAGTCTAAGGAAAAGGCTTTTCTCTCAGTGCTGTCAACGAAACGCCCTCTTAATAATGCCTCATCAGAAATTGAAACTCCAACGTCGCCTGGTGCTCAGAATACACAAGCAACAGTATTAAATTCTAAACGCAGGTAAATAAAATAAGGTTAACTTCAATTGTTAATTGGGTGATATAGCCACCAGTCCTTTTTTGCAATTGCTCGTAGTTTTCGTACTTGAAGTAAAATATCGCCCTTGATTTAGCCTATCCATTCTCAGAAGTGTCAGTCAAACAGCATCTCAGCATGGTACACTCAGTGCAGTGCTATTGATCCATCGAATGCACTTTCATATAGCAAGAAGCGCAAGAAGGTGCTGTTCTTAGAACTGGTGACTGCAAACAAAGAGCAAAATGGATCAACATCATTAGTTTTTATTCAGACTGATCACAGCAATTCCTCAGCACTTATTTTTAGTACGATGTCGTTTGACATCATCAAAGCATTGCCATGCAGTTGTATTTGCAACCACCGCGGAATATATATTTTTAGCGAGTAAAATGTCTAGTCACTAAGACTTATAACAACTTCAGCGGGAGAACATAATACATACTTTTTCCATGAACTCATGGCATTTTTCACATGTGCATTTATGCGTTTGCATATTTCCATGAACTCATGGTCATTTTTCACATGTGCATTTATGCGTTTGCATATTTCCATGAACTCATGGTATTTTTCACATGTGCATTTATGCGTTTGCATATTTCCATGAACTCGTGGTCATTTTTCACATGTGCATTTATGCGTTTGTATATTTCCATGAACTCAATGGTCATTTTTCACATATGCTTTTATGCGTTTTCATATTTCCATGAACTCATGGCATTTTTCACATGTGCATTTATGCGTTTGCATATTTCCATAAACTCATGGGCATTTTTCATATATGCATTTATGCGTTTGCATATTTCCATGAACTTACGTCATTTTTCACATGTGCATTTATGCGTTTGCATATTCAGCTTCAACTTAAGAAGATACATGTATATCCTTCATTTTTTTGTGTTTCCACTATCACCTTACTAGTTCCAGTCAAAGCACCAAAACACGGAAGATCCAAATCTTCATTTCCACTTCTTGGGCATCCTCTATCTGTCTGCAACTGCGTCCGTCCACCTCAGTCGCTGATCTTAAGAGATTGTTACAAGAGAGACTTGGCATCGATTCTGAGAAGCAACATTTATTCACCCGTAAAGGCCTTGAGGTGAATATGAAATGCATAATGTGTACAACATTCACTACACACAGGGCTTGTTTTTAATTTATACCAAAGACTCCTCTTTACACTGTTCGAAGGACCTTTCCTTGTGTTGCTGTTTTCTCAATATGCAATTTGAATTCTGTGATGACAAATATCTAGTTTGTATGATTATTTTAAAATGATATTCCTCTAAGAATTACCTGAGGCGGCGTGATAAAAAGCATGGTATGTTAGCGTTATCGTATTACAAATGTACTCAAACACGTACTCCTTTCCGGAGTTTTCTACACTATAGAGGATTTGCCTGGTAGCCATATTGCAGGGCAGGTGTGTTGTTCCACATGGAAACTTCTTTTTGTGCATACACTGTGGAACAAAAGAACTGCCCTGCAAGATGGCAGCCGTGCAAACTTTCTATGGGGAAGAATAGAAATTTGTGAGGTACGTCAAGCAAAATATGTCAGTCTTTCATTAAAGTGGAAAATTTTTCTTCAATTAACGCTTTATGTCTTCATGAAGTCCGTTCTTTGTGCTTACCTTTGAACATGTGCTTGATGTTTTATCTGTCATTGCATTTCTGTTGATGTACAGCTTTGTGATGTCCTGTCCATAGCTGATCACAGCATTGAACATGACGCTACCATAGAACTGCGCCTTGTTTCTGGATTGATGGGTGGGAGAAAAAAGAAACGAAAATCAGGTTGGCTTAATTAATGCCTCATATCGCATGCCAAGGAACATTCACTGGGTAATAAAATTGCATTGATGACCCATATTTATGGGGGGGGGGGGAAGTTCCCCTAGACACTTGCTTCCACTTTTTTCTCGGAATGGAAAGTACTAGCATTTTAAAGCGGTATTACCATGTGGAACATGAGGGTTCTTTTACCTGTGAAATTATGGGACACTTATTTTTGGGAAAAGTCCCATTTTGCCTCGTGTTCCTCCAAGCCTTAAGACCAGGATAAGCCACACTACCTGAACACAGCCTTGACAAATTCAATGAATTCCTCTTAAGTTAGGACAACAGTTATGCAAAATTGATTAAAGGTAAACACACTCTGGTATGAATTTGTCTAACTTAAGCCTTTATTCACATTTTGTGAAACTACACGCACAACAGGTTTACACTTTTTTGTATTCACATTTTACAAGTATAACCTAAGACGTATTTAGAATTTTTTCTTCGAAGTGCTTTTAGGGATGTGTTAAAATGCTATACCGAGCATTTCTCAAAGCGTTTTAATTTTGACTATCTAAACATGTCGTACTGGTTTAATTTTTTTTTAAGTGGCCACAAAATATGTGTATCAATGTCTTGAAACTCAAAGCTTTCTCTTACACTCCGCGCATCAAAAAATCCTTGTGTTTTCAAGAGTTGCTGAAAATTAGGCTGAGTTTCAAGTAAGTCACTCACTGCCTTCCTTCTTACTGTTTCACAGAAAAGCAACAGGAACCTAAACAAAATCTAACGCCACAGGATGCCTCGGCTTCTAAAGAACGCTCCTCAGCATCTCAGATATCATCTTCACCAGGTGTCCATGCTGCTTATCCCAGTAGGCATTCCAAGAAACTTTCAAATTGAAATATCGAGTGCAGTAGATTCATCAAAATTAGAATGTGCTTTCAGTAACAGCTTATTTTTAAGGTTACGTGTTGCTCCATTTAAATGTGTTGCTCTGTTTTCTTACTCAGTGTTTCACTTCGTTCACTCATCGTACAGAAAAGCGACTGGAACCTGAACGAAAGCCAACGCAGGAAGACGTCTCAGCTGGTGAAGAAAGTCCCTCGGTGTCTCAGAAATCGTCTTCGACGAGCGGCTTTGCTGCTGATTCCAACATGCCCACACAATCAAGCGTTCAAATTCAACACTTGACCATTAAAGGAGTCACCAATAGCCCTATTATATTTGGCTCCGCAGATGCTTCTTCGTTTAACTACGGTACATGCTGGATGTTTCGAAATATGTGGCAGACTATTAAACCATTCTGTGCGTTAAAAAAACTCAACATGTTTCCAAACATTGTTGATGTTTTGTTAACTGTGGGTATATTTTTCACAAAGCTAGGTGTAAATTTACCGAAACCAATACCAGTTTTCAGTTAGTGACAATTATTTTACTCCATAAACCTGTGCTAAGCCTCCTTGAATAACAATTTCCGACTTTGAATATCTGGATAAGCTTGCCACGAAGCACCGTTGTTATGGTATAAAATTAAACACACGTTTGATTAAATGAATATTGCTTTGGAACATTCCCGTTCACAAATTTCTAACTATGAATTAATTAACTTATTACGTTTTCCAGCAAAGGTACCAGTAGATGTCGATGTAATAAAAAATGGAGAGACCCACGGAGAAAGCAACGCAACTATCGTGCAAATGATAAAAGACGGATTACGGCAACATGGCAAGACCCACATGATGACCCTTTTCACAAAAGCTTTTGCTGAACTCGACGCGGAGGTTGGACATGTTCAGATGGGGTCTGTGACACTTGTTTTGCACGTCAAAAGTCAGAAAGGTCTGGATAAGCTGTGGAACATGTACACCAGTGGCGAACTAGCCAAGACGTTCACCGAGATTCTCATTACTGATGAACTTACAACGGAAGACAAGAGCAACATGGCCATCAAAGTGACAATACTTGAAAGTGATTACCAGGAAGGTTGTAAATTCTTTGAAAAGTTACCAAAAGGTAAATATGCAGTCGAAATGATATAAAACAAAAGGGGTAACTGCGTCGTCACTCATGCCACCTGTTTAACTTAACTTTTTGTAAGATGAGATAAAAACAGTTATGTCATCAATTGAAAATATAACGACCTTAGTCATGAAAGTATTTAGAATAAATACCTCTTGCAACAATTACCGCAGAGAATTATAATTTCATTTAACGATTTAAGTGTGCTTAGTTTAGAAGGAATTGCCAAATATCATGTAATTTTCTCACACTTGCAATTGAAATGGTTGAAAGTAGTTCATAAACTAGGCTCTGTCATATCTAATCGTATTCAAAATTGTTCAAAGGTACCGCTACATAATTTAAATATGATCTTCATGAAAACCAAATTTCATGTCAACTATTTTTGCAGATAATCTAAAACAAGAGACGTTGCCGTTACGTATGTCAGATTGGACTAAGGAGCATGTAAAAATGTGGCTTCTTGATATTGGTGTACTAGATTCTAGTGCACAGGAGCTGTATGAAGGAGGGGTACACGGTAAGGTGTTAAAAATATATGACAAAGAGCATCTACGTGAAGATTTTTCTATCAAGACCGGGGATATTAGACTCATCTTACACTCTAGAGATAAGTGGTTAGACTCTGAACAGTATCTCTTGACCTCTCCATCTTCAAATGGCAATCAAATGTTGCTGTATCCAGCAGGTGAAAGCCACAGGGGTTCTGATCAGGTATCAGGTGATGCAATTAAAGAACCGGAAAAAGTCCATACCAAAGCAGCATCCCAACCTGTGGTCCGTCCAAAAATGCCGTTCTCTCGACTGAAAGATGAATCGGGTAGGAAGAAGAAAATTAAGCAGTTTGTACCAAGTGATCAACACCAAGCATCCCTTGTGAAAGCATCTGGGAGGGAAGAAAGGACACTATATGGAGAAAGCACAGGCCAAGAATCCACTGGGGCAGATATAATTATCCCACCCGAAGATAGAATTACACCATTTCAGAACCCATTGTCTACCAACGAAGGTGAATGCAAGAGCAACCATGATAACAAATTGCTAACATATTCTCCAGTGACAAGAGAGAGCATTCCAGCTTGCAGGGTAAAACCACTTCAATTTCCCCCGGATTCACCAAGTGAAGCCATGTCACACAAAACAAGCGAAGAGTTTCCTGGAAACCAGATGACTTCAGAGCCCCAGCCATCCATAAAGTATAACGAAAAACACCAGGAAACGTCACCATCTTTAGAAACACAGCGCAATATTCTGTCAGATATTAAAGCATCCATTGGTCAAGTAAAACAGAATAGAGAGGCCAGACTTCGTACTTTACTCACGGGTGATGAGTGTGGAGAACTTGACCAGTCTTATCCGTTACTGGTTGCAAACAAAGCTCCCTGTCTTTCCTATGAGAGTTCTAAAACCGAATACATTCGCAACTTTGAATTTATTAAGACAATCAAATGGACGAGCGTCTTGGACTTTGATTCACAGTCTCTGTCGGATGGATTGTGTAAGCTCTACCATGCCAATAGAATGGTCACTCTTCAGCAACCTCACTTGTTCAAAAAGATCAAGTCGGAGGAAGATCTTCGAGACGGCATCGGATTTCCTGAAAAGACACTTTGGCTTTTCGCTAACGGTCGAGAGGACAACCCAACCATCGGGAACCCTCCCATGGATCTGCAAGAATGGAACAAAGAACGCAGCCGAGATGTAGAAGCATCAATCTCTTTCTTCTCTCAGCCTTCGGTTATACCAAAAGGACGTGCTGCTATTGTGTTCTTGCTCCTGTCCGATCAGGACCTGGGGATCGTCTGTGACATTTTCAGAAAAATGTCTTCATCTTTTCAAGGCATACAAAACATCACATGTATCGCTGAAGATGAGAATGTTTATGCACAGTTTGTAACAGGTGTGGAAAAGTGGTTTAGCAAGGCTGAAATCGATGAGAGGAGTATGGTTGGACAGAAATGGCAAGATATCAACCGTATTATGATGCGAATGCATGCAGTAAACCAAATTGGGCAGCATGAACTCCCTTTCTGCTTGCCGGGAAATTCCTGCTTTCTTCCCGCTAAACAGAAGGAAGAATGGAATGACATAACCGTTATTTGCAAAAACGAGTGCGAAAACACCGATGTTGATGAATCAATTCAAGGCTATCAAAAGTTTGCAGAAAAGAAAGAACTTAACTTTTACCGGGGTGCAAAGATTGACTGGTGGAATTTTGTCATAGATGAAAGAGAAAGAAAACGTCCACATGCTTGTGGGCACGTGCTAAAGCGAAATGGATTCGGGAAAACACTTCAGAAAGTAGTGAAACCACTTGACCGATCAAAGAGCGAAGACAGCTTAATCGTAACAGTTACTCTTTTGCACCAACCTGGCGCTGGAGGTAGCACTTTTGGCCGACAGATTTTATGGGAACTTCACAAGGATCACCGTTGCATCGTAGTTGACAAGATAACCACCAATACGGTAAACCAAATATTGGGGTGTAGACGGTACGGATATACGGAGTACAATGCTGATATCCCTCCTGTGTGCGTTCTAATCGATGATTTTGATGACGTTGAAGTCCTGGATTTAATTGTAGAGCTAGAAGAGGCATCAAAGGATACTCCTATGAAGGGAGGGGTTGTCTGCGTTCTTCTTCATTGCAAGAGGAACATGGATCCAATAGAAACTATCAAGCAGATTAAAACCAATTCGGATCTTTATGTTCCATTGGTGCAAAAACTTACGGAAGCAGAAAGAGCATGGTTCGAGAGTAAGTACATTGAGCTTGATGACAAGGAAAGCAAACTAAAAACGGGTCATTATAAGCCTCAGAACTTGCTCGCCTTTATGGTCATGAAAGAGGAATTCAACAAGGACTACATCAAAGATGTTGTGTCTCAGATACTTCGTCACAGTGATGCTAACAAAACTGAGAAAGGTTTGATAAAAATGTGTGCCTTTCTGAACTCGTACATGCATGAAGCAGAAATCCCTATCTCATGTTGTGATTCATTCATGGAGGCTGGTGTGAAACCCCAAAAGACGGCATATTTAAACCGCAGAATTTTGACTAATTGGGAAAAGTCAGTTTCAGCCCCTTTCAAAATCATTGTGTTGATGACAGAGAACCGAACGATTAAAATTCTGCATGAAAGTGTAGCCCAAGAAGCTTTAAAACAGATCTTAACGGAAGAGAGGCAAACGATTGCGGACGTAGCTTTAGCTTTTTTGAACAGTGATTTGATGAGGTCATGGTCCTACAGCAGAAAAGACATGGCAAAAATAGCACGCGATCTACTTGTAAGACGCACAAGATTGAATCCTGGTGATAACACAAAAACCGATTTTTCGCGTCTCATTGAGGATGTCTCCAAACAACACGGACCAGAAAAGGCCACTGAAATACTACAAAGTGGTGTCGACACACTCCAGGATGCTTCCGTTGCACAGCAGCTGGCGAGACTTCATTTGAAAGAAAAGAATTTCGAAAAGGCCGTGCAGTTTGCCGAGAGGGCATTGAAACTTAACCCTCAGAAGTCATACTTTTGGGATACTAAAGGCCGAGTGTACAAAACACATTTCAATACCTTAGCAGAAAAATATGTGGTTGAGCAACAAGTCCTTTCTGCTGACGTGTGTAAACGCGTAATCTCCCTGTCATTCCAAGCCATGAATGCCTTCCACAAAGCATATGATGTCTCCAAAGAAACAATGCAAATTGAGTACAACGGTTTATATGCAGAAGTGGATGTCGCCTTCAGACTGCTAAACGTCATCCAATGTGCTATGGAGCCATTCCGAACAAAGGGTGATATAAACATTCTCCGAAAATACCTCCTGGATCTACGTCTGCCTCCAGATTGTTATCCCAAATTCGATGAGGATTGCAGCTCCAGAATCAGAGAATTGAAACAGAGAGTGGAATCTGTACTACATATCATGGATGACAACTTAACATTTTACAAGGACGGCTCTTCTGCAAATGTTGCCGGACAGAAATTGGATGAAATGAGAGAAAAAATGAGAACATACTCAAAGACATATCAAGAATACTATGGTGAACCCTCACCTTTAGAAAAGAGCAGTGACATCGACCAAGACCCAGAAAGTCTTGCTGAGTGCCGTCGAAGAAAGGTAATAAAACTGCAGTGCAGAAGTTTTGGTGACATATTTAATCTGGCAAAAGAATGTCAAAGGGCCAATCTGAAAGAAGCACGGGACCTCCTTTTGACAAATTCAGATCATTACAACGTTTTTGATTTGAGGCATCTTGTATGCATACACCTGGCGCTCTCCTCAGCAGGGGAGCAAGTAATGTCAGCTGACGAGGTATATCAGCAATTTGTCAGGCCGTTAAATACTCTGGATCATAGTAAAACTGACTGCTGGCCACCTTTCTTCATGATGATGTTTCTGTGGCCAATACCTGATGCAATCTCTGAAAGAAGGGATAGGGAAGATTTATCAACTCACATAGATAGATTACAGAACCGATGGATCGGTCGGCAGAAGCACCTTGGCCAACAATCGTCGCGCGAAGACAAGTTTAGTCGTCACGCACGTTTTGATGTGAAACCAAGAACCCATTTCTTTTTGGGTCACGGGAAAGATCTCCAGAGTTTCGTTCACATCCACGAAATCCTTGCGACTCAAAGAAAGCTTGAACATGACAATTTCTGGCAGTCAAAGGCTGTAAAGAAATTACTACTTCGCTTGGAAGGTACTCTTCTCAGTAATACCTCTCTGGTTCATCTTTCCAAGGGCATGAAGATAAGGGTTAAATTGGCATATCCGTACTTGAAACACACTCCCAGCCAAGAAACTGTGACGTTTTACCTGGGATTCAGCTGGAATGGGCCAGTTGCATACAATGTAACACCAAAGGGTAAAGAGTCTTGTCACGATACAGTTCAGTGGAACTTTAATCAGGCGTACCCAGAGCACATTTTGCCAATCAACAAAACAAGGGTGTCCCCATCAGATGGCATGGAAGCACGTGAACTGGAGAGACAAGTTCGAGAGCTAAGAGCCTTGATAAAAGAGTGCAGCCGGTCAGAACGCCGCAAGGTAAAATATTGTAATTCTAATTGTAATTCCAGCAGATTCCTTTATTGTCTTAAGCATTTAAACAAACATTCATAAGTACCTCAGACAGTTTCCCTATGAAACAACGCTCAACGTGACCGTGTATCAACATTTGATTATGCCCCCTAAATTTGAAAAAAAACCCCAAAAACACACGCTCAGGCACCTGGATACAAGACAGTTTAAGCCACCCAATTGGTCAAGAGCCTGTGTGCAACGCGGCACGCTGAACACGCCACGCAGGTGCCAAGCCCATAGTATACATGGAGATTCTTCCTGACAACTTGTACAAGGACTAATCCATACAATGGACGGGGTATTTGTGAAAATGAAAGTGAAATTCTAGAAAAAATCTTTTGAACATCAGTCATATAGTAATTTCTTTTGACTCTTTGACTAAAAAGGTTTTTATGAATGGGCATCACGTCCATTCTCCTAGACCCGCCTTAAATGCACGCTTTAGATAGGCCAGACACGCATTTTATTCCCTTATTCATAAATACCCGGGCGTCAAGTGACCATGTTTTAACATTAGTAATGCCACTACGTAAAGCACGCGCTGGCACCTTAATACGATACAGTTTAATCGTTTCCGATTGGTCAGGAGTCTGTATGCACGCGGCAGGTGGAATTCGCTACGCGCGCTAAGTCCATGGCCGTTTTCCCATACTCGACTTGGGCCCCGTCTGAGCCTTCAACTGTTTTTTCCTTCCTAAATTTGACGTTATAAGCGCAATAGTAAGTCTGATAGTGCCACGAAGCCTGAGACGGAGAAGAAGTTGAGTATTGGAAAACGGCTCATATTAATGGGAGACTCTTCTGGGCTACATGCACTTGCACAAGAATATACCATCAATTGACGGGAGTGTTTGGGAAAAAGAAAGTAAAATTCGTGAACAAAATCCTTTGAAATTTACTGTATATTCGTTCCTTTCACTTACTCTAAAATGAATGAATACCATTAATGAATGGAATTGGTCGGTCTTAAACTAACATTAAAGGCCGACTCAGGAGAATGAACACCCACAATGCCCTCACCTGCTGCTCAGGCATTAATTTGGTCCATTCTCCCGAGCCGGTCTAATCGACCTCTTCACTAATAAATTCGTAATCATGCATGCATGCGCACAAGTGGCCTTGGCGGCAACAAGTGTGAGTGGGCCATCGAAAATGTACAGGGGTGCGACTTCGATGATAATTTTCTCTCAGGTTTTCTGGCTTTGTTCATTTCTTTCTTTAGAAAATTCCATTAAATCGTTTTTGCTATTAGTTTTAAATTTAAGTGAAATTTTTAGTGCTCTGTAAAAGATTTTAAAATCATACCTTTCCTATGCACACGAGATCGTCGTTTCTTAGTATGGCCACCTTCCATTATACGTCGCACTAAGAGCACTAAGTTTCTTGGACTATTTATTGATCACAAACTGTCTTGGAATCTTCGTATGGATTACCTGTGTAAAATTATTTCCAGAAATATTGGTATGATTAACAGATTAAAGTTTATCATACCTAAGCATATCGTATTTACATTGCAAATACTTTCATTTTGTCATACACAATTAATGGAATTTTGGATTGGGGTAACGCATTACAAACTTTATGTAATCGACTTTTTTAAATAAAAAAGGGCAATGAGTGTTATAAACCATTTCTCATATTTGGCTCACACTGATTATTTTATCATAACAAAACCCTGAAACTTGATGACATATACCGTTTTCAACGAGGGATGTTTATTTTCCAATTAACCAAAAGGGATCTTCCTAACTCCTTTTTAACTCTGCTATGAATTCTTGTTTCCAGTGTCACTCGACCCGCCAAGCCTCACAATTTCATTTATCATATACAAGAACCCGACTTGCCCAACAAAATATTAAATATGAGGGGCCAAAACTCTGGAACTCATTGGATGAATCTCTTCGAGACCTGAGTACTCTGTTTAGTTTCAAAAGCAAGTATAAGAAATTACTCCTCAACTCATACACTTCTAATTGATTTTTATTGCACCGGATATTCCACCTGATATCACCTTTTGGTCTGTTTAGTTTAAGTGTTAATTGTTTTATATCTCATCTCATTGCTTCAGTGCCTGTCAATATTCTTCACTATGCATTATTTGTGTTGTCATAATTATACACATGTATATTTGTGTATGTAAATACATGTATATGTATGTGTTCGTATATGTATGTTTTTGCATGCATATGTTGACAATGCCTTGCTTTGAGTGGTACGGTAATAAAGTATAAACTGCATCATTAGTGTTTTTGAGCCAACCTGTGTAGTACGCCCTGATGTTCAGTCTACCTCCATGGTTCAATGTACACGTAACGTAAGTGTACCCATTCGATTCTGCACTTGGGAAATCTGAAAAAAAACACAGATCCCTTTCTCTTTGGAATCTGCTCTTTGTCTTATACAACCCCAATCACAGCAACTGAATACCATTTCTTTTGGTAGTACTCCAGTCTATGACCAAGTCCAATGGTAAGCTATGTACATGTACTTACAGTGTACTATGAACATCGGTACGTGTTTTTACAAATGCACAGGTTAGCTCCATTAACACTAATGTAGTTTATTCTACTTATGATGGAAGGAGCAATACTAAGAAACAACGATCTTGTGCGCACAGGAAAAATTTACGATTTAAGCTCTTTTTACAGAGCACTAAAAATTGCACGTAAATAAGAAGCTATTAGCGAAAACGGTTTAATGGGATTTTCTGGAGAAAAAACTGAACAAAACAGAAAAACTGAGAGAAAATGATTATTGAAGTCGCACCCCTGTACATTTTCAGTGGTCCGCTCAGACTTCTTGCCGCCAAGGCCATTTGTGCCCATGCGTGCATAATTATGATTTGTTAGTGAAGAGGTCTATCGCACATGTAAAACAGGTCAATCACATATCTGTTCCCTTAATTGTGCCCGATAGCTTTCTTTTGGTTGTGTTCAGGCACAACTTTTTTAAAACTGCGAAAGGTGCTTTGCATTGTCAGGTTGGTTTTAAAAATACCTGGGTAGTTCTTGTGGTGCTTGGAAGTTCAGCTTCAAGGAGGAAACTTCAGTTATGTATACAAGTTGTGTATGCTTGTACAACGCGACATCAAAAACCTTAAAACCAGAACAGATCCCAGTTCTTTGCTATCCCCAACCCAAAAGTAGAATGAAATAAATCTGAAATAGTTTTGCAGCTTATGCCCAAGAGAAAATACACTGCTAATGTGTATTGTATGAATGGGTTCGTAATATGTGGAAGATTAAGAATGAGAAAGAATGCTTTGAAACAACGACACAATGAAAGTGTAGTGAAAGAGATTAATAAGTCGTTGAATACAGGTAGGTTAAGGTGCTTTAGAAAATACATAATATATACATAATACATATATGCATATATACATAAATACATAATACCAAACTGTGCATTTTCCACTCGTCTTCATTTCCAGAAGGAAAGACTGAAGGTTTATCTGAAGGAGAAAACAGCCCAACTTATCTCTGCTTGGCAGGAGGATGAGGATTGACCGTAAGCAGTATTGTGCCCAGCAAGTCATCACAGAGCCACTTTACTTGAGAGGACAGAAGTCCGGAACGACTCTCTTTGGGTAGCCTACTAAAACGAGACAGTACTACATCGATATCTTTCGCATTTTGTGGATATTCACAGTAGCTCTCCACACTTAATAAATGTTTAATGACAATAATGCTTGATTTCAAATTTCACTCAGTTCAGACCTATGGAAATTATGCACATACGTTTCAGTTATACGGACCATGTTAAAAAGGCTCGTAGTACCATTTAGCTAGTCTATAATTATGACGTGCCATTAACGCATTTGGCCTATAGAGTTTTCCATTTTTTGCCATTCGAAAAAAAGCTGGAGAAACCTGTCAGAATGCTTTTTAACTGCTATGAACTGTTCTTAAAAACTTCAGTACTTTCCCAAATTTGAGCAGTGAATTAAAACGCTTAAAAAGTACGCTTGTAGTTTAACTTGCTCTTAAAATGAGTTAAATATTGTAGTATTCAGATAGCAATCTAATAAGAACTCTTCGGGCCTCTCTTTTGAGGCCTTTTGGGCCTTCTCTTTGAGGATGGAACGGGATGGTGTTAGGTCCACTCGTTTGGATTGGTTGTAATTGATAACGAACCTCTTTCCGTCGTCTTTATCTCCTTAAGGTCGTCAGACCTATGGTCGGGGCAGAGGCGTTTCGCTTTGCTTCTACTTCACTGTACCATGGGAAGCTATTTTTTAAAGATCCTGTTCGTTGAATCTGTCATATTCAATATAATCTGTTAATGAGGTGGTGCCAAACTAATATTTGTTCCGAACTTCCTATATTTAGATGTAGTTTGTATCAAATTTGAATCACTCCAAACAAAAATTAGCAGGATTTTGTATGAACTTTTATTTAGTCACAGTTATTTTACTCTGAGGTTACAAAATGAAAAGTTTCACCTCACTTTAAACTCAAGATGGTCGACACATGAATAATGTCTCTCTACGCCCCTGTATTAGAAAACTACAAATATAAATGCAGATTCAAAATAATTTCGTGGGTCGTAATTAGGGGGGAGGGGTCAAGGGGCATGCCCAAGCAGTTGCTTCTTACGGGGAAGAAGAAGCTGTGATGGCTTTCTATCACAAAGTTCCTAAGAGATTAACAGTTGATGGAACCGGTTTTGTTCAGATTCTTATGTTCTTTAATTAGCTTGGTTTTCAATGTGCCGTACTGATTCACTATCGGAGGGCTAATTAACACACCCATAACCTCGGGCTATCTCCTATTGAAGTGAGGACACTACATATGCGAATTTAATTGCTCGTAATTTGGCGAGTTTGGAATTGCGCCTTTATTGTGCAAACCATGGACGGTGGCAATTTAAGACTCACCGCCGACAAGGGTTCAACTACATCGGGTGCTTTGGCCATCATGAAAAAAAGGATAATGTATGCAAAGTATTTACAAACTGCAGAAGAGTTTTCTAAATTCTTACATTGAAGAATTATTTCTCAGTACTTGGCAGTCGAAAGCAAAGGATCTACACATTTCAAAGAACCACCGCTGTTTTGTTTTATGTAGACCGTAATAGAGGTGTACAAAATGGTTTCTTACAACTCGTGTGGTTTTGCCACGACGAGTTCTCTTTGCAGTCTTCCGAACAGAATTATGCCTAAACAGTGTTTTTAAAGTAACTCCGTGTTGCTCGATTAAATTGTGATTAATGATTTGATTATTTACATCATCTAGGGAAGTTGTATTAAGTTCGTGTTGAAACGTATGAAGCGAGGTTGGATATAAGAGTTTCTTCCTCCGCTGAAACTTTACAAACGACACGGGTGGAATGGTTGCAACTAAACGCTAGGTAAGTATCAGGCCGTGCAGTTAAAATTGCCTCCTTGAAAATTAAGCAGCTCTGAAAACAAACTTTCTGCACTGTGATATGATGGTTTGAAAACGCGATTCTCACGATTTTCGTCGTAAGCAAAAGTTGTAACGTCGTTTATTCCCGCGGCTATCCGTACAATGACTTGGTTCTCTTGAGGGTAAGTGTGAAGCTTAGGTGTTACAACAATAAAGAGCAGAAAGTTTGGAAGATAGAGTAAGCACGGATCCTTCACTCGCCATCGTCAACCTGTCCAACGTTATTTTCAGTCATGTGCGTGCGACTGCAGCGGAATAATGAGTTTTATCACATGGTAAGATGCTGCTCTTAAAACGCACAACTGTGATGGACTTCGTAAGTTCCTAATCTAAATTCCCCGGACGCCGGTCGGGACCGCCCTCGCTCTACACAGTGGCTGCGTACACAAGAAAAAGCACAACATGACATGAGCATGCAGTATGGTACACATATGGTCGCACATGTAACGAACGGTCGATCACATGTGATGAACACACATGTGATCGCTAGAATTGTTGACAGGATTTTTGGGCACTAAATATCTCCTTTAGGAGACGTCCAATTGGCTGGACAGTCAACCAGCAATCGTAGGGAGGGTGAATGCACTCTCCCAACCTCAAGATTACAACAACAATGGCACATGTGAGAAACAAAAAGCAGAAAAATGGGCCCAATTAAAACCGCTTGTCTCACCATTCGGTGTCAGCCAGAAAAGGAGCGAGCGTTTGTCCGGCGTACGCGGAAGACACATTTCCCTATAATATTCATACGCTAGAACAATACCAAAAATGTTGCAAAATGAAGACGCGCAAGTTTAGACCCAATATTAATTATTGAAAATTTTTGGAGGTTAATTACCTTTACATTGGCACGTAAATGATAGATTCCAGCGAGACTTTATTACAATATAATTGGACTAAATTGTGTAAGGGCGACAGGCCCTTGGGCGGTAATTCGCCTTCCAGAAGTTTCCCGAAGACAACACTACGGTGTTCCTGAAAAGGCTACCGACCTTCACATTAACATTAATAATTTTCCACGACAGAAATGAATAAACAGAAAACGAATATTTTTTTCCAAAACAGACATATTTTAAATGGAAAAGAAGTTAGCCAAGTTACCCAAACATTAACTCTCGAAGAATGCACAAGGTCGCCGCCATTTTGCATGTTAATTGCCACAAATAACTATACAAGTGATAACCGCATGTGTGTTTCTGGCTTTCGAGCGGCCGACCGACGAACAACAAATCAAGCTGTTTGTGAACATACGAGAACAGGCCACCCAAACTCAGCCATAGCGTCAGCAGTTGCCGCCCTCAACGTTCGTTTTTGACTTAGTTTGTTTCGTTTTGTCCTTTGATCGTTTACTCCGTCCTTTGATCGTTTGGCTCTGTCTCTTTGACCATTTAGTTTTGTCTTTAGATCATTTGGTTTTATTCTTTGATCGTTTAGTTTTGTGCTGTTTTTATTCGTTTCTGTCCTCTTGTCGTTTAATTTTGCCCTTTGATCTTTTCCCTTTTTCTGACCCGTTGAGGTTTTCATCGTTTGTTTCTCAAATGCTGTTCGCAAAGCAGGATTTAGGACTCTTCTTCGTTTTTCTGTTCGGTGTTGTTTCTGTAGTTTAGGGTTAAGTTCCTAGAATTGATGCATTGCAAATATTCTTTAAGATCTCATTAACCCTAACCCTCCTCAATCCTCCAACAGGTGAAGGATTGAGGAGGGTTAGGGTTAAATCCTGGATGTTTTGCTCATGGCAGGCAGTCACCGTAGGATCAACTGATAAGTACGACAAAAGATCGTCCTTTTCAAACTACGGGACATGCATCGACATCTTTGTCCCTGGCAGCTCTATCCCGAGTGCCTACCACAATTTTAACAGTGCTTCAGAGACACTCTCCGAGACCTCCACGGCCTATCTACACGTTTCTGGTCAGAAACCTGGAGATCACTTAATACTTTTTTCTTTATTTCTTGTATTAATTCCTGGATCCTTTTATTCTATTGTTTTTTCTTCTATTTTTGTTCTTTTCTTCCTTTCCAGTCTCATTTCCCTGATTATTTCCAGTTTGCAATCAAATCATTTAATTCATGTGAATAGGATGCACTCTTTTGGGGGGCCTTATATGAAAAATAACGCTTGTGATGTCTAATGTTCTACTTATACGAATTTCCGCTCTCTACTTGGCTCAAAATCCGAGTCGTCACCTGCGCAGATAATGAGCAAACTCAAGAACGCAGCAACCTAAAACGTTGTTTCAAACAGAGGATCGGGTAATCCCAACCTTTTTTCATTTATTGATTGATAGAAATCTCCGACCCTGGAGTTAACAAATTTCTGGATTCTGATTGGACTTCTGTTTGAACTGCAACTTTAAGTTTTCAAGATGATCAAAGATAATATTCAATATATCGTCAAATGAGATTCATGACACCATGCATCTACGTACCCAAACACACACAAATATAACGGTCAGTTTCTGTGGCAGTGGCTTCTGACTGATTTCTATCAACATTATGGGACAGAAAATTGAAGTGTTGCATTGCGTAAGGTCAAAGATTCAAATTATATGTATCTGGAGATCTGCGCTGCAAGGCATAGCAGACTGAAGATGACCACAGAAAAAGGTCCTTCAGGACATTACACGAGTATCCACAAAGGCCACAAAAACATCACTCGCATCAATCTTGAGGAATGATTTAATAATAATAGGAATAACAATAATGATAATAAATAACTATTAACTAATTAACTGTTCCAGAATTAACAATTCCCCTGTATTTTTTACCTTTTCTTTAATGTTTGGGGTAAATTGTGTTTGTACAGAGAAGTCAGAGAGATCATCCAGACACTCAAAGAGAGAGTAGAAGATGACGGCAACCTGGAGGTAGCTGATATAAAGGCTAGTTTGGCGAAGGCCATAGAGGCGATTGACAAGCGCCAAAAGTTGATTAGGCTGGCAGATTCAAGTCCGTATGGTTGGGTGACCGTATCTGAGTACAAGTCTCACCAGCTACCTGACAACAAAGATGACGACGCCAAGATCACCAGAGCAGAGAACAGGGCTGCAAGGAAGGCCAAGCAAAAGAGAGCAGCGTCAACGACATCTACTCAGCAACAGAAGAAGACCAGATGGGACAGCAGCTCTTCGTGGGCGTCTACTGGCGATAGTTCTTTTCGACGCTCCTCCCAATCTTACCCCTACCTTGCCGGAATGTCCAAATTCCAAGGGGGATCTTGCTTCATTTGTGGCAGCTTTGCCCATTGGAGAGCGACCTGCCCAAGAAAATTTGCCGTCAGTGTAGCGCATTCTGCTGCCCTGTTTGCAGTCAGCCCTATCACACTCATGGCCATTGACACTTTCCACGCATATAGACTTGTGGAATGTAACTAGGTTTAATCTGAAATTAACCACAGATCAAACAATACATGTATTAAGATGCGCCCACGACAATAAACTTATGTTTAATGTAGGGATCTGGGAATTCCCCATTTAATTTAGCGAATTGTGTGATCTTTGAACCTTGTGCACGTCTTCAAGGCGTGATTGGCCCACGTGGGTGCACAGAATGTACATGTACGTACAGTACAAGTTTTTTCTGTAAGTCTTGCCTGTCGGCCGGAAGTGGCCTACAATGTGATACTTTTTGGCGGCACTGAAGTTGGGCGAGTTTCCAAGGTTTTTTTTTGGGAAGAGCGGGGTGTGCTGTGTGAGACGACTGGGTGGATGGACGTTGTTATGGCTCGGCCGGGAATCACATAGATTAGCACCGGTTTAATTATCCAAGCAGTTGTGATTATAATAGAAATCCAGTCCGCTTGAACACCTAAGTCTTTCAGTGTCTGCTGAACTTTTCTTTTTGCCTGCCTGGCCTCCAATTCCCCCTTCAGTGGCGGACGGACCGCCGCCCCCGAGCGATCGGCCAGGGGGCCGGAGCGCTACAAAAATGGCGTCGTAGACAGGATGGAGGCTACTGTTTTGGCAGGCATGTGTGCTTCATGTCCCACCCTGCCTGATGTCTTGGACAGTTACGGTGGCTTCGTAGTGAGGTTACACGATTTTGACCATGGAGGTTCTTCCGAATCATCAGTCCGGACAGTCCCCGATGTCCATGTTACGGCTGCTTTGGTGTTGCATAGCTGTGGACGGGAAGGAGACACGAGGCTGTAGTTTTTCCGGTCTTTGCCGTTTGTAGTTGGCGGTGATCAAGCCCAGCTAAGTTGAACTTCAAGCTAAATATTGGACTGGAACACCCCGGGAAGCCGGAGTCTGCAGCAATGGTCAGGAACCAGGAGATTCCCCTTCTGACGGAGTTCTCGTCTATAACACTCAAGTTCGAACTCATAAATATTGTAGTTCTTGTTAAGCTGTGCACGAGTACTTATTTAGCCTACAACTGTTATTAGTTTAAAGGAAAATTCCGTCTTACTTGTTATTTGTGAATTTCAAGATAAGCTTTGTGACAATGTCATGATTTATTCCTTGTATTTTGGGGAAGATTTGTGAAGTTTTTCAATGTGCTATCCATGTAGGTCTAGGGCTTTTGCTTTAGGCTGTTTTTTGTATTGCCATATGTTTAATGGCATATGTTGAGCACATTTTTAGAAGTGCCTTAATGTTAGATTTGCACTTAATTTCCCCATTTCTTGTCATGGCGGTTAGCATTTTACACTCCAGTACTGTGCTTGCCTTATCAGTTTATATTTATAGAATAAGGTCCTTGTGTGAGTAGCCTATGTACATCATGTATTACCAGTGTGTGCAGTATGTTAGCATGTATTCCCTTATTGACGGCCTTGTTGGTTGGGTCATTGTACCCTGCATGTGAAGTTTGACTTCACCTTTGTAATCATGGCTGCACTTACAGTGCTTAAAGATGCACTTGCCATTCGTAATGAAAGGCTTGTGGCAACGGTGGTCCATGCAGTCAAAGATTTTGCTGTAGAAGCCACAGTTGGGAATTTGTCAACTCATTCTGAAGTTGATTTTGATAAGGTCATGGGGGACATGTTAGGCATATTTGCTGATACAAATAAGTTAATTATTGAGAACATGTGCCCCCTATTTGAGCAAGAAGTTGCAACTGTTATACCCACTCTAGCTCTCAGTGAGCCATGTGATAACCATGAGGTTTTGGATTGTAACGTTGATCTGTCCACTGTAGAGTTTTTTAGAGATGATGATTTTGAGAATGTGTCTTTTGAGGGAGATCGTTCTGAGGACGAATTTGAAGATTCTCCTGTGTCTCGTGATATTTCAGAGGAGGGGTGTAGTGTTGTATCTCCCTGTCCTCGTTCTGTTGTTGAAGAGGGAAACAGTAGTACTGAAGACCCTCATTGTTTCGAGAAAGAGAGTACAGTTATTGTTGAATGTCCTCAGATTGTTGTTACTCCCATTGTTTCTGAATTCGATGGTGTCGTTTTTCAGAGTGCACCCTGTGAGATGCAAAATAGTACACCTTGTGAAGACACAAAATGTTTCGCATCTCTAGAGCTTACTGCAGATGGGCATAAGTGTTGCAGTGAGGTTTCACCTGTCAAGGTGGTGAACCAATCGTGTTGGCCACAGTTTTCAGTAGGATCAGTGGATTCCAGTTATGTTCTGTCATGTACAGACACTAAGGTATGGATACCTTCCCTTGAGGATAGGACCCAGGAAAAAGCAGGGAAGTGGTATCCTGGGTGGCCAAATGCTATAACTTAATCACTGGCCTGACAAGGGCTGCCTGTATAGCAGGACATGGTGATGACCTCCCTTGGTCAGTGCTGTATAGAGTTGTGATTGAAAACCGAGTTGTGTTGTACTATCACTTTACTTGTTTGAACTTTAATATGTGTAGCAAATATCCATCTGTTTGAAAATTGTGTGGGTTTGAAGTATTTATCTCCCATAAGTCAATTTTGAACAACTTTCGTGGTTACCACACGTAATATACAGTGTAATGGAGAAATGTCGCTAAATACTTGCAAGTCCTTACTGTCACTGTTATTAGGAATGGGAATCACTTGACATTTTCCTCTTTTGACCCTACGTACTGTAAGTGACGGGTTTTTGCATTGAGGTGAATTGTATGCCATTGTTTGTGCAGTTGGTAAATTCCAGCTCACTTTCCTCACTTTTTAAATAAGGGGTTGTTTACATTCCCTAGTCTGATGTGAAACTTTGTTTGGCTTGTCACCATCTTTTTATAATGCCAGTTAAGGAAATGTCTTATTTCCCTATTCCATTTGTCCATTATTTAACCCTATGTACTATTAGTGGCAGGTGTTCCAGGAGTGCTCCAGTGCAAAGTGCAAAATTATGTTTTATCTGAACAGTTGATGAGTTCAGCTTGCTTCTTATTATTGAGCAAGATTTGCAATGTTCTCCTTGTATGAGAGACTGCCACACAGTACCGTTGGTTGCACTTTTTTGTGGTTAGCGGGATTGTTTGCTGGTTTTTCCATCTCATTATTTGTCATCATGTGTATTAAAGCACTTTTCATAACCCTGTATTTACTAGGATTGGGACCACTCGGGTCGCGTGGTCTTCAAGCAGGGAACATGTAGGGATCTGGGAATTCCCCATTTAATTTAGCGAATTGTGTGATCTTTGAACCTTGTGCACGTCTTCAAGGCGTGATTGGCCCACGTGGGTGCACAGAATGTACATGTACAGTACAAGTTTTTTCTGTAAGTCTTGCCTGTCGGCCGGAAGTGGCCTACAATGTGATACTTTTCGGCGGCACTGAAGTTGGGCGAGTTTCCAAGGTTTTTTTGGGAAGAGCGGGGTGTGCTGTGTGAGACGACTGGGTGGATGGACGTTGTTATGGCTCGGCCGGGAATCACATAGATTAGCACCGGTTTAATTATCCAAGCAGTTGTGATTATAATAGAAATCCAGTCCAGTGTCTGCTGAACTTTTCTTTTTGCCTGCCTGGCCTCCAATTCCCCCTTCAGTGGCGGACGGACCGCCGCCCCCGAGCGATCGGCCAGGGGGCCGGACCGCTACAAAAACATGACCAAATAAGTTTGTCAGTTATTTGAGGTCTGAGGGAAACATGACAATTATCGGAAACATCTTGCAATAATATCTCAAATGAGTTGTAGCGACTAAATATACATGTATATGCAACATGCTTAAATATCTATCTATCTATCTATATTATGCCATTTTTGCCTTTTCCCCTTGATATTACTCTTGCTCTCTTCTTGCTCTCCCTGTGTTTATTAGTTTTTGTATAAATGTATTTTTTTTATTCAGAGGTCATGTAGATGCTCTTCTGCTTTTTATTTTATGCTTGCTCTTTTATGCATTTTATTGCTTTTTTAATTTGCTCTGCTCTCTAATGCCATTCTTGCTTGTTTATCCGATTTTTTGTTTTGCTTTGATTTATAAATGTGAGAAATTTATTTAGTTTATTTTGTTTAAATTTTTGTAATATATTTTTATTTCATGTTTATTTATTTTGTTGTACTTGTAATATTGTCGCTTAAGATCTTCTTGTGTTTCTCTCCAAGTTAGGATTGGCAGGCCCTTGGGTCACAGTGTTTTATTATACTTTTGTCATTCCGGGCCGACTTGGTTGGGGTTATGTCTTGTTTTTGGTTTTTTTCCTTTTAACTCGTCTTACTTCTTTTATCACTTGTTTTTGCTGTCATTGTCTTGTTGAAGGCCGAATAAATAATAATAAAAATAATAATCTTGAACTGACAGGCACAAAATCAATCAATAATAAATTGCAAAGACACTTACGACTTTGCTGAGCACAGGCTTAAAACCGACAGCAAAACTAGCAGAAATTACACCAGGTCAGTAGTCGAAATTATCACACTGTATGGGGCATAACACCGAAGGAAACTCACTAACGTTACTGGAAAGCCGCCTCCAAAATGCGCCAAGAAGCAAAAATAATGCCCCTGAACCCCGCAGACCTACTTTGCATACGAAAGGAACAGTCCGCGGCTCCACGAGCATACCCAAATGTAATGTGAAACTACTGCGGCAACCAGACTACGACCACGTGGGTGAGGCAAAGACTATTGTGGCGGGCATCCCCGGGCCTACCCTGAGTTGATGGGATCAAACCAAGCACTATTAGTGGCAGAGTCGATCTTCCCAACCTAAGGCTTTTCCCCAGACGAGAGACCACACAGAGCGACCTCAAGGCAAAGGGTGCGGGACCGTTTTGGAGGAAATATACCGCCGATTGTGACCGAGTGTTAATTAGTCTCTGTTGAATTACACAATCAACCTGTAAAGAAAGTAATCCTTGACAGAAGAACTGTCGGTACAGGACGTTCAATTTATTCAACAATAATCAACACAAATCAACAAATGAAATGTACAGTGAAGTGATTGGGAGATTGGTTTGGTTGCCTGTGTACTTACGTAATTGGATTGAGCACTAATTTAGCGTAGGGCCCCAGCAGCAATACTCCAATGCATCAACCACACACAGCGCATCTACAAAGTCACACTGCGTCAGCAATGCACCACTGCATATAAGCAACGCACCTCTGTGTAAACCATGCACACTACAATCACTGCATCAACAATGCACACCGTGTCAGCAACGTACAACTTGTACAACTTCGTACGAGCTTCACCTAACGTGCATGCGAGCCAGCGTCAGCAACGGACAGCTCTCACAGCTTTGTACTTGCAACGCGTCAGCTACACACACTAGTCAGCTACGTACAGTCTATACAATCACGTACTTGCAACGCATCAGCACCACGCAACACTTCGCACAGCGCTGACCATGCCGTAGCTCCGTGCCAACTCACCAACTTCACTCTGCGAAGTCCAACACGCAACCCTATAATGCGATCGCAGCGCTCACTGCAGTAGCACGACCACGTGCACACAGCGCGCTACGCTATGCCTAACCAGCACACGTTACCAAGTCACTAGCCAATCAGGTATGTGCACTGCAACTCATTAATAAAATTAGACTAGCTCTAGTCCTATACACTTTCCGTCACAAAGGCCCGAGCATGGCGGGGTATGTCCCCATACACCACAAGCCATAACAATTAAATAAGGAAAGTGTGTCTTCAACTTATAACTCTTCTAAAACTCACAGAAGATTCACTGGGTCTTATACAAAGTATAACTCATTAGATATTCACAAGTTCTTATACACATTCTAAGGGGAAAAAGAACACCTAATTTTGCCTCATTAAATATGCGCAAAATTTTCCTACGCAATGCAAGGGGCACAAGAACACCAAAATCTACCTAATTTAATATGCACAAGACTTTACCAAAATTTCCAGGCACCTAATTTAATATTTACAGGAAAATTTGCTCACAACTTGGAAATGGCATACAAACTGATCACTGTTTCTGGCATGATTTTATACAAAATTAAGAGACAAGACTTCTGGCAGATAAAATTATATAAGTAGATGTTCTCCAAGGCTCACAATATACGGTTAATTTTACTCAGGTTTTAATTTATACAAAAATAGAAAATTTCAAGTACTGCATGATTACACATGATTGAAGTATAGATTTCACTTACTCGTCCGTACCAACTTAAGGATTAAAACACTTATAAAAATAACTTATGTCATCTTTAAACAAAGCTTAAAACTCTTTTATATAAGAGTGTCGGTCCTCGTCTCTGGTTCTTTACTTCCCGGTCGGCTTTCCCTCCGCGTCTACTTCTATTTGCTTCTGGTAGACCGAGTTGTGTTCATCCGTCTTGACGAGCTTGCCGTCTAGATACACCTGCGTGCAAGTGTACTCCCGGACGGTGGCGGTGCGTGTCTTCTTCGCTGGCGGCGGTACAAATGGTAGCGAGGCGGCCTCTTGTTCGTCCTCTTGGGAAGCTGACGAAAGGCTCTCGGCAGCCTCCTCCACGACCATCTGCAACATGCCTTTCGGTTTTCCCCCAGACCGCACGTAGGGTGAGACTGTTTTGGACTGGGGCGACGAAGGGCGCTCCGTCAGTGGGGACATGGGGGTAGGCGACAAGGACAAAACTGCTGCTCCAACAGCCTGCTTGGAGGCAGTTGCCTCCGCAACCTTCGGGGACGGACTTGACTCACTGCAAATTAGGTACATGCAATTTCACACAAAGCAAAACAACTTTGCACAGCGCTAACGATAGCGCAAGGGCAATCTGTGCGCCCGTTTTGGGTACCGCCTCGACGGTGTTTGACCCGACACAAGATTGTCCTCATTCTCCGAATTTGACCCTTCTCTGACGTCATGAGACACCAGAGGAGTTTCACCATTACTGGCCTCATCAACCAACTCCCCAGATGAACCACTGACATCTGGAACATTAGTCACTTGATCTATCGGGAGGCTCTCCTCCACAACATCCTTGTGTTGACTTGCCCAAGTACCAACTGTTTCACCGACACACGGCTTCAACCTGTCAACATGGACAACTTTCAACTTGTTCCCCGACTTTTGCTGAATACGGACGATAACATCCGATAACTTCTTGGTAATTAACCAAGGTCCTTCCCAACGAAGCTGTAGCTTGGGGGAAAGGTTCTTTCTCTTCGCTGGGTTGTGTAGCCACACAAGTTGGCCCTCTTTCAACCCGTGTTCGAATGCTCGCCTGTCATAATTTCGCCTTTGCCTCCGGGCACTTTTCCTGAGACAATCTCTTGCCCTTTTGTGGGCACTCTGCATTTCACTTCTCAATTTCTCAGCAAAGTCCAAAGTTTTGTCCTCTTCAACCTCAACACACCCCGTGACCAAATCCACTGGAACGGTCACTTCCCGTCCCAACATCATCATGTTGGGGCTTTCGCCAGTTGAGTCTTGTGGCGTACACCGGTAGGCGAAGGTGGCATAGGGGAGAAATTCGTCCCAGTCCTTCTGCCTTTGCTTAGGGTCAATGAGCATCGCCACAATGTTGACCAAGGTTTTATTAAACCTTTCGACCATGCCGTCAGACTTGGGATTATAGGCGGTTGTACGAGTTTTGGAAATGCCAAGGACTCGGCACATTTCAGCAAACACCTCAGATTCAAAGTTAGTGCCCTGATCTGAATGTAACTCTTGGGGCACTCCAAATCGACACACAAACTCTTTCACCAAGGTATGCGCGACCGTAACTGCAGTTGCGTCTGGAAGCGGGAGTGCCTCCATCCACCTTGTGCAGTAATCGCCAATGACCAAAACCCAACGGTTGCCATTGTCCGTCATGGGCAATGGCCCGAGCAAGTCGATGGCTACTCGCTCCATGGGAACCCCAACTGGATACTGCTGTAAGGGTGCAACCCTTCTCTTAGCAGGTGACTTTCTTCTGGCACAAACATCACATCCCCTCAGATATGACCGTACGTCCGCGGACATACCTGGCCAGAAATATCGAAGTTTCACTTTGGCCAATGTTTTATTGACCCCTAAGTGACCACTAAGTTGCCCACCATGCAACTCAGCAACGACTTCCTTGCGGAACTTTGGTGGTAACACCAACAACCACCGAATGGACTTTCCGTCATCGGAGTCCCATCGTCGGTGTAGCACACCTTCGCGGACCTCCAACTGGTCCCACTGCGACCAATAGGTCTTGCAGGTCGCTGACAAGTGGGAAATTGTCTTCCACTCTGGTCGGTTTTTGTTCTCTTCCTTTAACCTGATGAGCCAACTTACGGTGTCATCCTGTAACTGTGCTTCTCTTAAAACACTCCCAGACAGGACTGGTTTGGCGGCCACGCCCCTAACCAAGAACTCACTACCCTGAGGCTGACCCTTGGGTACCATACCAGTTGCCTCAACTCCACTGACCTCTTCCTCACGGCCGCACTGTTTACATGGCCGTCTTGACAGTCCGTCAGCATTTCCATGCTTCTTGCCACTTCTGTGCTCTACAACCAAGTCGTACTGAGACAGAACCTCCAACCATCTCGCCAACTGACCCTCGGGGTTCTTGAAATTAAGTACCCACCGCAATGCAGCATGGTCAGTTGTGACCGTCACCTTCCGGCCATACAGGTATTGTTTGAAATACTTCAAATACACCACCACAGCCAGCAACTCTTTGCGGGTGACACAATAGTTTCGCTCAGGTTTGCTGAGCTTCCGGCTCGCGTAAGCGAGCACCTTTTCGTCACCTTCTTGAACCTGGGACAAGACTGCCCCAATGCCATCACCACTGGCATCGGTGTCCAGGATAAAGTCGCCTTCAGGAATCGGGTATGACAGAACTGGAGCGGCCTGAAGCCTGCTCTTCAGCTCGTCAAACGCCTCCTGACAACTCTCCGTCCACACAAAGTCCCTTGCCTTCTCCGTCAAGGCATGGAGTGGGCTTGCAATTTCTGCAAATCCCCGTATAAACCTCCGGTAATACGAGGCGAGACCCAGAAAACTTCTCACTTCTCGTACACACCTCGGAGTTGGCCAATTTGCCACTGCTTCGACCTTTCTAGGGTCTGTGGCAACCCCTTCTGAGGACACAATGTGCCCCAGGTATGCCACTGACTTTTGAAACAGCTGGCACTTGCTGGGCTTCAATTTGAGCCCGGCATGTCTTAGCCGCTCAAACACTATCCGCAAACGGGCTAAGGTCTCCGGCACCGTCTGACCAAACACGATGATGTCATCTAAATAGATCAGTAGGATCTCCCACTGCAAGCCGGCCATGATCTTCTCCATGAGCCGCTCGAAAGTGGCAGGGGCATTGCACAGCCCAAATGGCATGCATTTCCACCGCCACAGCCCATTTCTCACAACAAATGCTGACTTTTGACTGGCGTCCTCATCAAGAGCGACTTGCCAGTACCCCCGATGCTAAATCGAGGGTACAGAACAACTTCGCCCCTCTCAAGGCATCGAATGTTTCATCAATGCGCGGGACGGGATAGGCATCCTTGATGGTAACCGAATTCAACTTTCGGTAGTCAACGCAAAAGCGCTTCGTACCGTCCTTCTTGTCCACCAGGACAACATTTGCTGCCCATGGACTATCTGAGGGTTCAATTACTCCCCTCTCCTCCAGGTTGCGTATTTGCTCCTGAATCTCCTGCTGATGCAGGTACGGATGACGCCTCACCCTCTCTTTTATTGGTTTAGAATCACCAGTGTCTATGTGATGCTTGACCACGTCCGTGTGACTGATGTCATGGTCACCCTTGGACAACACATCTTGAAAGTCGATCAGACATTTCTGGACATCCTTATGGTACTTGGCCTCCACATTGGCTGTACCCCTCTCATATAGATCTTGCAAATACGGGGGCAACACCTCGTCCGCATTTGCCACCACGTTGAATTCTTCATGAATTGAACTAGCTTCAAACTGGGAAACCACTCCCGCAGTTGTCCCCTCCCGGGCAACTCTTTTCTCCTTTCCAGGATTAAACACCCGCAATGGAACAACATCGCCTTCAGTCTCAACCAGAGACCTGGCCAGCATCAAGCCTCTCTTGGCTAAGTCACCACCACCTTCAACCGGTTCAACTAGGGCTGGCCCGAGCAAGTCTGTGCCCTTCCGAGCAATTTTGCCCGGGACCACAGCTTCATGACCTGGTGGAATTACTGTAGTCTGGGAAACCACAACACGCCCAATGAAGGGTTCGCCTGCACCATTCATGCACTTGATTCGCTCACCGTTGAGCCTCCACTCCCTTAATTGGAAGTCTATGTTTCCACCTGTTGGCACGAGAAAATCCATGCCCAGGATACCATCATACCTCATTTCGGCAAAGACGGCTTTCACTGGGTGCGTGGTTCGACCCACTTGCACCTCCACCAAAGCCTTTCCCAGCACAGCTAATTGGCTTCCGTCAACTTGTTTGACTTGGACATCCACTGTCTCCAAGACAGGTCTCTTCTCTTTTGGGATTTTATGGTACACTTCACTACTTATCAAAGTATCAGTCGAACCTGTGTCGATTAAGAATCGACACTTGGTCGACCTCACCAACCCCTCAACAAACAACCCATAACGAGGATTGCGGCTTGAATGAGGAAGGGAAATTATTCTCTGCCCATCGTCTTGCTTTGACCGCTTTTCTCCTCTGCTGTCATTGTCACCGAATTCTCTTTTGGACCCTCTTGGTCTCTCAGCCTTCCCGCGGGTCCTACGGGGGGCTGATCGCCGTTTCCCTGTTTCGGAGCATTCTTGCACTCCCGGGCGAAATGCCCTTTCTCCTTACACTTAAAACACTTGAAGGTTCCAGGCTCGGCTCTCCCGGGCTTGCTTGTCTTCGGAGAAGACGAGCCCTTGCCTGGCCCCTGACCAGCGATCTGACCTGACAATGACTTCATCATTTCGGCCACAGAACCCAAAGTCTTGGCCTGTTCCTTGAGACTTAACTCCAGAGTCTCCAACCTCTGTTCTGTGTCAGAGTTCAAAGCCCTCGCCAACTTGGCGGGCTTCCGATCCAGCAATCTGTGTTGCTCGACCTTTTCAAAATTCTCAGTCTCTAGGGCAGCCTGGACTGCTTCGTCCAAAGTTTTTGGACGGGCCCTGTTTATACCCTCTCGTACTGAGTGACTGTCAACGGCATCAATAAAGTGGTTCTTTGCCAACTTCTCTCTAGCCTCTTCCTGAATTTCAGGGTACGCTCGCACCGTTAACTCATGGATTGCTTGCCCCAATTCCAACAAGCTTTCCTTCGGCTTTTGACGCCGGTGCCTCAGCTCAACGAGATAGTTCTCGCTCTGTCGAGCTGACCCGAACCTGCGCTGAAGCAACTTCACCAGCTCACTGTAAGTGTGCTTTTGGCCTGAGTCACCCACCAACCGTAGTGCGTCACCTTGCAAGCTTGCGGCCAACCACTTCGCAGCTTGCTCTTCGTTCCACTGGTTTACCTCACGACAGGACTCGAAATGGCGGAAGTACTCCTTCCAGAGCACTTTCCCACTATACCGGTCAGGTGTTATGTTTGGCCTGCGATTGAATCGCTCCAAACTCCCCTTCTGACCCGAGTCACCATGGACACGTGCCTCTCGTTTCAGTGGCCAAGGACCCACTGACGAGCTGTCCACTCCTCCAACGGAACTGCTGTCCTTCGCCTCGACGGGTCGAGTTGCGAAACTTAGCAGATCATTGTACACTTGTTTAGGGGTGGTCTTCTCCCCATCACAAGCAAACGGGTTAGTACTCGACTTACCCTTTTCCACGCCACCTTGCCCTGACAGGAACAGCGTCAGGTCGTCCATGACTTGACTCTCGCGCTCCAAGGCGAATGGCGTCAACCCTGCTTGGGGTTTCATCCCTGGGCTTGGGTCCTTCAGAGGTGTACTTTCCATAAAGCTCACCTCCCTCCCCATCTTTGGGGCCAACTCAGGCGTTCCACCTGCGCCTGACACCTTCCCAGCTGCTCCAGAGACGTACCCAGACGTCTCCCCAGGCAACTGAAACTCAACATCTGAATCAACCCGATGGAGCACACGCCCACTCCCAGCTGGCGTGCCAACGTTCCCTCCCATATTTGAGGAAACACCCGACTGCAGTTTCATGGCAGCCTCCAGCTTCTTCGCAATTAGGTCATTTTCCCTCTGCAGAAACTGGGCTTCCAAACGCAGTCGCTGCACCTCGGCCTCAGCACTTGAGGTGCTCGCTTGACCCTGCAAGTCTTTGCTCATACTGACGACCAGGCAACCACCAATACCCACAAGAAAATCACAAGACAATTAACAACAAAAGCAGAGCAATCAACAACTGACTCAAAATTTCTTAACAGAGAAATCAACTTAATCAGTCACAATCATCCCACTTCTGACACCATTTGTGGCGGGCATCCCCGGGCCTACCCTGAGTTGATGGGATCAAACCAAGCACTATTAGTGGCAGAGTCGATCTTCCCAACCTAAGGCTTTTCCCCAGACGAGAGACCACACAGAGCGACCTCAAGGCAAAGGGTGCGGGACCGTTTTGGAGGAAATATACCGCCGATTGTGACCGAGTGTTAATTAGTCTCTGTTGAATTACACAATCAACCTGTAAAGAAAGTAATCCTTGACAGAAGAACTGTCGGTACAGGACGTTCAATTTATTCAACAATAATCAACACAAATCAACAAATGAAATGTACAGTGAAGTGATTGGGAGATTGGTTTGGTTGCCTGTGTACTTACGTAATTGGATTGAGCACTAATTTAGCGTAGGGCCCCAGCAGCAATACTCCAATGCATCAACCACACACAGCGCATCTACAAAGTCACACTGCGTCAGCAATGCACCACTGCATATAAGCAACGCACCTCTGTGTAAACCATGCACACTACAAGCACTGCATCAACAATGCACACCGCGTCAGCAACGTACAACTTGTACAACTTCGTACGAGCTTCACCTAACGTGCATGCGAGCCAGCGTCAGCAACGGACAGCTCTCACAGCTTTGTACTTGCAACGCGTCAGCTACACACACTAGTCAGCTACGTACAGTCTATACAATCACGTACTTGCAACGCATCAGCACCACGCAACACTTCGCACAGCGCTGACCATGCCGTAGCTCCGTGCCAACTCACCAACTTCACTCTGCGAAGTCCAACACGCAACCCTATAATGCGATCGCAGCGCTCACTGCAGTAGCACGACCACGTGCACACAGCGCGCTACGCTATGCCTAACCAGCACACGTTACCAAGTCACTAGCCAATCAGGTATGTGCACTGCAACTCATTAATAAAATTAGACTAGCTCTAGTCCTATACACTTTCCGTCACACTATTGATCTCCACACGTACATGCATATACTTTGGTGTTACATGAAATACAGCGCGACATTAGGTTGACAATAGACTGCGTTACAGTCAGCAAACCAGCAACCGCAACCTCCTCAGCTACAAGCCAGTAGAATTAAGTATACAGAAAACAAGGGGTAGGCGAAACCGGCGTTCCATGTGTGGTTGAGGATTATTTTGAATATGAGCAAAAAGATGGGTTACCGAGCATTAAAATCACAGGTACATTAAAGAAACACTGTGCATTTTGGAAAGCCATTGCTCCACCTGAGAATGTCTTAAGGACAATTGAATATGGCTATGTTATGCCTTTTGGATCTGAACCACCAGCTATGCTTAACAACAACAAATCGGCATTAATTCATAGGGAGTTCGTAATTGATGCGGTTACCTTGCCAAAATCTCATCGGGCTTGACAGCCACCTGTCGAGGACATCAACACTTTTTACACGAGGCAGCTTGTACCGCTCCACCGACAAGATATCTGGGAAGTTAGTGCTAAAGCTTGCCACGCCTGAAGCTACCTGTACATTCCCATGGTGTAATTCTAGGTCCCTTGATGCGGAGTATACCCCGCCCGTTCCATAATACGCAGCTGTGTTTAAGGCGTGCGCTTGATCTACAATGGCTGCACCATGTTCGTCACACTGACTCAAAATAAAGAAGCAACGCTTCTCCAGTCTAGCATAGACAATACAGGCGGCAGGCTCCATGTCACCCTCCGGGGTTTCCATTGCGAGGTTGGCTATCGCAACGTGGGTCCATCATCTAGATTTTTATGGCGCCCCAAGGGCCTACAAAATATAGACTCCCCAAATAGCCCTTGGACTATTCATATTCCGCCTGGGTTGTATAACATTGAAGAGCTATCAAAATTCTTCATGGAGGAGATTTCCGGTTCTACATTAAGGATGACTGAAGCAACTGGTCTGATCAAACTTACTATCCCAGAGTCTAATGGCGAAATAAAACTCATTGGCGATTTACGCCGGATCCTTGGCATTAACGAGAGAGACTGGTTAAGTGGAGAATATGAGGGGACAGACCGGCAAAATTGCTTGCCCACAAGTGGCTTTATGTTTACCTCGACCAACTCTCAACTAGCTCTAATTTTGTTGATGGTGCTCCCTACTTGCGATAGTTCCGGCCGCAATTGGTGGTATTGCAGATATAAGCCCTGGCGTCCCTATATAAACAATAAGAAATTGGGTATATTCACCAATTGAAAATCTATGTGTTAGATGAGAATGGCGTGATAGTGGATAATCACAATAAACCTGTGACCGTGGTTCTTGAGATTCTGGAAAAATGCCTAAACTACCAACAGCGCCGCCAGTCTAGAAGACGGAGTCGATATATCCTGAGCTGCCCAATACTCAGTCTGACACGGACGAGGCGTCTAGCTTTTGTCTTCCCAAGATCCGCAACCTTGAGCGCCGCCTAGAGCTTGAAAGGGACGAAAGAGCCAAACTGTACAAAAAGTACCGAAAAGCGGTCAACGTCGTTGATGGCGTCTGGAAATGGGCGCGGCGGGTGTGGGGCTGCTCTCCACCATTATAACCACACCCGTTGTCATTGCGCTTGAGGCAGCTGCACTTGTTTGTGGAATGGCTGGCATTGCCGGGAAATACGTCTCTCGGCGGCTCCTGGTGAAAGCCAAGAAACACGACGAAATTCGCGTTCTCGCCCTATCTAAGCTCAACAGCATAAAGGATGTGATCTCGAACGCACTCAGCGATGGCCACATCTCCCCTGAGTAGTTCGAACTCGTACCCGCCGAGGTAGAAAAATATGGCCAAATGAAGGTCGATATTCAGGAAAAAATCTCGCAAAGTTTCCGCCGATCTCTCTAGCGAAGTGTCAAAAAACGAGCTCATGGCCGAGGCCCGAGCCTCAATAATGAAAGAGCTCGCTGCTACCATTTCGAAAACAACATGAATAGAATGTGGTTGCTTCGCTCAGTTCCGCGTGTTTTGTAAATCAAACACATTCTCTGATCATCCCATTCCCTCCAATAGCAGCCTCTCCCCATATGGTAGCTGGGGGAGCGCCTACGTTAAGAATTGCAATTTCACTAATGGTAGCTGGGAGGCTCTATTTGGCTTTTGGAGGCTCCTACAAAACGTGGTCCTGAAACCCCATCATATATACATGTACTACTGCTATTTTTTTTTAAATAGGGCCTACAGAAAAAAAATAGGTTTTGTGTGCAATATTTACGAGCTGACTCGGAACGAGTTGATTAGAGTCCTATGTCTAGACTGTACAGTAGGCCTACTGATTTTGAAGGATGCTTCCTCCGAAGATGCCGCACAAAGTTGTTCCCAAGTTCTGTGTGCACACCTTACCACAGAATTTGCATTTTGCTTTTCGAAGGCCGGTTGCTTCTTGATGGTTTGTTGTAAAGCCAAAACGAATTATCTGTGACAGAGACATGTTTTGATGAATTGACAGTGAGGGCAAGACGCGAAAGGCAAATTACTAAACGTGATGCATGCATAATTATGAGCAGAATGTACAGTACATGTACCTGTGAGCTTGTGTATAAAAAGGTGGACAGGACACCACTCAACTTTGCACATTTCTTTACGCGGTATCATTTAGTCAGGTGCATAAAAACTTTATACAAGTCCAATCATGTCCAAACATTTTCACCTGTCCAGTGATTCCAAAATGATAAACAAGCTTTTGTGTACCGAATTTAATCCAAACATTCAATATTTATAGATTTAAAAAATGATCATTAATGAAGCATCGACATGTCTGGTGTCACTGCCACGCTCAATCTGTTGTGCTGTGATGATCGGTACAAGTCACGAGAGGAAGACTAACTGCGAGCAAGTAAATCCTTCATGAAAAATGCTTTTACACTGCACTGCACAGGCAACTCTTTTACTTTTTACACGTGTTTGCCATTATCCTAGACCAAAAAATGATGGTTCGTAACCTCACAATTATGGACAACAGATGCCGACAGTTTTTTCAAGAAATTTCTTAATTTTAAAAACAGTTTTTGAAAGGACGTGATTCGAGTCCGATAGTCCGAGTCACTAGCTGAGTCCGAGCTAAGCTGAGTCCAAAAAAAACTGGATTTCTCCGTCACTGGAGCATACCTCATGTAATTCATTGTTATAGCGCGCTCTCTTTATACTTACAAGCTGCTCCGAGCTGTTTAAGTTTTCCCGTGATAGCAATTTGTCTAGTAATGGTTCATGTCGCCGATAGTGATTCGTCGTGTAATGATTTGTGTCACTGAATAAACTACAGGAATATCTTAAAAACAAGACTAACGCAAGGCCAAGCAGCGGCCATTCGGAAAAATCATGATGCGCTTCATCGCTCTGCGATCAAACGTCCTCACACTCACAATCTTAACCTCATTCTTTCAAATGTATTTCTGATCCATTTTTTTTCCAAAATGATACCACGTTTCTTGTTGATGTCACGGAAATTCTTCAAAATGCCACTTCAAAACATGCTGATTTTTCACAAATGAACCCCTCAGAAAACTTCACCTTTTAAGTTCGCGGAAACATGATTTAGGAACTCATGCACCATCCATTCAGGGAAAAATCAATTGAAATAGTTTGATCCCAGGGTATAGAAATCCTTTCATAGCTTCACCATTTTGATAGGAGACATGGGACAACTTTTTGATTCCTACTATTGGCCGTGCAATAGTAGGCCCGAAAACATGCGTATAAGGACCGAAAACTGGGTATCGGGCATTGTTTGTGCATATCAGCAACGATCAGGAAAAGAATTTTGCGTATATTAGTACCGACACGCAAGTTTTTACTAGGGGAGAATCCCACTGACAGTGAATTGAAAAGGGTGTACATGAGTTTGTTTCTGCATTCAATTGGGGACCCTGAACAACTAAGGACAATAAGGTCCCCGACTGACAGAGGGTCCCCGATTGGCAACCGACAAAACATATGGGTGGTCTTCTAAAAAAGTTTTAGTAAAAACAAAAGAGGAACAATAGGGGGTCCCCATTTGCAGGCAAATACACACGTGTGAGTGTGTGGGGGTGTATCCCCAGGTAAAAAAGTGGGAGGAGGGGATAGGTATCTATATCCCCCATCCCACTTGGATCTTCCCCCATGGTCTACACATCCTCTCTCGAAGCCATATTCTGTCAGTTTTCTTTCTTGACGAGCCCTCATGGGATTATTGTTTTCACAATAGAGCCTGAAATTACGGGGAAAGTCACGAAAGCACGGGGAGTGAAAACAACGTGCATGAACAACGAGACCTACCGCCGGAAGTGAAAGGAAATTAATAAAATTCATTTTTTACCCATCTCCTGGTGACTTTTCCTTGACAAAGGTAACATTCCAAAATGAGAATTTCATGGGTGGTTCAGTTTGGATTTATTCTTTTCAAATTATCGAACGTGACAGGGCACCCCAATGTAAAATTCCCACAGGCAGACTGCGCCAGGGTTCGGACAGCTCGCTGCGTGACCTTTAACTTTCACCATAACTATTGTTAAAGCCTGAATGCCTGCTGACCAGCTGTCTCCTTTATGGCCGTGTGTACCTGCTGCCTTCTGGCTATGCCTGCTTTCCACCATCGTTGACTCGCTGTTTGCTGGGACTCAAGTAGAGTTATGGAGCCGATTTCACCAGCACCACGCCCTTTGGCCGCACCCTTTCCACTGGTCTATTTGCTAGGCAGTTCGGTCCATTCATCCACCCGCCGTCCACCTGTTCTATCGCAAGCGTTGGATGTTGGACATCGGCACTCAAGGCCAACTTAAATATTTTACTTAGTGTACAGTGTATAATTCTTTTCCTTCTCGGTGGTTCATTTATTCTGATACGCTTTAGTGTTCTGTTAACTTTGAATATTGAAATAATTTCATTTTCTTTCTACTAAAACTCCTCCATTCATTCCTGTGTTCCTGTTCCCTAATTTAAATTTTGTCTCTTAGATTGTCGTTTTAGTGACTTTGTAACACCTGCAACTCATTTGTACTATAACCTTCTTATTTTTGGAGTAGACGTTTACCGAAAGACGGAGCAGCTGGTGTTTCCTTATTTGAAATTGTTTATCTTCCAGATACCTTTTTGACACGAAATGATAAACGTTCAGTAGCAATTACAGATGACAATTTACACGATTCGCGTACTTGTAGGCTCTGATAGTAGTGGTAAGATATAAAGATGTTACCATCCAACTGCTAACCTTGTGTTTGTCACGAGTTAACCAATTTTGTTTGCAAAAGTCTGGGAACAAACCATATTTTGACCTTAATTGCATCAGAGCTAATTTTTCTTAGACAAGTTTTCAGGTATACAAATTGTTTAGAGAGTTCAAGCATTGGTTGGGAAGTTCACTGACATCTTCACATTGGAACTACACCTTTAATTTAAGGAGGGAAGAAAGTGGAGTGTAAACATTTCACAAAATCTTGCCCTTCTCCTACCATACCCGATAATGGGTTGACATGACAGTGCATGTATTTAAAATTAACCTCAGTCTTGTTACTCCCTTCTACAGAATGTTAAAGATGACTAGCCTTGTATAATATGCACTATCCATCCTTATTTTTATAATTAACAATACGCGTGCGTTTCCTAATAGTGAACCTCCAAGAGTTTGCAACGCGTTTGCAATGCGTAAAATCTATCGACCCAGTGCCTGTTTGGAAAGGATCAATATATTTCGCGCGTTTTGATTGGCCAACGCGTTACAAACTCTTGGAGGCACACTATTGTGAGAGTAGACCTTGTTTCCTTACTTGAAATTGTTTACCTGCTAGATATTTCCCTTTTCGTCTTTCCAGAGGATGCACGTACAGTCACAATTAGAGATGAAAACTTGTTGTGTGCCTGTGGTGCAGAATTTGATAATAGTAATCAGATATTTAGTTGTAATCATCCCATTGTTATCACTGTATTTGCCACCAGTAAACCAATTTTAATTGCAAAAGGCTGGGAACACACCATATTTTTTTTTTATCTCAGTTGCATCATTGTTGATTTTTCTTGGGACAATTGGGTTTCAGGCACGAAAAGCTAAGAGAAGCTTTGGAGAGTGCAAGCTTTTGTCAGGGACTTCATTGACAATTTCATTGTAACTACACCTTTCTAGAGGGAAGGAAAGGTACATAACATTAAATCAAACTGCAGACCATTGGCACTATAGTCATTGTAAAGGGGAGTGTGAACATACTGCACAATTCTTTCTTTCTCACTCTCTGATATTACCCCATAAACAGAGAGACAGTGCAACAATATATTTAACCTTCTGTGACTTCTTCCATTTTCATTTATTTACTCATACACATGCTTGTAGATTGACGTGTTAGTCTGCGTATCCGTTTTTTACATAAGTGCAGATGAACGTAAAAATACTACTGTCTCCTCTTGATGTTTATTGTTACCATGTACTGTATGGTCCACTCATAGGAAAGTATTGCTTCCAGCTATTGGATTATCAAAAACCACTTGCAATAAAAAGCAGCAATTAACATAACCAGCAGTGGGGATCTTTGAAGCCAAGCCACACTGTTGTAGAAAACCCTGGCAACAGGTAATTTCTCTCCTCTTTGTCATTATGTCCGGAGGCCGAGACTGCAGAACTGTCAAAGGAAGCCCTGCAATATGTTAGGATAGATTTCTTTCTTATCTTTGTCTTGCAAGTCATATGTGAATTGTCATAAAGATTTCATTTTACAGAGTTTCATCGCAGGTTGCAATGTTTGGTATTCTGTTCAGCCGTTTTCAGTCCGGTCCTCACAGGCACATCAGTCAATAGAAATGTTATTTTCAGTGCAAATGGATAATAGAAATTGAGATAGTTTTCATCACACTCAGAGGTATTCCTTGACAAGTATTTGACAGTGGTGTGTTTTTATAGGCCTTTGGGGAGCAAAATAAGAACATTGTACCGCTACATGAAACGGCATTACAGTTAACCACGAGTAATTCTTTTTTAATGCCACTGACTGATTTTGACTCAGTATTTCTGTATCTAGATTTTAACGACAATGATTTTCTTCGATGAAGTTGACCTGTTTCAAGAAGGAGTTATTTGTCTCAAGGAAATCAGCCGAATAGAACTTCTGAGAGGATCAAATCCTAGAAAATAATAGAAAATAAACTCTCGGAAGTTGGTGGTTTGTATCCCTCTACTTTTGATCAGGAGAAGTAGAAAAAATGTTGTCACTTTCACACTACTATCAGGAGAATTTAGAATGAACGATGGCGTGACTCTAGTAAGTGCACGTTTAAGTTTTCAACCAACGACGGTGTGATCGACGTGTTCCAACCATTTAGACCTCATGTCAATCTTTTTTAAGTCTGGCGTAGAGATAACATTTTTCACTATAGTTGGACGTACGGGCTTAAAAGAGGTTATGTTCTCGAGACAGGGAAAAGTCAATATTCAGCGTGTGTCCTAATAAATGGATACATTCACCAACATCCAGTTGCACTCGTGCTATTTGTTTTCCCTTGTTTTCCCATGTGCCCAGCTTTACTCATTCTTTGTAAATTAAACAACATTGTCAAAGATTTTCGATACATGATGTCAATTAACTCACAAATCTTAAAATTGATCATCTGAGATTTTGGTAATTGAAATACTAAGAACAGTGCGTCAAAACCAGTATCAAAGGCCCGTACTGTTAGACCTTGTGATACAAGTATTCTCATACTGTGTCGTTTAATCACCTGACTTGGAAAATAGATGAACCATTAAGATAGGAGCCCAAAATACGAGGAATTTGTAGGCTGTATGGTTTGTATATTGCGTGTTTCCTTTTGAAAGCGAGGTTGGACAGGTGTTAAATGACCTGAATATTATGTGCATAATGCAAATTGGAAATTTGAAAACCAACTAAAACCCGTAAAGACATTGCAAAATGTGGTGTTCTAGAGGCTGCAGTTTGATTCTTACTCCATTCAGTTTTCTTTGTCGAGCCTAAACATGATGCAACCGATTCCTTCAAAATCATTAACTCTCAATTTGTGTATACTAGTCTTTGCAATTAAATTTGTACACTAATTCTCATCCTTCAGAATTCAAATGAAGTGAATAGATATTGATATTCATGGTTAACCAGAATTATACGATATCTTTGCGTTTATTTGTTTAAATTAGAGTAAAAATAGGCCCTCTCCTTTGTACAGTTGGAGAATACGTCACCGTCGTAGATAGCTGACCCAAAGCCTAAAACATTGTAATCTAAATCGTTTCCGTTAAACTATCTAAGTTTGATATTTAGTCTTTAAAAGAGCATTACAGTGGAGAAAGCGGTGTAGTCATCATTGGTGATACAGACCTGTGAAGTCAGCTCATAATGCGTACCTTGGTTCTTCTGTTGTTGGTGGGTGTAGCTGCAGCCGGCCTTGCTCCGCTGTACGAAGTTGAGGAGAACGTCAAAGGCAGCTACATCATCAAATTCAAGTAACCAGTGTTAAATTATAGGAACTAACAAGAACAAATGAAGACGTATAACACTTCTTATAAATTTTTGAATAATTTGCTAATATACTCTCGTTTGTATTATCCCAGGGATGACTTGGATGTTGACATCACTGCTGATGACATACAGCGTCGTGTCCAAAGGCAGCGTTTTGGTAGAGCTAGCTTCTCCCGTCGCTACCACAACGTCTTGACCGGTGTGGTTGCAGAACTGTCGGAGGAAGCACTGCAATATGTGAGAACGGAAGCGATTTTCTATACAATACGGTAGTTTATAATTTTATTTGTTCGAAAACCAGTTGGTAATGTTCCTGCTTTAGAAAAAAGGTACCGCGTATTCGTAAGGGTGATGTCAGTATAAAATTATTTCAAATTGGTTAAATCGATGAGAACGGAAGGTCTGCCTGCCAAAGTCTTTCTTTGAGATGATCATTGGCGTTTGTAATTATTATTGGTTTTACACAAATCAAAGGCGGAAAAGAGCACTTTTTTCTGCTTCAAAATCTGGATGTTTCGTTTCTTGTAAGTTTTTTGCTAACCTAAAAGCATCATTATGAAATTACCACGTTGAATAGTTCTCCTCTGTTTTGCACTATTGGTGAATATTTATTTGTGATTTTTGTCAGGTACGAACTTTGGATGAGGTTGAGTATGTATCTGAGGACGGCATTGCATACGCGACTGCGATACCCTGGGGACTAGACCGGATTGGACAGAGATCTTCATCCCTCGATAACAAATACTCACCTGACTCAAAATACAGTACGGAGTTCATTCTTAAAGAATCAGGAAGTTTCAAAAGTTATATCCCTGCAGAGTATAAGCTGCGTACTCTTTAATTTTTTTTATATGGACCATGGTCTGAAGCATGGATGTTGGTGTAACAAAATCTTTCAAAGCATATTAAACGACAAAAATGTTACCTGAGAGAGTATTTAATAATTATGAATTTGTAGATAGCATTCCCTCGTTGCAATGTAGCCTAATTGTGAAAGCTTAATTTAAATCCGCAGTTTATTCCTCGTGCATTTGCTTTTCTTACAGGTGTCGAGCCAGCTACTGTTGAATGATGTTGTACCAATTTTCACTGTTCAGACCTGCGTTTGCTAAAACACGCATGTGGGTGTCACAGATATTTTAGTGAATATTAAACGACGAAAATTTGCCTCGACGAAAGTGTGAATAATTGAAAAATTAATTGTTGTCATTCCCCCACATGAACTGATTCCACAACGTTTTTCTCGTGCGTTTGTTTTTTATCACTGGTATCGAGCCGGCTTTTATGGAATACTATACGGAATCTATGTTCATTTCACTCTATGTAACGGCCCTGTGTGTCCGTACTTCTACGAAGTACTACGTATCCTATGCAATTAGCTTCAGAAAGTTGTATTTTATCTTCATTGTTTGTAAGCTAATAGTAAGCTAATAGTAAAGTTTCCCTTTCACAGGAAGTGGACGGGGGGTTGAAATCTGGGTCTTGGACACCGGTGTTCGTTTTTCACACAACGATTTTGGAGGCAGAGCCTCATTTGGGTATGATGCCTTTGGTGACGATGTGAGTTCCATTTCTTCTTAACACACTGTAATTATGTAATTAAAAACTTGTTTGCATAAACGGGTGTTACGCATTAGGTCACAAATCCTTGTGTAACTGATCAACAGAAAATTCAACCATCTGCAACACTGATATCACTGAATTACTTTCATATGCATCCGGACATCACTGGATGTTTCCTTGGAACATTTGGCATGACTGAATTGTCCTTTTATCATAGGGTTCGGATTGTAACGGTCATGGCACCCACTGTGCTGGTATTGCAGCAGGGTCCACTTATGGCGTAGCCAAAAAAGCAACTATCAAAGCTGGAAGAGTCTTGGGATGTAGCGGCAGCGGTTCTTACTCGGGAATCATCGGAGGTAGGTCAAGGGAGTGATCTGACATTCAGTTAAAGCTGTGGATTATTTTTCAGCTTGATATACGTCTGACTAAATATACCCTAAGTTTTAATTCATGTTGCCGTATTTATTTTTTTAATTGTATTTAGCACTGGACCATGTCAAGGCAAATGCCAACAAACCAGCTGTTGTTTCCATGTCTCTTGGAGGATCGAGATCTACATCTTTGGATAATGCAGTGAACAGCGTGATAAGTGCAGGCATTTCAGTGGTTGTCGCTGCTGGTAACGACAATGCTAATGCTTGTAATACTTCTCCAGCTAGGGTTGACAAGGTAACTACAGTAGAGTAGACCCTGTTAATTACTTCAAGCTGTGAATAAATGTTATTTGAAGTCCTACGGATGGAAACATTTAATATGAAAGATCGAAAGAAATTGTTTAAATAAAGCACAGTTGTAGGATTAAAGGTAGTGTACACCACTGGTAAATCCCCTAAATCGACCTACTAGTATAATCCTGAAATATTTTAAGCGTTCTTAAAGCAGTCCTTGAAATATTTCTGCCCAGAATGCTGTAGTTTTCCAGAAAACAGAAATTGTGTACTTTTTTACGGTAATCGGTCGACCGTCGTATAAGAGTTCATTTCACTGGGCACGTCACATTTTTTAACTGGCGCCAATTTTCTTGTGTGTAGTATTTGCGGGATATCGTGGGAGTCTCCTTTAATGAACGGGTAAACCTGAAAGCAAAATTATACTTACAGAAATTCACCAAAAGCATTGCAAACTATAGGAAATTATAAGAACTTGAGTGTAAAGTATTAAATAAATTTTATCAGTGTGAAGTTAAATTTTAATTTAAGGGAAGGATTTTCTTAACCAAAAAACTGTGCGAATTCAAAATCATCCCTGGAGCATAATGGTATGGTCCCCACTTACGTCAACAAAAAGTACGATTTCCACACGTTAAACCTCCAATATTTCAAGACATTTCCTCTTTGTTTATAATTATCTATGAGCCAACTAAAAATGGTGTTTTTAGACTTCCATTGACATACAAACCGAGGTGAATGTGTCATCAATAAGCACAATCGCGGGCGCACGTACATTATCATAAAGACACAAGTCGACTGCATTCCTGGATGAAGATTTTTTTCATGAATCTGCAATGCTATGTTATCAAGCTAAATTCACTGATTCCTGAAAACTGCTCTTTTTCTAACGGAGAGAGAACCTCTCCCACCCTGTAATTCATATATTTTACGAAAGATAAATTACAGGATCTTTGATTTAATCGTTGAAAATTCCGCGCTTTTTTTCAATTTTTCACAAGGCAACTAACTCAAACATGAAACAAGTCTGTGGAATGTACGTTGCAGTGAATAATATTACTCCGCCATCAGCCAATTTTGCGGAATTACGACAAAAACCTAATGATGTACACTACCTTTAAAGGGTAGCTGCAATCAATGTTTTTGATTACATACCTGTAAAATGCATCTTGTGCCTCAGTAAACCTTATTTTTAAATTTCACTATTTTAAAGGGTATTTTAGGGCCTCTCTATTTTTTATGTTTAAGAGTATTTCCATATTCATGAGCAAAACTGTAATGTCATCTCAATGTTACATTGGTTTGTTAACAAAATGTATTGTGTTTTCGTGGATTTTCCTTGAGCGTTTTCTTTTTTGCTAATTTATTGTTTATGTGCATAGCATAAGAACCATCAATCCCTCTTTCAGAAATGTTCTCGGTTTAGTAAATGTTGGCTTCAGAATTTGAACAGAAATACCTGTACATGTAAACTGAACCATGTCTTCCGTAGATGACTCCAAAGAAACAGCGCCCTCAGTTGGAATATGGATAATTTTGAATGTATAAAAGTGTGCGCTTTCCGATGAATTTAAGCAAATAGAAGTGTGTAAGAGTTTTCATGCATTGAAGAAAAGTACTAGACACAGAAAAATTGTGTCGAAAACTTCCGATTGCAGCTACACTTTAAAGACGGTAGTCAGCAACTCTGACAGTGGACATGAGAAGAAATTATTTGTAACAATACGGTAGATGACGAGGTAGTAAGTCTCCATTTGGCATTGCTTTGTAGATAATGATCTCAAAGATGTCACTAAATGCACGATGCTTTTGCTTTTGGCAGGCAGTCACTGTAGGATCATCAGATAAGTACGACAGAAGATCTTCCTTTTCAAATTATGGGTCGTGTGTCGACATCTTTGCCCCTGGCAGCTCCATCCCGAGCGCCTATTACACTTCTAACAGTGCGACAAAGACACTGTCAGGGACCTCCATGGCCTGTCCACATGTTTCAGGTGAGGAACTGTTTCCCTTATGTCTCCCCCGATCGTTTTTCTCATTTGTCATTTCTTCCAATATTGTTCATCTCTTTGTTTCCCCTCTCTTGTCCTCATTATACTTCCTTTTGCAACTGATTATGCAACTCATTTGAATCAGCATCACACTGTGGGCTAAATACGAAATTGGTGTTTATTTTTTCTGATGTTTCCTTTTGTAGGAATTGCTGCTCTCTACTTGGCTGAAAGCTCGGGTCGTTCACCTGCTACCATAATGAATAAACTCAAGAGCGCTGCAACCAGCAACGCCCTCTCTAGTGTTGGATCAGGCAGTCCTAACCTTCTTGCATACGTCGATCAATAGAAGTCTCCCATGCTGGACTTGACAAGTTTCTGGATTCTGCTTTGACTCTTGTTTGAACTGAATTTCATTGTCTAATTGTATACCTTGACTTTTTAAAATAAAATAAATAAAAGTAATGGCGCATGATAATGTTTAATCATATCATAAGGCTTGAAAACCCTTGGATTTTAAATTTGAAATGGCAAAAAGTAACAATATCGTTCTTGTTATCATGAAATGAGACGTTAGTCAGAAAAAAAATCTGCTATAGTCTATGTTACTGGTCTGTCATTCCTCTCAACACAAACTCCGCGCTAGAAAATATATAAATGTATGGGGCGCAGCACCCCCTAGTAAACGATTCGAATCGTTATGTATCTAGAAATCTTGGGGGAAATGAGACCATGTTACTCCTTGACCAAAAGGAAAATATATTGCAAGGCACAGTAGATTAAATGAGAATAGGAAGATGGTATTCAGGAGATTACTAAAGTGAAGACCACAATAATAACGATCAAACAATCTTGAGGAATAACATTTACGTTTTGATTTCAAATTGTTCAAAATTACTTCTTAATGAAACCGCAATCAATCATAAAATCGCTTCAAGGTGTCATAATAAGGTTAATTATTAAAAAAAAGTAATATCAAAAATACTATTTAATCCAAAGTATCGGAAATTGAAGGCCAGTTATTTGGAAATAACAGAAAATTATTACCTGCTGTCTGTCGCCAATATCAGGAGCAAACTATAGAAAGCAGCTGCCCAGATTGTTGCAGCATACGTTGAATCGAGCATTCCCAATCTTCTTACATAGTTCCAAATAGACACCGCCATTATGGTCTTGACAAGTTTCTGGATACTATTTTGACTTCTGTTTGAACTGTAATTAATACGATTGTACCTGGTGCTTTTAAATAAAATTAAAAAGAATCAATAGCAGATTTTTCCGTCTTTTTGATACAGCTTGAAGAGATACAAATCCGGTCTTTTCTTCAATTATGTAAAGATAACGTTCTCCATTCAACACAAGATATTGTGGCTCTCACCTCCTCCAATCACCGTCCTATGAGCGGTCTAACAAGCCTGGGGAGCAGATTCGTTGCGGCTCAGTCTACTAACAGGCACTGGGGTCCTTACTCGCGGGTAGGGGTAAACACACCTCACAAACACAAGGGCAAGAGACTCTCAAATTGAATGAATTAGACAAACGGAATTTGGGGTCGTTACTGAAACTTCATTGACCGAATGCCTCTTAATTAGGTGCAAGATCAAGTATAAAGCATTATCTTCACTTGAAACTGCAGGCAAGGTTTTTCCTTCTTAGCTCTAACTCTTAGATTACCCTTTCACCGTTGCACACGGCTGTTGCCTTTCAATCACCCATCCTTACACAGCTATACTTGTGGGGTATTTCCTTTGTTCTCGTGTACAAAACTCCCACCCAACACGCAAAAAATTCAAATCACTTCAATTTAAACCAAATTAAACCAAACTTTCCTGGGTTGAAATTTCGACCGTATGTCCCTTATATAAAACACTTCGATTTGCGACAAATTTTTACCCATCAAAAATTTCCCCTTTTTGAGTTATTTCCAAATATCAGTTTCGTGAAATTCCTGTGGGTACCAATTTTGGTGAAAAGGTAAAAACTGGCCTTCTGGGGTACTTCCCATTGTACCAGTACTCCACAAGGCCCCATGTATGAGCGCACGTAGGTGTACGTACATGAACGCATTTAACAGGCACACAGCTCAGACCAGTGTGACCCCAATTCCTGATTACGACCATTTCGTCATATGCGGGTGTTCTATGAGCGCGCAGATCTGCATGGCACTACGTTCCAGAAAAACTGCACCAATGATACAAGTGTTTTGGAAACAAAAGGCTTTGTTATTACAATACTGTACTTCAATGAATAAACTTTTCAGCCTTGCAGGCTGCATAAACCCATGAATGTACAACAAATACAGTATTAGATGAGACTTGAGGCTAGGCATGGTGGAAGTACTAACTATGGACAGGTTTTCGGTGACACCATGTGGGTATATGTCTCTTTTGTGAGTGTGTGTGGTTCTGAGAAGAACCGGGGTTCACTCGACGTTTCAGACAGTGTGCTCTGTCCATCTTCAGGAGAAAGAGTGCGTGTGTGGCCTTTAAGTACTGGAGGATTGGGAGGATTCAGTGTAGTGGGAACTCGTTGAGGCGGAACAGCCTAACTGGTGCTTGGATCCTAATCCTGTGGGTTGCTGTTAGTGGGCTCGGTGATGCGTGTCACTGTTGACGTGGGTGGTTCCCTCGGGCACTCCGTCTACCGTAAGCCCACCCACAAAGACCGGTACCTGCACAACTCATCTTTCCATCATCCCAGGGTAAAATCTTCAGTCATCCGCACCCTGATCCAACGAGCACACAAGAACTGCAAACAGGAACACTTACAAGATGAACTCCAGCACATCTCAACAGCACTCCGGCTCAATGAATATCATCGGCGCCAAGTCAAGACTCAAAATCACCTCAATTTTCGGGTCTCCTATACCCAAAGTCAGCGCCCCAACTATAAGGACATAGTCAACCCCCCATTCATAGGTAGTACGTCACACAAAATCCAACGGATCCTCAATCAAGCCAGCATCAAGGTGTATCACTCATCGATCAAGAAACTCCAAGCCAGCCTGCAGACGCACAAGGACAAGCAAGACCACAAGACCAAAGCTGGTGTGTGTGGCATCTCCTGCGAATGTGGGAAGGTGTGTATCGGCGAGACTGGAAGAGATCTCTCTACCAGAGTCAAAGAGCACACTGCCCATGGCTGCAGAGGAGACTATGACAAATCGGCCATAGTGAAGCACTCACATGCTGAAGATCACATCATCGACTGGAAAGCAGCAGAACTCATCGTTCCTGTCAACAGATGGCACCCCAGATGCATCAGAGAAGCCATCGAGATGTGCAGACACGACACAGTACCCCAAGACATCGGCTTCAACATTAGCAACATCTGGCGCCCCCGCTACCCAACCAGACCAATGGGTCCTCAATACCCACGGTCCACTACCCTCTCCCGACGACAGCCACGTCAACAGTTCCGCCTCAACGAGTTCCCACTACACTCAATCCTCCCAACCAGTACTTAAAGGCTACACATGCACTCTTTCTCCTGAAGACGGACAGAGCACTTTTTCTGAAACGTCGAGTGAACCCCGGTTCTTCTCAGAACCACACACACTCACAAAAAAGACATATACCCACATGTTGTCACCGCAAATCTGTCCACAGTAAATACAGTATTGCAGCTAACCCTTCTGCATATCCGACAGTTAAATCCATCCAATGTAAACAAAGCAAATATTGGCAACATTTCAAATGAAACAAATACAGTCAAACTCCGTTAAGACGATCACCACTGACCAACCCCTCCAAACCAAATTAGCGTGGCCCGCGTCCTGTCAGCAATGAAGCAATTTTTTCGGTGTATTTTGCAGACAATATGAACACGAAGTGGAATATTTGTAATGCTGTTACCGCAAAACCTTTCTGAAAGTGGAGGGACAGGAAAATCAAACGGATTTCTGCAACGTTTCTGGGCCGATTATAACAAGCTTCAAGCCAAGTTTTCACGGTGGAGGCACGTGGGCCTGGAGTGGTCTGGTTCCCATGTAATATTCGAGTAGTAGATGAACTGCAGAGGCCCGATTATCGGTTTTGCATAAATTATGATGACGTTGCTTCGGTATGAGAAAAATTCGGTATGAGAAAAATTGGACACAAGAAAGTCGTACTTCATGTGCATGATGACACAATCCAGTGTTGTGGAGCGATTAAAGGTAACAGTACGAACCTGCAAGAAAACAGAGGAACTCGCCGTGACCCCCAGCAGCAAAGCATAGTTATCATCTTATAATCGCAATTTTGTAACCGAAAAAGCGCAGTTTTCCAGAAGTGGATCATTTTGGGAAAGTAGTCACGATAAAGAGGAGAAATTGTAGCTTCAAACTGCGGCGAGCTTGTCGAAATCGTCACAATTTATTCTGTGCACGGTGAAAAGTTTGTAGAAAATACGTGTTTGACTCGCACCTTTCCGACGTTAAGGAATGCGCCGTATAAAAGAGTGACAAAATACGTACTAGTTTTTCATATGAAGAAAAGAGTTTTCTTAAAATGTAGCGATCTCTCTATCTCACCGAAGCATGATGGCATGGTCCAAACTGTACATGGATTCTGTCTCTGACGTGTAAGAGAATTTTGATAACCAAAACTGCCCTTCAAGACATTAAACACCATGTATTTCCAGAAATAATTTTATATCAGCTCATAATTATTAATTTTTCGACTGAAAATGGATTTCAGACTTAGATCGACCTGTAAACCGACCCAAAAGTGTGGTCATAAAGCATAATCACGCATGCAGGTGTATGCATAAATCCATCATGTCATGGGCGTGAATAAATAGGTTTACACTTAATATAATTTTGTCTCGACATTTCGCAAGATTTACATGCTCTTTTACTCATGTCATATAGGCCTACTTGTGCATGTGTTTGATACAGTAGAAAGGGAAAAAGTACCTTTGAGTCATTGGCCTGTGGTAAGTCATAATAATTTTTTAGCAACATGGTAAAATTTAATTCAAAAGGGATGTGGTAAAGGTGCCGTATCTCTCCATATCTAATTTACACTTCTTTCGTTGGACATACCGAAAATGTTCCACCAAAATTTCGTTCTACACTCTGTCAAGTATACCAGCTCTGCAGAATGCACATTATTGGTATCTCGTGTAACAACATGCAACTACGATGGTCGTGGTTCGTGTGACCTAAGCATGCCAGATGTAATTCCTGTTTTAAGTTAACTCAGTGAAAATACATTACACTTGTATTTATTCAAAATAGGGTGCTTATTATGATTAATATCAGTGCTACTGAAGACTTTAGATGAAGACTTGCTTGCTCCATTTCTGTACTATCTGAGTAGGGGTGGGTTTCAGCCTGGCACACTTTGACCTTTCCTATAAAATAGCTAAAGGTCACATTAATATTCATAAGCATAATAATATAATATTGATAGGAGTAGGAATGAAAATGGATGAAAAAAATGGCACAAGATGACGTAGGGATGAATAGGAATCGCATAGGGTCAGAAAGTCTAAAAGGATCTCTGGTATGGTATGAACATGTACAATGTATATGAATTAGCAGAGGGTCAGAAAATGTGGTACACTTTTGACCTTTATGAAATTCAGTCACAACAGGATGAAATGTGATGATAAAAATAGACGATGAGCCATGTTGTGTGGTATCATGGAAATATACTGACTGGCCCACCAGGAGGTCCAGAGTAATCAAGGGACAGTAAGCGATAATCCCTAGACATACAATGGACTGCGCGTACCGCCGAGCAATGGGGCAATTATCTTTCGGACAAAGGGCTGTACGCGGCGGTGTGAGGTGGGTAGTACTTTGGAGTGAGCGTTGGTCGACTTAATCCTTGGACACTAACTGAGAGAGGGCGGTTACGTGCTGACGGTCTCTCGTTCAGCATACTATGGTAGCGGAGATCTGATCGATACAGGAAGAAGACCCAGCTGGCCCTGGCTGAATTTCTTAATCCTTCTAACAAGTGGCTTACGCCCCGTTACCCTATACATGTATACGGTTTTACAAATCTAAGCGGAGTGTTGCTGTTGATCTTTATTGTGAAGTCAATGAAAAATACATCACAATATAAAAATCATAAATTTTCGTGGGCGGCATATGACGTCCGTTGGGATTGTTAGCGCGTAGCAAAGCGGTAATTTTACTCGTCGTGCTATGGATTAATGTGCAGAAGTTCTCAGCCGGTATGCGAGCTGAGAATTATTACTCAATAGTCACATACCACAAAACAAATTCTGTGGACTTAACATACTGGATAAGGAATTTTTGTCTTTTTTGTACAATTATCATACTAATTTTAAGAATTACTAAAAGAGAGATTACCTGAAGTTTGCTAAATTTATATCAGAGGCACTACACGCACTTATTTCTTTTCATTTGCATTTCTCTTGTACTCATTTCATAACAGTAGTAAACATTCCAATAATTCCTGATTACTGCCTGCAGATAAGCCGTACAAATGGGATCAGTAAAATCCTAGCAATATTTCGTGTGTTTTGTTTGCAATTAATTACAACTTACCGCCGTGATCAGGAAATAGAGAGCAAAAAATCTGTAACATTAGATCTACTTTTGCCTTCATGACTAAATATTTTACTTTGATATGCTGTTCCATTATCCATGCCATATTTGTAATTTTATTTTGTCTCTCCAAAACATCATGTCATTGTAGGAATTTGGCTAAGACTGGCCAACAACATGTTAACCACTATTGGACAGTTAAGTTTATAACCATTAAAATACGCTATTTCATCACAAGGCGTGCTCAAGTGATCTCATAAAATACCCTTTTGTATTGTTGCGTTCCCTAAATATCAAATCGATGGTAGCAGGAACTTTATTAGCGTCTACGGGATGTGATATATTTTTCAAATCATACCAAGCACCATCGATGGCACGAATACTCAACCTCTAATACTACAGTGCACAACGTTTTAAGGATGCAGATTACAAGCAAAAATTGCCGCAATGATCATAGGGTACAAAAGGGGCTTATTGCTGTGAATCATGTGGGTGCGTAGCAAGCATTCACTACGCTCTGGCTCTATGTGTACCGGACGTGCTAGAAAGCCGTAATTGACCAGATGTTATAGCCCGGGCAGTTCAAACTCGTTCTGTGTCCTTCCTCCATGGTTTACTATGGTAACGTGTAAGTGTACATCAATCTTTTACATCTCTAGAACTTTTGAGATTAGAAACGTTAGTCATTATAGTGTTACAACTAAAACCACTAAATCCATGCCCTTAATAAAGTGATTTTTTATCAAACCTAAGTCATTGCTCTGTGGAGCTGGATCACAAATAAAATGAGACTACTTTTTACACACAGAGCAAGGTAAAATACCAGCATTTTGTACCTATACATGTAGCATGCAAAATGAATGCATGCACCTGTTGTTCATGGCGTGTTTCTCACTCATTAGTCATTTGATGCATGTATAAGTACCCTATTAACAAATTCTCGTGAACTCTACTTTTGTCTAAACTTAAGAGTTTGGTTTCAAACCTGGTATGAGTGCACGTACTTGTCTCTCAAGGAAGTGTCTTCTCTGAGGGGACACGTACTTGTCTCTCAAGGAAGTGTCTTCTGTGTGGGGACATGTACTGGTAGGTGTTATACCGTATGCATTTCACCAATGCTAAGACATGGTGGTTTGTGAATGTAATCAAATTATTTGATTTCAATTCCTTAATTTAATTAAAAATTTGTTTAATTTTGTCACAAAACAAATAAATAAAAGGAAACAATTACCCATGCAGCTAATTTGCTTGCTTTTGAATAGACATTTGGGCCAGCTTGTCTCACATTTTTATAAAAATGAAAAAATCCTATTAAAATAAGAAATTGTGATTTTTTTATTTAAAAAATATAAAAAGTCAACAAATATGTAATGTAATGTAAAATATGTAATGTAATGTGTATCAGAACGTTTACGAAAAACCTGAAATCCAGTGACACAAAAATTCCAAATGGAAGTACTTTCCATTTGTATGTTTTCTTATTAAGGCCACGACTACAAGTACCTTTAACTTTTATTTTACAAGGTGTAAGTAAAACACAATTCACAATTACTCTTCATTTTTTAACCAAATGCTATCATCAAATGATGTTCTGAACAACCCCATTTCCCCACATTTTGGGTTCTGGATCCGTCCTGCGATGGCGTTCGCTCTCCTTGTTCTTGCTAACAGATACCAGTACTTCTTTTCATAATTACTCGGATACAAATTAGTTTGGATTGTATTCTCAAATTTTAAGGGATTTCCCCCTTTTCAAAACGCCTGCAACAATCTTGCGAGGCTGGAAATGAGCTGTTTGAGTGGTTATTTAGTAGAACTGGAACCAACCCGCTAACACCAGGCAGTTAAGGGCTGCAAGACAGTTGTAAATGAATATTTAACCCAAATTATTCTTGGTAAAATGGAGTCTTCCGTAAACCAAATTGTATTGCTTGGGAATTGTAATCATGATCAAGAGCTATATTTTTGATCAGTGTCGTGCATGTACCAGAACAATGGGAAGTACCCTACAACGAACGTTTGTTGTACTTGTGATGTACAGCACCCCACACGAATTTCGCAAAACAGATAATTGGAATTTTACTCAAAAATAAGGAATTTTCAAAGTGTTCATTTACTTATCTGTCGCAGAGTGTTTTACATAAGGGACGTTTGGTCGAAATTTCAGCAGAGGAAAATGATTTAGGACCAAATAGAAGCAATGAGAAAACTGTACTTCGCACACTACTTTTTTATTATACAAGTACAGAGGAAACTTCCGGTAGGGATACAAATGTAAGGGTACTTGACTCTGGCTTGCAAGTGTGGAAAAGATGTTTTTGCTACAATAAAACAACCGGGGGGACAAACTACTACAAAAGGGGAAACCTATTTTTTTTCCAGGGGTTTTATCAGGTACGGACAAAATATGCATGCAACACGGCTTCACACCGTTGAGTTTGGGATTTGTAGTTTTGGCTGTTTTTACGGATTTCTACGGAAAAAAGTAATATAATAAAGTTTCCCAGAATAATGAAAATTAAGTGCAATCCAGTCACTGCTCTTGTTGTGCTTCGACCAGGATATGTTTTAGAATTTCCTGTTCGTCTTAAAAGCGGAGAAATTTAAACCTTCAGTCTGCTGGGTCGTGGACAAGGCACGCTGTCCACTGACAGTCAGGCTTCACGAGTACCCGCGGACAGGCTTTCCCATCCTAGGCTGGGATGTATGTGACGCCGTCGGGCTGTGCACAGTTTTTTTCACCGGGCGTAAATTCTACCAGCGCACTTCGGCCGCTCCCTGTCCAGCGGCCCACTAGCCAGTTGCGGACGTTCGTCCACCCGTATTGCACGCCATGGCAGTTCGTCTATCGAGACCAAGAACTCTCGCGGCTCCGAGCTCTTTGTCCCTGGCAGAATCCAAGATCAGGACTCCACCCGTAGAGGTACCTCCCCTCTCACTATGGCCACCCTATTGCTATTACAATTCAGAATGTGTAAATCTTTTCTTTCTCAATGGTTTATTTAGCTCGAAGTACCTGTATTGTTCTATAAATTTCTATACAATTAAAATAAAATTTAGTTTGTTTTTCTGCTAAACTTCTCAATTCCGATTCTTATTCATCAGAGTCCTGTTCCCATTTACTTTACTTTACCTGTGTCTTTTATGTGGTCATGGGATTGAAGTGACTTGACATTGTACTCTGATTTGCTTCCAATAATTGACCTGACGGGAGCCACTCATAATTTTGATCTAATATTGTTGTTTTTATTTTATTGATTTATAGAATTAACCTGCTTTTGAAATCGTGAGTTTAATTCCGTACGAAAATTAATCTGTTTATTTTGAGGAAATACTCCTTAGCATTTCTTTCATTTACTTTAATTTCAATTTAATTTACCTGTTATTTTCAAGGAGGTAATGCGGAGGCGGGGGTTCAATTTACATGTGACGGCTTCGAAAAACTAAACCAATGTGGCTTTTTGGCGCGAACCAGGCCGCACATATAGTTATTGTATTCCGATGAACATGTATATCATCTATCTTCCTGGGAGAGGGTTCCCGCACTAGCGAAGTTATTTTCCTCCTTCCTCTATGGTCATTCAGGGTTATTGGCGAGGGGGTGGCCAGCAAGTGCAATTTCAAACCTCTGGGCGTGATCAGCCGATGGACTGTACAAATATCACGACCTTCCTTCCCAATGAAACGTGTCTGCGAAGAATAATGGATTTTATCTTGTACAGATAAAATAGATTATTTTCAAATTGAAGAAATTTTGCCCGCTGATACCAAAATAAATACACTACCTATCACGAATGCATTTAAACCTGGGTACGTAACTGGGAGCCAACATGTGAACCACTTTGGCTGTCTTACCCTCTGTATATGACCAACACTATCAGATAGTAGACTTATAATTAGTTATGAAGATGCATGGACTGAAAAACTGAATTAAACCCTCCAACCTCAGGAACACTATACCGGCTGCTTTACCAGCTGAGCAATCTATCCTTAATTAGAATACAGGGTTAACTGACATAATATAAATGCATGCTTCCTTCTAATTTTCTGGGAAGCAATCCTAGCTGTTACAGTCAGGCAACAGTTCCAACCGTGTTCCAAAAAACACCACCTCCACATAACGATTGTTTAACGTGCTGAACAAACGGAGCCGAATGTTACACCCGTACCTTCAAAACCGAACGGGGTTTCAGTTACTTGGTTATTTAATTCATATTCTGCTTGTGAGTGTATTTTTTATAAATAACGACAAAATCAAAAAACTGTGTCTAATAAAATTTTACTTGCTCTTTTTAAAACTGTCTTGTAAACCTTCCTAGGTAGTGAAACATGAAAATCTCAAGCATTTTATTTTCTTTGGAGTTTGAGATTGTGGGCAAGAGGAGCGCAACTCATAGTAATATAGGTTTGACTCGTCTAGACTTCTTGATACTGAGGTTTATACTTTGATTTTACAAGGTGAAAATAAAAACACAGCAATTTACAATTAATCTTTATTTTCTGACCCAATGGCTATCATTGTGTGATGCTTCTGAACAGCCACGTTACACCTTTAAATTTAGCTCAGCATCCTCCCTTGCATGTTCTTTGCACTCATTGCTCTCGGTAACCAATAATTCTTTTCATAATTACTCAGATACAAATTAGTTCGAGTTGTATTCTCAAATTTTAGGGGATTTCCCCCTTTTCAAAATGCCTGCAACAATATTACATGGCTGGAAATGAGCTGTTTGAATGGTCATTTTGTAGAAATGGAACTGACGCACGGATACCAGGCAAAGGATCTGAACAGTTTTATCATAAACCTTAATGAATATTGAACCTAAACCATTCTTGGTAAAATGGAAAGTCTCCTGTTAACCAAATTGTACTGGTTGGAGAACGATGTGGTTTGGAAATTGTAATCATGCTTAAGAGCTTAAATTATGACGAATGTGGTACGGAGGAAATTACTGGATTCTCTTTGCTTGTACACACATAACCAAACCGTGCTTTCACAACATTTAGCCAAAAGAGCCCATTGCTACAAAGTAAGCCTGTATGTACATGTACAAAGGTTAGATTGTCTACTCTTCAAATATAAGTTAATAGAATATAGGCCTATATTTCTAATTCATGCAAAATCTCAAAGTGATACTGGCAAGTTAAATTTACTTTCAGTCACAGTCTGATACAACAGGAATGGAGCAAGCAAGCCTTCATCTAAATTCTTCAGTATCTCCTGTGTCAACCTTAATAAGCAGTTTATAATGAATAAATACCAGTGTAATTTATTTCATTGAATTACCTTAAAAAACAGGAATTACCAGTCCCATGTTTAGGTCACACGAACCACGACCATTGTAATAGCACGTTGTTACGCGAGATACAAATAATGTGCATTTGGCAGTGTTGGCATACTTTGCAGAGTCTACAAAAAGAGTTTTGTGGAGGATTTTTGCACGGAAGCTTTACTAAAGTGACGTTTCCACATTTTCAAGATATATTATCACGAAATGCGAAATACCCTGATATTTTGACGTGTTTCCAAGGTGGTATGATTGGAGATGGCGTCTTTCCAAAATATCATATATTGGAAAGGCATCTTTGCAAGATATGATTACTAGGAAAACGCTAGAATATCACGGAAAAACGTCTTTCCAAGATGGAATATAAAATACACGTTACAGCAGCTGAAGTTCAAGTTTTCTGCATATTGAAACTGCTCGCCTTACCAGTTACATGACCAAGAAACGATACCGTAGACAGACGGTTTTCAGGAAAACATTTTAGAGGAAGACGACTTTCAGAGAAATGATTACAGGGGAAAGAGGTCTTTCAGAGTACCGAAGAAAGACGTCTTTTCTAGATCCTGGATGGACGTCTTAACAAGATGTATCAGGGAAAGACGTAGTTCTCACATGCCATTTCAGGGAAAAACGTTGGATAGATATCCATATCCCTTCTTTCCAAGAAAATATATAATGGAACTTGGAAGCTCTGCTGGTCATTTTAAGCTTCGTATTTTTGAAAAAAATGTGAATTAGCTGGAGAGAGATATGCTGGCTTTGGCCTATCACGTAACTTTTGTATTAAATTTTGGCCATGTGCCTGAATATATCGTAACCAACTCATCACCTGTAGGTACGTCTATACTATTCTGTTGTATTATGAACATGCACATACAAACCTATGACAAAAGTTTAAAAAAAGTTAAACTTGGGAAATGTTGAGAGAAAATGCCAAAATATTTCTTGGGGAATTCTCACCGAATGACTGAATCACTTTGTAAATCACTTAGTAAAACAGATCTGTGGTGTTCAAGAGATGGTAGTTTGACATTTTATTTTCGGCAATTCTATTCATGTCAAAATTGATGAAATATGTGGCCGGTTTATTTTTTTGAGTTTTGACCCGCTCACCATCTAACTAACCTAATGACATAGCAAATATGTAGAAACATTTTTGAATGACGCATGCAAACCGTTACAGTGTATATCATTTTGAAGTACGGATGACAAAGGTGCGGGCTTACTCTACAGTGTATATGTATATGTATATATACATTTAAAATTGAATTTCTATGTTATTCAAGTTTTTGACGAGAGCCGTGAGTCAGTTCAGTCTATATATAAGAGTATGCTTCTGGATCTAATTGTATAGTCATCTTTGACAGCCTGTGAAGTGAACACAATGCATACCTTGGTTCTTCTGTTGTTGGTGGGTGTAGCTGCGGCTGGTCTTGCTCCGCTGTACGAAGTTGAGGAGAACGTCAAAGGCCACTATCTCATCAAATTCAAGTATTGCATTTACGTATGAATATCACGAAACATGCTGATATTTTCTGATTTTCTCAGACATTTGCTGTCGATATTGTTGATATTTACACGTTCCTGATGCTCTTTTATTTCAGGGATGAAGTGGATTCTGACATGACTGCCGAGGGCATACAGCGTCATGTGCAACAGCAGCGTTTGGGTGAGGCTATCATCTATCATCGTTACTACAATGTCTTGAAGGGTGTGGCTGCAAAACTGTCAGAGGAAGTCCTACAATATGTGAGAAGGGAACAGATTTGTCTACTTTGTTAATGATTTGTTGTGTACAAATATTTCTCAGTGTTTGAGAAAGGGCTGTATTATTGTTCCAGGTATCCTTGTTACCATTTTTTCATGTCAGTGAAAAGCAAAGACAGGAAGGACGTTTCCTGTATGAAATAGGTTTATCATTTGTTATTTTCTGGGAAGAAGAGGAAACCTGACTTCTTTATTTCTAGTTTTGGTCCTAGCTTTAACATAGCCAAATAAAAGAGGCTTGCTATAATGCAGTAATATATTATTATTGCGCCCTGCAAATCGTTTTCTTTCACTATTGGATCCCCATTGGTTTCTAATAATGATTAGGTACGAACCTTGGATGAGGTTGAGTATGTATCGGAGGACGGCATGGCCCATGCAGCAGACATTCCTTGGGGGCTGGACCGTATTGGAGAGAGGCGACTTCCTCTGGATGGACGCTTCAAACCTGACCCAGTTTATTGTAAGGATAGATTTCAAAGATATGTAACTATCTAACAGAATTTTATTTTCTTCCAGCACTTGCAAATATCCTGCATTTGCCTGTAAAAGTTAGTTTCGATTCAACGAATTTTCCATGACTATAAAATATATGTATAAAACCTGGCTGAAACAGCTCTGGCTGAGTTGCTGATCGTGAACCTGCATTTGGTTTGCGGCGCACAGGTGCAATTCATGCATGGTACAATCAGCCTCTGGTGCCATTTTTCAACTGACAGGTGGTCATACGCATTGCATAGATTCTATGAGGCAAAGTGCATCAAAGTGGTTGGACTATCAAGATAAATCTGCATAGGATTATTGAAATTTAAGTTCGTGTGAAAGAGAGTTTTTTTCCTTTCATGCAGGTGAAGGACAGGGTGTTGAAATCTGGGTCTTAGACACTGGTATCCGTCCCACCCACCGTGACTTTGGAGGCAGGGCCTCGGTAGCGTTTGATGCCTACGGTGGTAATGTTAGTGTCATTTCCTCTCAAGGACACTAATTCTTAGTTGTTAAGGTCTTAAATTCTTTGACTTCGCAAGAAACTAAACTTTGACTTTTTGACTAAAAATATAAGTCTTAGCATATAAGTCTTCACGTATGAGTTGGAAGTTAACTTCTATGACAATTATATTCCAACGATTTGGAGAAAGCTTGGCTTTGACGCTTGCTTCAAACTAAAAATATAAGTTGTCAATGATTGCCTTGTTTCTCAGAATTAAGGCATTATTTCCCGTACACTGATGTAACGGGCTTTATGCCTACCAGTTTGAGCTTCCACAGAGATTCACTGTAGGCCTATATTCAACTTAATCCGTTTCATTGTATAGGTAAAGAATTTCTAATAATTTTACAGAGCGATACATAATGATCCACTACCCCATACATGGAAACTACTTTGGTAGACAGCATCATTCCCGTATTTGTAAATCTTGTAGTGTATTGTAGTTGATTAGTGGTATTTATGCACTCATGTGTTAAATATAGAAATAACAAGGCATATATGTATATTCTTTTATGTTTGGTTAGGGCAAAGATTGCAACGGTCACGGCACTCACTGTGCAGGTATTGCAGCAGGTTCCTGTTATGGAGTTGCCAAAAAAGCAACGATCAAAAGTGTGAAAGTTCTGGGTAGCACTCGTTGTGGTTCAACTGGGCCTTACTCAAAAATTGTGAAAGGTGCGTTTTTATCATATTGTAGTTATAAATGACTATGGAATACAGCCGTAGCAGGCATGTGATAAAAGACTTTGTCTTAAAAACAAAAATGGCTTGATGAGCTTAGTTTAACGGTTAAACTGCCTTCCACAAATATAACCTCCTGTTTCCATGCCAATTCAATATCTTCTTGTTCAAGTCCTGTTGTGGTTGTTGGTTGCAATTTCTTTCATTCTTGGTTTTCTTGCTTTCAGGATTTGAATATGTTATTGCCAATGCCAGGCGTCCTGCTGTCGTGTCCATGTCGATTAGCGGGGGGAAAAACCGGTTTTACGAGACTGCAGTGAAAAAGGTTGTATCAGCAGGTATTACAGTGGTGGTCGCTGCTGGAAACCAGAACACCGATGCTTGCACTAAATCTCCAGCTTGGCTTCGTGAGGTAAGTACTGATGATCCTTTACAACCCGTGTTTACCATGATAGTAAGGCTTGATGGGATCCGTCACCCTCTATCATCCCACCCATCTTGCATGAGCCCGTCAACACCTCAGTACCTTCAAACACGAAGATACCAGGACGTTTTTATCATTTATTACTAACCCAAAACGTGAAACTACTAAGGAACTTAGAAAGAAAAGTCAAAACCCAATCGTAGAAATTTCATCAATCAACCAATAGCTAGATCAAACCTTCAAGACAATGAGGTACTGGCATTTCATTGAGGGAATGCCTCTCCTGACTGGCCCAGAGCATCTGCCTCCCAAGCACTACTTAACATCATAAGAAGGATCTCTCTGTTAGCCTCCTTAGCAGTAGTATTCTTTTGATATTGGTGAGAGCACACAATTCACACAATGACAAATCAACATTTTTCAAGGAACAAATTTTGTTAAATCAAGCATGGTGAGGGTGTATTAAGCAAGTTAAGAGTATTTAATTAAAACAAGTCAAAATAACCATTTTGGAAACTGCCTTATGCAAATCAAGTATTCAGAAACAAGTTTAGTCGAGGCTTACGAAGATGCATTAGTAAGAAGGCTTCATTTTTACAGTTGACTGTAACACTCAGCATAAGACAGTGTCTTACATATTAATGTCTGATATTGTTTACCCTCATTACAGGTGATCACTGTAGGCGCAACTGATGGATGCGATAAGAGATCTTACTTTTCAAACTTTGGGAGATGCGTCGACATTTTTGCTCCTGGCAGCTCCATCCCAAGCGCAGATTGGACATCTGACACAGCAACTACGAAGAAGTCTGGGACCTCCATGGCCTGTCCACACATTTCAGGTAAAACTCCTGTAAAAACAACAGTCTTCCCTGTTTCTTTATTTTATTCGAATCCAAACAAAATCTGACCCATGAAGCTCCTTTTTCTGTTTCGTCTCTGTTACTAATAAGGGATAAATAAAATGATTCGAATTTTGATTGGAATTCTGACCTATTAAATTTCCCACTAATACTTCCCATGTGAAGAAAATTCCCCACAAAACGTACATGGAAAGAATTCAACAAACGACTTGACAGCAGAAATTCATTGATATTAATTTGAGTGCCTTTACCACTCGTACATGCAGCTTTCCCAGAAACTCACAGGTCAACGCATGACTTGGCTGGGTCAGTGCGCTAGCGATGCGAAAATATTTTATGATATGGGAATATTATCTCGGAAGTAGAAAAAAAAGCAGCAGGGACTTGTTTGTCAATGTAGGTCTACACTGGGCGGGAAAAACTGCCGGTTACAGTGGGTACACAGGGATGCATTGTATCTCTACCTTGATGACCACTACGCATGTCCGCACATGAGTATAAAAATTGCATCTCATCTCAGCAGTTAAAATAAAAGAAAAAATAATTTTCTGACTAAACGATTCACCCGGCCACACGTGATTATGGAATGTTTTATTTTTTTTTAGTTCATACATTGATCTTTATTGTTCTTTGGGGGTAATCATGATGCATGCATTTACATTTTAACCAATAAAGAGCCGGGGGCGGAATCCACCCCCTCAACATTTTTCCGATATAGCCACAGTGTAGGTTATTTTTAGGAGCTGTGCCTTTGAGAGGTTTTAAAGTAATTCCTGCTTATAATTTCGACATGAATGTGGTGAAAACTGAGCCTACCGTTCTTGCACAGCTCTCATTTTCCCAAAATAGCAAAAATAGATACTTTTTTTAAATATGGTGCAAAATGCACGCAGGCCAGCACTGTGGGGTTCAAATTTCCATAAAACAAAACGACTTGTCTGATTGACTTCAAACTGTAAGGGTTTTGTGTACATGTTTGCAAAGTTTCAATCAATCGAACACAGTACAGCCAAATTCTTGGAGAGGGCGAGGGGCGGAATCCGCCTCATCCGGCTTTGAGATGAACTAAATAACCCCACTCTTTCAAGGTTAAGGGCTGCAGTTAAAAACACATTTTTGACCACTACTGTTACGACACTTAAGACAGGTTGCTGCATATTTCTGTTGAATTAATCTATAGTATTGCAAATAGAAACCAGGTCAGTCTGTAACAATGAACCTTGGACTTTTTCTCCTTACAAAAAGCCCTGCTGGGGTATAAATCTACCAAGGAAGAAAAGAAAAGTATTTATTGAAAGTATGGAATGTGCTAAGAAAAGTTAAAGGATGGAACAAACACCCCCCCCCCAAAAAAAGATAAAAACTACATGATCTCTGCGGGGCTTGAACCAAGCTCAGTGTGCCCAACAACATATCATCGTGGTATATTGTGATCCCAAGCCCTTTGTAAATTGGCAGTAATCGCTGTTTTGTAAAGACCCCAGTTTTGTCTCTGCATCTTCCATCTTCTCTTTTGTCTTTTCCTCCGACTTTCCCGCTTAATGTGACATGAATGATTCCACTTATTCGACCATTTCGTTCCTTCTGATATTAACAAGGGCAAGATTTACTCTTAACTTTCGCAGGAATTGCTGCTCTCTACTTGGGTCAGAATCGGAATCTCTCACCTGCTCGGATTAAGTCGAAACTCAGGAGATCTGCGACCAGGTCCGTACTGTCAGATATTGGACGAGGCAGCCCCAATCTTCTTGCATACATTGATCCTTAGTACCACACTAGCATGGGGTTAATACGTTGATGTTGAAACCACACAGACCTTGGACTTCCAGAATTATTTTTTTTTTATTTTAATTATCAGACATATTTAAATCAATAATGACGGTGTCGGCTTGATAGATTGTTTTGTTTCTAATATAGACGAAGATATATTACAGTGTAGTTTTCAGCACGATAAGAATTTTCAAAGGAGGCATCAAACATTAAGAAGAAAATTAAGCACAGTTTAGTACGCATTTGGACCTAGTGGAACAGATTTGGCAGCGTATGAGCTCTGCGTCATGGGACTCTGCAGCTTTTCAGGTAACGCTAGCGTCACAAATTAAAATTTTCATCAAAAACTTGGAGAATACTGATAATTTGTACCCCTGGAGGAAGACAGGCATACAAAATAGATGGTCTTAATTTATCTTAAAATTACTCACGGAAAGTTGAGCATAAATATTAAACAAAATGTTCACCCTAGCACTATTTAATTTAAGAATGTCATATACAACTGGTTGCAACAAGACTAACAGATGTTTGCGAAGATGCCACTTTGTTAAGAATTATTTATCGAAAATACAATCTCTTGAAATTAAATACAATCAATGAATTTGTTTGTTTCCGGTCAGTGTTTACCTGTGATTTAAAGAATCTTTGACTTTGTCACCATGCAGAAATTTGAAACTAATTGAAGCATTCTGAGCGGGTGGAAGAGGGAGCTGTCAAAGGTTGATTGCAGGAGACAGTTCACCGAACGTTTGAATACATACACATAAAATGGGTGGGGCGGCTTTGGGAATTTTTATACAAATTCACAAAATAGGGTCCTATTTTGTGCAATTTCTCTCATTGATACTGAAAGCCAATGTTGCAGTCAACGCTGGCAGTAGCTGATGGTAAAACTGGCCACATTCACAATGCATGATCCTTTGCTCTTCTGATGTTGGTTGTTGCAGCTATAGCTGGTTTTTCTCCGTTGTAGGAAGTTGAGGACAAGGCCAAAGGCAATTACATCTTCAAAATCTTTGGGTGCAGACAAATTGCTGAGTTTACTTTTTGTTTGGGTTTCTGGTAGGAAAATTTGCGCTTGACTGTTGGGTTCTTGAATTGAAATTCGATCAGGATAGGCACACTGATTGCAGTGGCTCAAATCTGTGCCGGGGACTGGGGGATAACTTAGATAAAAAAAAATGCCCGGCCGTTGAAATTCGAAAGGCGCAGGAGGGGAGGGGGGAGAAACTGCTTGACACCACACGACACTTGGAGGCGCTATACATCCAACTCTTTACCTTTAAAATGGCGTTCGTAAAGTTGGTGTTTTTTTCTCACTTTTGATATGATCTCCACCCCGAAGAGTAAACCCAACCCTCTTTTATATTTAAAAAATATTTATTTATTAGCCACATCCCACAGCAGAAATACTGCCAATTACAGGAACGGAAAGAAATAAACCCAAATGAGAAAACATTGTAAATGAAATTGTGACATACATGTATATCATTGCTAAACAAACACACTAGACAAAAATAACGGATATGTACGGGCATATATAAATAAATAGAGAATACACATAAATAAATCAGTTAAGAAAAACAAGACAAAACAAAAACTATAAGGGAGAACGACGGTAATCCAGGAAATAAGATGTTGTAAAAGTGAGGGGAATCACATCCCAGGGGAGCATAGATGAAATGACTATTGAAAAAAATACAAACAATAAACCGCAGACAAACATATCAACAAACATCAAATACAACACAAAATAAACAGACACCTGAACATTTGGGTAAACAAACACGTACATGTTCTAGGGGACTGACGACACCCAAACAAGAAACAAACAAACAAACAACAAACACCCCAACAAACACCCCCCAACACCCCAACAAACAAACAAACAAACAAACAAACAACCCCAACACCCCAACAAACAAACAAACAAACAAACACCCCCCCAACAAACAAACAAACAAACACCCCAACAAACAAACAAACAACCCCAACACCCCAACAAACAAACAATAAGAACATTCAAATCACGGTAATAATAACTTAAACAACTGGCAAACTAAACCGGTAAATAAAGAACTGATTTGTGTCAGAGCAGAGGACACCTGCCTACGAAAAGAGTTAATTGACGGTGCATCAAACATATCACACTTCCCACGGTGCCCATTATAAGTGATAGAAATTCTCAAGACGATTCCGCGCTTGAGCACCTCAATGCGACTCCATGGGACATGGAAGATGTGTTTAGGTGCATGCTTCCTCCGAATGAAGCGTACAAGCTGTATGGGTTGGCACCAGCCAAGTTATAAACAATTATGAAAATGCTTATACAAAAATAAACAGTCGTTGATGTCTCCTCTTCGCTTCACAGTTGGGAGTTTGGTCACATAATTCAAGATAAATCCAGATCAATAACATTTTAATTTGTGAGATTCCGGTGCCTGAACATAAGGAAGCGTTGTTGAACTTGTTTAATCCTTGGTACCTGGTAAGCTGAAATAGAGTTGAATACAACTGTTCAATACTCCAGATTGGGCCTGATAAGTGAACAATACATGGTACGCAGAACACGTTCATCCTTAAGGGAGCGGAAAATGCGCCATATTTTAGATTCACTTTCTCAGAGGGAAACCAAAACAAAGTGTGCAGAACCAAATTACAGCAACCAGTTCTCACTCTTGTTTTCAATATTCAACAATTACTTATATGTTAAACCACACAAAACAAATAATATAATCAACAGAACATAATATATGACGGATTACATAAGGTCATTGTTTAAATTACGGATTTGGATCCAAGGTGACCGAGGAGGGGCGAGCAGCAACACCAAACATAAACGGAAAGTTCAAAGTTCTGTTCTCCAGGGGTTCTTAATTATCGTTGTAAGACGACTACAGGTGAAGTACAGTAGCCTACACAGAAGGTTACAAACGGGTCCTCCTGTTAGCGGGTCAACACAACCGAGCGCCGTGTACGATGAGCTCACGCACGTCTGTTCCGGACTCATGCCATGGCTTTTGGTACCCCAAGTTAGATCAAGACATTGAGGAAACAGTAAAAAGTTTTGAAGTATGCTTGTCTCTGAGAAATACCCTCAACAGGGCACCATTTGTACCGTGGACAAATTCTAGAAAACCTTGGGAGAGAGTTCATTTTGATTTTTTCGAGCTTGAAGGGAAACATTACTTGATAATGATCGATTGTCACAGTAAGTGGATAAATGTGGAATGGATGATGCACACAACTACTGCTAAGACCACTGAAGTACTGAGGGGGTGGTTTGCGATGCATGGCCTACCAGAGGAGTTAGTGTCTGATAATGGACCTCAATTCGCATCAGAAGAGTTTGAGTTGTTTTTGAGCAAAAATGGAATCAAACATAGCCGAGTGCCACCCTATCATGCAGCATCAAATGTAGAGCAGAAAGAAGTGCTCAAGTAGCAAAAAAGGGCACCGACCAAGTATCTGATAGTATCCTAAAGTTTCTGTTCGTCATCAACTTGACAACTTTTTGTTGTCTTATCGCATTACACCTCAGTCTTCGACGGGTTGTTCACCTTATGAGCTATTGTTCAAGCATGCTCCCAGAACTAGGTGCAGTTTGCTGAAACCAGATGTAAACACTAACGTTCATGAACAACAAGACAAGTCAAAGGTCAATCATGACATCCCCAATATGAAATCAGAGAATTTTCTAGGGGAGAGAAAGCCATGGTCGAGAATTTTAGGGGAGGTAGAGAGAGGTTTGTTGTTGTTGTTGTTGTAGTGGCAAAGAGGTTGGGTCCTCTGACTTTACTTGGTGAAGGTTGAACAAAAACTGCGTTATTTGTTGGAAGCTGGAAAAGCAAGTTGCCCCTCTGAACATGGGGACACAGCATTGCTGCAGCAAGAAGAAACTGTCTCTAGGCCAGCACCAGTCACTGAGACCTGTGGTGAACAAATTACGCCACAGATCCCAAGTGCCCATGCAGAATCAAGTCAGGGTGGCATGGGCACTCAAGCTCAGCCAAATGGTCTACCTCTCACAGCAACCTCAGAACCAACCTCTTCATCAATACCGCAAGCACTTCAGTGACTGGTACATACTCCAGAAAGGAGATATCCAAAAAGAATGATGAAAACTCGACAGCCTTATTGAATCCATTTAATTATGTTGAAGGGATTCAATGTAACCATGTAAACCAGTTAAGTAACAGGCATAGTATTCTGGGTAACTCTTTAAAACAAATTCTGCATTATTTATTTTCACCACGAGTACAACGGAATAAACAGACAAGATATCAGATAGTGTGACACAATGCACATAATTTGTTAGACTATTTAAAGAATTGGGTTGTTCAAGGTTGTAACAAAAACCATATATTAAAATTTCACGTTAGTGTTATAAAATGTCACACATATATGGTCTAAGTACAAGTATTCCGACAAATATAAGGGGTTGTTTTATTGTCTTAGTATACCGGTATGATAGTGTGGTCACGTGTTAAGAAAACCTCATAATGACTGGTTTACACATAAATGGGTTAATTTTATTGCAATGTGTTTGTCTTTAGAGGAGGGGTGTAGTATATTTCACTGGAAATTCTGGTAACTGGTATAGCGCCCTCTGTTGATTTAACCAGTACATGTACGTGTGTAAATTGATCCAAAAACGAATCCACGCTTCCATGAATCCATGCTTCTTGGGCCCTCTCGCTTTGACGATCTCCACTGCTTTTAGCACAAATAGCAGGAATCAATAACAGAAACCATAAAAACTTTGGTTTGTTGAGGAAATCAATTTTAAAAAGTGCCGTGAAAGATCTCCCTTTTTTTACAAAAATGGGTTAAGTTATTACAAGATTTTTTAACGACTGTTTTTAATTTCCAAAAACTGAAATTTGTGTCCAATAGTACTGAGTAGTGTTAAGATGATGAATTGAGTAATAGGTTCATGCTAAACTAACTGAAAGTTCAAAGGGCTAACCACACACTTCATTATTAGTGTGTCTGAAGTATATGGCAGACACAACAGGACGCTATCATGGGGCAGCCATCTTGCTTTTCTACCTTTCAAAGAAAACGGCAAGAGGCATGTGGCCTAGTGGTTAGTGTGTGCAGCTTGTGATCATAGGTACAGGGGTAGGAATCCATCCGGTGGGAGCATGTTGTGATCCTGGGCAGGTCACTTTATCCCTATGTACCCCAAAATATTGCAGCAATCTTTTATACATGTACCATAAATTACTCAAAATATCAAACAGTTGTGCTTACAGTTTGTGGCCTCACGGTTATCTGCAGTCAGTCACCAGTTCCAAAGTCATTTGACGGTCCGCTCAGAATGGGGGAAAAGATGTTCATCAAAATGGCAACCCCAAAGAGCACAAGGCCCTTAGCAGAAATGTTAGCTCGCTGGGTGGAAGAGTACGAGGCCCTTATAGCAGAAATGCTAGCTCGTTGGATGGAAGAGATTGACCACCGGTGTTACATTGCTATACAGCAAGACAACTGACTAGCCATGGGTAGCACACCTTTGCTCTATATACACCACACGCTTTCACACTTAGTAGACCCAATGAAAAGACCACACCCAACTGAAACATCCCATCTGTTTGTACTTACCATTTAAATGCAAAGTCTACAATCTAGAGCCCCAAGTACCCTGTGTTAAATGCAAATCAATGATATCACAGACTGAAATGAAGATTTAAATCCAGCAGCTTCCTTTTGTTGCAACCAAAATTGGGAGACAATAAACTGTACATTAAAGGAAAAAAGACATCACTTTAAACGATAAAGTGGGCTGAGAGCTGACAAGGCCACTGTATCTCTCCATAACTAATTCAGAATTTATTTTCATCGTACATGTCAAAATATTTCACTACCAAAATTGTATTCTACACTATACAAAGTTGGCCAACACTGAAGAATTAACTCGTGTAAAAAGGTGCGACTACAGCGGCTGTGGTTCGTGTTACCTTAATATGGCAGGTGTAATTCCTGTTTTTCAAGGTAACTCAGTGGAATACATTACACTGATACTTATTCAGGATAGGGTGATTAATAACGGGGATACTGAAGAATTTTGACGAAGACTTGCTTGCTCCATTTCTGTTTTATCCTAAGAAGTTTGACATGACTTCATGCATGAGTTACCTCACATTTTCTAGTAACCAAATTTTGAAGTGTAAGCAATATTTGTGACCTATGTGGACATATACGTGAATGCTTACGTTGCAGTAACTGGCCCCGTTGGCTAAATGTTTTGATAGCCGTGTTTACGCGGTTTGTTATGTTCGCACAAGCAAAATGAATCCAATAATTTCGTCCTTACAACTGGGTGTGCAGTTTGGTTTCAGAGAGAATTGCCTCGGCCAAATTCATCGTAATTGAAGCTCTTGAGCATGATCACAATTTCCAAACCACATTGTTCTCCCACCAGTACAATTTTGTTCACAGAAGACTGTCTACATTGTAGGATTATGATTAAAAACTGTTCAGACTATCAGGTGCCTTGCGTCAATTTGTTTGTTCTAGTTCCACCAAATTACCACTAAAACAGCTCATTTCCTGCATGCAAGGTTGTTGCAAGCGTCTTGAAAAGGGGGAAATCCTCTAAAATTTGTTGAGAATACAACGAGAATAAATTTGTGTCCGAGTAAGTGTTAATATTATTTGTATTTATTAATGCCAATAAAACATCACAAACAAGATGGTATAGGAGAGACAAAAGTAATAAAAATAATGTGATCACAGACCTGTCTCCCCATTTCAAGTTGTGAAAAATTAACAATATGAAAAATAAGTCAATAAACATATAAAAACACTGAACATGTGAACTTAAAAAAAAAATACATATATAAAAATCACTTTGACACTTTGTAAAAGTTCAACAATAAAAACACTCAAAAATAAAGCGTTAGTACTCCAGTAGTTACATATAAAATATAATTAAAAGGTCCATCCCAGATATAAAAATTCAATAAATAAATACATGAGATGGAATACTTACTAGAAAATCATCCTGCTTCGATGTTTGAGGCAGCCAAGCAGAAAGCCCATACTCTTAAGACTGGAAGTACAGGGGCCTCATAGAGGGACAGTTTAGTACGTACTGAGGCATTTAAAGAGGTATTCGTTGCCTAGAAGAGTGAGTTCAAACGCATCCAGAGCCAAAGTTGCGGGGAAAATGAAGTTTCATGTAATGTTATCATATAATGATAACACTTGGTTCAACACATGCAGGAATTGGTGTGTTTCATTTCCACCTTGTAAAATAAAGGCGAAATGTGTGTGTAGACGTGGCCTCAATATGAAAAAACACGCATTAAAGTACTTTCATTTGGATTTTCTCGTGTAGGTTTCGGGCTTTTCCTTTTGATAGTTCTGTTACTAATTACATTACATGTTTAAAAATGTAATATTCGAAATCATTAACTGAAAACTAAGAACTTAAACCATAAGCGACAACAAATCAATAAGTGAGAGACCCAACAACCATCACCATTGAGCCGACCTTCTGGGAGAACTGACAGAAATCATTGACTCAATTAAAAGGACATGAATTTAAGCTGGGTTGCACCACTGAGTGCCACAAAGTGAAAGAGAAACGTTCCATTAATCCTTTTGCTTGCGGATGATATGTAGTAGTACTACGGATACGGGTACAACCTAAAAGTCTAGAGAGCTCGTCAAAAAATTTGGGTTTAATTTGACTGCAACTATCAGTGGTAATTGTTGCAGGAACTCCAAAGGTAACAACCCATGCTTCAATAAATGCCCTTGCAAGTGTTTCGGCAGTCAGGAATAGGACCTGCTTGTGGCCATCGAGTAAATCGATCAATGCATGTTAGCAAATAGGTGAATCCACAAAATGGGGGTTAATGGACCAAGTATGTTAATGTGAACATTGTTGAATCCAGCGTTGGGTGTGGCAAAGGTACTTGACCGTGTCACAGTGTGGCGATGTACCTTAGAACGTTGACAGCAAAAACAATGTCTGGTCCATGATCTAACATCTTTGTTAATAGATGGCCAGATGAATCTTTGTGTGATGAGGTTTTGGGTGGCTCTTATTCCTGGATGGGATGCACCGTGAATAGAATTGAAAATATCGCGTCTAAATTCCTTTGATATATAAGGACGCGGGTGACCTGTGAATACGTCGAAAGTAATTGTACTCTTAGTGGAACAGAGTGGTACTTCTTTAAATTGAAAGGTCGACGATTTACGTAGCCTAGTTAGCTCTTCATCGGTCCTCTGTTTGTTGGCGATGGCATCAAAATCGACTGGAGTGACAGTGACAGAGGGAGTCAATTTCCAAATATGGAATCTGGAAAGAGCATCAGCTACCTGGTTTTCGGTACCTTTACAAAACGAATATCTCTACTGAACTGTGAAATATTATCTAGCTGGTGGATCTCTCGTGGTGAGTAACGATCAGGTTTTGCTGCGAGAGCATAAGAGGTGTGTGGTCAGTTAGGATGCAAAAATTACGACCTTGTAATACGTGTTTAAAATGTCGAATGGACAAGAATACAGCTAACAACTCGCGATCAAAAGTACGGGCTGTAATCGCTTTGAAAAGAAGGAATCATAACGTTATCAACATGTTGGTGAAGTGCACCTCCGATGGCTACATTAGAAGCATCTGTCATGAGACAAAGTGAAGTATCTGAGTTTGGATGTACTAACAAAGTATCTTCAGCAAGACTTTTTTTAGCTTTTTTTCAAATGCCTCTAAAGCAGTTTGGGAAAGTTGGATTGACTGTTTTTTTTTATTTACGATCCAAAAGCTCAGTAAGAGGTTGCAATACCTCAGCACAGTTTGGAATGAATCGGCGGTAAAAGTTTATCAGTCCTAGAAATTGTCGAAACTTGTGGAGGGAGTTTGGAACTGGAAAGTCTTGGATGACTTTGACTTTATCTTTTAGTGGCAAAATGCCGTTGACCAAGAAAATCTAGCGAAGTTACGCCAAATTGACATTTGCCAGGATTGATCAAAATGCAGAGTTAACCCAAACGTTCAAAAACTAGTCAAAGATGTTCAACGTGTTCTTCTTGGTCTACACTAGCTATTAAAAAGGTCGTCAAGATATGTGTAAACAAAGTTTAGTCTATGAAGTACTTGACCTATAAATCCTTGAAAGCGTTTGGAAGACCAAACGGCATTTGAACGTATTCAAATAGACCGAAAGGGGTTGTAATGGCGGTTTGGGGAATATCTGATGGTTCAATAGGAATTTGGTGGTATACCTTCACAAGATAATTTTGGAAAAAAAATGTTCTTGCCTTGTAAGGAAGCAGTAAAATCGTGAATGTGCAGAATAGGATACCTGTCTGGTATTGTGATGTTCTTTAATCCATGATAATCTCTACAAGGTCTCCAATCTGCTGTTTTCTTTGGGACGACCAAGCACTTGTACATGGACAGATATGCCCAAATCTAGCATGTGATCAGATTCGGCTTTGGCAATTTGCAGTTTTATCTGAGACAAGACGTCTGGGTTTAAAATATGTTGCCGGACCTCGAGTTCGAATAAGGTGTGTGACAGTATGCTTGATAGCACTTGGAATATAGTTTGGTCTCGTTCTGTCAACGTCTTAAACCAACATCAATGGCCATAGATTTTTCACCATACGTAGGTGTTACATCCGCCTTAGATGAATAGCATATTTTCCAGTCCTTGCGTGCATACTATTCCTCTTGGTTTATTATCGTGACGTTCTCTTATAAACGTGGGTGTGTCGACGTCGCGTCAGAGTTTTACTTTTCACGAGGGATGTATCATCTGCTGCCGCTCTCCAGCTTTCTGCCGACCGTCAGCGGCTCGTATGGCCCACGCTCAAGGGCGATGATCCTGTCAAGATAAGCCAAGATCAAGTCGCCTCAAGCCTGAGCTCCTGCTTGGATTCCTGTGAGGCCCGCTCAAGACCGAGACCTGCCGCTCACCACTGACTATCAAGACCATGACGGTCAGCCTTGATGACCACTATCTCCCGCTTGGGACCTTAGACCAGCCGCGGTGACTGTACTAGGCTCCCATCGCAACGCCGCTCTATATATTTAAGTTGGATACCGGTATCCCTTTTTTATTTCAATGCATTTATGATTGCATATTTGTCCTTTGTCAATAGACAATTTTTGTTGCGTTTTCTGGTTTCCAAAAGATCAATTTAATTTTAAGTTAACCTTTGTCTCCACTGTCCTTCCTTTTGTGAGTTCTGTCTTTTGAAATCCTTGTGTTGAGGTAATCAATGATCATGTGGAAATAATATTTGACTAAACAGTAATAGTAGTTATTTTGGATTTATTTACCGCTTGTTCCTTTTATCCGACTTGGAAGACGGAAATACATTAAATTTAGCGACCATATCTATCAAAAATCTCGTGCCAGATCTTCTCTCAGTTACACAGAATAGACAATTTTCAGGTTGGCCAGACGTACTCGTCGTCTTTAGATGCCAGCTCTCTAGTTTTCCTGAGGAGAATTATCCTTCGATTCAACAAAACTACACGGTTTGACACATTTTAGGGCTTTGCCACCGGTTTGCCAGTGATACCAACAGTCAGACCCTGCCCTTGGTGGAATTTTAGATTGGTATCTCAATCTACTTTTTGAATGGGAACTACTTCGATCTCGTTTTTTTATTTTCTCGAGAACGTTCACGACTAGCACAGACTCTGTGACTGCCCTGGGATTCGTTAGTGATTAACGATTTAACTAACGACGTTAGTTGTGAAATTTGTACCTGCATTTCATCTAGGCCTGAATCGTAATTGGAATGTGGCGGCATTGTAGTTGGTGCAGTTGTGGCACCCACGTTTACATTAGATAGTGCAAGTGGAACGACGACTGCCACATCAGCTACTGGGGCCAACTGTTCGAGATCAACAGAGTCACTAGAGGAGGCTAAAATTAACTGAACATTCTGTGGCAAACGCTGTAAAAATAACTGTCTCATATTTCTCTCGTCTAATTTGTTTTCACCAAAAAGCTGTTTCATTCTACGGAGGAGTTGAGAGGGTTTTCTTTCTCCAAGTTGTTCAGAAATTAATAACTGGTGAAGACACTTCTGTTCCGATTTGCAAGTTCGTTTTATGAGTATACGGATTATCATATAGAAATTAACAAGCCTCTGACTTCTTGGGCAATTTGAGGTTGTAATGATGAAACAACATACGAAAATTAGTTGACTGGTAATTTGCCGAGTCTGGAATAGAGCTTCAACGTGAGCAAACCATACTGTTGGATCATGTGGCCAAAATGGCAGTAATTTGAGGCTTACTCAGGAAACTGGCTCTGTTTTCGATTCCATTTGCACTTGGAGTGTCTCTACATGTACCATAGAATAGATGTCATAGTGACTAACCAACAAGAATATCAATTCGATTGCTGAAGTGCGGTATGATCGAGCATAAAAGAACGGCACATTTCAGAAAACCAGCGTTTGTTCAGTTTGGAGTCGCCATGCAGGCCGTCGTACAGATGTGCAAAGTGATTTCTTTTATTGCACCTAACTTTGCCACGGTGAGTTCTTTTCCCCTCTTTTTCTCACTGAATTGTGCCACGACAACGTTCTTAATACCACGCCACTCTGCAGATTGCTAATGGGGGGGGAGCGGGTTAGCGGGTTAGCGTGGCGGTTCTTTCCTCACTTTGCACCAATGAGGCCCGGGTTCGAGTCCCGGCTTGGCCCAGGCTTTAAGTGCATTTGGTTTCCAGTCCATACTCGCTCTCGCAGGTTTTTTCTGGGTACTCCAGTTTCCTCCTGCCTCTAAAACTGGACCTTCTTCCTAACTCCGTAATATGATGCTGATTAATAAAGTGTATGAATAAACGTACAGTTATTGGCGCAATTGGCCTGAGTTGCTGAAAGCGCCATTAAAACAAAACAACAACAAAAGAATGCTATTGTGTTCTATACTTCTATTGTTCACATCAATCACCGCGTCGTGATTGCGCACGAAGTTTTGAATGTCGTCTTTGATAGGAGTGTTCCAAGACGCTTTTTACTCTGCTGGAATTTACCAAACGACATAGGAGGAATAGTGGAAAATAGTGGTCTCACGGTTTGAATTGCGCGCTTGAAATTTTCTAACTAGAAAAATAAGCTATCTGCGCAGTGATTTGATGTACACGGTAGTCGTGTGTGACATCGTATTGAAATACAGTTAGATTTAAAGCCGGCTGCGAGTCGGGATAACTACACGGTCACTGGCGCTGTAGGAATTTAACTTACGAATGGTTGGTCCTATTAAGTGAAAGATTTTAGCACCTGGGATAATTACAAAATCAAGAGCTAAAGGAATGGCCTTATCTTCTCGCTTACAATCAGTTGGAAATTTATGTCCTCTAAAATCTGCTACATACAAATATCTAATCATAATACACTTTCCATGTACTTCTGTTCGACGTCAGGGTCACCAGTTTTTAGTAAAAGCTATTTTTTTCTTTGAACTTTGGACCAAAATAACTCTCAACTGCCGAGTTGAAATAAAGACTAGCCTGCTGCTGCCAAGGCTTAAACAAAATTAAATGAAGACTGCTCGTAACTTGCCGAGCTTATAAATTAAATATTGCAGTCAAATTGTAGACTAGGTAACTTCTCGGCTACGAGGACCCGTCGGCTGTGAAGGGCCAACGCCACCAACCAGTTTCCAAAGCTCACGCGGCCGTAAAGGATGAATCTCCGACGTATTGGACTTTGTTGCCTCAGCGCAGTTGTGAGAACAGATAGAGAGAGATCGTGCGTGTTGTCCACGAAAGGCCTTTTATGGACGCACTACGCTCCAAGGGTTATGGAGAATAGGACAATGTTCTGTAGTCTGGCTTTTTACTTACAACCACCTGGCTACATTCTTTGGCCAAAGAAACTAAATGCAGGAATTCACTACAAGTGGAAACTCTCAGAAAGTGTTTATTTTGTGTTTCTTTAAACAGGACAAGTTTTACCTGGTGGCCAGAGTCTAATTCGGTCCAAATAATATATATTTATTTTTATTGCTCTGGTTATACATGTATACACATATTTTGTTTTAATGTATCGATCACATTTCTTGCTGCAACGTCGATAGAATCTATTAAATATTGCGTAAGAGGATTTATCTTCACTAGTTTTATTCGGTGAAAAACGAAAATGTTAGTGGAAATTTCGTACTTACCATTTAAATGCAAAGTCCACAATCTAGAGCCCCAAGTACCCTGTGTTAAATGCAAATCAATGATATCACAGACTGAAATGAAGATTTAAATCCAGCAGCTTCCTTTTGTTGCAACCAAAATTATGAGACACAAAAAAAATTTACATCACTTTACACAATAAAGTGGACTGAGATCTGAGAAGGCCACTGTGTTTCTCCACAACTAATTCATAATTTACTTTCATCGTACATGTCAAAATATTCCACCAAAATTTCATTCTACACTGTGCAAAGTAGGCCAACACTGAAGAATACACTCCTGTAACTACGTACAACTACAGCGGCCGTGGTTCGTTTTACCTTAACATGGCAGGTGTAAATCCTGTTTTTCATGGTTACTCAGAGGAATACATTACACTGGTACTTATTCCAAATATGGTGACTAATAACAGGGATACCGAAGAATTTAGATGGAGACTTGCTTGTTCCATTTCTGTTGTATCTTAGTAAGTTGGACATGACTTCATGCACGAGTTAGACCCACATATTCAGTGACCTAATTTTGAAGCGTAAGCAATTTGACCTATGTACAATTGTGCATGTACGTGAATGCTTACGTTGCAGTAACTGGCCCCATTGGCTAAATGTTGTGAAAACCATGTATCCACGGTTTGTCATGTGTGTACAAGCAAAATGCATCTAGTAATTTCGTCCTGTGCAGTTTGGTTTTCAGAGAGAATTGCCTTGGCCACATTCATCGTAATTAAAGCTCTTGAGCATGATTACAATTTCCGTACCACATTGTTCTCCCACCAGTACAATTTTGTTCACGGAAGACTGTCTATATTGCCAAGAATGATTTATAGTTAATGTTCATGTAGGATAATGATTAAAAACTGTTCAGGTCATCAGATGCCTTGCGTCAGTGTGTTGGTTCCAGTTGCAATAAATGATCACTCAGACAGCTCATTTCCTGTATGCAAGATTGTTGCAAGCGTTTTGAAAAGGGGGAATCCTCTAAAATTTGTTGAGAATACAACGGGAGTAAATTTGTATGCGAGTAATTATTATTGTTGTTTATTTTCATTCCTGCCAATAACACATCACAAACAAGATGGCATAGGAGAGACAAAAGTAATAAAAATCACTTTGGTCACAGACCTGTCTCCCCATAAGGAGTTCTGAAAAATTAACAAGATATCAAAACTAAGTTAATACACATATAAAAACAATGAACATGTGAACTTTAAAGAATAAAAATACGAATACAAAATCCACTTTGATATTTTGTAAAAACTAAACAATAAATACATCAAAAAATAAAGCGTTAAATACTCCATTAATGACATATATAATAGAATTAAGAGGGCCATTTAGGTCATGTAAAAATACAACAAATAAATACATGAGATGGCACATTGGTACAATTATAAAATAACGAAAGAGTGATAGCACTGACACAACCAGAGTTACCAAACATAAGGTGAAAACAATAACGGGTGATCTACTATGGTAAAGACATGTGTGGAAGAGCAGTGAATGCAATAAAGCCCAAGAATCGGGGTGAGGGACAGTGTTTTGAAATAATGGCAGGAATCGTGAAAAGGGTTGGAAAATTAAAGCGTTACAAAACATGTTCAGGGAGAAGAGACCACAAAGGGTTAAAGTCATGAAAACAGGGTGAATAAAGAGATTGCGTTCTAGCCTGGAGACAATTGAAAGTAACAATATTGGTATGTATGGAATTCACAGCAACCCGACTAAGACACATTTCACATTTAACAAGATTTAGAATACATTTTTTGACAAGGGACAGCACTGCAAAGTTACGGCGATGAGATAGGGTCGACCAGTTGAGAATCTGAAGTCTATATGCTTAAGGCATTACTCCGCGTTTCTGACCTGAAATGAACCGAGTAGCACGTCGCTGAATATTTACTAGAATGTCATCCTGCTTCTGTGTTTGAAGCAGCGAAGCAGAAGATCCATACTCTAAGATGGGAAGAACAAGGGGCTTATAGAGGGACAGTGTAGCACGTATTGAGACATTAAAAGGGGGTATTCGTTGCCTAGAACAGTGAGTCCAAATAGCATAGTAAAACGCACCCAGAGCCAACGTTGCGGGGAAAATGAAGTTTCATATAATGTTATCATATAGTTGTGAGGGGGGTAAATGCTCCATTTGTAATTATTATTAGATTATTTATTAGAGTGTAATAGATTAGTATTATTTTCTCATAGACATAATTTGTTATTCGATATTTTACCTTCAAGGTCATCCCGTTAGTTCCACAAGTCGAGTTCCGTGTTTATTTACATTAATTACTGGAGTCAGACGCACCAACAAACATAGTAAGCACATTTCATTGCTATTATTAGTACTTATTTTTGGAAAGAAAATCTTTATTTTGTTTAATTGTAAAACTTCCATACTTTTAGAAACAAATATCTAACCAGAATGGATTTATTGTCATTTATCATAACATCTTATAGGAATTAGGTACAGGAAAATTAGGCTCTTTTTTAACCATTACATTATATTTACTGTTGCTGAGTTACTACGTGCGCGGACTCCGGTAGTCGCCTGCCCTGACATCCACAGGTAACTTTGTCATAATTATAGATCGATTGTGGTGCTAATAATTCATGTTTCATTTGGGAAAGTAATGACTGGGGTCCTATGTCAATATAACTGCAGGAGATCATGGATTATTTTAATGTAAATTTCATTCATGTTTTGGTGGGAAAAAACTGTGATACTTTGGGCCTGAAAAGCTTAAGTAAAAATGAAGTTTGGCGATCGTTGTACAAGTGTGTGGGTACTGTGTAGGCCCATGTAGCGTTACTGCGACGTACATGCACGTGTAGACATGGGGCCCCGGGCGTACATCGCTTTTTCGACTTATGTTATAATAATGCCGCTGTGGGAAGCATAATCACGCATCGTTGTAATGTAAATGTATTTTACGACTCCAAACTGCATTGCTCCTATTTTCTCAGACTCTATCTTAGATTATTTTTGTGATTTAAAAATGGATATTCTGTAAGCCTAAGTGGGAAAAGCTTAACACAGATCTTTTCTACAACATTTGAGTCACCTGCCCTGACATCCACAGGTGCAGGCTGGACGGTGTGGCAGATGAAATAAATTGTTATACACGAGGCAAGCTGACAATCCTGCTTCAGTCTACCTACATCCTTCAAGTCCCAAGGACCTGTGTGCCGACTCAGCCCTTCCCCGTTCTTTCGTAACCCAAGGAGGCCCCTACCTCCACGCCCCCACCACGCCACATAATGATAACATTCAGTTCTACTCATGCAGAGTAACTGAATTTTTATGTTTTACTTCCACCTTGTAAAATAAAGGCGAAATGCATATGTACGTGTGGCCTTAATATGAAAAAATGCAAAGAAAAGTACTTTCATTTGAATTTTCTCGTGTGGGTTTCAGGATTTTCCTTTTGATAGTTCTGTTAGTAATTACATCACCTGTTTAAAAACTAATATTCGAAACTATTAACTGAAAATTAAGAACTTAAAACCATAAGCGACAAAACATAAATCGTTTAGAAACCAAACAACCATCACTTACCATTGAGCCAACCTTTTAGGAGAACTGACAGAAATCATTGACTCTAGCGGACATGAATTTAAGCTGGGTGGCACCACAAAGTGCCACAAAGTGAAAGAGACACAGATGAACTCTCTGTTGATGGTCTGCTACATGTATGCTCAACAGAGTGTGGCTTGAAAGAGTGGCAAAAGTTGAAGAGTGATGCTTGTGCTGAAACAACAGGGACACAAATTATTGCAAAGGGGCAAGGTGACAGCTATTCTTTTCCATGGGGAACCTGTTGACTGTAGCAAGTCTATGGTGTACCAATAATTCATTATATCACATAGTTGTTCACTAGTATAGATCTCAATCAGCTGTTCCCCCTTTGTAGTACAACGCATTCCTTTGACTGTGCTGTGTACACTCAAGCGTAAATTAGGCATAAGATGCCCTAGCAAGAATGAACAGCGTCACTCCTTCTTGCATCTGTGCTGACTACACCAGGGTGATTTATTTAGGCTTGCCGTTTGGTCTCTCCTGGGGGCTTGGCTCGAGTACATGTAGCCGATAATCACTGGAAGTCTGGTACAGTACTGGTAAAGTGACCAACACTCAGTGGATGCCCTATTATGGTATAGACATTGCTTATATATGTATAAATTTAGCGATTATTAGAAGATACTTCATGTTAAAAGTAATTGCTGAAACGGCCAACTTCATCATCGGAAACATTGAATATATCAGGAATTGTATTTTTCTTTACAGACAACACCATGATTTCCAAAATTGTGGGGTTATATCTCCTTCGATGTACTTGGTCGTCCCTACAATTGTAACCTCCATTGTTAAAACTAGTACTGGGTAATTCAGTACATGTTGAAGGAAGACTTTTTGTTATTGTTATATTTGATGAATTTTCTGAGCTAAAAAATGAAAACAGTTTAATTGAGTGGAAACTCTCAGAAAGTGTTTTATTAGTGTTTCTGTTCAACCAGGACAAATTTTACCTGGTGGCCAGAGTCTAGTTCGGTCCAAATAATATATATATATATATATATATATTTGCTCTAGTTATACATGTATACAAATTTGGTTTTAATGTACTGATCAAATTTCTTGCTGCAACGTCGATAGAATCTATTCAATATCGCTTAAGATGACTGATCTTCACTAGTGTTATTCGGTTAAAATGAAAATGTTATTGGAAATTTTGTACTTACCATTTAAGTGCAAAGTCTACAATCTAAAGCCACAAGTAACTTGTGTTAAATGCAAATCAAAGATATTACAGACTGAAATGAATATTTAAATCCAGCAGCTTCCTTTTGTTGAAACCCAAATTGGGAGACACAAGAAAACTGTACATTAAGGGGGAAAATCAATTTAACAGTAAGGTGCGCTGAGATCTGACAAGGTCACTGTATTTCTGCATAACTAATTCATGACTTATTTTCATCGTACATGTCAAATATTCCACCGAAATTTCATTCTACAGTCTGCAAAGTTGGCCAACACTGAAGAATTAACTCGTGTAACATAGTGCGACTACGGTGGCCGTGGTTCGTGTTACCTTAACATGGCAGGTGTAATTCCTGTTTTTCAAGGTAACCCAGTGGAATACATTACACTAGTACTTATTCAGAATAGGGTCATACTGGAGAATTTAGATGAAGACTTGCTTGCTCCATTTCTGTTTTATCCTAGGAAGTTTGACATGACTTCATGCATTAGTTAGACCCACATATTCTAGTGACCTAATTTTGAAGCGTAAGCAATATCTGTGACCTATATGTGGACATATACGTGAATGCTTACGTTGCAGTAACTGGCCCCATTGGCTAAATGTTGTGAAAGCCGTGTGTACACGGTTTGTTATGTGTGTACAAGCAAAATGCATCTAGTAATTTCGTCCCTACAAGTGGGTGTGCAATTTGGTTTCAGAGAGAATTACCTCGGCTACATTCATCGTAATTAAAGTTCTTGAGCATAATTACAATTTCCAAATCACAGTGTTCTCCCACCAGTACAATTTTGTTCACGGAAGACTATCTCTATTGCCAAGAATGATTTATAGTTAATGTTCATGTAGGATAATGATTAAAAACTGTTCAGGTTATCAGAACATCTGCCTTGCGTCAGTGTGTTGGTTCCAGTTGCAATAAATGACCACTCAGACAGCTCATTTCCTGCATGCAAGATTGTTGCAAGCGTTTTGAAAAGGGGGAAATCAACTAAACTTTTTTGAGAATACAACGGAAATAAATTTGAATGCTAGTAATTATTATTGTAATTTATTTTTAATTCATGCCAATAACACATCACAAACAAGATGGCATAGGAGAGACAAAAGTAATAAAAATCACTTTGGTCACAGACCTGTCTCCCAATTTCAAGTTCTGAAAAATTAACAAAATATCAAAATAAGTTAATACACATATAAAAACGTGAACTTAAATTAAAATACATATATAAAATACACTGAAACTTTGTAAAAAATGAACAAGAGTAAATACATAAAAAATAAAGAGTTAATACTGCAGTAATTACATATAAAATAGAATTAAGAGGTACATCCAGGACATAAAAATACAATAAATAAATACATGAAATGTCACATTGGTACAATTAAAAAATAACGAAAGAATAATTGCAGTAACACAACCAGAGTTACTAAAAAGGTAAAAAAAAATAAAGTGCCATTGTAGCCATTTTTGTAGCCATTGCTTGGACAGGAAACAATTGAGATCCTGTCCTTATAGCCCTCTTCCCAAATCCACATTCCCTTCTACTGGCATTTAAATTGATCAGAGGGTGTTCCCCAAGTGCCTACAAATAAAAAAACCCGCACAAAAAAAAGGCCAGAGTACGGTCACGGTACCCTTTTTCCAGTCAAAAGGGGGGGGGGTCCCACCACAATCAACAAAAATTTGACACCCCCAACGCAGTGAAACTACTCAGACAGCTGTCTAGACAGCTCAAAGACAAATCAGAGAGACCGACCGTTGATATAAGCCAGGCCCAGGCTTGCCCAGGCACTTGGTTTGTCAATGACCATTATCAGCACATGGCTTAGATATTTACATACAATCCCCATGGGACTTGGCTGGAGGCAGGCTCTGGAAAAGAATTACTCAGCTCAGGGGAAGTCCCCATGTTAAAGGTGACTAAACTAGGCTGTTCAGCATCTACAGAGAGACAAATTAACAGGAGGTTTTTGAATTTGGCCGAAAATTTTTTTTTAATTACGTGATTAGAAAAAATTGGATCCCCATGGGAGAAACTCCGCTCTACGTCAGGGTCAGAACAGTTTTTATCACAAAGTGATTTGCATATTGAAACTCCTCGCCCTAGGGCCTGTTTGTTTAACGCAGATCTGGATCTCGATGAGTGATCCCAAAGCTGGTTCGCGCTATCCATTAGGTGGGTTCTGGTGTCAGTGAACCAACGACGGCTCACTGATTGCGATCTGGATCCCAGTGAAACAAACAGGCCTTTTGTACTTACATGACCAAGACCAATATCGTAGGAAGACGTCTTTCAAGGAAACATTTTAGAGAAAGACGTCTTTCAAAAAAATTATTATTGTGGAAAGAGGTCTTTCCGAGATGGATATCCGAGGAAGACGTCTTCCTGAGATGAGGGAGAGACGTATTGCTGGATATCGGGAAAGGCGTCGTTCTTAGATGCAGTGTACGTAGCGCATAAGGGAAAGACATTGGGAATATATCCATATTCCGTCTTTCCAAGGAAATATATATTGGAAACTTGGGTGGTCGTTTGAGGTTTCTGTATTCTTTAGTCAAATTGTGAATTAGTTATGGAGAGGTGCAGCAACTTTACCATGTAACGTTTGCATTAACTTCCGGCCATATGTGCCTGCAAATTATGTAACCAACACGTCACGTGTAGGTCCGTCTTTACCCTTCTGGTGTATTATTTACGTGCACGTGTAGGCCTATGGCTTGAATAAAAGAAATGTTAATCTTTGGAAATGTTGAGAGAAAATAGCAGAATTTTCCAATCCAACAGTTCAAAAAGGTGATTAAAATATTGGGAAACGGTCAATATATAACTGAATCACTTGGTAAACCTATTTGTGGTGTTCAAGAGATGGTAGTTTGACATTTTAATTTGGTTATTTTTCAGTTTCAAACTTCAGTTTGAAACACCCACCACCTAGCTAATGACCCATAGATTTTAAAACATATTTTGAATGACACATGAAAATCATAATTTTTTTTTTTAATTTCCAAGTATGGATGACAAAAATACAGATTTATTATGCAATCTACATGTATAGTATACACCTAACATGGAATGTCTATGTTGTACTAATGTTGGGGTTATATAATAGACAGAATATAGCTCACAGGCAGAGATATAACGTAGCTTGGAACAGATGCATGTCGTTTACTGTATGTACTATCTCTAGACACAAATGACATGTAAACACATTCCAGGTATGGTGTTAAAGCGAGGTCAAGGGCACAGTATACGGCTGTTCTATTACATATGTTGTTGCAGTGTTTGAGAGTTTCAATTCCAGTCTATATAAGAGTACGCTTCTGGACCTCACGATATAGTCATCGTTGAAAGCCTGTGAAGTGAACACAATGCATACCTTGGTTCTTCTGTTGTTGGTGGGTGTAGCTGCGGCTGGTCTTGCTCCGCTGTACGAAGTTGAGGAGAACGTCAAAGGCCACTATCTCATCAAATTCAAGTATTGCATTTACGTATGAATATCACGAAACATGCTGATATTTTCTGATTTTCTCAGACATTTGCTGTCGATATTGTTGATATTTACACGTTCCTGATGCTCTTTTATTTCAGGGATGAAGTGGATTCTGACATGACTGCCGAGGGCATACAGCGTCATGTGCAACAGCAGCGTTTGGGTGAGGCTATCATCTCTCATCGTTACTACAATGTCTTGAAGGGTGTGGCTGCAAAACTGTCAGAGGAAGCCGTGCAATACGTGAGAATGGAACAGACTTGTCAAATTTGTTCATTTTAATTTGTAATGTACAGATATTCCTCAGTGTTTGTGAAAGGGCTATATTCATTTTATCCATTCATCCATAAACACATTTCCATTTTGCTGAAAATTACAAAAGGAAAGTAAAGCAAGAGGTGCTCACACAAAGTGATTGTCTAAATGAGGATCCTAAAATTATATAACAAGTGCATAAAAAAAAGAATTACATTAGGAACACGGAAAATAATGTACAAAGCAAAATGGTGGAATATGCAATAGCCGAGGGCTTATATTACCATGCCGGGATTGAAATATGAAACAATTAGGGATTAACAAACAAAACGAAATAAAGGAACTACGTATAATAATGAGTAGTGCCTGCTAAAACATCGAGTGAGAATAAGAGCCAACAGCGACTAAAAGACAAAACTCTTAGTATAACAACAAAAAGTGAAGGTATGCTACATATTGGGATTATGTACGTTTTGTGAATTTTCGGTCCAGGTATCTTATCATTTTTTATGTCAGTGAATGCAAAGATAGGAATGAGGTTTTCTGTATGAAGTAGGTTATTATTTGTTATTTTTGGGCAAAAAGACGAGACCCAACTTGTTTTTTTTTCTCCTAGAAAAATTGGGGTTTTGGTTCCATGCAGGTACTAAAAGCTATCTACATAAAATAAAGAAAGCCTGATTTAAATCAATACTATTTTATTGCGTGCTGCAAATCTTCTCCTTTATCGACTGGGTCCCCATTGATTTCCCGTGATGTATAGGTACGAACCCTGGATGACGTTGAGTATGTGTCACAGGACGGCATGGCTTATGCAGCAGCCATTCCTTGGGGCTTGGACAGGATTGGACAGCGGCGACTACCTCTTGATGGACGCTTCACACCTGACCCAGTTTATAGTAAGAATAGATTTGAAAAAATATGTCTAACAGAATTTATCTTCTTCCTATCCAGTTCGGAAGTAACTTCGTCACAAAGGCGGACGCGCCACAATTTTCAGACTCCAATTGGATGATCACTAAAGTTGCGCGTTAACTTCCGGTTCCATGGTTCCATGTAAACGGCGATCAGTGCAAGTACCTCTATGTGCAGTGCATGTGCAGTGGGCGTGGTTCAAACTGAAGTGACGTCACACTTACGAACTGGATACTTTTTATGTTGTTGATATTCTTTAGTCAGCATATGACCATAACAGTTGGTTCTGATTCCACTAATTTCCCATGACTCTCATAAAACTTGCCTAAAATAGGTCTGAATGTGTTGGTGATAGTGAACCTGAAGATGGCTAGCAGTGCACAGGTGTAATTCATGCATAGCACAATCAGCGTTTGGTGCCATTTTTCAACCAACAGGTGGTCATACGCAATGCCACATATTCCTAAAAGCAAAGTGCATCAAAGTGGATGGACTGCCGAGATAATTCTGCATATAATTTGTTAACATTGATGTTCTCGTGTTAATAGAAAGTTTTTCCCCTCCAGATGAAGGGCAGGGTGTTGAAATCTGGATCGTAGACACCGGCATCCGTTCCACCCACTCTGACTTTGGAGGTAGGGCCTCTATGGTGTTTGATGCCTACGGTGGAAATGTAAGTGTCATTTCTTCTTAAACGAACCTAATTCTTTGCTGCTAATAGTTGAGTAATTCTTTTGACTACTGAATTGCATGATTTTTAGAGCGATAAATGATGAGCCACTACCTTGAATATTGAAATTATTCGGTAACAACATCAGTCCCATATTTTTTAACCTTGTAATTTACATTATAACTGACCAGTGATATAGTTTCATGCACTGAGGTGTTAAAATATTAAAATTAAAGGAAATTACTGTGTTGTTCTCACATAGGGTAAAGATTGCAACGGTCACGGCACCCACTGTGCTGGTATTGCAGCAGGTTCTTCTTATGGAGTGGCAAAAAAAGCAACTATCAAAAGTGTGAAAGTTCTGGGTAAACCTCCTTGTGGTTCATCAGGTTCTTACTCAGCAATAGTGAATGGTGGGTTTTGCCATTTTGTAGTTTTTAAATGACTTCGGAGTACAGCTGTTGGATGTTTAAGATTTAGTCTTAAAAGCAAAAATGGTTTGCTGACCTTAGTTAAACTACCTTCCACACAACTGCATACATTTTGTTCATCCATGCATTTTCAATAGCTTCTTGTATACTTGCTGTGTTCTTATAGTTACACTTTCTTTCTTGTTTTCTTGCATTCAGGATTGGATTATGTCTTTGGGGCTGCCAGGCATCCGGCTGTCGTGTCAAGTTCCATTGCTGGGAAGAAAAACCCGTTTTACGAGAATGCAGTGAAAAGTATAGTTTCTAAAGGTATTCCAGTGGTCATTGCTGCTGGGAACTTGAATGCTGACGCCTGTAATACATCTCCAGCTTGGCTTAGTCAGGTAAACACCGATGATCCTTTACAACTCAAGTTTATCATGAAAGCTGGGCTTGATGGGCTCTGTAATCTATCCCTCAATCTGTCCCTCAACTACTCAATACCTTCCAACTGGAAGAGACAAGTATCACTTATCAGTAACCCAAAACGTGAAATCAATTTGGAGTTTTTAATGGAAAGTCGTAGAAATTTCATCAACCAATGGATAGATCAAGCCTTCAAGACAATGAGGTACTGACTTTTTGGGAAGGTATGTGTCCCTCTTGTAGCTGCTCCAGAGCGTCTGCCTCCCAAGCACTACTCTCCATCGTGGGATGGATCTTACTGTTAACCTCTTAAAGCGTGGCAGTCCTTTTCTTATTCACCCACTGACAAATCAAAATTTGTCAACGAGCTAATCTTGCTTAATCAGAGTAAAGCAAGTTTAGAGTATAAAAGCAAACAAGTCAAACTGACCATTTTCGAAGCAGGAAACTGGTTTACTCCAATCATGTATTCAGAAACAATCAATGTTTAGCGTTAGGAAGATGCACCTGGAAGAAGGCTTCATGTTTATAGTTCATTGTAACATTCGGCATAAGATAGTCTTACATTAATGCTTGATGTTGTTCATCCTTGTTACAGGTGATCACTGTAGGTGCTACTAATAGCCGTGATGAGAGATGGTTCTTTTCAAACTATGGGAACTGCGTCGACATTTTTGCTCCTGGTAGCGCTATCGTAAGCGCAGGTTGGAAAACTGACACATCAATTACAACGATGTCTGGGACCTCCGCAGCCTGTGCACACGTTGCAGGTGGGCACCAATTCAAAATAACAATCCTCTCTGGCTCTTTATCTTCATTCAAGTCCTAACAAAATCTGAGTCATTAAGCTCTTTTTTTCTGCTTCGCCAGCCCTTTTCCTTTTGTTTAATAATAAGGGATTAAAAATCTCTCAATTTTAATTGGAAGTGTGATCTTTTAAATTCCCCTCTAGAAACTCCCGTGTAAAGAAAATTTCCCATGGAACAAAACGTAAAAGGCTTCAATAAAACGATTTGACAGCGGAAATTCATCTATATTTATTCTCCTTTACCAGTGGTAAATGTAAAATTCCCAGAAATACACTGGCCAACGTTTGACTTGGAGGCAAATTTCTTTTCTGGCTGGCATAAATGAACTATACAACTATACCACGATGAGCAGTGTGATAGTATACTTACGTGAGAGAAACGTGCAAATGACCGAGTTAGCGGGTGAAGGAAGCAAAATGTTGTAAGCCATGAGAATATTATCTCAGAAGCAGAAACGGAGAAAACACAGCCAGAGGGACTTGTTTCTCAATATATGCCTATACTGGAGAAGACGAAAGTGCATGAAATAGTGGGTTGACCGAGCAGCATTGTAATGCCTGTAAATGTAATACCTTAATTAACACTATACGCGTAATTCCTGCATTTTGAGTATAAAATTGCACCTCATCTCAGTAACTAAAATAAACAGTAAAATGCTTATTATTTAATATTAATTTATGAAAAGACTTACCCTTGCCATGCCTGATTAAGAATTTTTTGCTTTGTTTTTAGTTCATACACTGTTCTTGGGGGTAATCATGATGCATGGCATTTCATTTAAACCAAAAAAGCCGGGGCAGATCCCGCGCCCTCAACATATTGCTGATATCGCCATAGTGCGGTTTTTCAGGAATCCTGTCCGAGGATTACGAGTGATTATATGATAAGGTATTAAGGTATTATTATTTAAATTCATCCCGGCTTTGCGGCCGATGTTTGGACGGGTTAGGAGTACTCTCAACTTGAGACTTTCCGTCTCAGGCTCAAATCCTCTCTAGTGTTTTGCAACTCTTTTTTTAACTTGTAAATAATAAGTGAGAAAGGAGCATCCTCACCATATACAAGTTTAGTTTATGAGCTCGAGAACGATGCATTAGGTATGCATGTAACAGACCACTCTCAAGACAGGAAAGCAAGACTGCTTGCGGAAAAAATCGCAGCCTGCTCGCATGTAGCCTTTAACTTACAACAAAACATTTCATTTGATTAACTTCAAACTTTACCCTTCTAATGATAAGGATTGTCTTTATATGCATGCCAGGTTTCAAAAACAAATCAAGACGAGGGGGAGGGGTGGATTCCCACCTGTCTGTCAGATGAGCCCAAATAACCCGGCTCTTTGAACGTTAACGGCTTCGGTTAAGCACACATTTGATATCAGTATGGTTTCCAGAGATTTCCTACTACTGTAATACGGCATTTTAGACAGGTTAATGCGGGCTTTTTTTGTTGTATAAATCTGTAGCATTGCAAACAGAAACCAGACCAGTCTGCAACGGATGGACCCTGGACTTTTCCCTTACAAAAGGCCATGCTTGGCTACCGAGGACAAACACACACAACCCCCCCCCCAAAAAAAACAGACACAAACATATCTCCAAAAGAAAACGAAGAAAAATATTTATCCAAAGTAAATATAGAATGTGATCAAAATGTTAGAGGAAAGAACGAAACAAACAGCTGAAAAACATTCATGGTCATTGCGGGGCTTGAAGTAGGGTTAGCCTGCTTGTAATTCAATCGTGTCCAACAGCGTATCATCATGATTTATTGTGATTCCAATCCCTATATTAAAGATTGACAGTGGTCACTCTCCAATACTGTAACTGTGGCATTTGGATAGACACGATGTTTCACCAGGGCCCCAGTTTTGTCTCAGCATGTTCCATTATCTCCTAAGTCTTTTCCTGCTACTTTCCCACTTAATTTGACACTTAATTGAGGTTTGGTTTTGCTATGATTATTAACATGAAAAAGCATTTGCTATTGTTAATTTTCGCAGGAATTGTCGCTCTCTACTTGGCCCAGAATCGGACTCTGTCACCTGCCGAGATTAAATCGAAACTCAAGACATCTGCAACTACGCACCTATTGTCAAATGTGGGACAAGGCAGCCCCAATCGTCTTGCATACATTGATCCTTAGTAACACACCATCGTGGTGTTGATATGTTGATGAAACCAACCACGGAGACCACGGACTTCATTCGAAATGTATTTCATTTTGACCTTATTAGACATATGTTAATTGATCATTGCCGGTGTTGGTTCATAAATTGTTTCAGTCTATTTGGCTTGTTAGATCTACATGGTAACTATGTTTTATTCCCAAGTATAGACGAAGATATATCAGATTTCAGTAGAATAATAATAATTGTCAAAGGAGGCATTGAACAGAAAAAATAAGCACTGTTTGGTACGCATCTGGACCCAGTGGAACAACTGTGGCACTGCATTAGCTCAGCAACATGCTACTGCATATCTTTATTTGGTAATGCTAAGTCACACATTCAAATCTTTCATCGAAAACATGGAAAATACTAATGATTTAACTCTTGGAATGTGACATATATAGAAGAGAGATGGTCGGAAGTTATCTTAAAGCGAGCATAACTAACAAAATTATTCGGCTATGTTTATGACAACCTTTAAATATGTCATATACAACTGGTTGCAAGAAGACAAACTGATGTTCGCAAAGATGCCTCGGTGTTAAGAATTAATTGTCGAAAATAAAATTTATTGAAACTAAATGCAATCCATGCATTTGTTTGTCTCGGTCAATATTTACCTGAGCCTTTAATGTGTAGCTGGATTAATTTTTCTTTGACACAATTTTTCAGCATCTTTCTACTCTTCTTCAATGTATAAAACTGTTTTACACTCCTATTCAGGAAAACGCATTGAAAATGGATGCTTTTAAGCAATTAGAATTATTCATGCTTTCGTGGACAACTGAGGGCGCTGTTGCTGTGAAGTCATCTAGGGAAGACGTGGTTCAGTGAATAGGTATTTCTGTTCAAAGTGGGAACCAAGAATTAACTAACTGAAAATATTTCTGAGATAGGGATTGATTCTTTCTTAGTGCTATACGTATAAAAAAAATAATCAGCAAAGAAGAAAAAAGCTCAGTCCAGGAAAATCAACAAATATGTTGGACTTTTGTTGTATACAAACCAATGTAACGTTGAGGCTTCTTCCTGAGATGAGATCACAGTTTGGCTTATGAATATTGGAATACTCATTAGCATTAAACCAAAAAAAGCGTAAACAAACCGTCCGAAAAAAGTGAAACAAAAGTTTAAAAATCAGGGTAACCGAGTCAAAAAGATGCATTTTGAAGGTTTGTATTAAAAAAAATGATTTTATCTACCTAAAGGGTAGATTGATATCGTTGATTTTGTCACCAGAAATTTAAAACTAATATCTTTGAGTAGGGGAGCGTGCAAAAGGGGCGGGCCATTAAAGGTTGATTGTAGGAGACAGTTCCCTGAAAGTTCGAATGCATACAAATAATATGGGGGGGGGTTGAGAATTTCGTGCAAATCAATAAAAGTATTTGTTCAATTCCTTTCATTGAAATTGAAAGCCAGAACACCAGTTAAGACTAGAAGCAGCTGGTGCTAAAATTGTCCATCTTCACAATACGTCCACTGGCTCTTCTAATGTTTGTGTATAAAATTTGCAGCTCTCTTTATTTACTATAAAATGTTGAGGACAAAATTGAAGGAATTACATCATCAAAATCCAAAGGTGCAGACAAATTTCTTGAAAGTTGGCCTTTCATTTGGGTTTCCGGTACGGATTTCCCGCTTGCCTGTCGGGTTTATAAATTATTTTTATTTCGATTAGGACATTGATTACAGTGGCGGTGTATGTGTTATGTATGCTTATTAAAAATCCCGACTCCAACGGGAAGGAATAATAGTGCACATGCGTAAAATCCAAGTTGTAGCAAAGCCAACTCGACTGACGCCTTGAAACGCTGTGATGAACGCTTGGAAGTGTCGGACGCTGGAGAGACTTTCGGGCCAACTAACAGCTGATTATTTTCGAGAAATGGACAAATGCAAATGAGTTGCTGAGGATACAAATCAGTATTTCAAGGCTGAACCATGGCTAGCTCACAAACTGACTGAGGGTGTTAAATTAAGATAAGGGATCATCAGAAGTGCAAGCGACTCGGACTCAGAGGACATCTCGCATATCGCATATGGCTTAACTCAGCCATATTTATTCGATCTGAAAAATAGCAAAGTTGTAAACATGTCCAGTCATTGTGACGTTTACACCGAACGAGCAAATTACAAACAGGATTTAACACGATAAAGCAGCAGATAAAGTGACAAAAGTCATGTACGTGCAATAATATGTGTACATAAGCTATTCTCAGTATGGCTTGTCACACACGTATAAGGTCGATATATCGATAATATCCGATATATCGATTTTGCCTTAATATCGATATGAACGATATCACTTTAAATTTGAAATCGATTTACCAAAAGCGCCGACATAATCTTGTGGGGAGTTGCCCGTATATTTATCATGTATAATCTACATGCACATGGTATACGCCTTTAAGATCCTTTCAATGTTTACGTTGTTGCATAGCAACTGAGAGGGTCCCCTCACCCTTCACGTTGACGTGGCCTTGCGCCTCTATTGGAATTAGCTCCATTTAATTTCTATCATGACAACATAAGATTTAGCCGGAATACCTTCCACCGACTTCATTGTCTGTTTTAAAACGCTTGGATTCATTTTTATTGTTATTACGGGCATTGTCAACATTTTTACTATTTATACCGCGCTTGGATATGCCGGTCTGCCCAGTGTGCGTTACCGACCCTTCGACCACGTCTAGTCCTTTTTTCTTTCCGTGGCCATCTCGGTGGAGACAGCGCAACATTTCGGGACCATTTCGGACAGTTTTCAGCCTGTTCCCTTGGAGTTGCTGGGCCCTGCAGACCACTGTAGGTCTCGCAACCCGTGGTGTCTGGGTGAGTCGGGGTTTGGGGGGTATTTGGCATATCCTAGCGCCGGTATTTTGTAGTTTCATCCATTATACGTTGCCATTTATGGTCACTTATAAACGTTCAACTGCCAAATTATCTGCTATTAGAGCGTTTCGTGGCATGTGGACTGGGTGGTTTGTTGAAAAAGTGGATGAAAACCAGGGGCAGGACTGCCATCTGGTATTTCTGAAAGTATCGGACCAAACGGGGTCCTCTATTGCTCTATTTTGCATTGGAGTGTAGGTATCAATTTTCAAAATGGCGATAGGCCCTTATGAGTGTCTCGAGGAGTGACTTTCTCTGTACAAAAATATCTTCAAAAGGTTAAGTCACTAAAAATTGAAAGGAAAATGAAAGATGAGGAGGTGAGCGTTATTTGATATGTGTCATGAATGTCTGTGAAACTTGCATTTTTCTTGATTTTTTGAAGTGTTGATATTTATCACTGTTGTCTATGGCAGCTTTTTTACTGGTCTGTACCCTAAAGCATGCTGTACATTTAGCAGGGTACCTTCCAAACAAGAAAAAATGTGTACAGAAAGAAGCTGTAAAATACCCTTGTGTCTGGATACCATACCTCATTGGTTATTGCACACACGGCCCAGCCGAAGCTTTAACAGCCCGAAGCCATGAAGCTCCAAGACTGTTTTACATGTGGCTGTGACTTCAACATTGGTGGATTTTGCCTGGAACTTCTGTGTGTACTTTTTGCGTACATGACATCAGGCAAAATCGTCGAGTGGTTAAGAAGTAGCTGTTGCCCAAACTTGTACGAATGATGCATCAGATTCCAACACCCTCTCTGCATGCAATAGTTTGGAAGATGTACATTCATGTAGTATTGTAGAGTAGCAATTCATTTTATGGGGATTGATTGATGGAGGAACTTCTTGTCCCAGGAAGCCGGCCGCTCAGACCGCGGACTGTCTGGAGTATGCGTCCCTTTGCATTTGAATATACTGTTTTGACCACAGGTTTTTGGTGTTGTCAGGTGCTCGTTTGTTTGGGGAAGAGCAAAAGAATTCCAGCAGACTTAATTCTACCCTGTCTAATTTAGAGTTGCTATTCTTGGGAAAAAGACTTCTTCCAGAGTTTTGCCGTTTCAAATAACCTTTTCACTCAATACAAGCTCGAAAATTGCATTAGAATGTACAAGTTATATAATCACAAGGAGACCAAAACACTTGTACAGTCTACCTTCAACAATTTTCATCATTGGCTCGATATGATATAAATAAGCAAATACCGACAGAAACCCAAAGAAGCCTACGCATGTAGGCTAGTGCCTAGTGCCAATGCATCGCAGTCTGTGTTTTAACGCCCTTCCTTTAAAATTTAACGTTGTATACTTTAAACTTTTCGTTGAAGTTTATCAAAAGTTACCGCCCCTACCTTGACCAAATGCTTCACCTAGCTCCGTGTTTCTGTGCATCTAAATTGTTCAAGAATAAACAGCAATGAAGATTAAAACATGGTGTTTTACAGACGTTAGGAAACAACGTTTGTTGACTCTTGAAAAATACGATATTACCCGTTTCATCTCATCTCATCTAATCTCACCTGACCTCATCTCACCTCACCTCATCTCATCTTATCACTCTTTTCAAAGTCTGCATATCAGGCATTCAATTTGTATTATTCATTAAGTCGTCTTCTGTTGTCGGTACTGTGCATACACCATGTGGTGAGGAGCAGAGAGGTACGCATTCCACGTGTTTAATATAACATTGAAGTAAAGAAAACACCATCTGCTGTATTTTTCTGTAATTATTTATGAAAACAGAGGAGAGAGTAAAATGACTCAAAGCGTAGTCTAAGCATAGAAATCACTAACTAACTGTGAAAGTATGGTGTCAGCCTTTGCACAAAATAATATTCCCACGAAGGCCATTGTAAGCAAAACTTTCATTATTCCAGAGAGTGTCCACCATCTTTGTGTGCAAATTTGCTCAGCAATAGGTTCTTCCAGAAATTAATGATGCCGGCTGGCCCACCAAAAGAGGCTTTAGTAGTCGCGCGGCGCAAGCTGCACAATGTGGATACAACATAACAAAAAGGGCCGGGCGCTCGGCATTTACAAAATGAGGTGGCAACTAAATGGAGACGAACCCAAATAATTATACTAAACAAGCATATCTTAGTAAAAGTTTTGCTAGTAATTTTATTAAATAACAGGTTGATGGCTAAAGTAAAACAGTGAAACAAGGAAAATGTATCTTCCCGTTCATGAAAATAAAGGGGGCATGCCAATCTGGTACTGCATTTGGAGCTCTGAATGGGGATGGAGAGATTAAGAACAAAATGTGAGTCTCCAATTTTTGTCAACAATGTCGAAGATTTTACGTTTTCAAGCTTGAGACACGTTTCATTCTGCATTCACGTCCCTTGATAGTTCTCTTAGTCATTGTGCAAATTGTAAAAGTTTTCTTGCATTTCAGAAATTTGCCAGTCACTTTTGCTGTTATCAGGAGTGTCAGCCCCTTCTCTAGGGCTTTGAGGAAAAGTTGATTCAGTACGGTGAATAATTATGCATAAGTTCAACCCTAATGATGTCTCTGTTTTGTCATGACTTTTCTGTTGCTAAATTATAATTGTTACATATTGGAGTTGTCCTTCTAATGTCTGTTCCATTGCAGCTTTTGGCTAGTAGAACATCAAAGCTCTTAATATACCAAGGTCTGTCTTCTCCAACCAAGTAGTACGAGAGGGAGAGTTCTGGATCAGCTTTACCCTCCTATACCTATCCCACCCCCTCAACCGAGACTTCCCCCTACCCTCCAAACCTCTCCCCAATTCCCTGGGGCTCTTCTCAACCTCCAAGATTTCCCCCAACCCCGGGGAAAAATTGCCAGACGACAAGTTCGCACAAAACGGCCCAGATTTCGCTAACTCTCCTGAGAAAAAGGCCCCTTTCTCCCTAAATCGGAAGAAAGAGGCTTCGAGAAAATTGAAATTAAAGTTATAATTATCTATATGTAAATCAGACCATGAATACGCAAACAAAATCACAACGTCACCCTGTATAATCGGGCTTTAATCGAAATAAAAATCATTTTTATCCAACTTTATTAAACAGTATGCATTCCATTACCACCAGCCAAACGCGAACAATATACCAAGCCTGAATTAATACGCGCAATTCAAGCGAGCCAACACGAATTTAAAGATCTCACGAGACAGTCGTATCATCAGCTTTTAAAAATAGCCCAAGACAACGACATTCCCTTTACAGCCACGGGTGCAAACGGTAACGTATTACGAAAAGACCTCATCACCGCGATTAAAGACTACACTAAACCGGAATCTATCGCAGAGGTAAACATCCGAAGAATAAGACGCTTTCAAGGTAACTACAGAAATTGGGAACTGAAGCCTACTTTCTTTGCATACGACTTGGTTCTCTTTTTCGATTTTTACAAAAAATACATCGAAGATAATGCGTTGGCCGAGTTTAAAGAGATATGCTCTTACAAGTTGCAAACTGCAATCAAGGACCTGTTAAAAATGGAAAAGCCCGGAGTTGAAACCAAAATCGGTGTTTTCACGCTTCCGAGTAAAAATAACACGGGGATTTCTGAATGTGAGGGTAAAATGCGCTAAAACAACAAATAGCCAAACATCTTGAAGACGTTGAAGCTCACGAACAGATAGTCGTCGCGTTTTACATCAATGTGGTGCCGTTTAGCCCAGTAGGAGCAACTTTCGTTTCAATTCCTAAAGAACTGACAGACAAGAAAGCGATCATTAACGTTCAAAACAAACAGGGGTAAGAGCTGCCTTAAAATTATTTTCTGACAACATTAAACATCACCTAGAAACTAACCCTAATCACAAAATAAACAACGAACGAACATCAACGTACACATTAGACGACGGTTTAAATTTCACAAACGTGGACTTTCCAACACCGGTTTCACAGATTCCATGTATCGAATCAAAACAATTGGGGGATCAGTGTATTCAGTTACTCTGGGAAAGACGGTGTGTATATACTTCACAAAACTAAACGCATTGGCGAACCAATCAATTAACTTTATTTTAACCGAAGTGAAACGAGCCATTATTGCTGCAAACCGAGTTTCTCTCAGTTTATGGGCGACGTCAGCAATCAAAACGGTAAATCTTATTGGTGTTTCAATTGCCTATCCCACTTTCAAACAGAACAGAGACGAACAAACACCAAGAAGATTGTCAACGAATTGATACGGCGCCTTGTAAAGTTGAATTGTCTGTAAAGGGTCAACACATTCTACAGTTTGAAAACTACAAATGTAAACAGGACGCTCCCGATTTTGAATCTGTTTTAGAGCGTCTTCCACCAGAACCATTAAACACGATTAAAACGTAACACTACAGGCCCTGTGGCTATTCATACGTGGTCGTTCGATGTGACAGTGTGTGTACCAGTCGCAAAACATACAGAGGTCAAGACGCAGCCACTCATATCGTAAAATCACACGATAAATAAAACATTTGCCGATCCAAAGCCCCTCGCCTGGTCACTCGGGCTACAGAAACTCCACGACAAATGCAAAATCTGCTGGATCTGTGAAAAAAATGATTTTTCCAACGAGAGAATCACAATGTCAACGCCCTATCCCAGCTGAGCCAAAACCTAAAGAGCAAAAGGCAGCTTTTAGTTTCAAAAACAACAGCGGCTTCACAGAGTACAACTGCATGAGCTGTGAGAAACCCATCAACAAGTTTTGCAAAGTCCGCGATCATTGTCACATAACGGGTAAACACAGGGTCCGGCACATGCCCATTGCAATCTCAAATTCCGAGTTGTGCCCAAACACTACTTTGAGAAATACGACGCGCATATGATCATGCAAGGCGCTTGCGTTTTCAACGTCATTGCCAAAAATACCGAGAATTATGTATCCTTCTCATTTGGCCAACTTAGATTTCTAGACTCGTTTCATTTCATGGCAGCTTCGCTCGATTGATTGGTAAAAACTGCTCCTCAGAAGATTTCAAATTACTCCGTGAAAGATTTCTAAACAACACGTAAAACTTTCGGAAAGTCTGTAAAACGAATTATAGCTTAGACCCAGCCAACTACTACACATCACCGGGCCTGTAGTGGGATGCCCTTTCGAAACACTCTAAAATAAAACTAGGGCTATTGACAAATACCGACAAGCATCTCTTTTTCGAACGGGCAAAACGAGGCGGCATCTGTAGGATCGGTGCGAAACATTATGCCAAAGCTAATAACCCTTCTTTAGCCGATTATGACCCAGACATTCCGAAATCGTTCATCATGAACCTCGATGCGAATAATTTATACGGTTGGGCCATGAGTCAACCGTTACCCATCAGAAAATTTCAGTGGGTTATAAAAAACCCACGTTTACTCCCGAGTAAATCGTGAAGCTTTCACCATACGCTTCGAAAGGCTACAAGCTCGAAGTCACGCTCGATTACCCACGGCACTTGGACGATTTACACAACGATTCCCCGCTTGCGCCTGAAAACATTTCAGTCCCGAGCGAATGGCTGTCGAACTATCAGAATAATTTGCTATCGAGCGGAGAAAGGGTTACTTCCTTAGACAAGCACAAATACAACAAGCACAAATACGTTGTACACTACCGCACGTTACAAAATTACCTAGAATTAGGACTAGAGTTAAAAACTGTCCACCGTTTAATGTTGTTTAAACAAGTGCCTTGGATGAAAAGTTACATCGACAAAAAATTAATGAACAATTCGGTATTTGGCAAGACAATGGAAAACGAAAGATATTACATCAACGGACATCTGCTGAGAGATCTTCAATACACTGAGCGATTCAAACGCCTGGTTTCTAAACCACACTATAAAACGACTACGCCGTTTAAAGAGTGCGATCTCTCATTTATCAAAATGTATCGTATAATAAACAAGTTGAATAAGCCGATCTACTGCTGTTTAAGCGTGCTCGACTTGTCTAAAACGTTAATGTACGACTTCTATTACAACACGTTGAAAGCGGATTTTGGCGACGACGTTTGTCTTTTGTATATAGATACAGACAGCCTACTTGTTTAGATCCAAACTGAAGACTTACCCGGTTACCTACAACAAAAGCGTGACCTATTCGATTTGAGTAACTACCCGCCCACACACGAGCTATACGATCCGAAAAACAAAAAAGTCATTGGCAAAAATGAAAGACGAATTTGGTGGTAAACTGATATCAGAATTCATTTGTATACTGTAGTGGTCCAGCCCTGCCTTAAACTATCAGGGGGTGATTCGTCCACCGGTGAGGGAGGATGATGAAGGGAGATTGAACATGCCGAAATAACTCGACCCGAAACTTCTCGTCTTTACAAGTATTGGTGCATTTATTTATTCCATCATAGTGATCACACCAGCTGACCAGTCCCAAAGTAGTAGTGGAAAGGACAGGTTGAGCCCCAGTCGAAAATCCCAAGTGACGAAAAGTTACAAGTATAAAAGAAACCCTGTACAATTGAAAGAATAACGGACGTCTTGAGTCATGTAAAGGCTATTGTCCTTAAGTACATGTACATACATGTAACGTTATTCATGCAGGTTCAAGTGTTTGACATATCGTACATAAAGTTTTCTGAAAAGTTATCACTAAATCCTTTATGAAACCCACCTTGACTGTTCAGGGATAATCTATTGAAGTGTGGGTTCCCACCCAAACTGGAAACTCTAGGTTTCCGGGGTTTTAGCATCAAAACTTGGTTTGTTTCCACGTCGACTGCTCGGCGGAAGCGACAGCCATGATCTTCATAATGCAAAAAGACTTACTCCGCGTGCGCGTTTCGGCACGTAGGCCACGATGACGTCGCCTTCATAAATTATGTTAATGTACTATGCCCCAGATCTCCACAATACGGCCAAAAATGTATTCTATTTTAACGGAAGATCAAAATTTAAAGAAGGCAAAAGGAGTTACAAGAGTGGTAACTCAAAAACGTCTATCACATGCTGGATATAAAAACTGCCTAATTAAACGGAAACAGCACTTTAATAAACAACGGCTGCTCAGATCGAGCAAACACCAATTATTTACCGTCACGCAAAAATAAATGTAGCCTCTCGCCTTTACATACGAAGCGTTACTTACTATCCAATGGGTTAGATACTTTAGCTTACGGACATTACCGAACAGGCGGCAATTCAGTATCTGCAGGCACCACTTGAAATTCTTCTCTGACGAAACTCCGTTTGGGGCCGTTTAACAAGTAATACAACGTTGGCCCCGTTTTCACCCTTTTACCCCGGACACTTTAAATTGACTCGTGCGTTTTTCAATTTGATAAAAGTCCACACTCCAAATCGGATCAGTCTCCCTAACGGTGCCGCCTTCCTGTTCGAGTAATATAAATAACTAACGATCGCGTCTGAAGGAAGTCATGTCTCTCTTCTTTTGGGGACTGGTGCAGCCGGTGCATGTTACGTGGTCTAATTTAACAGCTGTTGCAGGTTCTTTGTCAATCAATCTAGTCTTTTCTTCATTTAGCGCTTTTATAACCTCGGGCAATCGTTCGACCCATTCCATGTTTTGTGCACCGACGTTTAACATCTTCTCAAAGCGTATTTCTAAGTTTAACGGTTCACTCGATCCCAGGTTAAATATAGCACATCCATTTGATGCGCCTAATTTGGTTCTACAGATTTCTCTTGTAAAGTAATCGGCCTGGGTGCGTATCCAGGGGAAGGTAAATATATTTGCCAAATGGCCTGCTTTTTTAGCCAATTTGGTATAACTGATTTATCCGCAACGGTCTTTTAATGTGAATTATCTACGGCACTTTCGCCTTTCAGTAACCCTGTGGACTGTAAAACAATTTCGAAAATTCTTTGTCCATTTTAAAAATAAAGTTAAACTTGACCTTAACCATATCGATATACCAAAAAACCGACTAACGCGGTTCCCCCGAGAATCCACACCAATTCGCAAACTTTCTGATCTTCCGAAGGCACGTAGAAATCTGACAATTTGGGCTCTGGTGGCAAGGGCATTACGTTTTTACCGGTTAACTCTGAATAAGCTTTTTAAAAAATATTTTTTTCATTTTTTAAAAAAAATATATAAATTTTAACGTGGGGCGAATCAAAGACCAGTTGACTGACATCAGCTTACTTTATGGCTTACTTTGGCTTGGAACGGGAAAACGTGGCAAAGTTGCGACTGGGGGCAGCAGACGCCACTGAAGCAGCCAACGACGGTAAAGACAAATCCATCGCCGACGCGTATAAAAACCAATACGCAATTCCATTGGGCGTGCCGCTGTTAACCGATTACGGGCCGTTTTACCCCTTGGGTTTTGAAGAGCCGTTGACATATCAGTTGACGATTAATAAATCACGATAAAGTGGTCAAGTCGACCGACACAGCCGCGGAGTACAGCATTTCGGATTTAACGTCGGAATATGAAGTAGCAAAAACAAAAAGGCAATGTGTATTTTTTATTTGACTGCATTCACTCGTGGAAAAAGCAAGCCCTTAATAAAACAGATACGTTGTGGAACATTAGCATAGATCAAACGATTAAAAACTTGAAAGGTGTTTGATTTTATTCAAAGATCCGGTCGTAAAGAACCCACAGAAATTTTACAACCCACACGTCACGAAAACTAGAGTAACGGTCGAATCAGCTGTACTCGCAAGGGCTGTTCTAATATCAACACTGGAATGAAATAAAGCGTTATTTGGGTCAGTCAGCAACGAAGCAGATTATTCATGCACTTGTTACGTCTCGCATTGACTATTGTAACTCTGTTTTAATAGGTCTATCGGCGTCAGCCCTTGCTCCTTTGCAGAGAGTCCAGAATGCTGCAGCAAGACTACTCACTAATGGCAAGAAATTTGACCACGCTACTCCTGCGCTGATGCAATTACATTGGTTGCCAGCAAAATACCGGGTAATTTTTAAAGCGTGTCTCCTGATATTTAAATGTCTTCACAACAGTGCTCCAAGTTATTTAAGTGATTTGCTTGATGTTAGGATTCCCAGTCGACTCACCCGTTCCGCGTTGGAATCGTCTTGGCTTACTATCCCAAAAACTAGGCTGTCTTCTGCTGGCGAGAGGATGTTTTCTGTGGCTGGTCCCCGTCTCTGGAACCCGCTGGAAGTTCAACTTAGAGAGTCTAGGAATGTGGAGAGTTTTAAGACCGGGCTGAAGACGCACCTTTTTAAACAAGCATTTTTAGTTTCTTAGTATTGATTTTAACTATGGTACATGTAGGTTTTATTTATTTCTTATTTATTTTTTTGTTTCAAAGGGAGCCATTAGACTCCATTTATTCCGCTCATTCACCACATATTACAGAGCTTCATGCATATACATGTACTTATGAGATAACTGCAAACATTATTTACAAATTAAAATTAGGAAATCAGGACAAAATAGGACAAATTTTAGTGGATTTCCCCCTTTTCAAAACGCGTGCAACAATCTTGCATGCAGGAAATGAGCTGACACACTGACACAAGGCATCTGATGACCTGAACAGTTTTTAATCATTGTCCTACATGAACATTAACTCCGAATCATTCTTGACAATATAGACAGTCTTCCGTGAACAAAATTGTACTGGTGGGAGAACAATGTGGTTTGGAAATTGTAATCATGCTCAAGAGCTTTAATTACGATGAATGTGGCCGAGGCAATTCTCTCTGAAACCAAATTGCACACCCAGTTGTAAGGACGAAATTACTGGATGCATTTTGCTTGTACGCACATGACAAACCGTGTATACACGGTTTTCACAACATTTAGCCAATAGGGCCAGTTACTGCAACGTAAACATTCACGTATATGTCCACATAGGTCACAGATATTGCTTACGCTTCAAAATTCGGTCACTAGAATATGTGGGTCTAACTAATGCATGAAGTCATGTCAAACTTCCTAGGATACAACAGAAATGGAGCCAGCTAGTCTTCATCTAAATTCTCCGGTATGACCCTATTCTGAATAAGTACTAGTGTAAAGTATTCCACTAGGTTACCTTGAAAAACAGGAATGACACCTGCCATGTTAAGGTAACACGAACCACAGCCACCGTAGTCGCACGATGTTACACGAGTTAATTCTTCAGTGTTGGCCAACTTTGCAGACTGTAGAATGAAATTTCGGTGGAATATTTTGACATGTACGATGAAAATAAATTATGAATTAGTTACGCAGAAATACAGTGACCTTGTCAGATCTCAGCGCACCTTACTGTTTAATTGATTTTTCCCCCTTAATGTACAGTTTTCTTGTGTCTCCCAATTTGGGTTTCAACAAAAGGAAGCTGCTGGATTTAAATATTCATTTCAGTCTGTGATATCTTTGATTTACATCTAACACAAGTTACTTGGGGCTCTAGATTGTAGACTTTGCACTTAAATGGTAAGTACAAAATGTCCAATAACATTTTCATTTTTACCGAATAACACTAGTGAAGACCAATCCTCTTAAGCGATATTGAATAGATTCTATAGACGTTGCAGCAAGAAATTTGATCAGTACATTAAAACCAATTTTGTATACATGTATAACTGGAGCGAAAAAAATATATACATTATTTGGACCGAACTAGACCCTGGCCACCAGGTAAAATTTGTCCTGGTTAAAAAGAAACACTAATAAAACACTTTCTGAGAGTTTCCACTCAATTAAACTGTTTTTATTTTTTTAGCTCAGAAAATTCATCAAATATAACAATTACAAAAAGTCTTCCTACAACATGTACTGAATTACCCAATACTAGTTTTCACAATGGAGGTTAGAACTGTAGGGACGAGTAAGAACTACCAAGGAGATATAACCCCAAATTTTTGGAAATCATGGTGTTGCCTGTAAAGAAAAATACAATTCCTGTTATATTCAATGTTTCCGATGATGAAGTTGGCCGTTTCAGCAATTACATTTAACATGAAGTATCTTCTAATAATCGCTAAATTTATACATATATAAGCAATGTCTATACAATAATAGGGCATCCACCGAGTGCTGGTCATTCTACCAGTACTGTACCAGACTTCCAGTGATTATCGGCTACATGTACTCGAGCCAAGCCCCCAGGAGAGACCAAACGGCAAGCCTAAATAAATCACCCTGGTGTAGTCAGCACAGATGCAAGAAGGAGTGACGCTGTTCATTTTTGCCAGGGCATCTTATGCCTAATTTACGCTTGAGTGTACACAGTACAGTCAAAGGAATGCGTTGTACTACAAAGGGGGAACATCTGATTGAGATCTATACTAGTGAACAACTATGTGATATAATGAATGATTGGTACACCATAGACTTGCTACAGTCAACAGGTTCCCCCTGGAAAAGAATAGCTGTCACCTTGCCCCTTTGTAATAATTTGTGTCCCTGTTGTTTCAGCACAAGCATCACTCTTCAACTTTTGCCACTCTTTCAAGCCACACTCTGTTGAGCACACATGTAGCAGACCATCAACAGAGAGTTCATCTGTGTCTCTTTCACTTTGTGGCACTTTGTGGTGCCACCCAGCTTAAATTCATGTCCGCTAGAGTCAATGATTTCTGTCAGTTCTCCAAAAGGGTCGGCTCAATGGTAAGTGATGGTTGTTTGGTCTCTAAATGATTTATGTTTTGTCGCTTACGGTTTTAAGTTCTTAATTTTCAGTTAATAGTTTCGAATATTAGTTTTTAAACAGGTGATGTAATTACTAACAGAACTATCAAAAAGAAAATCCTGAAACCCACACGAGAAAATTCAAATGAAAGTACTTTTCTTTGCATTTTTTCATATTAAGGCCACACGTACATATGCATTTCGCCTTTATTTTACAAGGTGGAAATAAAACATAAAAATTCAGTTACTCTGCATGAGTAGAACTGAATGTTATCATTATGTGGCGTGGTGGGGGCGTGGAGGTAGGGGCCTCCTTGGGTTACGAAAGAACGGGGAAGGGATGAGTAGGCACACAGGTCCTTGGGACTTGAAGGATGTAGGTAGACTGAAGCAGGATTGTCAGCTTGCCTCGTGTATAACAATTTATTTCATCTGCCACACCGTCCAGCCTGCACCTGTGGATGTCAGGGCGCGTGACTCAAATGTTGTAGAAAAGATCTGTGTTATGCTTTTCCCACTTAGGCTTACAGAATATCCATTTTTAAATCACAAAAATAATCTAAGATAGAGTCTGACAAAATAGGAGCAATGCAGTTTGGAGTTGTAAATTACATTTACATTACAACGATGCGTGATTATGCTTCCCACAGCGGCATTATAAAGACCCACAAAAATTATAACGTAAGTCGAAAAAGCGATGTACGCCCGGGGCCCCATGTCTACACATACATGTTCGCCGCAGTAACGCTACATGGGCTTACACAAGTACCTACACACTTGTACAACGATCGCTAAACTTCATTTTTACTTAAGCTTTTCAGGCCCAAAATATCACAATTTTTTCCACCAAACCATGACTGAAATTTACATTAGAATAATCCATGATGTCCTGCGGTTATATTGACATAGGACCCGAGTCATTACTTTCCCAAATGAAACATGAATTATTAGCACCACAATCGATCTATAATTATGACAAAGTTACCTGTGGATGTCAGGGCAGGCGACTACCGGAGCCCGCGCACGTAGTAACTTAGCAACAGTAAGTATGATGTAATGGCTAAAAAATAGTCAATTTTTCTGTACCTAATTCCTGTAAGATTTTATGATAAATGACAATAAACCCATTCTGGTTAGATATTTGTTTCTAAAAGAATGGAAATTTTACAATTGAAGAAAATAAAGATTTTCTTTCGAAAATAAGTACTAATAATAGCAATGAAATGTGCTTACTATGTTTGTTGGTGCGTCTGACTCCAGTAATTAATGTAAATAAACACGGAACTCGACTTGTGGAACTAACGGGATGACCTTGAAGGTAAAATATCGACCAACAAATTATGTCTATGAGAAAATAATACTAATCCATTACACTCTAATAAATAATCTAAATATTTACAAATGGAGCATTTACCCCCCTCACAACTATATGATAACATTACATGAAACTTCATTTTCCCCGCAACTTTGGCTCTGGATGCGTTCTGCTATGCCATTTGGACTCACTGCTCTAGGCAACGAATACCCCTTTTTAATGTCTCAATACGTGCTAAGCTGTCCCTCTATAAGCCCCTTTTTCTTCCCATCTTAGAGTATGGACCTTCTGCTTGGCTGCCTCAAACACAAAAGTAAATATTCAGCGACGTGCTACTCGATTAATTTTAGGTCAGAAACGCGGAGTAATGCCTTAAGCATATAGACTTCAGATTCTCAACTGGTCGACCCTATCTCATCGCCGTAACTTTGCAGTGCTGTCCCTTGTCAAAAAATGTATTCTAAATCTTGTTAAATGTGAAATGTGTCTTAGTCGGGTTGCTGTGAATTCCATACATACCAATATTGTTACTTTCAATTGTCTCCAGGCTAGAACGCAATCTCTTTATTCACCCTGTTTTCATGACTTTAACCCTTTGTGGTCTCTTCTCCCTGAACATGTTTTGTAACGCTTTAATTTTCCAACCCTTTTCACGATTCCTGCCATTATTTCAAAACACTGTCCCTCACCCCGATTCTTGGGCTTTATTGCATTCACTGCTCTTCCACACATGTCTTTACCATAGTAGCTCACCCGTTATTGTTTTCACCTTATGTTTGGTAACTCTGGTTGTGTCAGTGCAATCACTCTTTCGTTATTTTATATTTGTACCAATGTGCCATCTCATGTATTTATTTGTTGTGTTTTTACATGACCTAGATGGCCCTCTTAATTCTATTATATATGTAATTACTGGAGTATTTAACGCTGTATTGTTTGATGTATATATTGTTGTTTAGTTTTTACAAAGTATTAAAGTGGATTTCGTATTCGTATTTTTATTCTTTAAAGTTCACATGTTCAGTGTTTTTATATGTGTATTAACATATTTTTGATATCTTGTTAATTTTTCAGAACTCCTTATGGGGAGACAGGTCTGTGACCACAGTGATATTTATTACTTTTGTCTCTCCTATGCCATCTTGTTTGTGATGTGTTATTGGCAGGAATAAAAATAAACAACAATAATAATTACTCGAATACAAATTTATTCCCGTTGTATTCTCAACAAATTTTAGTGGATTTCCCCCTTTTCAAAACGCGTGCAACAATCTTGCATGCAGGAAATGAGCTGTTTGAGTGGTAATTTATTGCAAATGGAACCAACACACTGACGCAAGGCATCTGATGACCTGAACGGTTTTTAATCATTATCCTACATGAACATTAACTCCAAATCGATCATTCTTGGTAATATAGGCAGTCTTCTGTGAACAAAATTGTACTGGTGGGAGAACAATGTGGTTAGGAAATTGCAGTCATGCTCAAGAGCTTTAATTGCAATGAATGTGGCCGAGGCAATTCTCTCTGAAACCAAATTGCACACCCAGTTGTAAGGACGAAATTACTGGATGCATTTTAGTTGTACACACATAACAACCGTGTATACACGGTTTTCACAACATTTAGCCAATAGGGCCAGTTACTGCAACGTAAACATTCACGTATATGTCCACATAGGTCACAGATATTGCTTACGCAAAGTTACTGCAAAGTAAGCATGTACGTACATGCACAATTGTACATAGGTCAAATTGCACTGTATCTAAGAACAACGATATCCAGTAATACGTCTGTCCCTTATCTCAGGAAGACGTCTTCCTCGGATATCCGTCTCGGATAATCCTCTTTCCACAATAATAATTTTTTCGGAAAGACGTCTTTCTCTAAAATTTTTCCTTGAAAGACGTCTTCCTACGATATTGGTCTTGGTCATGCAAATACAAAAGGCCTGTTCGTTTCACGGGGACCCAGATCGGAATCAGTGAGCCGTCGTTGATTCACTGACACCAGAACCGACATAATGGATAGCGCGAACCAGCTTTGGGATCACTCATTGAGATCCAGATCCGTGTTAAACAAACAGGCCCTAGGTCGAGGAGTTTCAATATGCAAATTAATTTGTGATAAAAACTGTTCTAACCCTAAATGCTTCGCGGCGATGCGTCGGTTTCAGTTCCACTAAACAACCCATTCAAACAGCTTATTTCCTGCCATGCGAGATTGTTGCAGGCGTTTTGAAAAGGGGGTCCCCTAAATTTTGAGAGTACAACCAAAATTAGTTTGTATCCAGTAATTATAAAAAGAAGTGTTCTTTAGCTAGAATAATGAGCGCAAACAGCATACCAAGGTGGAACTAGAGCAAATTTTCGAGAGGAAAAGGGGTTGTTTAGAAACGTCATATAATGATAGCCTTTTGATAAAAAAGTCAGATTAACTGTAGAGTGTTGTGTTTTATTTCCACCTCTTAAAATAAAAGTAAACGTTTCAGTATGAATACGTCCAGATGAGTCGTACTCATTTTTTTAAGAGTCGCACCTCTCTCCCCCTATATAATCCCGATCCACGGAATGTGAAATGCTGAATATTTCCATGTATTCCTACCTACCAAGCAGTGGCGTAGCCACGGGGAGGAAGGGGGAGCTTGGGCACAAAACTTTTAAGAAGGAGGAAGCAAGCAGGTACATTATATCAGTTAATCCTGTATTATAATTAAGGATAATACCTGGATAGCCCAGTTGGTAGAGCAGCCGGTACCTTGTTCCGGGGGCTGCAGGTACAAATTTTGTGCCAGTCAATTTCTTTGTTCATCATCATAATTATCTGATGGTTTTGCCACTGGCTTGTGAATTCGATATGGTGCAGGTAAGATGGTTCAGGTGGTTTGGATGTGGGGTCCCAGTTTTGTACCCCAGGCTGAACTGGATTAGTAGTAGGTAGTATATATTTAGCTATTTTGGTATCAGACGACAAACGGACGCAGGACGTCACCAGCAGGGGCGGGAAGAGGGCACTTATACCCCTCACACTGAAAAAAAAATGAAAAAGAAACACGAAAAAAACAAGAAGAAGTGATTTTTAAAAAGATATAAATGGGGTGAAAATCACTCAATTTGCTAGCAAACACATTTCAAAAATTACCATCGCTAGCTGTCGTTTATCGTGTTCATGAGTGCGTTGCCCCCGTCGCTAGGAAATTTTTGAGCCGCACCATATACTAAAAGCAAAAAAGGTATGTTATAAACTAAGACTAGTAGATATAATGGCGCTAACTTGGAAAAAAGGGAATTTCATCTATAATTGTACGTTTTTAAAATAAAATAGAAGATTCCTGATTAAAAACATTACACCTGCATGAGGAAAGATACTTGTGAGCGGTTTCTCAACTTTAGTGAGTGCCATTACGCTAAAAAAACAAAGCTGTCCGTGATATGTACGTTATTATTTTATTGTGAACGACTGTGCCAGCCCTGAATCTGCTCCTTATGAACCATAAACAATTATTTTTGAGACCACTTAGAAGAAATGAAACCCGAACACGGTTGAGATCCCTTTTATTGTCGAAAATATAGAAAATTAAGATTATAAATGAATTAAATCAGCATCAACCCTTCAGCTCACTGTGTTCAAATCTAGAAAATTGCCTTGTGGGTTATGCGCCCAAGGAAGTGAAAAAAATTTGGTGAGGGAAAAAAATCCAAAAGTTATGCGGTGTTGACCAAGCATTCAGGCGCACGGACTCCTGAAATTCGCAAGGAATCGCAGTTACCGGCTTCCATATAGGACTCTTCTGGGTCTCGGGTTCCTGCTCCACCGCACTTCCTCCCTGCCCATCCATTTAACCCCCAAAAGGGTTCGAGCGACCATGCAAGAGAGGAAACGAGACAAGCCCCTAAGGCCCTGGCCGCCGAGTCGGCCATAAGTCTCGAACCTGTACTAAGGCGCTCACCTGGACTTCACGGACAGTCCGAACAAAAGAGCTTACCTGGGAGGCTAAGGCACTGATGGTATTTGACGGGGTGAATTTAACGTCTCTTATAGCAACTGACTGACAGCAAGCTTTGGAAAAATAAAAAGCCACCAGTGGAATTCGAACCCACCGACCAACGATGTGAAAACTGCGACCTTATCCATTTGGCCATTTCATAGAAGTTGATTTGCGCTGTTTGTATTAAGGAGATAACAAAACCGTTAACTCTACTGCACAGAATGTTTCTGCGTATGCCTCTTAACTAAAACGCTAGGATGGTGCATCACGCAGCAAAATACACATACAAAGAAACAATGGTCGTCAACATTAAATGTTCTCCCTGACAGCTTCTCCTTTAGTAGTTTTGAATGCGCGCATTAATGTGGGCAAGTCCCTGGACCACGTCTGGGCATCAGTCTAGCTACACGCATGAACTCTTTCATAAAATAACAAGCCATTGTTTATCCTTTTTCTGGGGGGGGAGCTGTTTCTTTCGTTTTCTTTACTTATACAAAATGACAGCCGAAGGTTGAATCAGGACCCCAATAGTTCTGCTAAATAACATGTGATGTGATGTGGTGGATCTGATCTGTGGTGTAGTTCTTCAGACACATTGCCCTCTCCTTTGAATGGTGCCTCTTATAAGAAATTCCTTCTCTATAAAGATGTAGTTGAAAAGTGAGCAGTTTTCCTGTCAAGTTATAATTCATTTTTAAAATGTGGACCTTAAAGTTGTCGTGTTTTCAGTTGTGTGAAATGTTAATGTGAATACATCAGTGTGCTTCTTCCTTTCAATACTATCTTGCATCGAGGGTTTCACCAGGGGTAGCATTACAGTTGTGAATATGGAAGTTCTCGTAGCATGAACATAAAAAAGGCAATAAAGCACCCTTTGAAAATCCTGAAACAAAATAGACAGTAAGGTTAAGTTAGACAGAAAGGTGCTCTTTGACGGTTTACATTAAAAGAAATTGTTGTAGCTATCCTTTAAATAAGAAGTTGCAAATTCAGATTGTCAAAATGCAACTTGATGCAAGAGAGGTTGCACTGAATATTCAAATTTTATACATCACGTTATCACGTCATCGTCCATGCCATTTCATGACAGTCTAGTCTGAGTACAAGCCAGTGTTGGAGCAAAGGTTTTGATTCTCAAGGCCAAGACTTTGACCCACAATCCTTGCGTCCAAGACTTAACCCTGAAGGTCAAGGCACTGCAGTGTAAAGTTACTACTACGCCTATAAAACATGTCACATCATATCTTGACTTAAGTATCGTCGGATTGGCAGTTGTTCTCAACGCAACCCTACTTGTTATTTTATTACAGTGACATAAAATCGTCGCTTGTCCCGATGATATATTACTGTTATACAGTATCTGTACAATAACGTCTTGTTGTGCAGTTGCATCGTATTATCCTGCCGTCGTGTGGCACTTTCGTGTCCGATCGAGCTTTGCGTCATGCCGCTTGTTTGCACGTTGTGCCGTTGCATCATGCCGGCGAGCCGTCGCGCCGTGCCACTGCAGCGTCGAGTCTTTGTCCTGCTGTTGCCTCGGACTTGTGGCTAATAGACGCGCCCTTACAGACGTATCTTACAGACGTCGGCTTGTTCCCACAGACTGGTTAATAAGCCAGCAAGTCACTATTAAAGCGTTTTATTACTTACAAGCCTGAATAAAATACTACAAGGTATATCATAGAAATATGTCAAAACTCGTCCATAGCTAACATCATTCATATGTTCATACTATCTTCATACATATGATCGTGGAATGGGTTTCGCAATGTTCAAATAGCAATTTTACCCCTAAATTTCAATTTTTTGTCAGAATTAGGAGAGAAAGAACTTTCTACTTCATGGAAGACTGTTTCACTTTGTTTGAAGATCTTCCATTTATGATTTGTTCATGTGCTGTTTACATTACGACCCTGGGGACAATATGGGGAACTTGTCAACCACAACATGTTCCTGATTTTAAAGAGCACCTCTAAGGAAAAAACAGGTCTTCTCTGATTTTATCTATTTAAAAACCCTCCGCTGCACAGGACCTACTTTTTAGGGTTAATGCTCGGACAGGATACAATTGAGATCCCGTCGTTATAGCCCTCTTCCCAAATCCACATTCCCTTCTACTGGCATTTAAATTGATCAGAGGGTGTCCCCATGTCCCTACAAATAAAAAAACCTGCACAAAAAAAGGTCAGAGTACGGTCACGGTACCCTTTTTCTAGTCAAAGGGGGGGGGGGTCCCACTACAATCAACAAAAATTTGACACCCCCCAACGCAGTGAAACTACTCAGACAGCTGTTTAGACAGCTCAAAGACAAATCAGAGAGACCGACCGTTGATATAAGCCAGGCCCAGGCTTGCCCAGGCACTTGGTTTGTCAATGACCATTATCAGCACGTGGCTTAGATATTTACATACGATCCCCATGGGACTTGGCTGGAGGCAGGCTCTGGAAAAGAATTACTCAGCTCAGGGGAAGTCCCCATGTTAAAGGTGACTAAACTAGGCTGTTCAGCATCTACAGAGAGACAAATTAACAGGAGGATTTTGCATTTGGCCGAATTTTTTTTTTAATTACGTAATTAGAAAAAATTGGATCCCCATGGGAGCAACTCCGCTCTACGTCAGGGTCAGAACAGTTTTTACCACAAAGTAATTTGCATATTGAACTCCTCGCCCTAGGGCCTGTTTGTTTAACTGGGATCTGGATCTCGATGAGTGATCCCAAAGCTAGTTCGCGCTATCCATTAGGTGGGTTCTGGTGTCAGTGAACCAACAACGGCTCACTGATTGCGATCTGGATCCCCGTGAAACAAACAGGCCTTTTGTATTTACATGACCAAGACCAATATCGTAGGAAGACGCCTTTCAAGGAAACATTTTAGAGAAAGACGTCTTTCAAAAAAAAATTATTATTGTCACGGTGGAAAGAGGACTTTCCGAGATGGATATCCGAGGAAGACGTCTTCCTGAGATCAGGGAGAGACGTATTACTGGATATCAGGAAAGGCGTCGTTCTTAGATGCAGTGTACGTAGCGCATAAGGGAAAGACATTGGGAATATATCCATATTCCGTCTTTCCAAGGAAATATATATTGGAAACTCGGGTGGTCGTTTTAGGTTTCTGTATTCTTTAATCAAATTGTGAATTAGTTATGGAGAGGTGCAGCGACTTTACCATGTAACGTTTGCATTAACGTTTGGCCATATGTGCCTACAAATTATGTAACCAACAAGTCACGTGTAGGTCTGTCTTTACCCTTTGGTGTATTATTTACGTGCACGTGCACCTAAGGCTTGAGTAAAAGAAATGTTAATCTTTGGAAATGTTGAGAGAAAATAGCAGAATTTTCCAATCCAACAGTTTAAAAAGGTGACTAAAATATTGGGAAACGGTCAATATATACCTGAATCACTTGGTAAACCCATTTGTGGTGTTCAAGAGATGGTAGTTTGACATTTTAATTTGGTTATTTTTCAGTTTCAAACTTCAGTTTGAAACACCCACCACCTAGCTAATGACCCATAGATTTTTAAAACATATTTTGAATGACACATGAAAATCATATTTTTTTTTTGATTTCCAAGTATGGATGACAAAAATACGGGTTTATTATGCAATCTACATGTATAGTATACACCTAACATGGAATGTCAACGTTGTACTAATGTTGGGGTTATATAATAGACAGAATATAGCTCACAGGCAGAGATATAACGTAGCTTGGAACAGATGCATGTCGTTTACTGTATGTACTATCTCTAGACACAAATGACATGTAAACACATTCCAGGTATGGTGTTAAAGCGAGGTCAAGGGCACAGTATACGGTTGTTCTATTACATATGTTGTTGCAGTGTTTGAGAGTTTCATTTCCAGTCTATATAAGAGTACGCTTCTGGACCTCACGATATAGTCATCGTTGAAAGCCTGTGAAGTGAACACAATGCGTACCTTGGTTCTTCTGTTGTTGGTGGGTGTAGCTGCGGCTGGTCTTGCTCCGCTGTACGAAGTTGAGGAGAACGTCAAAGGCCACTATCTCATCAAATTCAAGTATTGCATTTACGTATGAATATCACGAAACATGCTGATATTTTCTGATTTTCTCGGACATTTGCTGTCGATATTGTTGATATTTACACGTTCCTGATGCTCTTTTATTTCAGGGATGAAGTGGATTCTGATATTACTGCCGAGGGCATACAGCGTCATGTGCAACAGCAGCGTTTGGGTGAGGCTATCATCTCTCATCGTTACTACAATGTCTTGAAGGGTGTGGCTGCAAAACTGTCAGAGGAAGCCGTGCAATACGTGAGAATTGAACAGACTTGTCAAATTTGTTTATTTTAATTTGTAATGTACAGATATTCCTCAGTGTTTGTGAAAGGGCTATATTCATTTTATCCATTCATCCATAAACACATTTCCATGTTGCTGAAAATTACAAAAGGAGAGTAAAGCAAGAGGTGCTCACACAAAGTGATTGTCTAAATGAGGATCCTAAAATTATATAACAAGTGCATAAAAAATGAATTACATTAGGAACACGGAAAATAATGGACAAAGCAAAATGGTGGAATATGCAATAGCTGAGGGCTTATATTACCATGCCGGGATTGAAATATGAAACAATTAGGGATTAACAAACAAAACGAAATAAAGGAACTACGTATAATAATGAGCAGTGCCTGCTAAAACATCGAGTGAGAATAAGAGCTAACAGCGACTAAAAGACAAAATTGTTAGTATAACAACAAAAAGTGAAGGTAGGCTACATATTAGGATTATGTACGTTTTGTGAATTTTCGGTCCAGGTATCCTATCATTTTTTTATGTCAGTGAATGCAAAGATAGGATTGAGGTTTTCTGTATGAAGTAGGTTATTATTTGTTATTTTGGGGCAAAAAGACGAGACCCAACTTGTTTTTTTTTCTCCTAGAAAAATTGGGGTTTTGGTTCCATGCAGGTACTAAAAGCTATCTACATAAAATAAAGAAAGCCTGATTTAAATCAATACTATTTTATTGCGTGCTGCAAATCTTGTCCTTTATCGACTGGGTCCCCATTGATTTCCCGTGATGTATAGGTACGAACCCTGGATGACGTTGAGTATGTGTCACAGGACGGCATGGCTTATGCAGCAGCCATTCCTTGGGGCTTGGACAGGATTGGACAGCGGCGACTACCTCTTGACGGACGCTTCACACCTGACCCAGTTTATAGTAAGAATAGATTTGAAAAAATATGTCTAACAGAAATGGATGATCACTAAAGTTGCGTGTTAACTTCCGGTTCCATGGTTCCATGTAAACGGCGATCAATGCAAGTACCTCTATGTGCAGTGCATGTGCAGTGGGAGCGGTTCAAACTGAAGTGACGTCACACTTACAAACTGGATACTTTTTATGTTGTTGATAGTCTTTAGTTAGCATATGACAGTTGGTTCTGATTCCACTAATTTCACATGACTCTCATAAAACTTGCCTAAAATAAGTCTGAAAGTGTTGGTGATAGTGAACCTGAAGATGGCTAGCAGTGCACAGGTGTACTTCATGCATAGCACAATCAGCGTTTGGTGCCATTTTTCAACCAACAGGTGGTCATACGCAATGCCACATATTCCTAAAAGCAAAGCGCATCAAAGTGGATTGACTGCCGAGATAATTCTGCATATAATTTGTTAACATTGATGTTCTCGTATTAATAAAAAGTTTTTCCCCTCCAGATGAAGGACAGGGTGTTGAAATCTGGATCGTAGACACCGGCATCCGTCCCACCCACTCTGACTTTGGAAACAGGGCCTCTATAGCGTTTGATGCCTACGGTGGAAATGTAAGTGTCATTTCTTCTTAAACGAACCTAATTCTTTGCTGCTAAGAGTTGAGTAATTCTTTTGACTACTGAATTGCATGATTTTTTAGAGCGATAAATGACGAGCCACTACCTTGAATATTGAAATTATTCGGTAACAACATCAGTCCCATATTTTTGAACCTTGCAGTTTACATTGTAACTGACCAGTGATATAGTTTCATGCACTGAAGTGTTAAAATGTCAAAATTAAAGGAAATCACTGTGTTGTTCTCACATAGGGTACAGACTGCAACGGTCACGGCACCCACTGTGCTGGTATTGCAGCAGGTTCTTACTTTGGAGTGGCAAAAAAAGCAACTATCAGAAGTGTGAAAGTTCTGGGTAGAACTCCTTGTGGTTCATCAGGTCCTTATTCAAAAATAGTGAATGGTGGGTTTTGCCATTTTGTAGTTTTTAAATGACTTCGGAGTACAGCTGTTGGATGTTTAAGATTTAGTCTTAAAAGCAAAAATGGTTTGCTGACCTTAGTTAAACTGCCTTCCACACAACTGCATACATTTTGTTCATCCATGCCTTTTCAATAGCTTCTTGTATACTTGCTGTGTTCTAATAGTTGCACTTTCTTTCTTGTTTTCTTGCATTCAGGGTTGGATCATGTCATTGAGGCTGCCAGGCATCCGGCTGTCGTGTCAAGTTCCATTGCTCGGGGGAAAAACACGTTTTACGATCAAGCAGTGAAAAATATAGTTTCTGCAGGTATTCCAGTGGTGGTTGCTGCTGGGAACTTGAATGCTGACGCTTGTAATACATCTCCAGCTTGGCTTAGTCAGGTAAACACCGATGATCCTTTACAACTCAAGTTTATCATGAAAGCTGGGCTTGATGGGCTCTGTAATCTATCACGCCAACCCTATTGCAAGAGTCCCTGAACCACTCAATACCTTCCAACTGGAAGAGACAAGTATCACTTATCAGTAACCCAAAACGTGAAATCAATTTAGAGTTTTTAATGGAAAGTCGTAGAAATTTCATCAACCAATGGATAGATCAAGCCTTCAAGACAATGAGGTACTGACTTTTTGGGAAGGTATGTGTCCCTCTTGTAGCTGCTCCAGAGCGTCTGCCTCCCAAGCACTACTCTCCATCGTGGGATGGATCTTACTGTTAACCTCTTAAAGCGTGGCAGTCCTTTTCTTACTCACCCACTGACAAATTAAAATTTGTCAACGAGCTAATATTGCTAATCAAGCATGGTCAGAGTAAAGCAAGTTTAGAGTATACAAGCAAACAAGTCAAACTGACCATTTTCGAAGCAGGAAACTGGTTTACTCCAATCATGTATTCAGAAACAATCAATGTTTAGCGTTAGGAAGATGCACCTGGAAGAAGGCTTCATGTTTATAGTTCATTGTAACATTCGGCATAAGATAGTCTTACATTAATGCTTGATGTTGTTCATCCTTGTTACAGGTGATCACTGTAGGTGCTACTAATAGCCGTGATGAGAGATGTCGCTTTTCAAACTATGGGAACTGCGTCGACATTTTTGCTCCTGGTAGGGCTATCGTAAGCACAGATTGGAAAACTGACATAGCAATTAAAACGATGTCTGGGACCTCCACAGCCTGTCCACACGTTGCAGGTGGGTACCAATTCAAAATAACAATTCTCTCTGGCTCTTTATCTTCATTCAAATCCTAACAAAATCTGAGTCATTAAGCTCTTTTTTCTGCTTCGTCAGCCCTTTTCCCTTTGTTTGATAATAAGGGATTAAAATCTCTCAATTTTAATTGGAAGTGTGATCTTTTAAATTCCCCTCTAGAAACTCCCGTTTAAAGAAAATTTCCCATGGAACAAAACGCAAAAGGCTTCAATAAAACGATTTGACAGCGGAAATTCATCTATATTTATTCTCCTTTACCAGTGGTAAATGTAAAATTCCCAGAAATACACTGGCCAACGTTTGACTTGGAGGCAAATTTCTTTTCTGGCTGGCATAAATGAACTATACAACTATACCACGATGAGCAGTGTGATAGTATACTTACGTGAGAGAAACGTGCAAATGACCGAGTTAGCGGGTGAACGAAGCAAAATGTTGTAAGCCATGAGAATATTATCTCAGAAGCAGAAACGGAGAAAACATATATGCCTATACTGGAGAAGACGAAAGTGCATGAAATAGTGGGTTGACCGAGCAGCATGGTAATGCCTGTAAATGTAATACCTTAATTAACACTATACGCGTAATTCCGCATTTGAGTATAAAATTGCACCTCATCTCAGTAACTAAAATAAACAGTAAAATGCTTATTATATAATATTAATTTATGAAAAGACTTACCCTTGCCATGCCTGATTAAGAATTTTTTGCTTGTTTTTAGTTCATACACTGTTCTTGGGGATAATCATGATGCATGGCATTTCATTTAAACCAAAAAAGCCGGGGCAGATCCCGCGCCCTCAACATATTGCTGATATCGCCATAGTGCGGTTTTTCAGGAATCCTGTCCGAGGATTAAGAGTGATTATATGATAAGGTATTAAGGTATTATCATTCAAATTCATCCCGGCTTTGCGGCCGATGTTTGGACAGGTTAGGAGTACTCTCAACTTGAGACTTTCCGTCTCAGGTTCAAATCCTCTCTAGTGTTTTGCAACTCTTTTTTTAACTTGTAAATAATAAGGGAGAAAGGAGCATCCTCACCATATACAAGTTTAGTTTATGAGCTCGAGAACGATGCATTAGGTATGCATGTAACAGACCACTCTCAAGACAGGAAAGCAAGACTGCTTGCGGAAAAAATCGCAGCCTGCTCGCATGTAGCCTTTAACTTACAACAAAACATTTCATTTGATTAACTTCAAACTTTACCCTTCTAATGATAAGGATTGTCTTTATATGCATGCCAGGTTTAAAAAACAAATCAAGAGGAGGGGGAGGGGTGGATTCCCACCTGTCTGTCAGATGAGCCCAAATAACCCGGCTCTTTGAACGTTAACGGCTTCGGTTAAGCACACATTTGATATCAATATGGTTTCCAGAGATTTCCTACTACTGTAATACGGCATTTTACACAGGTTAATGCGGGCTTTTTTTGTTGTATAAATCTGTAGCATTGCAAACAGAAACCAGACCAGTCTGCAACGGATGGACCCTGGACTTTTCCCTTACAAAAGGCCATGCTTGGCTACCGAGGAAAAACACACACAACCCCCCCCCCGCCAAAAAAAAACAGACACAAACATAAATCCAAAACAAAACGAAGAAAAATATTTATCCAAAGTAAATACAGAATGTGATCGAAAAGGTAGAGGAAAGAACGAAACAAACAGCTGAAAAACATTCATGGTCATTTCGGGGCTTGAAGTAGGGTTAGCCTGCTTGTAATTCAATCGTGTCCAACAGCGTATCATCATGATTTATTGTGATCCCAATCCCTATATTAAAGATTGACAGTGGTCCCTCTCCAATACTGTAACTGTGGCATTTGGATAGACACGATGTTTCACCAGGGCCCCAGTTTTGTCTCAGCATGTTCCATTATCTCCTAAGTCTTTTCCTGCTACTTTCCCACTTAATTTGACACTTAATTGAGGTTTGGTTTTGCTATGATTATTAACATGAAAAAGCATTTGCTATTGTTAATTTTCGCAGGAATTGTCGCTCTCTACTTGGCCCAGAATCGGACTCTGTCACCTGCCGAGATTAAATCGAAACTGAAGACATCTGCAACTACGCACCTATTGTCAAATGTGGGACAAGGCAGCCCCAATCGTCTTGCATACATTGATCCTTAGTAACACACCATCGTGGTGTTGATATGTTGATGAAACCAACCACGGAGACCACGGACTTCATTCGAAATGTATTTCATTTTGACCTTATTAGACATATGTTAATTGATCATTGCCGGTGTTGGTTCATATATTGTTTCAGTCTATTTGGCTTGTTAGATCTACATGGTAACTATGTTTTATTCCCAAGTACAGACGAAGATATATCAGATTTCAGTAAAATAACAATAATTGTCAAAGGAGGCATTGAACAGAAAAAATAAGCACTGTTTGGTACGCATCTGGACCCAGTGGAACAACTGTGGCACTGCATTAGCTCAGCAACATGCTACTGCATATCTTTATTTGGTAATGCTAAGTCACACATTCAAATCTTTCATCGAAAACATGGAAAATACTAATGATTTATCTCTTGGAATGTGACATATATAGAAGAGAGATGGTCGGAAGTTATCTTAAAGCGAGCATAACTAACAAAATTATTCGGCTATGTTTATGACAACCTTTAAATATGTCATATACAACTGGTTGCAAGAAGACAAACAGATGTTCGCAAAGATGCCTCGGTGTTAAGAATTAATTGTCGAAAATAAAATTTATTGAAACTAAATGCAATCCATGCATTTGTTTGTCTCGGTCAATATGTACCTGAGCCTTTAATGTGTAGCTGGATTAATTTTTCTTTGACACAATTTTTCAGCATCTTTCTACTCTTCTTCAATGTATAAAACTGTTTTACACTCCTATTTAGGAAAACGCATTGAAAATGGATGCTTTTAAGCAATTAGAATTATTCATGCTTTCGTGGACAACTGAGGGCGCTGTTGCTGTGAAGTCATCTACGGAAGACGTGGTTCAGTGAATAGGTATTTCTGTTCAAAGTGGGAACCAAGAATTAACTAACTGAAAATATTTCTGAGATAGGGATTGATTCTTTCTTAGTGCTATACGTATAAAAAAAATAATCAGCAAAGAAGAAAAAAGCTCAGTCCAGGAAAATCAACAAATATGTTGGACGTTTGTTGTGTACAAACCAATGTAACGTTGAGGCTTCTTCCTGAGATGAGATCACAGTTTGGCTTATGAATATTGGAATACGCATTAGCATTAAACCAAAAAAGCGTAAACAAACTGTTCGAAAAAAGTGAAACAAAAGTTTAAAAATCAGGGTAACCGAGTCAAAAAGATGCATTTTGAAGGTTTGTATTAAAAAAAATGATTTTATCTACCTAAAGGGTAGATTGATATCGTTGATTTTGTCACCAGAAATTTAAAACTAATATCTTTGAGTAGGGGAGCGTGCAAAAGGGGCGGGCCATTAAAGGTTGATTGTAGGAGACAGTTCCCTGAAAGTTCGAATGCATACAAATAATATGGGGGGGTTGAGAATTTTGTGCAAATCAATAAAAGTATTTGTTCAATTCCTTTCATTGAAATTGAAAGCCAGAACACCAGTTAAGACTAGAAGCAGCTGGTGCTAAAATTGTCCATCTTCACAATACGTCCACTGGCTCTTCTAATGTTTGTGTATAAAATGTGCAGCTCTCTTTATTTACTATAAAATGTTGAGGACAAAATCGAAGAAATTACATCATCGAAATCCCCGGGTGCAGACAAATTTCTTGAAAGTTGGTCTTTCATTTGGGTTTCCGGTACGGATTTCCCGCTTGTCTGTCGGGTTTATAAATTATTTTTATTTCGATTAGGACATTGATTACAGTGGCGGTGTATGTGTTATGTATGCTTATTAAAAATCCCGACTCCAACGGGAAGGAATAATAGTGCACATGCGTAAAATCCAAGTTGTAGCAAAGCCAACTCGACTGACGCCTTGAAACGCTGTGATGAACGCTTGGAAGTGTCGGACGCTGGAGAGACTTTCGGGCCAACTAACAGCTGATTATTTTCGAGAAATGGACAAATGCAAATGAGTTGCTGAGGATACAAATCAGTATTTCAAGGCTGAACCATGGCTAGCTCACAAACTGACTGAGGGTGTTAAATTAAGATAAGGGATCATCAGAAGTGCAAGCGACTCGGACTCAGAGGACATCTCGCATATCGCATATGGCTTAACTCAGCCATATTTATTCGATCTGAAAAATAGCAAAGTTGTAAACATGTCCAGTCATTGTGACGTTTACACCGAACAAGCAAATTACAAAAAGGATTTAACACGATAAAGCAGCAGATAAAGTGACAAAAGTCATGTACGTGCAATAATATGTATACATAAGCTATTCTCAGTATGGCTTGTCACACGCGTATAAGGTCGATATATCGATAATATCCGATATATCGATTTTGCCTTAATATCGATATGAACGATATCACTTTAAATTTGAAATCGATTTACCAAAAGCGCCGACATAATAAGAAAAACAAAGCTATAGTAGTTGTTGTTGCTATCGACAATATCTTGACTTGAAATAAACGTTTCCGTTGTTCGTGGACATGAATGGCATTCAGCAATTCTCTTTTGCTTTGTTGTTTTCTCTCCACAAAAGCTTGTAAAAAGTAAACAGCTATCTGGTTTACAATGATTTTTGCATCGTTACGTACATGTACATGCAAAAACTTGCGTGTATTGAGGTTGCAGGCTAATAAATAGGTCCAATATTACCTCTGAGGACCGAATCACGATTTGTGTGCTGCCAAATTCTCTGCTATTAGAGCGTTTCGTGGCATGTGGACTGGGTGGTTTGTTGAAAAAGTGGATGAAAACCAGGGGCAGGACTGCCAGCTGGTATTTCTGAAAGTATCGGACCAAACGGGGTCCTCTATTGCTCAATTTTGCACTGGAGTGTAGGTATCAATTTTCAAAATGGCGATAGGCCCTTATGAGTGTCTCGAGGAGTGACTTTCTCTGTACAAAAATATCTTCAAAAGGTTAAGTCACTAAAAATTGAAAGGAAAATGAAAGATGAGGAGGTGAGCGTTATTTGATATGTGTCATGAATGCCTGTGAAACTTGCATTTTTCTTGATTTTTTGAAGTGTTGATATTTATCACTGTTGTCTATGGCAGCTTATTTACTGGTCTGTACCCTAAAGCATGCTGTACATTTAGCAGGGTACCTTCCAAACAAGAAAAAATGTGTACAGAAAGAAGCTGTAAAATACCCTTGTGTCTGGATACCATACCTCATTGGTTATTGCACACACGGCCCAGCCGAAGCTTTAACAGCCCGAAGCCATGAAGCTCCAAGACTGTTTACATGTGGCTGTGACTTCAACATTGGTGGATTTTGCCTGGAACTTCTGTGTGTACTTTTTGCGTACATGACATCAGGCAAAATCGTCGAGTGGTTAAGAAGAAGCTGTTGCCCGAACTTGTACGAATGATGCATCAGATTCCAACACCCTCTCTGCATGCAATAGTTTGGAAGATGTACATTCATGTAGTATTGTGGAGTAGCAATTCATTTTATGGGGATTGATTGATGGAGGAACTTCTTGTCCCGGGAAGCCAGCAGCTCAGACCGCAGACTGGCTGGAGTATGCGTGCCTTTGCATTTGAATATACTGTTTTGACCACAGGTTTTTGGTGTTGTCAGGTGCTCGTTTGTTTGGGGAAGAGCAAAAAAAGCTCCTGAATTCCAGCAGACTTAATTCTACCCTGTCTAATTTAGAGTTGCTATTCTTAGGAAAAAGACTTCTTCCAGAGTTTTGCTGTTTCAAATAACCTTTTCACTCAATACCAGCTCGAAAATTGCATTAGAATGCACAAGTTATATAATCACAAGGAGACCAAAACACTTGTACAGTCTACCTTCAACAATTTTCATCATTAGCTCGATATGATATAAATAAGCAGATACCTACAGAAACCCAAAGAAGCCTACACATGTAGGCTAGTGCCTAGTGCCAATGCATCGCAGTCTGTGTTTTAACGCCCTTCCTTTAAAATTTAACGTTGTATACTTTAAACTTTTTGTTGAAGTTTATCAAAAGTTACCGCCCCTACCTTGACCAAATGCTTCACCTAGCTCTGTGTTTCTGTGCATCTAAATTGTTCAAGAATAAACAGCAATGAAGATTAAAGCATGGTGTTTTACAGACGTTAGGAAACAACGTTTGTTGACTCTTGAAAAATACGATATTACCCGTTTCATCTCACACATCGAATCAAAACAATTTGGGGATCAGTGTATTCGGTTACACTGGGAAAGACGGTATCTATATATTTATATACTTCATAAAACTAAATACATTGGCGAACCAATCAAATTACTTGATTTCAACCGAAGTGAAACGAGCCATTATTGCTGGAAACCGAGTTTCTCTCGGTTTATGGGCGACGTCAGCAATCAAAATGGTAAATCTTATTGGTGTTTCACAAAGTCCGCGATCATTGTCCCATAACGGGTAAAGACAGGGGCCCGGCACATGCCCATTGCAATTTCAAACTCCGAGTTGTGTCCAAACAGACACTCATGCCTGTGATTTTGCACTACTTTGAGAAATACGAGGCGCATATGATCATGCAAGGCGCTCGCGTTTTCAACGTCATTGCCAAAAATACCGAGAAGTATGTATCCTCATTTGGCCAACTTAGATTTCTAGACTCGTTTCATTTCATGGCAGCTTCGCTCGATTGATTGGTAAAAACTGCTCCTCAGAAGATTTCAAATTATCCGTGAAAGATTTCCAAACAACACGTAAAACTTTCGGAAAGTCTGTAAAACAAATTACAGCTTAGACCCAGCCAACTACTACACATCACCGGGCCTGTAGTGGGATGCCCTTTCAAAACACTCTAAAATAGAACTAGGGCTATTGACAAATATCGACAAGCATCTCTTTTTCGAACGGGCAAAACGAGGCGGCATCTCCAGGATCAGAGCGAAACATTATGCCAAAGCTAATAACCCTTCTTTAGCCGACAATGACCCAGACATTCCGAAATCGTACATCATGAACCTCGATGCGAATAATTTACACGGTTGGGCCATGAGTCAACCGTTACCCATCAGAAAATTTCAGTGGGTTAAAAAAACAAACACGTTTACCTCCGAGTAAATCGCCAAGCTTTCACCATACGCTTCGAAAGGCTACAAGCTCGAAGTCACGCTCGATTACCCACGGCACTTGGCCGATTTACACAACGATTCCCCGCTTGCGCCTGAAAACATTTCAGTCCCGAGCGAATGGCTGTCGAACTATCAGAATAATTTGCTATCGAGCGGAGAAAGGGTTACTTCCTTAGACAAGCTGGTAGCACAAATACGTTGTACACCACTGCACGTTACAAAATTACCTAGAATTAGGACTAGAGTTAAAAACGGTCCACGGTGTAATGTTGTTTAAACAAGTGCCTTGGATGAAAAATTACATCGACAAAAACACCAAATTGCGCAAATTAGCCAAGTCTTATTTCGAGAAGGACTTCTTCAAATTAATGAACATTCGGTGTTTGGCAAGACAGTGGAAAACGAAAAATATTACATCGACGGTAATCTGCTGAGAGATCTTCAAGACACCGAGCGATTCAAACGCCTGGTTTCTAAACCACACTATAAAACGACTACGCCGTTGAATAAGCCGATCTACTGCGGTTTAAGCGTGCTCGACTTGTCTAAAACGTTATGTACAACTTCTATTACAGCACGTTGAAAGCGGATTTTGGAGACGATGTTTGTCTTTTGTATACTGATACATACTTGTTTAGATCCAAACGGAAGACTTACCCGGTTACCTACAACAAAAGCGTGACCTATTCGATTTGAGTAACTACCCGCCCACACACGAGCTATACGATCCGAAAAAAGGAAAAGTCATTGGCAAAATGAAAGACGAATTTGGTGGTAAACTGATATCAGAATTCATTTGTATACGGCCAAAAATGTATTCTATTTTAACGGAAGATCAAAATTTAAAGAAGGCAAAAGGAGTTACAAGAGTGGTAACTCAAAAACTTCTATCACATGCTGCATATAAAAACTGCCTAATTAAACGGAAACAGCACTTTAATAAACAACGGCTGCTCAGATCGAGCAAACACCAATTATTTACCGTCACGCAAAATAAATGTAGCCTCTCTCCTTTAGATACGAAGCGTTACTTACTATCTAATGGGTTAGATACTTTAGCTTACGGACATTACCGAACAGGCGGCAATTCGGTATATGCAGGCACCACTTGAAACTCTTTTCTGACGAAACTCCGTTTGGGGCCGTTTAACAAGTAATACAACGTTGGCCCCGTTTTCACCCTTTTACCCCGGACACTTTAAATTGACTCCAAATCGGATCAGTCTCCCTTTTAACGGTGCCGCTTTCCTGTTCGAGTAATATAAATAACTAACGATCGCGTCTGAAGGAAGTCCTGTCTCTCTTCTTTTGGGGACTGGTGCAGCCGATGCATGTTACGTGGTCTAATTTAACAGCTATTGCAGGTTCTTTGTCAATCAATCTAGTCTTTTCTTCATTTAGCGCTTTTATAACCTCGGGCAAACATTCGACCCATTCCATGTTTTGTGCACCGACGTTTAACATCTTCTCAAAGCGTATTTCTAAGTTTAACGGTTCACTCGATCCCAGGTTAAATATAGCACATCCATTTGATGCGCCTAATTTGGTTCTACAGATTTCTCTTGTAAAGTACTCGGCCTGGGTACGTATCCAGGGGCAGGTAAATAAATTTGCCAAATGGCCTGCTTTTTTGCCAATTTGGTATAACTGATTTATCCTCACCGGTCTTTTAATGTAAATTATCTACAGCACTTTCGCCTTTCCAGTAACCCTGTGGACTGTAAAACAATTTTGAAAATTCTTTGTCCATTTTAAAATAAAGTGAAGTTTAACCTTAACCATATCGATATACCAAAAAACCGACTAACGCGGTTCCCCCGAGAATCCACACCATTTCGCGAACTTTCTGATCTTCCGAAGGCACGTAGAAATCTGACAATTTGGGCTCTGGTGGCAAGGGCATTACGTTTTTACCAGTCAACTCTGAGCTTTTTTAAAAGTATTTTTTTTTATTTTTTTTTAATATATAAATTTAAACATGGAGCAAATCAAAGACCAGTTGACTGACATCAGCTTACTTTATGGCTTACTTTGGCTTGGAACGGGAAAACGTGGCAAAGTTGCGACTGGGGGCAGCAGACGCCACTGAAGCAGCCAACGACGGTAAAGACAAATCCATCGCCGACGCGTATAAAAACCAAATACGCGATTCCATTGGGCGTGCCGTTGTTAACAGATTACGGGCCGTTTTACCCCTTGGGTTTTGAAGAGCCGTTGACATATCAGTTGACGTTTAATAAATCACGATAAAGTGGTCAAGTCGACCGAAACGGCCGCGGAGTACAGCATTTCGGATTTAACGTCGGAATATGAAGTAGCAAAAACAAAAAGGCAATGTGTATTATTTACTTGACTGCATTCACTCGTGGAAAAAGCAAGCCCTTAATAAATCAGATACGTTGTGGAACATTAGCATAGATCAAACGATTAAAAACTTGAAAGGTGTTTGATTTTATTCAAAGATCCGGTCGTAAAGAACCCACAGAAATTTTACAACCCACACGTCACGAAAATTAGAGTAACGGTCGAAGGTACGCCCAATCAGCTGTACTCGCAAGGGCTGTTCTAATATCAACACTGGAATGAAATTAGCAAGTTCATTGGGGATCGGATACGGAATCCGGCAGGGCGGTTGTAAAAGACCTAAAGTTACCAGGCGTTGATATGGGCAGTTATTTAAAACACAAGTACGGTTTGTGGTTAGACTTTCGCAGTTCCGATGACAATTCTGCTCATGGCTAGGGTGGGCCACTTGGTGGCAATGGTGATATTTCGATACAAATGAAACGAGAAAAGGAAACTGCAGGTCCGCTGTTCATGTACGTATATTTAATAATGAATGTCCAGTTAACGGTTAGCAACGGTAATTTTAAACGTTTAGTTTATTTAAAAAACCGATGAATATGTATAAACAACCACACTGATCGTGGGTAAGACTAACTCGAGGGAGACTAAATGGGTTCTTGACCCTTTAGAAATCGATTATAATTTCATATTTGAAGCGATCGTAATTATTTGTCCAACGCTAAGTACAAATAAAACGTATCTCGAAAGGCTGTGGATTTATATAATTTTATTGTATTTTATTATTATTATTATTATGTTATCCCCGCATGCACAGGACCAGAGAACTGAACTCAGGGACAGGTGGACACTCGCACTCCAACTTTTGTGTCGATTGGCCTGAGCAGCCGTTTATTGAACTTGACACAGTTCAGGTTGTTCCCGCTCGCAGCTGGTGACGGGGAACTGCAAGCATATCCTACATTGCGTTTCAAGCAAAGTGTAGCTATTCAGCAAAAATTACAGAGATTTTTCCCGCCCGAGCCTTGTGACGCGGAACAGCAGCACATATCAGCAAAAGTACCGGTACTATGGCAATCAGCAAATGTCAGCAATTGTTCCCGCCCGAGCCTGGTGGTGCGGAACAGCAACTCATATCAGCAAATACATGGAGCTATCAGCAAAAATGTATGAAAAGCAATTATCATATCAGCATTTGTTTCCGCCCAAAGCACATGCAGCAGTAAATTAATACTGGAATGTACCTGCTCGGTACAAAGCCTTCGATATGCAAATTCAAACAGCAATTACAACTGGCAGAATGCAAAAATACCCAACTTTCATGAACAAATTAGCAAGGATTTACTCCAGCATACAATAACTTTGGGCCAGCCATCAAACGCAGGGATCGGACACCAATTTCCACGAGGTGCAGCCCGACTTGGGCTTACACTGTGTTGCTGGAATAATGGGCAACTAATGAGCATTTTCAACAACCACTTACAGCTATATATGTCAAACGGCAGAAATTAGTGAGTACGAAATGGCTTTTCTTAATTTTGCCCTTAATAATCTAGTGACTCCCCCGACAAAGGAAGGGATCAGGCCTTTCCTTTCGGCACATTCCCATAAGTGCCGTAAATAAGAATACAGTGCCTTTAAACCGAGGTCAATTTGCGGTCCCTGAATGAAATTCACGCCAAACGGGCTTGTTGCTGAATGAAGTCGGCAACATGACTGCCGCCAAATAGACCTCAGGTGGTGGTATTAAGGGGAGATGCAACAGGCAAACAATATATGCGCCAGGGCTTGGTAGAAGTTGTCGAGAATGAACGAACAACTATCATCAGTCAAATGAAATTCGTCCGCATGAAATAACGCCGCGGACGACCACTGGATCTGGGGGTGCCAAATAACACCCCCATGAGAGTTTCGAAATAATGAATGAACGTATGCGTTCATCGAACGTCGCGTACGCTCGAGGGAACTCTGCTTTAGGGCGGGAGGGTAAGTTTGGCGGGGCAGTAACTCGGAATAAAAAATGACAGTATGCGGCAGTGCTTCTCTGGTCAAATTGATGCACTGCCGCGCTAGAATACTCAGTAAATGTTTGTGTACAAGCCCCAGGTCGTTGGCGCCAAACTGCAGGATGATGACGTCAGGTAAGATCGATTAAGACGCTCTCCCCAGGGCGATGACCCCGCCACCCGAGCACACCAGCACACAGAGCCGTCCCCAATGACCCACACAGTTGGCTTGGCAGGGGCCAATTCTCGCAAGAAAAAATGAAAAGAAAATTGGAACAAAACACGAGCAAAGTACGTAAGCTAATACAACTTGTAGCGTTCAATGGAAAATAGCTGGGGGAATCCGAATGTAACGTCGGTAAGCCCCAGACTTCCAACGCCCCAACATTTTAACATCATCCTCAGACACACTTGCCATAGCTGCAGACGTAGCTGCCCCTATGCGAAAAGAATGAGAGGCAAATCTGGCGTCATAAAGCCCTATAAACTCAAGGGCACGACGGAGTACCGCGACAAACTGGTAACGCGTGACAGGACGCCCATCGAAATGTGACAAAAACGGGCCCCGGGGGGATGTGGGGCAGGCAAGATAGGACAAAGTCGCCCGGACGGGGCACATAATGTTTTATGGAAATGCTCAAACAGATGCTCATTTCCAAATTTCAGGGAAACAACCATCCTCCAAACAAGCATTAAAAATGTGAGTTAATGGAAATGACATTTCAAAAGCAAATTCCCTTAAAAGCTTTACTGGACAGGGTATACATTCCAAAATTAACTTACCGCTCCATGTGCTTTGGGCGGAAACAAATGCTGATATGATAAATGTTTTTCATACATTTGTGCTGATAGCTCTATGTATTTGCTAATATGACTCGGGCGGGAACAACCTGAACTGTGTCAAGTTCAATAAACGGCTGCTCAGGCCAATCGGCAAAAGTTAGAATGCGAGTGTCTACCTGTCCCTGAGTTCAGTTCTCTAAATATTTTAAATATTCTCATTCAATTTGGCTGAACAGATCTACATAGTCACTATGTTTTATTCGTAATATAGACGAAGATATATAAGTTTTCAGTCGATTAACAATGTTTGAAGGAGATATCGAAGAGAACACTGTTAAACACTGTTAAGTAGGCTTACTCATCTGGACCCAGTGGAACAAAATGTAAAATAACTATATAAGCTCAGCAACATGGGACTTTGTACCTTTATTTGGTAACGCTAAGTCACAGATTCAATCTCGCATCGAAACCTGGAGAATACTAGTGACTTTTACTGCTAAAGTGTGGAAGATGATAATACAAAAGACATGGTCGAAATTTATCTTAAAATTACTCATAAAGTTGGGCATCACTGTTAAACAAAATTCTGGGCTGTGTTGATGGCATCCCAGGTAACCTTTAACAATGTCATGTACATGTGGTTTCAAGAAGACAAACAGATACCACAGTGTTAAGAATTATTTATCGAAAATGCAATCTCTTGAATTAAACGTAATCATCGAGCTAGTTTGACTCCAGTCAATATTTAACTGCGTCGTATAAGTTTCTTTGACCTTGTCACCAGAAATGTGCAACAAAGTGGAGAACTTTGAGTAAAATATGAGGGAAAAGGAGCCAACCAAGGTTGACTCTTGTGGCAATTCAGTAAAGTTTCGAATGTATGCACATAAAAGGGAGGGGGGCTTTGACAATTTTTATACAAATCTATAAAGGCTTTGTTCAACTTCTAATTGAAATTGGATGCTTAAAGCAGTCAACACTGGCAGTCTGGCAGCAGCTGTGGTAAAATTGTCCACCTTCATAATGCATAAATTGGCTCTTCTAATGTTGGCCATTACATCATGAAAATTTTACACGGCAGGCAAATTTCTTTAAGTTCGCCATCATTTGGGTTTCGGGTAAGAAAATTCGCACTTGCATGTCGGATTTATACATTTCATTTCGATTAGGACGTTGATTGCAGTAACATTTTTTTGTCGAGGACTGGGGGTGGGGAATAACTCAAATAATAAAACTGCCCAGCTGTTGAAATTCGAAAATTGGGGGAGGCTGCACACCACATAGTATTTGGAGGCATTTTTCTTAATACAAATGTATATCTTATGCCATTTATGCTTAGAAAACAACAAAACCCATAACCTTTTAAACTAAACGGCTTATGTAAAGCTTTTGTATAGTTCGTTCGTTTTTGGTACAACTGGATAGGTACTTTGGTCGTTGGGAAGTTGAATTAATATAATTAATATTAATAATAATATACAATTAACAATTACAAATCTAGAACTCACTTAGCCCATTTCACCAAAAAGGAACAAGGACTTTCAAATGTTTAAATTAATTTCCACAGATTAAAATTATACTGTTTAACTACTTTGCATTTCATACCAGATAACGAGGAAACGCGTATTCAAACTTGAAACCGCTCTATAATTTGTCAACCAAACATCCAGACATTCCTGCGTTGAAATTTAATTTGCCTACAAGTTTGTAAGCTTTTATAATAAATCATTAAATGAAATGTTTAAGAAATGTAAGAAACTTAATTTGAAACTTTGAAATTATATCCGAATCCAACCAGAATGAATTGCACCTTCTCGGGTGAAGAAAAGACAGCTTGGTGGAAACCTTTCCAACAAGGGAAGCTTTGGCCCAAGACTGGAATTTTTTGTGTGTCTCCGTACGCAGTGCAGGAGACGGCGTACAGAGTAGAGGGTGCAATCGGTAAGGGACAAACTGTTCTTAAATCCTGCCTCGGTGAGTTTGCCAGGCCTGCCCCCCCAAAATCTGAGAATACCTCATACGCTCGAACAGGCTTAAATAAATGAATAGTGCATTTGCGTAAACTCCTACTTGTTGCAAAGCCAACTCGACTGACGTCTTGAAACACTGTGATTAACGGTTGAAAGAGACGGTCGCCCGGCTAGCAACTGATTTTTTGAGAGAGACTAATACCGCTGCTTTTCTGACGATACAAATCAGCATTTCATGGCTGTACCAACACGCATCAGTATAAGCTTATTTTGATGGGCCAGCGGGCATAATAAAATTTTTGAAAACCCTGTTTCAGAGCCGATCTCAGCACAAGATGGTGGACACTGTCTGAAATGATTACGAAAGCCTTTTTACTAGGTTTCGCTCACACTGGCCTTCGCGGGATTAAATTTGTGCAAAGGCTGGTACCATACTTCCACCGTGACTGCACACATGAGTTCACTGCTATGCTTTTGTGCACGACTCAATCACTTTACTGTAGATTTCGAGGCAGACGACGTTGGACACTGTTCCGACACTGCTTTCCGTGGATTGAAACATTTATTTTAACAAACTACAAACAAATAATGTCCACGGAGATAACCTGGTAACTAAAAATTAATTAGACAACATTATACCTCCGTATTATATGAACCCAGTTACACAAAATTCTGAATTTTTTTTATTTTTTTTAGAAATAAACACGACCAGATTTAAAAGAAAATACGTCCACGGTCATGCCCATTTTAAATCGTTTCTTCAGTTAATCTAAACAAACAAACTAAAGTGCCGAGGGTATTAAGATCTGACAAAAACATTGGTAGTGGTTTTTAGGGTATTGCGAATTGAATATTTTGCATGAGAATCCTTTGTCGTGTACCTTCGTTGATGGAGTACACGAACATGTACGGGCAAATTTTGCGCACACAGAAATCATGGCCCACCCTTAATCGACAAAGAGCCAAAATTGAAATTGTTAACTAACGAAGGACAATTCGCAATGGCTTAAACATAACACAGTATCTTTCTCAAACGCTCTATCAATTACCAAGATATGTAGCCTGTGTGGAAAAACTGGAGATTAATTCAAAATTTCTATTTAATACCTTCTTTACGTTCGGATAATGTATCGTACACAGACATCTTTCACCCCATGCCTTTGCTAAGAAATGTCACATGATTAATAAGAGACACATCACAAAATGAAACATGAAACCTGATCATATTTCTCTGGTATAAAATCAGCAACTTTAACACCATGCGGAAGATCTCCACAGACAGATTTTGGTATAGTCATTTGCTGGCTGGCTTCGTCATTTTACAAGCAACAGAAGGTGAACAAGCTTCGACGAATTTTAGCACATACGCACAAACTAAGTGATAAGGGTGAACGTACGTGTGGAGTCTGCGACTGCGTATTCAAGATGATTTCTATGCTTAGACTACCTTTTTGAGTAATTTTACTATCATCTCTGTTTGCATGAACAAATATAGACACAGCAGATGTTTTTTTACTTCAACATTATATTTACATATAAATGTGCTTATCTCTTTGCTTCTCACCACACATTGCATTCACAGTATTTGTGGATGCAAGCAGGGCGAACCTAAAAATTAGAATTTCAGACTTTGATAATAGCGATAAGATTTATATCGTCCGGTAAATATCTTATTTTCAAGAGTCAACAAATTTTGTTCGCAAAAGTCTGGGAAAACGCCATGTTTCTATCTTCATTGCCGTTTATTCTTGAAAAAGTCAGGTACAAAAACACAGAGCTAAGTGAAGCATTTGGTCAAGGTGGGGGAACATTTGATAAAAATCAACAAACAGTTCTAAGTATACAATAATATATTTTTGAAGGAAAGGGGTTAAAACACAAATTGTGCAATGCATTGGAACTAAGGGTGTGGAATCCTTTCCTCTACCCATTATACATGTATTTGCTTATTGCGAATTTGCAAGGGAGGCCCTGCAATACATTTACTTACTTCGACTTTCCTTTTCCCCACTGTTTTATGTTTGCTCATTATGCTACCTTTTTGGGTTTCTCAGTATTTGTTTATATCAGAGGGAATGAGCAACTTTTTGAGGGTAAGCTGTAGAAGTGTTTTTGTCTACTCGAGATTGCATAACATGGGTCAGATGTGCATTCTAATGAATTGAATTCAAGGATGAGCAACGAAATTGACTGGAGCGGGATTTGAACCTGCAACATCCGGAATAGCCTACCACCTGAGCTATCCAGCCCTATGTTGAGGGCTCTTCCCATTTGTCAATTTTTCGTCCAGGGGCACCATCCAGAAGCCATTAAACTTGAAACACCAAGTAGCTAGGGATCACACCCCAATAACATAAGGGATCACTCAAAGAGGATAGGGCTTTTAATGATATGGTCCACACCATAAGAAATAATTACTTCCAACTGTTGACGTAAGGTTGGTACAAAATCAACAATGTTAATTGCTAGGCCTAGATCAATTAATTTTGAGTGGCCAGAACCCCTCCTACGATTCACAGGGGAGGGTCTGTTGGCTTAAACCCCTCCTTTTAACAAGAGATTCCGATCTTCAAAGGATATACACTCACGCAAACAGTTTAGTGGGAGATAATTCAATCTATTATTTTACCACAAAGAGGAAGAAAACCCTACACACATGTATGATGTGTAAATTCTAATAAGTCTTATATTCAGTTATTTCATGTATATACAAAAAGAAAGGATTTTATAATTGAAAGTTACACCGGTTACATACTATCACATATCGATTTTAAGCTGTCAACAAAACTAAACTTTATTGAAAGGGCGTTGCTCTTTACCCACGGTGAGAGTACAAACCAGTCCTGTTATGTACGGGAACTATGTGTTCATTGACTAGGCTGGGAAAGACACGCTGTAGTGCACAAAGTAGCAATACTGTTGGACTTTAGGTTAGTTGATAGTCCTCAAAGTCATTGTGCAAATTATTACATTTATTTCAGTTCAAAAATTTGCCCGTTACTTCTGCTGTTATCAGGCGTGTCGGTCTCTTCGATACGGCTTTAAGAAAAAACCTGTCATTCACAGATTCAGTACGTTGAATCTGCATCAGTTCTTGAGGCAGAAGATATGTCAGGGTCCTCAACCCTAATGCTGTCCTGGTTTACTGTTCTGCCTTTACTGTTGCTAAATGATAATTCTTATATTTTTGACGTTTCCTTCTCACAACTGTTTAAATGTCAGTTGTTTGAAGCAGAACAGCTAACCCCTTCACTTATCCCAGTCTGTCTCCAATTAAGAAGTGAATATGCATAGGGCTCAGAATTCCCCACTGGTGTTCACTGTTCCTATTACGCATGAATAGGCACAGTTATAATGCATTTTTAAGTACACTGGGCGTAGTCTGGATACCAGACCCGATGAATCCCACTAGGGTCCAGTCCACTAATTCAAGCCCCATTGAAAACAGTGTAAAATCAGTACCGTTCAGGGCCCAATAGCATGCACGCCAACATCCCTGAGATTTCTGAAACACAAATGAAATTCTTGTCTGGTCACTTATCTTTCAATTTCTTTTCAATTTTTCGTGGGTTAACCAATTACATTTTTAATTATTCCCACAAAACAAAATCACCCCCCCAAAAAGTGATTTTTCCGAAGTCTGATTGCAGCCATTTTTCAAGTGGCAACCCTCAACTTTCTCGGGCACTTAGGACCATTTTTCAACCGTAGTTTTCAGCCCTTCTGCCCTCATATGAAAGCTCAAAGACCCAGGGAGTTGATCCTGGCGACGATTTACACAATCTCACCATTTTGGGGGCCAAATAATCTCCTTTTTCAAAAGATACTGTGGGGGCACTTCTAATGCTAATGAGCTGGTCAGAAATTCTCACTTGAATTAGTGGTCTGCACCCACTATTCTCGTCCAATCAAGGGTCAAGTATCATGTGATGTCCACGTGACCAAATCTGGAGGAATTCTTCCTGTTCCGACAAGAACTGAAATTTTACGAACTCTTCCAACTACATTTGGACAGCATCGTTTATGTCGGGTATTTCCTGTCGTGTATGTACGCATACTGAGGAAAACTTTTTTCTTTTGCCTGTTGCCTACATGCAACACATTTTTGCTCCCTTCCTTCATATTTTTTTTTCTATTTTCTTGCATGCACATCTAAACTTGTAGGATAAAGCCAGGGTTACCTTGTGACCCTTGAAGTGTGGCATCATGATCTATTTATATCCGTTGGCGATACCTGACCTACGTTTTATCACAAGTCGCCAGGGAATCTTTTGCCAGGAAACCAGACTTAGCTGGGCGGATCCTGACCAGGACTTTTTCACCCATAGGTGGAGCAGTAGTTGACATGGTGCAAGGCCGTTTTTGCATGCCGTGGGCTTGCAAGCCATGTCTATGCGGCCAGCTGCAGCTTGGAGATCCCCTTCAGTTCAGCCTGTGGTAGCACTTCAGTTACCCTACATTGCACTCAGCATGGGAGAATCAACAGTCGACTTCCCTTTTCGCCTCAGACAGGGTTATAGCCAATGGTAGCATCTGAAGATAGAAGTGGGATATGTAATATTGACAACACCACTAGATCACGCCCATCACACACACCGGCACCCAAGTGTGGTTCGCCAGCACTTTTAGAGGCCGCTGTTGTTCACCTTTTGCTCGTATAATGTTTGTGGTAGATCTCCCATATTTTTGTGCATACTTTCCTTCAAGGACCCCGAAAACTGGGGACGCTAGTGTCCTTATTGCTCGGGGTCCCGAGCAATAGGCTGGACTGCAGGGTTGTGGGTGAATGACTGACCCCCACCTTGAATTCTCAAACCAATCTGAAGCTCCACTGTCGGGTTGTCGATGAATGACCGACCCCCATCTTGCATTCTCAAACCAAATGCTTCACTCGATCAGCTTCATTTTTTTTTTACTAAACTGAAAAAAGCAGTTTTGCAATTCAGATAAAAATGTGGTGTTTCCCAGGCTGAATTTGTTGACTCTTGAAATGCCCGAGGATAACAATCGAATGATTAAGACTATCAAAATGAAAACAATTGAAACAGCTGCTGTTTGCAGGGAATTTGCACAGACTTGTTTAAAACATTTAGCGGGGTATTTTAAAGGTTAATTATACGGATGAAGAACATGTTTAAAACATGTTTGAAATAATGGAGGCGGTTGCACTTCACATTTTTAGTGGTTCATTACAGTGTTTAAAGAAGTGTTACCGAGTACCAGGCGTAAGGGGTCTACATTCAACAATCAAACAACCTTGTTTGACATTTTGAACAAGGTTGTTCATGTGCCATGTGTAAGCAACGGTAATTTACATTATTTTTAACAATGATATGTATCATATTAGTTTCCCCCAATTATGCCACCGTATTCAAACAATCAGATTTTGATAGGCTGCCATCTGCAATTGATTCTGTATTTGCATCATGAGGAAAGAAGCAAAGATATGTTTATTTCACATGTAAATAATATTCAGGTAAAGAACCCCAAAAGGCTTAACTTCAATATTGGAATTTGTAGTGTAGAACCGGAACAGGGTTTTATATGATTCTGCGAAAGATGCGAGGGCGAGGAACGTGCTATAATGCTCTTGTACAGCGTTAAATTTGTAATTTAGTTCAATAGGGAATGCCACGACAAGGAATTTTTTTATTACAGCATTTTTGTAGTTTTAGATCCAGGAACACACATGCTTCAGTGTGGTTTTGAACTTGTAACCCTGTTCAACCGGGGACGCAAACACTGGGAACATTTGGTGAAATGGCGTGTTACATTGCTCTCCTGCTCACGTAACGGCCAGGAAAAAGCCATATTTATCCCCGACTTGGCAATTGAACTGCTGTGACCCTACATAAACAACTTGAGCATCAGGGTCAGTAGTGTCCAACATGTTTTAGGCTGTCTTTAAGTAAGTGGCAAAATACAAGGGAGGAAATCATATTTAATTGATATCAAACCCGGACAATGAAACCACCAAAAGTTGGTTTTAAAAAAGACTGTGCATAGTTATTAGACGGAAGTGTTTAGACTCTTTAATCAGCCTGTCCTTCTTTGCTTTGGCGTAGTAGTAGCAGCAACAGCAGCAGCAGCAGCAGCAGCAGTAGTAGTAGTAGTAGTAGTAGTAGTAGTAGTAGTAGTAGTATGAGCTGTTGTTGTTGTTGTTTGTTGTTATTGTTGTTGTTGTTGTTGTTGTTGTTAACACCATGAGCATAAAATCACTTTCAACATGTGATCCCAGACTAAAGTAACAGTGACATTTGTAACATTTGCCCAAAGTAATAATCTCCTACGACAGTTATTCTGAACTAAACGTAGAAGAATAACTGCACAACTACACCAATGATTTTGCAACCATCTTACATTCAGATTGGCTTCAAGACAGAGTTCACAGAAGTTTTGCTTACTGTTCTGTCAAAACAAACTAAAGTGAGGGAGTCCCTCATCATTTACAGAAGGATGGTTATGTCTATACAATATGCAGTCTTTCCCATACAAAAGGTCAACAGGTACCAGCACAGTTTATAAAATACCCTTAAACCTATCCCATATCCACTCTTATCCACACAATACTGAGGCTTACTTTTGTTTATAGCCATAAGCCATACTTCCAACACATATTTATGTGACTTTGATATAGGTCAAAGTTTGTTAGAGAGACTACTACGTACACTGCTATAGTTGGGCACATCTAGACTCTTATCAAGTAACAAGTTGGCGGTGAAAGGACAAAAAACCGGTCAAAATGGAAAAGATAGCTCCCTAATTACAACACTAAAATGGAAAGCGGGGGATTCCTATTTCCTACCGCATTGGGAGCTGGCAGGGAGGCAAGGAGATTTAGAATAAAAATCTAGGCTACAATTGTGTCATCAACAGTTACTTCTGATGTATTTAATTTCACTGGTTACTGATGCATTACTTTCAAAATGACATTCGTTGATTCTGAAAAGTTGCGGTTTTCAAGATTATTTACAAAAGTGTAATAGTCACTCTTCTTGCAACAATTTTATATGACAATTAGATGGATAAATGATGATGTCACATCTAGACATGTATCGTATAACTTGGAATCACGCTCGAATTTCTTTTCAGCTTTGTACAAATTATTGTTAAACATACTGCCCTCAAGTACAACTCATACTAAGACAACGGGTAACTTGACATATTCTATCAAAAAAGAAAAAACGAAACACAACAAATACCAACAATCAAAAGGCAAAAAATGAAAAGAGAAAGGAATGAGAGGCAAGGTAAAATGTACAGTAGATGCATTTACCTTGCCTTATTTTGCGTGACCTTTACCTTGCCTCCCTTCTACTATCGGAAAATATATCGGACGTAGGCAAGGAGGATTGTCGACATGTTGCGAGAGCCAATGCCTTGGAAATTCCCGCATTTAATACCAGCACCTCTTCATTCCTCAAAAATGTGAGTAGTCACTCTGTGAACCTGTCACTGAGTTCTGGGCAATCCAACCCCACTATGACCCCTGAAACTAAATCTTCCTTTTTATCTTGATGTTTCCATTAATCTAATGGACAAAAACATATCTGTTTAATTATTTGATTAAAATGTGACGTTTTCCCAGAGACTGCAAACAAATTTCTTGACTTGTCAAATACAGGGATAATAGACGGAAAATTGCAACCATATTCGTATCACTAGCATCAAACTCTGCAGTTTAGGAAATTGAACTGCATAATTTGAATTGAAGCTGCATTCAGTTTTTGCCACTATACTTGCATCACGTTTTGGAATAGCAAAGATGCGTGTATTTCACATGGAAATAATATCCACATAAAGAAACATTGGCTTGTCTATCTTTCCTTTATTCTTAATCCCCAAAAGAGGGGATGGTAAAATGAGTTATGATAATGCAAGTCTGCGCATTGAATATCACCTTTAACATGTACTCTTGGGATCCACTTATGGTGAAACCAATGTGCCAGCTTTCGCACCACGTAATAATTGAACGAGGGCTAATCTGAAAGTTGCAAAATTAAACCTTGTTTTCGAATGTCTAAGAGACATGTATTGCTCGCTGGCCACTCAAAATAATTTGAATTGATTGCATGGTTTGGGCGAAGTGCACAATGTCGATTCAGTTACAGAAGGGATGGGAAAGGGACAGTCGGTATTCGCAAAATTTATGACCATTTTACATACCAGTCCATTATCTTTCCCACACAAAAGGTAAACCGAACATATTCACCCATCAATATGGTCCATATTCACTCTTACCAACACAAACAATCAAATTTTGCAGAAATGTTTAACCCTAACCTTCTGCTTATTCATGTTCATATTCATGATTCATTTTTATCCATATTCATTATTAAAATTATTATAAAAAGACAAAACAGGCAGAGTGAGAAAAGCATAAAAGCTATAAGTTGTCATCCAGCAACCTGCCCAAACCTGAGGCGTGTTACCTTTCATATTTATTTCAAAAATGTCAGAGTTTGCTGGCGAGGTAACCTACACTGACCGTTCAAGCGGGGCACATCTTTGTGTTTACACAGAACTCATCTATGTACTTCAGAAACCAGATCTTCAAAAACTGTTTCGATTTATATTTTGGTGATTTGGGGGCACTTTTAAAATCCCCTTAATGTCCCCCTTTCCATTGTCATGTAAACACCTTTATGCCTTGCAACATCTCCCTTATGGTTCTCATTGAGAAGAACACCCCATTGGATGCTTAGAGGTTTGCTCGGAAAGTAACGATTCTCACTTCAATTACAAACTGATTGGAAAATGAGTTTCCTCAGCATGGTGGATACTGACCAATGAAATAGGTCAGCGCCTTTGTTAAAGGAGGGATGTACAGAAGTCACCAGTCCAGATTTGTACAGAATAAATACCGACACGTATAGGCCCTATTGCTACCTCAAATGCCATCAAATCCGTTCAGAAAAGTTCAGAATGTTGGAGTGAAACCAGCAAGTGGAATTCTAAGTATTGTTGCAATATCAGCAACATTGTGTTATTTGTTAACTTGGCTGTGTTGAATCTTGGTGATTTATTAATTTCCAGACATTGTACTAAGGAATAAGGGAATCGTAGGCTTTGTGGTTAGTACATAGTTAGGGAGGTTTTTAGCGAGGAGCTAGAGATGCGTTCTGTCACAAACCTTAATGTGCTAGATAAGGCAGATTTGGTTATTTGAAAATCTACTGCAACTCCTAAATGAAGATATTGCAAAATGTTGTGAAAAGTTTCTTTGACGGGTTCGGTCTCTTTATAAGATCAAATTGTACAGTTTCGGACAGATAACACTTGATCATTTTTGTCATGTTATTTTTGATCCATATTTTGTAGCGTTAATACTAATTTTCACCCACTAATTAAGTTACTCCCCTCTAAAGCTTACAGTCGGTATCGAGAACAGAGGCACACCCGAGCGGAATTCCCCCTACAATGTCTCCTACAGCAACCCCCCCCCCCCCCGTACACACACCCCGGTTATACTGAACCGGACTTGGATGTACGGCTGTATCCGAGTTTGTAGTTTAAAATGAAGGTGTATGTTGTATTATCTTTTGCAGGAAGAACACCAAAAATCCCCTTGGAGCCGGGTCAACCCCCCATGCACGTTTGATCAAGAACGCCTACACATTCAGTCATAGGCAAAGCTAAATTTACACCCATTTTTCTAGACGCTCGTAGGTTACTGACACAATGGATTCAGGTTGTGTCTTACGATCGATGTAATGGAATCAATGCAATTTGAATGTCTACGCGCTCACTCCTTGGCTACCTGCAGTCATGTTTGTGCAGTGACACACATGCAAGCATGTCGGTTAGCTCCGAGTTCTTTGAGGGGGCGGTACTTCACCGCACAGCTGTCTCTAATTGGTTCTTTCATTTGTATACCAAGCTTAAGGCCTAGGCCTATGGTTTTGTGCATGGAAACTTTTTGCGGTGTGTAAAGGGGTAATGCTCTTTATTAAACTCAAAACTGTGGATTTCAGTCTTATCATTCCTTTCAATTTGGTTTCCATTTTTTTTATTTATTTATTTACACCGAACGATCGTAAACCTAAATCTTAATTCTGTAGAATGGAAATGAGGTTTACACAAAAAGGCATTAATAATGAACTGGAATCATATCTTGGAACTCATTTGCGTGACTTAGATGGGCAATTAGACACTTCCTTCTGTGATAAAACGTACTTTAGGGAAAGTAGATACGTAATGCAAGTAATCTGAAACATTTAGGGGTTTTATCTAAATCGTTCAAAATAAAGGATCAAAATTTGTCTATAAAAGAACAGGCCGGCGGACCCAATACTATAGTCACTATTGTTGATAGACCTGTGAAGTCAGCTCATAATGCGTACTTTGGTTCTTCTGTTGTTGGTGGGTGTAGCTGCAGCCGGTCTTGCTCCGCTGTACAAAGTTGACGAGAACGTCAAAGGCAGCTACATCATCAAATTCAAGTAACTAGTGCTAAGTAGAATAAGTGACGACAGATGATTGTATTGTAACATTTCTAAGCAAGTTTTAAATAATGTGTTAATATGCTCTGCTTTATATCCCAGGGATGACTTGGATGTTGACATCACTGCTGATGGCATACAGCGTCGTGTGCAAAGGCAGCGTTTGGGTCGAGCTAACTTCTCTCGTCGCTACCACCATGCCTTGAAGGGAGTGGCTGCAGAACTGTCAGAAGAAGCCCTGCAATATGTAGGAATGGAAATGATTTGTCTACGTTTACTTTGTTGTTTGATTCTTTAGAAAATCATCGGTTGAATATTGCTGCTTGAAAATATGTTATTATTGTTAAGGCTGATTACAGTATATTTAGAACCAATTAAATATTCATTAGAACGAAATGAGAGTCTTTTTGAAATATTGGTATCACATGAAAATGAAGATAGTTATTGAATTGAAAGATAGGGCCTACTTTGATTTCAATGAAGTACCGACAAGAAAGACAAAATAGGAAAAGTTACTCATTTTTCTGCCTGAATATTGAGGTGCTTGGTTTCTTGCACAACTCTTTTGTGACAATTACCTTAGGCGTCCTATGTGGAAAATACTTGCGCTTTTGCACGTCTGATATTTGTGTCACATTTTTATCAGGTGCAAAGCCTGGATGAGGTCGAGTATGTGTCTGAGGATGGCATTGCGCACACCACTGAAATACCCTGGGGACTAGACCGGATTGGACAGAGAAACTTACCACTAGATAACAGCTTCACTACTAACTCCGATTACAGTAAGAAACTTTGTTTACGACTGGACAGGAAGTCACAATAACGTCCGTTGTGTAATATATGATGCTTTAAAATGAGCTGATAGGCCCTATTTATTCGGCTTAAGTTCAAGCCTCCCTTTTCGAAAATCCGAGATCAAGCCTCCCTTGGGAAAATCCTGGATCCAACCTTGCTGATTCTATTTAGGCTGAATACTGCTCGATTGTGTATTTATGATGTTGGTTGTTTGTATGAAATGTTTAGACCAAGTGTTACTCACTTGCAGTGGACATAGAGAATTTGAAGAAAATCAGCGAAGTCGTATCGATTTTCTTAAATTCATTGTTAATGTTAATGAAAAACCTGAATTTTCGTAAATGCTATAGAGTAAAACGTATCGCCATGCAAAGTGATCAGCAGAAATTTTTACTTAGCCTTTCGGGGTTTGTTTATTCAGAAGGCGGAAAAGGAGTTGAAATCTGGGTCGTGGACACTGGTATCCGAACTACGCACAGTGAATTTGGAGATAGAGCCACGGTGTCGTTTGATGCCTATGGTGATAATGTGAGTTTCAGTCCTTTTAAAGAAATCTTTAAACAAGAAGCTGTAAATTTACTCCTTTGTCTTATGTGTGATTAGCACTAGCTGAAAAATAATTGAAAAAGTGCGAACAACAGGAAATGAAACATGCAAAGCTAAATGACTTCCTCAGGTACGAGCCTTGCCTTTTAACTCATTGACAATTTTGAGCACCGTGCATATAGACATCATTACATGTATATATTGGTAAAATAAGGCATTAATGTGTTATCCTTTCATCTTTGATTAGGGTGAAGACTGCAATGGTCATGGCAGCCACTGTGCTGGTATTGCAGCAGGTCAAACCTATGGAGTAGCCAAACAAGCAAAAATCAGGGGGGCTAGGGTCCTGTCATGTTCTGGCAGTGGTTCCTACTCGAACGTTATTGGAGGTAATTAAAGGCAATGATCGCCTATCTGGTTTTATACATGATAAAAGCTTCAACCAAAGTAACAAATTCTATAATGGCTCATGGCCAATTTGGGAGCTTACTGCAAGTTTTATCCTCAAGGTTGAGGTTTTGGCCTTCAGGGCAAAGACCCAGGCTTTGACCCCGGCAGCATTTATTAAGCCACCACATCACCTCTTCTGGGCAGTTTTAATTGAGTTTATCAAAGTGATTCATATCTGAAGCTCTTTCCGGCAACAGAAAACCCACTGGTTGGTGTTTAGTAATGGTATGTCATTTACTCCTCACTGTAAGTAAATAAATAAAGAACCAGGACAAAATCCAAATAGCTTTCAGTGTTTTTTTTTTCCTCTTTCCGTTCAGGATTGGATTATGTCATTGCCAATGCCAACAAACCGGCTGTTGTGTCTATGTCTCTTGGAGGATCCATTTCCACAGCTTTAGATAACGCAGTGAAGAATGTGTATAAGGAAGGAATTCCAGTCGTTGTTGCTGCTGGTAACAGCAATCTCCGTGCTTGCTGGTCTTCTCCAGCTCGCACTCCCGAGGTACATTCAACAGACTAACGTATAACGCGTACCTCCAACATGCACCCCAATTCCACTCGACGGATACTCCTCAAGCTGTGAAGAAAGTTGTTTTCATTGTTATTATAATCCACGGAATGAAAGCGTTTATAATGAAAGATCGAAAAAAACTCTAGATCAGTTGAAGGCTTCAGGACAGTTAACACCAAATTCAAGTACAGTGACAGTTACGAGGAGTCTTGTTGCATGAACCATAGCCATGACGGTAGACAAAAAAAACAGGAAAAAAGAAGTGATTCTTGTACCGAATGTGAGGGTCATTATTACAAGCTAATAACTACAGTGTAGAACATCACGATTTAAATGAGTGCTTAATTTTGCTCACGGCAGGCAATTACAGTAGGATCAACAGATAACTTGGACCACAGGTCTTACTTTTCAAACTACGGGAAGTGTGTTGACATCTTTGCACCGGGCAGCAAAATAAAAAGCGCTTGGCACAATTCTGACAGTGCAACAAACACAATATCCGGGACCTCCATGGCCTGTCCACACGTTGCAGGTGAGAAACTCCAGAAAATATCAAATCGTACTTTGTTTGTCAAGTCAGCTTAAATGTTCACAATAAAGTTTGCTCGCCGTCCGAGCATTCTCCATTTTTCAGTCAGTCATTCAGTCTTTTTCCTCTGTTGTTTCTTCAGTTTTGCCCTCCTCTTTTTTCATCCTTTCTCTTCTTTAATCTTTGTTTTTCCTCCCTCTTTTTCTGATTGCATTTTTTTTTCATTTTCTTACTCTAATTACTCACTCTTTGGGAGACTGATCTTAAGAGTGACCTTAAAAATTTCTGATTGACTAACACAGGAGTCGTTGCTCTCCACTTGGCTGAAAATCCAAGTATGTCACCTGCGGATATTGAGACCGAACTCGAGACCTCAGCAACCGAGGACGTTCTTTTAAGCATTGGTTTTGGCAGTCCCAATCTTCTCGCATATATAAAACCTTAGAAATCGGCCATGGTGAGGTTGACAGGTTTTGGACACTTCTTGACACTTCTGGATTTCTTCTTAAACTTTCATTAAATTGGTTAACTGTACCTGGTACGTTTAGACAAAATGAAATAACATTATCGACATATTTTAAATCATATTGATACAGCTTTATAAATCATCACCGATGGATGATTGGATGTCTCTTTTAAAATTTCTAAAAAATAATAATCATTAAATTTAATACAGTTATGTTAATGAGGACTGGAAACAGTGTTACGTATAGCCATAAGGTGTGGCCTTCCCTAGGCTACATATTCAAATCCTTATGCATTCTGGAAACTTGGTTTCTAAAACCGGAAGGGACTACAAGGAATTGTGGTACAAATGAAAATGGAAAGAAAACATTATTGAGATTTTAAATTGCTCCCAGCTGTCAGATTAATTAAAGTCAATATCAGAACAAAGTTAGAAAGAATTTAACGTTTAACTATAACATATTTAAAGCCAGTGTTCAGCAGTAAATGGTCGTGGTAGCAAATAATATAATTTCCCTCCAGCAGTCTGTCATCTATGCAGATCCGGAGCAAACTGCAGAACTCGGCAACCAAAAAATGTTGTTTAAAACTTTGGAACAAGCAGTTCCAATTTTCTTGCATGCAGTACATCCTCAAAAATCCCCTGCTACATTAAATCTTGACATGTTTCTGGACACTGGATTGATTTCTGAAGTATTTCTGATGCAACAGGTACTTCCAAATAAAAAGAAAATATATAGCAGATTCAATTACTGTTGTTTAATTAGTGCATTTTATTTCTCAAACGGTCAAAGGTAGTATCTAAGTCAGGATAAGCAGCAAATGAAATAATGACAAACAGGAGAAAATCTGTCACTTTCTGTGTCACTGAACGTCTGACTTATTCCCTGCAGCAACAACACAAGGCTCCTCATGCACCTAGAAATTTAGTACTGTACGTACATAGTTTACCATTGAACGTGGTCATAGCTAGGAGTGATACCGAAAGAAATGGTATCCAGTTGTTGTGTTAGGGGTTATACAAGACAAAGTTTAGATTCCAAAGAGAAAGTGATATGGTGCTTCAGCAGCGAATCGAATGGGTAAAGTACATGTACATTGAACATCAGTACGTGTTTGCAAATGCACAGGTTGACTCCAAGAACACTAACGATACATTTTATACTACTCATGATGCGCACAGGAAAAAATCACGATTATAAAGTTATTCTACAGAGCACTAAAATCCCGTTTAGATTAGAAACTAACAGCAGCGACGATTTAATGGGATTTTCTAAAGAAAAAAAATGAACAAAGCCAATGAACCTGAGAGAAACTGATCATCCAAGTCGCACCCCTGTACCATTTCCATTTCCCGCTCACACTTCTTGCTGCCAAGGCCATTTGTACACATGCGTGCATAATTATAAAATTATTAGTGAAAAGGTCTATGGCCTGCTTGTTTTACGCGCACCTGCATTACGATAATTGATTGCCTTACAGACGTCCTCCGGCTTAGCGACCGGTAGGGGGTAATGATTACGGACGAATCCTGCCGCTTTTTATGCTAATGAGAAAATTAGCAATACCAATTCCCAACTTTGAAAGAATGGTTTAACACTCTCCTTTATACCAAGTCATTTCCTCACTCAACAAAACTTTCAGAGGTATTTACCTTTTTTAGGGTAAGTGCTTTAGGGAAAAAACTTGTCTTAAGTTTTCCCGAGAGCTATGTGTTCGGCTGTCACGCGTACGAATGGTCGTATTGTATGTAAACTTCATCTCTTTAAATAAAAATGCAATTGCCTATGCGCAGCGCTAAACCAACCAGGGACCCGAAAGGCCAGTTAGCTTATTGGTAGACTGGTTTCTGTCCCGTACATAGTCTCCAGACGTCTAGCACACGTCCTCCGAACGTTGGGACCGGTAGCTGGTAACGAATCTAACAGAATGCTACCCGTTTTATGTAAATGAGGAAACGATGCCCACTTAATGCACGAATTAATCAGAGCTGATATAATTGTTTTACTTTTCTTCTTATTTACCAGAAATAACCTTACCATAAATAATTATTGTTCATTTATCTTAAAAGCAACACAGTAACCGCTGATTTGAAATAAACTGCCGAGAATGTTCTATCAATGGTAATAATTGAAAAAGAAATTACTTCACTGTGATCAACAGAGGATGAGCAAGGATAGGTTAGTACCTTAGGTACCGAAACGTAATGTATGTTAAAGCATTGCTATTGGCCCGACAAAAACGTAAATATTCAGCATTCACACTCATTGGGCTAATAAACCGCAGCTAGCTACCGGTCAATATGTAATAAGGATAGGGAGCAGTCAAGACCACGATCAGGGATCTGAAATTGGTTCACTGACACCAGAGTCCGCCTAATGGTACAGGCGGGAACCAGCTTTGGGATCACTGATCGAGATCCAGATCAATGTGAAACAAACAGGCCCAGTGCTTGAACGCAAAGCGCAAAGTGTGCTTGTCACATGTTCGTCTTGAGGCGAAGAGCATGATATTTCATTTCATTTATTAGTTTCTTAGGTTTTTTCATTATTGTGGCCCAACAAGCCAAATTACAAGAATGTTACTTGTTAAAATTAAAATACATGTACAATACATTAGAATACATCAAAAAATAGTAAGCACAGAAACATTACACACAATTATAATTATCAAAATTAATGTAAACGATTGTTAGTATAGCTTTTGTTACCACTAGAATAGCCTCAGGCGCCGGCGGATCCGGAGGGCCACTGACGGAGGGCCTCCGGTGGAGCGTCCTGACGTGCTTCTTTGGTAATTGTACAACATTTCGTGCGCACCGGAAATTGGTTTCTATTTCGGGATGCCTGTGGCTTTGTATGAGCGGCCAAAAGAGCAAAAATTAACAATGACAAAAATAAGGATAACAACAGAAATATAGATAAACACAGAAATAAAGGTAACCCTGCGGAAATACAAAGAGAAACACAGAAATAAAGATAATAAGCAAAAAATAAATACGATCACATAACTAAGATTACAGAACTGAAAAATATGTAGACAACAGAAATAAATTGAAATAACCACGCTCAAATAAAGACTGGAAAAATAACAGAAAACAGATGACAGAAAAATAGTAAGCCACAGAAATGAAGACCACGGAAACAAAGACGACAGAGGCGTGTATAAAGCTGGCGACAGAAAGAAAGACGACCATAGAAATAAAGACCGTCGCGCACATGTAAAGACAACCACAGAAATGTAGACCGTCGCGCACAAGTAAAGACGACCACAGATATATAGACCGTCGCGCACAAGTAAAGACGACCACAGAAATAAAGACAACGACAGAAACATTCATAAAGCCGACGATAGAAATAAAAATGACAACAGAAATATAGACCCTCGCGCACAAGTGAAGATGGCTGCGCACAAGTACATACCTGAACTTAGGCCTAATACTAGTAATAATATTACTAATTTTCGATTCAACAATAACATCAGAGAACGCGTTGCGAAAATCTTATCAGACATAGAAGGCAGCGGCAATATTCTTTGTGATTCAATCCAATATAGGCTGAACGGCTTTTGCAAGGATATTTTGGAGGTTTGATGCCTTGCGACATTAACCATCCCTGAGTGGCCAATGCACCGCTTGACACCACGGTCAATTTGACCGCGTCTTCCACCGAAAATTTATTTAGATTTGGCGGCTTAATTTTTAAGTAGCTTGTTGCCAAGCTTGGCGTATAAGGTATTAGGCTAATGACAGCGCCGTGATATAAGGTATCAGGCTAATGATAGCGCCGTGATATAAGGTATCAGGCTAATGACAGCGCCGTGATATAAGGTATTAGGCTAAAGACAGCGCCGTGATATGGGGTATTAGGCTAATGGCAGCGCTGTGATATAAGATATTAGGCTAATGACAGCGCCGTGATATAAGGTATCAGGCTAATGACAGCGCCGTGATATAAGGTATTAGGCTAATGACAGCGCCGTGATATAAGATATTAGGCTAATTACAGCGCATTGATATAAGGTATTAGGCTAATGACAGCGCCTTGATATAAGGAAGTAGGCTAATGACAGCGCCTTGATATAAGGTATTAGGCTAATGACAGCGCCGTGATATAAGGTATTGGCGATGCCGTTTACGTCAATTGATTTAGTGTTACTCATTTTATAATGTACCGTTTTTAAAAATTACTCCATGTCTAAAATGTCAGGCGTGGAAGCTGTTGTTTGAACCGTTTGAATTGGTGGCACTTGAATTGCCGGCGCTTTAACCTCTGTGGACAAAAATAGTGCAAATCCACCAATCGCTAAACGTCCATAATTAAATTTCTATTTTTGGCGATGGATTTATAAATCTTACTTTCTGATTTTCCTTCGTATTTTGCTTGCCAATTTTCATTTTGGCAAGCTGTTTTGTTTCATTTTCTTGCTGTGCTCGGCTAATGTTTTGCCTTGTTCTACTCGCTTTGGATTTTTAATCTTTGTCACCGTCTTGACTTGGGTTTTGACCGTTTCCATCTTCTTTTATAATAGACCAATTCTTATTGATAGCTAAATGTTCAGTCGTAATCAACGTTGCCACTAAAGGCGACAGGTCCACCCCGTGTTTATAACACAGCTCCCTTAGGAAATGTCCCATTGTTTGACTAATGATGGGATTGTCGTTTAAATCTTCTGCTAAATTTTCTTCAGATTTTAAATAGATGTTAAACCCGACAAATTCTACCGGAGTGGCAATTTGAGTTTGAGTTTTTTGTGTCGGGGGGGGCTTTTTTGTGTATGGTGATATTTAGTTGTATACATGTAGTTTTTAAAATTTTATATGTCAGTTTTTCGTCACTTATTAATTGTGAACAGCAATAATTGTTAACTTTGATTTTAGTCGAGCAATTTTATCTTTGTAATGCGCTTTTGAATACTTTCAGTGGAAAGGGTGCAATATAAATGTTATTATTATTAAAAGTCGCGCGTAAAGACTTAGGATCGAATTGGGGTTAAAGATTCGATGTCCTTAATTAACAGAATATTCCTTTCCCAAATATTTTTAGACTCGCCCGTGGCTACGACTGAACAATCTTTCTTTGACATTGTGCTTATTTTCGACTGATTCTCGTTTTGTGTCATAGGCGAGGATACTTTTATGTCGTCCATTATATTATATACGTTATTAAACGCGTATTTGGCAGATATATATTCAAATGTATAAAACGTTAAATTAACTGCAATAACAAGCTCGATAAGTATTTGAATTAATGATCTCGAAAGCGGCCTTCTTTGGAAGAGTCCCCAGGTCGGTTGACCTGACATGAATTATGATATTTTCGGGATTCTTTAACTGCTCGGATTCCCAGCACTGTTGTAAAAAGTCATTGAATTCATCCATGTGGAGGCCCCGCTTCCCCAGCCATCGCATGGTTGCCACGTTGCTGAGGATCACATGGAGGTATACAGCTTGGCCCAACCAGTGGACGAAGGAGTCACCAACGATCCACACCAATGGCTTGTATACGGGTGGCACCATGGCTCATGAAAGGAAAAGAACACCAAAGAAACATACATGCAATAAAGACTTAGACGATATAGGCCTCTCGAGGTATAAGCTCGTTATTTAATTGTTTTTGACCTTACTGAGCAAGGGCTGGGGTTATGCGAATGTAACGCCCATACACACCCGATTGCCAATGACCCATCCGTTAAATCAAACAAGCGACGTAGAAATGCACGGCCAGGATGTACAGCCTTACAGATAAAATTCAAACTCCCCAACAAAGATTGGAGTTCCCGCAGTGTAAGTTTTCGTTTACTCAATGCATTATCTCATTTGTCCATGACCGTGGAGATTTTGTCTGATGGGACCTATATCTCCTGTGCAGAAGTGTCGGTCACTAAGCCAAGGAAATTCATGCGAGTGCTTGGTCCCTCCGTTTTGTTAAACTGGCAGTAATCGTACATGTAACTAAAGGGAGTGACAGAGGTACAGCTGTGACAGCTGGGGAGGAACTTGTATAGGAGCAACTGATCGAAATAACGGGCATGACCGGGGGAGTGGGGGAGACGTTTGATGGAAACTGCGAAGCAGCGGACTCACCCAACCCTTGCGCCGGAGGCGGGTCAGGAGCACTGGCCTGAGTGGGGACACTGGGTGGACCTCCCTGGACAGGTGGCTGGCTAGGTGGAGGTGGAGCAGCGTTGCCGACTCCTGCGGCCTCGGCCAACCGGTGTCGGTTGGCCCTTCCGCCAGCAGAACGAGGCCGTCCTCTCGGTCTCCTGGCCCCAGATGACTGAACCGTAGATCCAGCAGTACTTCTCTTAGATTTAGGCATGGTTTGCAGGACTTCAATTGTTGGAAAACTTGAAAAACTTTTGCAAATGTTAGAGGCAAAGCAGATTGTGACTGTCTGCCTCAATTGCTCTGACAAGAGTGACCACTCCTTGATGGTTTGGATAAACAAGTACTAGTATGTACGACCTTGTATCAATTAACCAGTGACCACACGTTGGCATGAGAAAGGAGGGCTTGTTCAGGACCGCGCATACCAACACTGTCTTGGGGATAATAGATTATTTGAAGCCGTATTTTGGCCTTAAATGAATTGATTTTAAACCAGGGTAAGCTGGACGAATTGGACGAAAAGATCCAGCAAGTCAAAAATGAATTGGAAGAAGCTGCGACTGATGCTGAACAAGCAGAACTTTTAGAACTGGACGATTTACAGGTCGAGAGACGCGGTAGATTAGAAGTCATCAACAGAAATACCGATAGGATCCGAAACAATTAAGCAAGTAAAATAGTCCAAACTTACATCGGAGGGTTGAACTGAGTTTCATTTCTCTATTGCTACATAAATTTCGTAAGCCACAAGACGGCCTGTGTGGGTTCTCTTATTATGAATTTAATAGATTAATATGTAATGGAATTGGACTATTTTTATAACGGTTAGTCTACATGGTAGCTATGGAATAGAATAACAGTTACGCAACTCCCTACCATGAAAATGTTTCCTTAAAGGGACCATGAAATAGACATTTATTACTAAATTGTACTAAAACCCTTGATATTGCACTTCCAAGCTTCAATTTACATGATTTTGAATTTTTGTTCTGCAATTTTAATGTACATTTGCATATTCATGAGCAAAACTGTGATATCATCCAAGGCGCCAAGCCCCAAAGTTGCACAGATTTTGTGCACAGAAAATTTCTAGATTTTTTTAAACAATGTTATCGTAAATTTTATTTCCTTTTGCAATTTATTGTTGTGTAAGTATATGGCAATAGGAAAGCAAGAAACCTTTTCACAGAAATGTTTTCAGATAACGAATTTGGAGTTCACAATTTGAACATGAAAACATGCAAACTGAACCATGTCTTCCTTGTTTTACATCAAAGGAAAAGCGCCCTCACTTGTCCAGAAATGCTTGGTCAATTTGGAAAGTTTAAAAAGTGCACTTTTCAGTTCACGTAACTCACGTAACTCAAAACAGAAATGCTTGGACCTGAAATTACACCAACTGAGTTATTAATGGACTTTGCTTGCTCAGACGATTCCAAGGTAATCCCATAAAAGCTGAACTGAAACAAAATTCATGCACTGGCAATTGCAGAAGGACTTGACACCGAATATGCATGATCACAATGATCGTGAGCAAGGATGCACTGGGCCCAACACCTACACGCAGTGCGGCGGGCAGCTGGGTTTGAAAGCTGGATGGATGAAGTGCTGGAACTGGTTCTGGTAGGCAAAATTATATATATTACAAAGCATTCCCAATTGCAAGTTTTTGTCTGCACTTTCTGTGCTATGTAGATCTGGACAGTGATGTTAGGAGAACAGAATTGACTCAAATTAGCTCTGATGAATTTGCAGTGACATATGCAGAGAAACTTGAACTCTACAATGGCCTTTTTTAACATTTCAATATGGTCACCTTATGTCCAAATGATGAAAAAAAGATTAACAGTGATTATGTCCTACGTGTTCAGCACAATCCAGTTATTAATTCGCACATATTCATTAACTCTGTGTACATTATTCAATGGTTTTAGTATGATGGATTTTATTCAAAGGCAAATCAAATCAGTACGTACATTTGCAAGTTCTACAATTGCGCTGAAGGTAGGAATCGAACTGACTAAAGTCCCTCACGGTGCATACCGTATTTCATAACTATGCCCCCGAGGACAAACCCTATTATTAGGGGTTCAGAGTACATGTGTACATGTAAATAAATATCCAAAAATGTATGAAATTCGAATGTAGACCTACGGTTATTTATAAATGTCAATGTACCGAAAGCTGGGTACACGGAATACTTGCATTTCCTTATTTTGCTTTGAGTGTATACATGTACATATAGGTGTCCTTTGTACCACTGCTGGAGTGAAAGTTACGAGATGAATCTTTTCTCCGTGTTAGTTTCGAGGATTGGAGTTCAACGTAACTGCAGTTACAAGAGGTGGGTACCAAGTATAAAGGAAGCTGCTCTAGAACAAAGCAAGGAAATTAACAGGTAATGGTGAAAAGGCCTACTGTTGCATTGACATACAGACAGATTGCCAGTTCTGATTAATGCAGTCATGAATCAAAGTTTGTGTGTACAATGTATGTCTGGGAGGGTACATCCACGTACCACCAACATAAATTGGTTCCCCCGTGAACAGCCGCGTGCCTGCCCCTCCCCCCCAACATTCATGCAGGTTTTCATTCTGCCAATGAATACATGTGCACATGTACGCAGTATTTGCACATGATCAAGCTCTGACACAAGCTTGTGTGTGGATGTGTGTGAGTTTCTTTTGGCATTCAATTTGGGACCCTGAACAATAGAGGATAATAAGGTCCCCTATTCACATAGGGTCACTGATTGACATCTGGGTACAAAACATATTGGTGGTCTTCTAAAAAAAAGTTGTAGTACAAACAAAAGAGGAACAATAGGGGTCCCCACTTGCAGGCAAATACACACTTGTGTGTGGGGAGGGAGGGCACCAATGTACCTCCATCACGAATGGTTCCCTCATCAACACCCACGTGCCTGGTTCCCCACTTTAAGATTCAGATCCCCACATAGTCCCCATTTAATGAGAACCAAAAATTACATGCACGCATGTTTGTGTCCAAGTTCACATAAACTGGTGCACCTGTAGTAAATGTTTCCTTTTTTGCGATAATACAGATATTCATTTGCAGACACACGAAGGCAGTCTTCATACATGTTAGATGTCCCCTGTATCACTGAGGGAAATGGAGTTTGAACCAGGACTGATCCAGAGAATGGCGAGACCTGCTACATCAAAGTACTCATAACAAGATTATCTAAAATCCTGCAATTGCCAGGAAGTGAGATTTACTTGTATGTGTACGTGTAACCGCTACAACATATTGAAAGACAACTGCAGAAATTTTTCAAACTAGTTTCGGAAGATTAGTGCAAACCTTTTAGCACTCATAAGATCCCGATATTTTTAATTGATCCCCACTATTTGCTTTGTGTGTAAAGGTATCGTTCATGCTGCTGTTTTAGTGAAATCTGTCCTACATGATGTTAGTTTCAAGGATGGGAATGTAATGTAACTGCGGCTACATGTACATGCACCGCTACCCAATATGTAGGAAGATGTTAGGCAACCAAATGCAAAGAAAGTGACAAGGTAATTAATACTGAGAAGGCCTGCTGTTGGTATTGTATTCTGATTAAGGCAGACACGAGCAAAGAGGAGAAGGGGGACCCATGCATGTAATAATGCAAATCGCTTAATGATCAACATCCATATGTCCGCTCCCACTAAAACATTCCTATTCCTATGTAGCTAAGTGGTATCAGAAGTGCTGAAACTTCCGACACCTTTTTTCCGGGCATCAACACGGGAACTAAAGCATAATGAATGTATTTCTATTTTTAGATGACACAGTAGAATGTTCACCAGCACACACATGGAGGAAATATCTGGTGTCCCAAGTGTAGTCCACAAGGGAAGTGCAATTCGTACCAAGATTGTTCTATAGACGGACTTCATCAAAATACCAAAATGATCTGAAAAACTGCATAAAATAGGACACGAGAAGATCATGTTTATGTGTAAATGACTCGACACTTTTTTTAATAGTACCGCAGAAATCATGAATTATCCGCATTATATAATGATTTCAGCATTCACAAAGAGCCTTATATTTTGTGTTCCCATGTCTTTTTAAGTATGTCTGTAAATCTTCAGGGCAAAAAAACCATTTCACCGATTTTATGTAATACACAATGGTAAAATCTCCTGAAGCACATGCAACTGCAGTTTTTCCCTAAATGTGTCATAAATAAAAAGTAGGAAACTTGAGCATTCAACTCTAATAATCCTTCAACCTCTAGACCAGGTTTCATGTTCAATGGTTTGAGTATATTTTCAACATACACTTAAATTCCACATTCAGAGTCTGCGCACTCGCAGATTTGTCCATTTCAAATTCAGTAGGCAATAAGGAGTTGTACTTCTGAAGGAATTGTGTGAAACTGATGTTTGTATTATTTTTCTTCCCATCTTTGAAATCGACATTTCTTAGTTTGAATATACTGTTGCGTTCCCTAAACATCAAGTCGATGGTAGAATGGACTTTATTAGTGTCTACGGGATGTGATATTTGGGGTCAACAATTTATTAAAAAGGTGGACGTGAAGCAAGGGGTTTGGGTGACAGTCAAACTGTATTGTTGGTTTATGGCTCTCACTTCTCTTCATCGAAGTGCAGTGTGGGTTTGAAGAAGGTGTAGCTTAACATAATACAACGCACAAAAGGCAAAGTTATAGAGAGGCGAAGTTGTATATGAGTGTAACTAAACTACGGTTTGGCACGACCATTGGAAATGCAAGTCGGACGGAGTGGGTATGGTACGTGTGTGTAGCATCGCACAGCTAGGCTACACTCATCGGGTCGGGCCGTGGTGGGAGCTGTTCCGGACCACCACGGTGACTAGCAAGGGCTTGACGGGGCCAGCGCCAGTATGTACCGACCGCACTGCCGCTCAGACCGCAACGTGATGAGCACAATGATAAAGTCACCGCATTATGTACCATTGAGGGATCCCAATACGACGCTTTTAGCGTCGATCTGCGCACTTCCGCGTTTGAAAACGAGGCTGTACGTGTCAGCTTCAATTCTTAATACGATCAAACGATTGAAAGTAAGGAGTCAAGACACAAAATACATAACGGTATGTTAAATTCAGATGATCAGGTGATGATGACGTCATTAGATGGCAAATCACGTGACACTAAATGTGCATTCTTTAAGGTACTATATCTCCTGAAGTATATGTCCGATTGAGTTGAAAATTGAAAGGTATTTAGAAGGGAAGTGTTATAGACGAAATGGAACTCATGTTATGATGACGTCCTCAGATAATTATGTCACGTGGCATTACAGAGGCACTCTCCCAAGCTCTATGTCTCTTGACATGCATGTCTGAATCGGTTCCAATCTTGAACCTATGTGGACATGATCAAATCACTCCACCATAAGGTCTATGCTGTAGATTAATCGGTCATATTTCAAAAGGCGAAAAGCCATCTGCTCTGTTGGAAACAGACAGATAAGCTGTAGTTATTATTATCACTTCTCATTACATCATAAATGAGACGTTTGAAATTACTAGGCGATTTACGCAAGTATGTAAACGCATATATAGACGTAAGAAGAGACGTAAAGCGAGTAGCGCTAGCCAGTAATGCTTGTACTTGGATCTGTTTTCCCGACTGCAATTGTTCGTCATTTTATATACTTATGAGTACATATTCAAGGAGCACGCAAGAAAAGTATTTTTGTTTGTTTGCAAACAAGAAGCTTTTAGCGTTTTGATGACAGAGAAACGTATCACGTATTTATAAACAGTCGTAGTGTTTGTAATTTTCATGTAGCCAAGAGACGAAAGAAGTTGACAACCAGTGTATGTTGCGAATGCGACTCTTACCGGATTTATTTATTCAAGCTTCAGTTGATTTAGCTTGGAGTTAGTAAATATGTTTCACAAGACACACTCTTATCCATAGGTCTGTATAAGCCGGTCGTTGTTTGTTGCCATGAATGTATATACGAATGCAATTTCTGAAATGTCGTAATGTTTGTTACCATGTAACCATGAAATGCTAAAAGTTGGGCACCACACGTGTATTCTAGTGCAAGTCCCGATAACACTAGTTCTCACTCTTTAGTTGATCTGAGCTGTATAAATGATCTCACAACATGCCAAATAATAATATTTGGGTGTGATCGTATTTCACACGAATGAGTATTATTGTAATTGTCAGTGCCGTACCAATGTTTGTACTGAGACAGTTAAAACTTTTAAAGATGTATACTGGTATAAGACATATAACGGCGTTTTTACCAGATAGATGGAATTAATAAACAGCGGACCAATATTGGGCGGCGCTCAACGTGCTTTGCTAACGCCTACATACATGTACATGGTATACTGGTGTAGCAGAGCGCCACTAAGGGTGACGGTGCAAAAATAACACCACTACCAACACCATGGTTCGAGTCACTCCATTTATTCATAAGCTGGAAGGACCAAGTGGTGCGCAGGCCAGCGGCATGGGAGACAGTACATTGGGGAATCAATTATACAATTACAAACATCATCAGAAAAGGAGAGAAAAACAAGTTCAGTAAAAGAGTGAAAAAACTATTTCCGGAGGAGACCCTATTGTACCTGTACCTGAGTTTAAAAGCATTTCATCAGTGAGAATGTGTTGTCGAGGTGTGAGGGCACATCCCCCAACTTAACGCAAATCTCAATTTCATCACAAAAATTTCAGAATGTCCAACCAAACCGTTATGACAAAGAATTAATTCAAATTGTCATTATGCAGTGTGATAAATCAAATGTTTACAGTGAAAATAAAGACTGTGGATCATTTACCCACTGTAACAAGGGATTTCTCCCCAAAACCAATTGCTTCAGAGATTGAATCCAATTCATTTAAATTCTGAGATTTTGTGTTCCTATCTATGGTGTATTATTTACGACAAACATTTCTCTCTCTCCCTAGCCTCCCTCCAGGCGACGCAACTACACGAAGCGACGGCACGACGGTTCCCTTACGTCGTGCCGTCGGGTCGTACCGTCGCCTTCTTGTCATTGCGTTTGTACACACAAGATGCGTCGCGTCGTGCCGTCGCCCGTCGCGTCGTGCTGCCTTAGGTCCTTTCCATGTGGCATTTTTTCCGGCCTAAACGTCGCCCCTTCCGTCGCCCGTCGCGTCGTACCGTCGTACGTCGCGTCGTGCATCGCGTCGCCTATTACGTCGCCTGAAGCACGACACGACGCACGATGCGACGCGTCGTATGCTGTCGCCCTTTGCTTCGTGGTGTTTATAGAGGGCGCCTTCACCGTTTTCTTTCATTTCTGTCCCCGTGCTTGCAAAGCACATGCTACTTACTCTTTGGTGTTGATTTGTTCTTGTTTTTATCTCATCCATTCCTCCATTAGGATTAATTTCTGTCATATTTTATGAAGAGAAAGAAAAAAGAGCAAAAATAAAATCGGCATATGTAGGAACTGCTCTCTCATAATAAGTGGAAGCCCGGAATTTGTCACTCTTTAAACCCAGCCAATGATTTCTTTTTAATACCGTCGATGCAGTTCCCATTTAAGGTAGATTTGTAATCTTATAGATACCGGCATTTCTCCGTGGTCCATCCCGGTAATTTCTAAGTATTACTCCAAATTCCCCAGACAATTTGTCTACAATTGTAGAGCCGCAAGTTTAACCACGGGTTCAGGAAGTTGCCAACGACTTTGCTCTATAATACCCTCAGAATATTCCGTCTTAGTCTTCCTTCAGGCCAGTCTTCCTCGTTACCTTTATCAGCACCACACTTTCAATGATATTAGTCCATGTTTCTGAATAAAACATTATACAGACGCTATTTTCATTGTGGCCGTGTCTTTTTTTCAACTCTGCTTGGCCACACACGTAATTTCTCCTCAGATCGGCATCTTACATTAGCAAGCGCGTTATAATTATTGATGTATTGTGTCTTAGAAATCGATTTAGAATAGAAATACTGTAGCAGACATAATGTGAAAATCATGACACCTGCTTACATTATTTATTTGTTTACTAGTTTACGCCTTTTATTATCAGCTAACCAGTGAGAATTAATTCGTTTCCGGCTAATATAGTGAACCGTTTTTGCACGGTTTACGAAAATACAAATACCCTCACGTTAGAGAAAGCATCTTTTAATAATGAGGAAAAAGCAGGGATTCTATTTAACAGAAAACATCTATTGCTGAAGCTGGGGACGACTTGGCTTGTCTTGACTGTGCAAGTAGCTGTAGAGTTTGCAGTAGAAAGGCTTGCAGTAAAAGAGCTTGACGGCGAAGATGTGTTGGGCTGTATGATGTTTAGGGTTCACGTGCACAGTCTTTCCTTCCCCTCGACTAAATCAGGTCCTGAACGGAATTCATGTGGCTCTAGTCCAGTCCATCCCGCACTGTCCAGCAACGTATGCATGTGTGGTTCAATAGACTTACTCTGGTAATGTCTTTGCCTAGAGCAGGACAGGGACGAATTTGTAAGTATGGCGCGACACTTCGTGTGTGTACAAAAGTAATGGCAAGAAGGCGATGGTTCGACTCGACGGCACGACTCAAGGGAGCCGTCGTGCCGTCTGGTTGCGTCGCCTGGAGGGAGGCAAGAGAGAGAAAAATATTTGTCGTAAAGAGTGCAACATAGAAACCTGCATGGCTGGGAGTATGGACCGAGGTTGTTCAAAGCGCTTGGCCGAAACACGTACTTTCACAATGTGAACGCAAGAGGGCCTCTATCAAGAAATATTACTAACGGACGACGGAAAGAAAGTTCCAATTTATAATGAGTTTTATTGCTTTACCCCATTTCCCAGCCCCGTTTTACGATGCTACAGTCCCTAATACAATAGATTGTTTATGATTTATGCATAACCACTAGATAAAAAAGGAGAAATTTTACCTGGAAGGACCAAGTGGTGCGCAGGCCAGCGACAAGGGAGATACCACATTGGGGAAGGCCTGTCATCGCTTGGTGGCGCTATCACTTACCAGCGTAGTATGATTTTGGTTGATTTGCGGGGCCCGGTTCCTGCAAACCCTCACAATGGTATAAGATACATAACGGTGTTTTTACCAGATAGATGGAATTAATAAACAGCGGACCAATATTGTCGGCGCTCAACGTGCTTCGCTATGATCGCCTATATACATGTACATGTACGTCAGCTTGTCTTGTGTACAATTCTGTATAGTTGATTATAATTAAGACTTCAAGGAAATCGTAGGCTTTGTAGTTAGTACGTAGTTTTTTAGCGAGAGGCTAGAGATGCGTCCTGTCACAAACTTAATGCTAAACACTACGAAATTGATAATTTGAAAATCTGTTACGACTCCTAAACGAATACACTGCGAAATCGTGTTGGAGGTTTCTTTGACGGGTTTGGTCTCTTTATAAGATCAAAGTGTACCGTTTCGGACAGATAACACTTGATTGATTTTGCCATGTTATTTTTAAGCCATATTTTGCAGCGTTAATGGTAATTTTCACCCACTAAGTTACTCTCCTCTAAAGCGTACATCGTTAACCAGAAGATCAGCGCCCGGAATTTCTCACCTGAAATAGCTCTTGAAGCTCAACACCCCCCCTCCACACACACACACAAACGCACACATCTGGGTCTGAAGTTTAGACGAAGGTGTATATTGTATTATCTTTTGCAGGAATGAACCAAAAATCCCCTTGGGGTTGGGTCAGTCAGTCAGTCCCCCTGGATGCATCTCTTATCGAGAATGGCCACATATTCAGTCACAGGCAGAGCTAAATTTACACCCATTTTCTAGACGCTCGTAGGGTAGCGACACAATACGTTCACATTGTGCGTATTACGATCGATGCAACGGAATGATCACCGTAATTTCAATGTTACTCCGTGGCTCCATGCAGTCACGTTTGTACAGTGTCGCGCATGCAACCATGTCGGTAAGCTCCGAGTTCTTTGAGTGGGCGGTTCTACACCGGACAGCCGTCTCCGATTGGTTCTTTCATTTGTATACCAAGGCCTAGGCCTATGGTTTCGGAGTAATGTCCTTTATTTAACTTAAAACCAGTGAGGTGGATTTCAATCTTATCATTTCCTTTCATTTTTGTTTCCAATATTTTCCATATTCATTTTTTGCATAGAACAAGTGTCTCCATAAAGATTAATTCTGTAAAAGCGAAATGAGGCGCACACAAATTGGCATTAATAATGATCTGGAATCATATTTTGGCACTCATTTGAGTGACTTTAACTTCCTTCTATGATAAAACGTACTTCAGGAAAGTAGATACGTGACGCAAGTATTGTGAAACAAGTCGGGCTTTTATCTATAAAGCAGTTCCAAAGGAATTATTAAAATATGATATTCTGTGTATAAAAGAGCAGGTCAGTGGACCCAATACTACAGTCACCATATCTGATAGACCTGTGAAGTCAGCTCATAATGCGTACCTTGGTTCTTCTGTTGTTGGTGGGTGTAGCTGCGGCCGGTCTTGCTCCGCTGTACGAAGTTGAGGAGAACGTCAAAGGCAGCTACATCATCAAATTCAAGTAACCAGCGCTACGTAGAATAAGTGACGACAGATAATTGTATTGTAACATTTCTAAGCAATTTTTAAATAATGTGTTAATCTGCTCTGCCTTATATCCCAGGGATGACTTGGATGTTGACATCACTGCTGATTGCATACAGCGTCGTGTGCAAAGGCAGCGTTTGGGTCGAGCTAACTTCTCTCGTCGCTACCACCATGCCTTGAAGGGAGTGGCTGCAGAACTGTCGGAAGAAGCCCTGCAATATGTAAGAACGGAAACGATTTGTCTACGTTTGTTTGATTCTTTAGAAAATCATCGGATGAATATTGCTGCTTGAAAATATGTTATTATTGTTCAGGCTGATTACAGTATATTTAGAACCAATTAAATATTCAATAGAACGAAATGAGAGTCTTTTGGAAATATTGGTATCACATGAAAATGAAGATAGTTATTGAATTGGAAGATAGGGCCTACTTTGATTTCAATGAAGTACCGACAAGAAAGACAAAATAGGAAAAGCTACTCATTTTTCTGCCTGAATATTGAGGTGCTTGCTTTCTTGCACAACTCTTTTGTGACAATTATCTTAAGCGTCCTTTGTGGAAAATACTTGCGCTTTTGCACGTCTGATATTTGTGTCACGTTTTGATCAGGTGCAAAGCCTGGATGAGGTCGAGTATGTGTCTGAGGATGGCATAGTGCACACCACTGAAATACCCTGGGGACTAGACCGGATTGGACAGAGAAACTTACCACTAGATAACAGCTTCACTACTAACTCCGTTTACAGTAAGAAACTTTGTTTCTGACTGGACAAGAAGTAACAATAACGTTCGTTACGTAGCATAAGATGCTTTAAAATGAGCTGAGAGGCCCTATTTATTCGGCTTAAGTTCAAGCCTCCCTCTTCGAAAATCCGGGATCACGCCCCTGTCGATTGTATTTAGGCTGAATACTGCTCCATTGTGTATTTACGATGTTGGTTGGTTGTTTGTATGAAATTTTTAGACCCAGTGTTACTTATTTGCAGTGGACATAGAAATTGTTGTATCGATTTTCTTAAATTCATTGTTAATGTTATTGAAAAACCTGAATTTCCGTAAATGCTATAGAGTAAAACGTATCGCCATGCATAGTGATCAGCAGAAATTTTTACTTAGCCTTTCGGGGTTTGTTTATTCAGAAGGCGGAAAAGGAGTTGAAATCTGGGTCGTGGACACTGGTATCCGAACTACGCACAATGAATTTGGAGGTAGAGCCTCGCTATCGTTTGATGCCATTGGTGGTCCTGTGAGTTTCACTTCTTCTAAAGAAATCTTTAAACAAGAAGCTGTAAATTTACTCCTTTGTCTTATGTGTCATTAGCACTAGCTGAAAAATAATTGAAAAAGTGCGAACAACAGGAAATGAAACATGCAAAGCTAAATGACTTCCTCAGGTACGAGCCTTACCTTTTAACTCATTGACAATTTTGAGCACCGTGCATTTAGACATCATTACATGTATATATTGGTAAAATAAGGCATTAATGTGTTATCCTTTCATCTTTCATTAGAGCGAAGACTGCAACGGTCATGGCACCCACTGTGCTGGTATTGCAGCAGGTCAAACCTATGGAGTAGCCAAACAAGCAACAATCAAGGGGGCAAGGGTCCTGGCATGTTCTGGCAGTGGTTCCGAATCGAATGTTATTGGAGGTAATTAAAGGCAATGATCGCCTATCTGGTTTTATATATGATAAAAGCTTCAACTAAAGTAAATCCCTCTTTGATGGCTTATGGCCAGTTTGGGAGTTTACAGCCAGTTTTATCCTCAATGCAGAATCGATTAAGCCACCACATCACTGCATCTGGGAAGTTTAATTGATTGCTTTGATCATAGTGATTCATTTCTGAAACTCTTTCCCGCAAAAAACAACAAGAAGAACACATTGGTCTGTGTTTAGTAACGGAATGTCATTTACTCCAAATTGTAAGTAAATAAATGGATGGGCTAAGACAAAATCCAAATAGCTTGCAGTGTTTTGATTTTTTTTCCTCCTTCCGTTCAGGATTGGATTATGTCATTGCCAATGCCAACAAACCGGCCGTTGTGTCTATGTCTATTGGAGGATCCATTTCTCCAGCTATAGATGACGCAGTGAAGAGTGTGTATCAGGAAGGAATTCCAGTCGTTGTTGCTGCTGGAGACAGAAATATCAATGCTTGCTGGTCTTCTCCAGGTCGCACCTTTGAGGTACATTCAATAAATCAACATACACCACAACGGCTGAGAAGTATCGGCCGCCTCCAACATGCACTCCAATTCCACGCCACAAATATTCCTGAAGCTGTGGAGAAAGTTGTAATTGTTAATTTTGTAGTCCACAGAATGAGAGCGTTTATAATGAAAGATCGAAAGAAATTCACGATCAGTTGGAAACTTCAGGACGGTTATCACCAAACTCAAGTGCAGTGACAGTTACGAGGAGTCTTGCATGAACTATATAGCCATGACGGTAGACAATACAATAAAGGGGGAAAAATGATGGTTGTACCGAATGTGAGGGTCATTTTTACAAGCTAATAGCTACTCTGTATAACGTAATCACCGATTTAAATAAATGCTTATTTTTGCTCACGGCAGGCAATCACTGTAGGATCAATACGTGATTACGACTACAGGTCTACCTCTTCAAACCATGGGCAGTGTGTTGACATCTTTGCACCGGGCAGTTATATCAAAAGTGCTTGGTATAGTTCTGACAGTGCGACAAATACAATATCCGGGACCTCCATGGCCTGTCCACATGTTGCAGGTGAGAAACTACAGAAAATATCAAATCATACCTTGTTTGTCAAGTCAGCTTAGATGTTCACAATAAAGTTTGCTCGCCTTCTGAGCACTCTCCATTTTTCAGTCAGTCATTCAATCTTTTTCCTCTGTTGTTTCTTCAGTTTTGCCTTCATCAATTTTTCATTATATATCTTCTCCAATATTTGCTTTTCTTCCCTCCTCTCCTGATGACATTTTCGTAGTCTAATGACTCACTCTTTGGGGGGTGGATTTTGAGAGTGACCTTAAAATTTCTGATTGACGATCACAGGAATTGTTGCTCTCCACTTGGCTGAAAATCCGAGTATGTCACCTGCGGATATTGAGAGCAAACTCCAGACCTCAGCAACCAAGGACGTTCTTTCAGGCATTAAACCCGACAGTCCCAATCTTCTCGCATACATAGCACCTTAGAAATCGGCCATTACAGGGTTGAAAGGTTTTGGAAACTCTTGACACTTCTGGATTTCTTCTTGAACTTTCATTAATTTGGTTGACTGTACCTGGTACGTTTAGACAGAATGAAATAACATTATCGACATATTTCGACATATCGATAGAGCTTTATAAATCATCACCGCTGGATAAATGGATTTTTTAAATGGCCAAATAACTAATATTTATTTAAATACAGTTATGTGAAGTAAGACTGCAAACAGTCTTACATATAGCTAAAAAGTGTGGCCTTCCCTAGGCCACATATTCAAATCCTTATGCATTCTGGAAACTTGGTTTCTAAAAAAGGAAGGGACTACAAGGATTGTGGTACAGATGAAAATGGGAAGGGGACATTCATGGCATTTCAAATTGCTCTCAGCTGTCAAATCATAAAATGTCAAAAGTCAATATCAAAATAAAGTTAGATAGACTTTAGTTTATAATTTATAACATGTTTAAAGCCAGTGTTCAGCACTAAATACTCGCAGTAGCAAATTGTATAAATTCGCTCCAGCAATCTGTCATCTATGCAGATCCGGAGCAAACTATAGAACTCGGCAACCAAATAATGTTGTTACAAACTTTGGAACAAGCAGTTCCAATCTTCTTGCATACATAAATCCCCTACATTGGGAGTTAACATGTTTCTGGACACTGGTTTGATTTCTGTTAGAACTGTAATTTATTTTTGATGCAATAGGTACTTTCAAATGAAAAGAAAATTATTAGCAGATAGCTTCAATTACTGTTGTTTAATTATTGAATTTTATTTCTCAGACGGTCAAAGGTGGTATCCATTTAAATGAAGTCAGATTAAGCAGCAAATAAAATAATGACAAACAGGAGAAAACCTCTGTGGCACTGAATGTCTGACTTATTCCCTGCATCAACAACACAGGGCACCTCATGCGTCTAGAAATTTATATACAAATAGAGACTGATCATTCTTTGATCAATGGTGCAATTGGAAGCATAGGATCAAGGGTAAATTTATAAGTGAAAAAGTCTTATAGACGTCCTCCGACTTAGCAACTGGCAGTGGGTAATGATTTCTGATGAGTTTATGTTAATGAGGAAATTAGCAATACCAATTCCCACAACGCGACACTGCCACGTGAGAAAACTCTGGAAGAATGGATCAACACTCTCCTTACCCACTCATTTCCTCACACAACAAAATTTTCAGAGATATGTACCTGCTTTTTAGAGTAACTGCTTCCAAAATTACAGGGGGAAACTTGTCTTGGTTTATCCCGAGAGCTATGTATTCGACTGTCATACGTGCGAAAGGTTGCATGTAAACTTCATCTCTCAAAATAGAAAAAGCAATTGCTTATGCACGGTGCTAAACCAACCGTGGGCCCCTAAAGCAAGCTAGCTTGTTGGTAGACTGGTTCCCGTCCCCTACATAGTCACCAGCCGTCTAACAGAGATCCTCCGAACGTTGAAACCGGTAGCTGATGATGAATCCGACAGAATACTGCCCGTTTTATGTAAATGAGGAAACAATGCCCACTTAATGCACAAATCAAGCAGAGCTGATGGAATATTTTGCTTTTCTCCTTGGTTACCAAAAATAACTTTGCCATAAATAATTATTGTTCATTTATTTCAAATGTAACACAGTAACCACTTATTTGAAATTAATTGCCATAAAATGAGTTATCGATGACAATCATTGAAAAAGAAATTACCTTTAGAGGATGAGCAAGGATAGGTAGTACCTTAGGTTGTGATGCCTCCTCGCCGAGACGTAATGTATGTTGAAGGTTTTTTATTGGTCTGATAAAACGTTCAGTATCCAAACTGACAGGGCTAATCGCACACGTTAAACTGCAGCTAGGTACCCGTCAATATGTAATAGGGACAGGGACCAGTCCAGGGATCTGAAGTTGGTTCACTGACACCGGAATCCGCCCGATAGAATACCAGCTTTGGGATCACTGATCGAGATCCAGATCCGTGTGAAACAAACAGGCCCAATGTTTCAATGCGAAGCGTGCTTCTATCATGACTTCTTGAGACGAACCGCACGATATTTGACTTCCTGCCACCATTTTCGCATCTAGACTAGGCATATGCCACCAGTACAAGATTGAGGCTACACAGTGACATCTTGATGAAAAAGAATTTTCAACATGCTACTATGTTGGTATTGGTGCTACCTTTGGTGCAGCATGGCACACTGCAAAACATCAGTTTTCATAAGAATATATATTCTTATATTCATAAGAATATGTAATATGTAGTTTCCAAGAAGGCAAATATCAAAGCTGTCAAATTCTTGGGTGATTGAAATGGTCGCTACAGTCGCATCATTAAAGGTATCAAAATTCCTTTTATCCCTTGTGAGAATCAGGATTTGATTTTCTAAAAAAAATCTAATTCCAAATTCACGCGTTACGGTCGCATCGCTACCAATAAAATGAACACTCGAGTGATACGGCTCTTTTCAACTGAAGGGGTGCTTCCACTCGAGGTGGATTCGGCCAAAAATTCGAATACAGGAATAAAATTGGTTATAGTTGGTAATGATCTTATCCTGGATGTGTCGTTGAGAAACACCTTGAGTAAAAGATTCGTTATTGAAGATTGTTTTAACAGTATAGGTGGAATTATTAATTCTGAATCTGAATAAACTTTGTTTGGTTTCTATCAAAACAAACTGATTCTTTAATTCAATGATGCGGAAAGTAATACCCTATCGCAACCTTGAATATTGAATAATAATGAATAATTACGAGTCAGTGTGAAAGTGAGTGAGCGCCCTCTTTTGATCAATAAAATCATTCAAAAGGAATACTGTTCAGTTAACGGAACTGAAATCTGGTTCACCACACCTTGAAGCTGTTCTGATTGTTTCCAATGCCAGATTGACGTCAACTTCATGTCTTATGCAGTCGACAATCAACTGAACTGAAATGCCGTACACGATGCATTCATGCGTTTCACTTTCACGGGCACAAAAATCGACTCCGTCAACATACCACACGTGTGCGTTGCGTTCGGCCATCAAAATCGAGTGATTTGGGCAGATAAGCAACGCTTGGCGCAGGTTTTACGCGCGTATAGAAAGGTGCCTTAACGTTGTAAATGTGCCTGTGCGTGCTTAATGACCACACTTTCACTGCATTGAAAGACTAAAAACTCCATTCTTAGTTGACAAACTTATGAACATGGGCAAAGAGGAAATTATAATGATGTTGAAACGAGAGAGATTTAAAATGTGGAAGTCGTACTTCTCGTTGACGAAAGTTCTCTCGCTATGCAGCTTGGAAACGGACATGTTTGGATCATATCATTATGTTTTGGGAGTGATTTTGAGTTAACCTTTTTCGGGTTAAGAAATATCTATTCCTTAAATAAAATTTAACTTCAAACTGATCCTATTTATTTTCTATTTCAGACTAGACACTTAGTGTCTTTTATTTTACAATACGTTCGGTGAATTTCTGCCGGTGTGTTTAGCAGCTTTAAGTTTTATCCATTCATTCAGACTCCCACATCTGCACACACAGCAGAAACAAAATTGGCGCCTCTTAAACGGATATGGTGTGTGAAACGAAACGAACTGTTAAACGATGGTCGACCGAAGAAGAAAATGACCTGTTTTCTTGAAAACAGCAGCATTCTAGATGGAAATGGTAATGGTTTGGTCTATTTGTTTAATCCCTGCGTGGAGGGAATGGCTTCTTTTGTAGAGGCCACTTGAGCTAATTAAGGTGTAAAAAAACTGTTTGTCAAAATACAAATACTATTTATCATATCCTACCGCTGTTCATGCTGAAAAACCTGGTTTAGTCACTTAAAAGCCAGGGCCTCCCCTAGCCAGAAAAAAAAATATAAAAATCCAGCCAGCCTCCAGCCAACTCCCATAGGACTGTGTGTTAAGTGGCCCCATGTATACAATATAATGGATTATTTACAAAAACAGTTCCTTGGCCAGGGAGTGGAACGTTTGTTATCAGTGACAGCTGTCTGGAACTTGACAGATGCCTGTTTCGGCTGCCTTCGAAGTGTTAGTTTGGTGGGGGATGTTGTGGTGGTAGTGCGGCTTGGCTGGCGCGTGGCGACCCACCCCCAAATATCGGGAGAGCCTGGGAAAACGGCCTCCCACCGTACTGTGATGTACTTTTGGTGGTTTTTAAAAGCTGTAGAGGCTAGGGGACAACCACCGAAACATTTATATACCTTAAGGATGAACTCAGGGCTCTGCAATCCTGAGAAATGATACGGTCTCTTCTGGCGAGGCCGCTCCCGCCACCACGTAAAAAAATCATACCGCGTCCCATGGTTTTAATCGTTCGGTTTATTTAGAGAATAGACTTTCGCAGCCAAAACGGCTGAATTACAGTCCATTTTACAACGAACTGAAAAAAATGATTATTTATTAGATACAAACTATAGTGGTTAAAAAACAAATCCACAATGACCCAATTAAAAGACAAAAAATACAGAAGCCAAGACAAGTAAATCTCACACAAAAAAGTCCGCAGAACAAAATCTTAGGCAGGCCTACAGGAACCACGAAAAACATTTTGGCAAGTTGAGCATAGCTTCGGCATACAAAGACAATTTACCCGAGGAGGCTTGGTTAGCAACTATGATAATTTAAAAGCAAAATTAAAAATGGGATGGTACTGGACTTGTGACGATGAGTGCGACGGCGAGTGATGAAGAGCATGTTTGTGTTCTGAAGTTGTCACGGCAAGGAGGAAGCCCATTCCTAAAGATCCTGGACTGTAGTATATATTCTTACCAAAGTAGAGTATTGGTTGTTCTAGCCTTTCGGCTACAGTTGGAAAATTAAATGAAGTGTGGGGGGCGTTGGCGGTCTTCCAACAGGGGGTGGAATTCCTGCCTGGTGGGCCACTGAGAATCCAGGGCTCTCAGAAGGTGGCTCACAGGTTCGGGATGGGACGGAGAGTAGGGGGGGATTGGTGGGTTGGTGGAACTCCCAGAAACTCACAGCTTTCACTGCTAAAATTGTGCTTCTCTTGATATATTGTTTGGGGTCAGAGATCCGGCCTGTGGAAATTGGGAAGGCACTCATTAGTTTTAAGCTACATCCAAATATACTCGGTAAAACATAAAGTATGACTACAGTGTGTTTATGTAGGCACAGAGTCTATATTGGGCATCAAGAAAAAAACACAAGTCTCCAGGCCAGCCCCGGCCGCTGGCTGACCAAAACTCACACACCCTATCATTCATCACATCCACTCAAATGTCCCTAAATGCACAAAATATAGTCCATAACCTACAGAGACATCCTGGTTCAACAGAAAGACAAATAGTTGACAATCCTCATTAAACAGTTATCCATTTCCGGTTGAATTATTCCTCACTGCAAAAACCTTAAGACCAGTGTTATTCACCATTTATCCTTGACTATTTCTTTGCCCGTGCAGTCAGACTGCACGCGGCCACGCCACATGTATGAATGCTACCGGTACATGGGCCACAAAATCCTACAGCCTTCCACCGCAATACTCTCTAAATTCACTTCCAAATATCACCTTTTAAAAAATCATTCATTTCCTCCAATCTGCCATCAAACTGGTCTATAGTCACAAGCGGATAAAATGAGGCGAATAAACGTTTACAACTATTCCCTTAAGTGGCAAAATAAAGCAATGCGAATTGCAGCAAAAAAATGAAACAGCTACCTGTGAAAAGTGGGCAGGCACTACCGTGCAGCCCACGCCGTCGAAGAGAGATGTATTTGACGCATACAATACATTTTCGGTATTCAACAGAGAGAACAGGGTTTGGCTATTTGACTACAGAAATTTTAGCTGGCAAAAGTGGGAAAATAGTGAATAATTTTAAGAATATAAATCCCACATAATGTGCAATATTTAAAATTTCAAACCATCACGAACTACATGTACAAAATTCAAATACGTTAAAGTTCGTTTGTTGTGTGTGACCTCCAGTGAGTGTTTTAGTTAACTCCGGCAGAGATAGCACTGCAATAGTATAAATGAGCACCATGTATACAACTTTGTTCGACAAAAATCAAGGCAAGTATAGTATATGGAATCAAAGCAATTATAATATGTGGAAAATCCTAAAATGGGTAATTGAAAAATCAAAAAAATTGTATTCCCAATTGCATCACGCGGAACCCCCCCACAGAAGCACAAATCTCTTTAAAAGATTTGGTTTTACAATGAGCATCAGATACAATAACACGTACAGCTTTCCCTGGTAACCTTTCTAAGCATTCTCTCTGGGACTTCGTAAGGCCACAAAACCAGGCAGCAGCATGATTTTAAGGCCGGGTGAACGCAATGCAAATAGACAATTTTAAAATGAAAAGGTTTCTGTTAAATATGTTATTGCCTAATGTGGACCAAGCCTTCGTACAATTAAGGCGCGTACTAAAATCTGAATGAATTAGATTTAGATAAGACACAACTCAAACAAGTTAAGGACCACCTTTTCTTAACTTGTAATTTAGGATGTGCGTTGAAGCGAGACACGTTATGCAACAGCTGAAACCAACCACATGTGAAATTACAGTGTGTTTGAGGTCATTCAGGACAGTTGTGTTGGGATATTTTCAGCAGTAAAATATCTCATATAAGAAAGTATACACAAAAATAAAAAGTGGTCCTTAAGCATTTTTAGTCATATTTGACCTTAGGGGTGCTGCACCTTTTGTGGCTTTAACACATATTCTAGCCTTTTCTTTGTGGTATTGGAATGGATGCTAAATGTTACAGACGATTTTTTTATATCCCATTAATTTTTAGAACACAACCAGGCAAGTAAGCAAACACACAAAACACACATTTCAAACAGGTGAAAAACAAAATAGTAAAAGGATGAAGAAATAAGAGGCAACTTAGACAGACGTACATGTACTGCCCAGTCTCCGTACTTCAGGATAACACACTGGGTAGGGGAGATAGAGACTGTGCATTGTGTTTATTCACCCCTCTATCATGCCTAAAGCCAGCGCTATGCCATGTCTTCTTCTAATACATATACATTGTATTTCCTCACCTTGGATTCCCAAACCAAATGCTTCACTCAGCTTCACATTTCTATTAACCTCGTTGAAAAAACAGCAGTGCCGTAAGTCAGATAAAAATATGGTGTTTTCCCAGACTTTTGCGACCAAAATTGGTTAACTGTTGATATGTACGAGGATAACAATCACTGTGAAAACAACTGCTGTTCTTAAGTATTGCACGTAAGCAGCTTTATTTAATATGTTGAAAATAAAAACATGTCTGAAATAATTTTCAGCATTTGATCCACCTTTTCAAACATTTTAAACCAAGGTTGTTTGTGTGCCCTGGGTAAACTGTGGTTCTTCAAAATATTTTAACACAAGTGATACATGTGTATATCATGGCACTATTCCTGTGTTCTGCCACAAAGGCATTCAAACTGTTCAATTTTAATTGAACCTGTCCTTTGTAATTGATTCTATACTTGCATCATTTGGTAGGAAGCAGAGAGGTGTGTATTTCACATGTAAAAAAATCCAGAAAAGAAAACACATACACTCTGTCTCTCTGTAAATACCTAAAGAACGTCCTAAGGCCATTGTAATGGGAACATTCACCTAAAACGTTGTTACATGGCTATGCAGCTCACGCAACGGCCGGGAACCAGCTGTATGTTCTTGAACAGTTTGGAGCTTGTAACTCAGTTCGACAGGTACCCCCCTGCCAATGCGTTGTAAAGTCGTTTTTCATACAGGCACCTCCGCTTTCCTCACATATGTGTAATTGTAAAATGAAATTATCGGTGAACTCTGGGCAATTACCAACCCCACATGGAATTCCCAAGCCAAATGCTACACTGCTTATCTTCATAATTTGTATAATTGAGAAAGACCGAATCTGTTTGAGGAAAATAAAAATGTGGTGTTTTCCCCAGAGGCTGAAAACAATTTTTTGGCTCAACAAATACATGGATAACATAACAAGTGGGTGATTTCAACCAAATTCTTATCACTATTATCAAACTCTACAGTTTAGGAGTTTGAAGTGGTTTATTTTAACTGTAGCTGCCCTATTGTTATTGCTACTTTACTTGTGGTGTTTTTCCCAGAGGCTGAAAACAATTTTTTGGCTCAATAAATACATGGATAACAAGTGGATGATTACAATCACACTCTTATCACTATTCTCAAACTCTACAGTTTAGGAGTTTGAACTGGTTAATTTATAACTGTAGCTGCCTTACTTGCATCATGTTTTTAGAAGCAAAGATGTGTGTATTTCATAAAGAAATAATGTTTACACACAGAAACGCCAGCCTTTTCCCTTCTCTCTTATTCTTACCCCCCCCCCCTCGAAAAGAGGAGATGGTAAAATCATGGGCATAAATCCCAGGAGGATGGAGTATACAACCTCGATACACTAATCATTCACAAAGACACTTCTGTATGTCTGTCTAGGAATGATTCAATAGCCCAACCCCCTCCCCCGATTTACGCCCATGCAGATTTCAACTCCCTGTCTGCATGGATGGACAAATAATAAAAACATTCTGTTACACAATTTTAACGATGAAACCCTCTGGGTAGTAAGATCTGTACATGGCTGTTCTGTCCACCTATGATGAGCTTTGCTACAAAGACTATATGGATAGCTTGTAAACTCCGAGCTGAACAAAGAGTGGGCGCAATTTTCCAAGCAACGAAGGCTCCTTTGGTCGGATATTCACTTTGCCAATTCATCCGATGAACCACTGTGGGAAATGAAGGTCATCTTTGACTCCATCTTATGGAATTCCACATCTGCCGTCGTCCGTCGTGCGTCGCCCGTCGTCCGTCGTGCGTCGCCCGTGTTTTTGTTTTTTTTTTTTTGGTCAAGATTGCGCAGTGGTATTTTTAACTTTGACCCTTGATCGTTTCACATGTACATGTCTGTGTTAGATCGATCCACTATGCCTGACTCTCATTTTAGCAATAGAACTAGAAGATGTACATGTATTCGTTTTTGCAGTTGCGCCAAACTCCAATTGAAAGAAGAAATAATATCCTGACATCGGCTAAGTAACGTGTATATGAAATAATACCATTTTGGTAACATAAAAATAATTAACAAAATAGACTTTTGTTAGGGTATATTGTTTTTCTCGATAACTTAGTTACTCTATACGTAACTTTACTCGTTACAGCCAGACTTTAGGTCTATAGCCTATGTGATATTTCTGTCTTTCCCTGCACAAAATCCCACAGAACGGAATGTAAATAATAGATTATTTACAATGTTTGATTCCCAATAGTTTTCATAAGAGACGAACTGATTCAACGTTATTTTGAGGGCGGGTTTACGTATGATGGAATCTGCTGTATACTCCAAATTAGACATGACTTTAGTTGCAGGTTGGCTCACAGAAGTCTTTTAAACAGAAACGTTACTTGTTAGCCCCATAAATAATGCTGATGTGCTGGACAACCTGTTCTCATTGGCCTATCCACCATGGCATACACACCCAAAAAACCAACACGTCATATTTCTGAAACTTAAACCAAGTGGTAATTGCCCCTTAACAATACATTTAATAAACAGTTTGTTATCCACAGCACGTCTGGTATTTCTGGATTTCAAGGTGAAATTGAGAGGACAAGATGGAATATCTGTATCGGTTGGCAGATGTCTTCCTGGAATTTGATGAAAACAAGTCAGCACATTTTTACAGTATGCAAATTAGACTAACTCTGTGGATAAGTTGGCCGGAACATTTTTGCTGAAAATGTTTTTCCCCAAAAAAACTTGGTTGAATTCTCAGAGAGGTGATATTTTCTTGTCAAGGGGCAGGGGTAGTCTAGCATTATTGGAATTAATTATGAGACTAGTACTGCAGGTGGGATTTGTACTTGCCTTATTCGGAAAAGATCTTTAGAAGTGAATGGAATCATCACATTGTCATTTGTTAAACCGCAGCTTTTGCAGGTCCTATGCAACCCACGACGCACGACGGGCTACTCACGACGGGCGACGCACGACGGAAAATGGCATGTTTGGAACTGGTAAATGGCAGAATTGGGACAGAACAAAAAGCAAAATGCGACGGACGACGGGCGACGGCAGATATGGAATTCCATACCATCTGATACTAAACTTCGGTCGTATGTTTAATTGAAACTGCACAAACTTTCAAGTCACTGTGAGAAGAGGACTACAATATGTAGGCGGTGCTGTGCATCGGCTACCAAGCAAATTGGACAATTGCAATGTATCAGCGTGCTTGACACGGCTGATATAATTTACACCATATAAATATTATAACTTCTATTCATGTAACGCTTGCATATTTTCATATAGAATGTCCAAGTGTGCTGGAGCAACTCGTATCTGCAGGGCACGTCTTTGTGCCATGTGATAAGTTCAATATGTGAAGTTATTGAATGCAGCAACTAGAAAAACAGACGAAAGGGACAAGGTGTCTCCCCACTAAGAACACAACATTGAAAGGGGGTGAAAGTTCCAATTAGAAGGGGGAAGAATTCAGAATGAACTCTTGAACTCAAATATGCGTCAACGGTAGACTTTGCTGATTTTTGTTTTCTATTTGTCACTGATTTATTACTTTCAAATGGCATTTATAAATTTTTAACTGTTTTCAGGCTCAAATGTTGAATAAAGTTGCATGTTTATTTCAATTCTTTTTCATTTGTTCAATATTTGTTCAATAAATATAACATTTAGGTTGATGAATACATGTACTCATTTTATCTCTAGCCATGTATTTTGTTTGTTGACGTTATGCTTACTTCACTTCTGAAATAAATCCTGACGTTTGTATGCACAACTGCCCTCAAACACAAGGGAAAATAAGTGACCCGTCCTTTCTGTTTCACCACTTCCCAAATAATGTGATTTATTGCAAACTTCCCAGATGCATGAGGAAACTATGTTAGTGATGCGGGGAATAAGACAGAAGCCCAATGCCCTAGAAAATGACAGTCTTCCTTTGTTTGACATTTCATTTGCTGATTAAGAAAACTGTATTAAAAGTAATATTATCTTTGACTATTTTAAAAATTGGTTGCAGGGAGTAAACATAAGCAGCGAAATTTATCAATCCATAGTGATTGAAACCATCTACCTATAATTTCTGTATTATGTTCAGAAACTTGTGACGTCCATAGGCCATTGTTGGGAATTTCCAGGGATGCAAGAAGATTTGGACTACCTGTTCAAAAGTGTGAAACAACATGTTCGGTTGCTGTCTGCGAGTTCTGAAGTTTGCTCCTGATCTGCACAGGGAACAGAATAATGGCGGAAATTGTACTACTTGCTACCACACGCCTTTACTGTCAAAAGCTGGCTTTGAAGTTTCAATACTGTTGGTTATGTCGTCATTCACATGTAAGTGCAATAATTTTGATATTAACCTTATTGACAGCTGAAAGCAATTTAAAATTACGTGAATGTTTGCTTTCCATTGTCATTTAAACTCTTATGTGTTTTAGCTCATTTTCTTTTATAAAACCTTTATAACTCCAAATTTCCAGATGTATAAGTAAATAAGTAAATCTCTGGCAAAGGTGGCGCTACACATTATGGCGAAGTCTCGAGCTGGATCAAGAGAGGGCGCAATTTTCCTTCCGTGGGAACTGCACTTCGTCCTTTTTTAACAGATGATGGGGGTGCATAGGACACGAAACCCTTTTGGCAGCCCTAAGGGTCAGGGTTACGGTTAAACACAGTCAAAACAGCTATTTTGCTGACTGTACAGGGACAATCAAACAAGATAAAAGTTGTTAAATCAGAGAAAGCTTTAATTAGGTAACTTTTGTAATACATGTATGTTCAATGGTTTAAATCAATGTTGGTGTATATTTCAGATAAATAAATATTGCCAGTAAATGAATGCAAAGTTTCGGTCTTAAGAGGAAAAAGGTGTAAAATCATACAGCTCACACAACGTCAGGCACCAACATTATCAGTGTGACTTCCTGTCCTGTCATGAAAAATTAAACCTTCTTATTACTGTAAACTGGGAGAGTTTTGAAGCTATTATCTAGAGGTAATTTTCCCTGTCCAATTCGGTCTAGTCCGAGAGGTTCTTGAATGGCGTGTGCAATTTCATCCTCATATAAATACTCGTTTTGTTCTCAGCAATATTTCACTTATTTCAAATATATTTTACTTAAGTCACCCTTACCTATAACACACTATTTTCTGAGCAAGAATATTCAACCAATGATTTTCTAAAAATAAAGGAACTTCCGTTATGATGCAGAGGACAAAATGTGTTCCATTCTCACATACTGCAGGGCTTCCTCTGACAGTCCTGCAGCCACACCCTTCAAGGCATGGTGGTAGCGACGAGAGAAGTTGGGGCAATATTGCATGACATTTTGGAACTTACGTGACAAAGGAAAGGGAAGGGGGCATTCAGGAGGTTTTAAAAGTATCCTCAACAACCGTGAAAATGCCAGGCGAAACAATTCAAAACAAAAAGTTACAACAATTTGAGAAATCAGCACCCCAAATTTGGTTTCAGATGTTCTTGAATTAGGCAGTTCCAATATTCTTGCGCACATAAGATCTAGTTTCTGGGTATTCGACTTCGGTGTGAACACTCACCAACACACTTTTGTATTTATCAAAAATTAAAGCAGGTTGTGAAGAATTTTTCACACTTCCCAAAGACTAAAATGCATTCAATATCACTCAAAAAGGGACAAAAATGAACAGCCATGATTACCTTTCTGCTTGAATTTAATACGTTACAGATGTACATCAATAAAATGAGCCTTGACCTCTATACAGAAAAATCGTATGGTGTTATCCCCCCCCCCACCCAGCGCTTGAAATTTTCATGGCTGGGCAAATCACCCCACCCCCCATTTTGGCTTTTGGCTTTTTCAAGAAACCAAATTGGCTTCTTGGCTGAAAATTACTTATCCTAAATGGTTTAGCTTTTATGCAATCAGTGTCTGAGTCGGTATGAAACTCTGCAATCGGTAAGGACAACTGGCGACATGCTTTCCATCCTCGTTTATGTAATGTTCTAAATTACAGAGGGGCCTTTATTTTGAAGGCTACTTTAAAACAAAAATACTAATGAGCAGACAAATGTCTTTTTTTTAAACTTGAGAGGTTTCATGCGCACATTGGCGTATATTGAGATTTATGCCAACTGGTTTCAACATTCAACTCACTGACATTGAAACTTCATAATTTTGCCAATAGGTAGACACTGACACAATATCTCTTAGAACTGAAAACAGCATTATTTCCAATGTGTAACCTCGTATTTACATTGTAATTGATCAGTGATTAGAGCTCCATGTACATGGTTATTAAATATAGGAATAATAGGGCGGAAACGTTGCGCTATCTGAGTTGTAACGGTTGTGGCACTCATTGTACTGGTATTGTATCAGGTCCCTATAACGGACAAAAGTGTAAGAGTTTGGGGTCTTCCTCCGTGTGATAGAAAATTTCCTCTCTTTAAAACTGTGAAAGGGGATGTTATTGCCATATCTTAAGTTTTGTACATTGTTTGCTACAGGCAATCGATGAAACCTTAGCCTTAAATCAAAATGCTTTCATGCCCTCACTAACTTGTGACGATTTAGTTCGAAACGCTTCACAAAAACCACACCAGTTTGCACACTATCCAGTGAATACAATAATTTGAAAACTTAACACCATTCTTTCTTCACCGGAACAAGTTCAGTAAGCAATCTAACACCAAATGACCCTCGAGAATTAGAAAACACTTGACGGCATTACTATTTTATTGTATGCTTCCTTCGTGATTGTATACGGAGTATATTTCTCTTGTGTTTCCTGCTTTTAGGATCAGTCTTTGCTAATGCTAGGTTTCCAGCTATCGTTTCCATGCGTTGAATTTTTCTGAGACTCACATTTGTGCATCTTTACACACTTCTCAAATGTATGAAAACTGAAATACCTTTAGAATTCCTAATTGTCCGAGCTTTGAAAATCAAGTTTATTGAAACATACAGGTGGATTTTCAAGGGTTATAGTAAAAGATAATTCTATTCCATGGTCCCTTCCATTCTTTAAGTTTCTTTAGTTTTTTTTCTTTTGAATGACTGACGTCATTTGAGCATAGATTCCATAATTCTCTTGTGTGTAAAATACAAAACCTATTTCTAACCGCTTGCTGGCCCAGCAGCGATCTCAAATGTGTAAATTGAAAAGTGGGATGACTTGAGATTTTGATCCCAACAGAATTTTTCTCGAAAGATTGCCATTGATAAATATTCCTCTGGGATCGAAACGCATCGATATAATACTTCCTATTTTCTTATGTTGCCTTTCACAGGCATAGTTGCTCTCTGGCTCAAAACTCGACTCTGTCACCTGCTGAGATCAAGTCAAAACTCATGAAATCTGCAATTCAGGATGAACTGTCAAATATTGGACGACGCAGCCCCAGTCTTCTTACATACTTAGATCCGTAGCTAATAGACAGATCATTGACTTCCACTGAAATTTATTACTTTTTTGACTTTATCTGATCTATGTAAAGTAAAAAATTGCCAGTGTCGGCTGATGAATGTCTTTATCAATTTAGCTCAAGAAACTGACTTTATTATTGTGTTTGAATCGTTGGAGAAACGAAGACGTGTCAGTTGACAGTCGAGTTAATTATTACAACAATAACGTGATGATATTAAATACAAACCTTAAGCACCCTTTGCAGGGGCTTCGGGCCGAATAGAAAAAAATGGCAGTCAGTAAGCCAGTCAACAGAAATTAGGGTTGTACACCTAATTGGTGAATTAAGTCACAGATTTAAATATTTCAGCAGAAAATTGGAGAAAACTAATAAGTGTTTTGTTACATGCATGTGAAAAAGATGGTTCGAATTCATCTTTATATGATTCATAAAGTAGAGCCTATATCAAATTACAAATGGTTGCAATATCAGCAACAGGTGTTTAGATAGATGCCACTAATGAAGATTTATCGGCATAAACCAAGCACTTGAAATTGAATTGTTTGAATTTATGCCTCTAGTATTTTCAGTATCTTTGTGTTTGTCAAGAATCAAAAGAGTTATCAAAAAGTTGAAACTTACTGAAGCAATTTGGGGTTTGAGCTTTAAGGGATAGGGATGTTCAAAGGGTGGTTGGGGTTGCATACAGTTTAACGTTCAGTTGGAATACTTATACACGAAAGGTAAAACAAACACTCTTGTGAATGTACTGTAGCGCCGGCTGGTCCGGCCGGTGGGGGCGCCAGCTCAGACCTGCATGGAGTTGGCTGGCTGCCCCCGCGGGTATGCTAGGCGCGTCATGTCTAGAGCTTGGGATAGAACACAGTGTTGCTGACGTAAGAGAAATAAAACAGAGATTTCTTGACCAGAACAGCGATCTGTAGCTGTGTGCGTATCTATATTAACGTCAGAGCCCAATCTGTAGGACAAGCTACAGTACATTCTTTAAAAGAATGTACACTTTTATGTAAATTCTCAAATATTTACGGATCAAAATGACTTCATAGACACAGAAAAACAGTAGTGATATTAGAAAAGCAGCAGTGACATCGAATTGTTACAACGTTAAACACAGAGAAAAACGCTCGTAATAGTTTAGTAGGCCTACACCGTTTTAGACGTTCTACTGGTTGATGTTCTCTCTGAATTTCTAGATTTGGCGTGCTCATATTTTCTGTTGTGATTTCAATTAAAGTGAAACATTCCTTTCATTTTAATTACGTTTTGTCTCTTCACTTGTTATATATACTCCTTCCATGTTATATTTATTTCAACAGTTTTCTTCATTTTACGTGTTTAGATCTTATTTCTTGTAAATATAAGTTTTTTTTATTTGTCCTTATGCTTTTTTTTAAATTTGCATTCAGCCATTTCAGTTTAACCCTCAGTTTTATCTATTCATTTGTCATTGGACAATTTTTAAAATAACTCAAGCGATGACAGTTCATGTATAATTTTACAGAGCAGATTAATCGTTCAGAACCTTACGTACGATACTCCCCAGATGATATTCCAAATGCATGCATTTTCCAAAGAAAAAATCTCCTACGGTGACTGAGGGATTTCGAGGTGTCAGCGAGTAGTTCTAAGGTTTTGAACGTGGTCTCCACCTGAAAAGACAGAATTGTGGTTCTCAAATCAGCAGCTTGCCAAACTTGCTTGGTGGTGGTATAAATTGTTTCCAGCTTCGTACGGTCATGTTGTGATAGCATTTGATTAGTTGAAGTTATCATATTTTTGCAGCTTATATAAACATAAATCTATTTGGACTTGCGAGGAAATGAGGGTGCAGTTGTGCATCAGCCGAAGAAGTACTCAACTTTTTCTCAAGGCTTACGCCAGGAGTCAAGCTATTATGTATATATATATGCACATAGCTCGCCAACGCTAAAGGAATGTTGGAATTCATCTCACAGCTCTAAGCAGTAGTAAAGACATTTTTTCTTATCATAAACAATATGGACAACAGTGGAGGAAGGGACGTGGTTTAAGTCGGGGAGATTCCTCGATCAAAGAAATCTCCACTTCTTCGTTGTTCCTCCTCAACGGAAATGTCTGTGTCTGTGTACGATTCCATCAAGGATCTTTTTTAATTTCTATAGCTTATGTTGGAAAGCCTATGTTCCCCAGAAAACTTCTGCAGTAGTTGGTGTTGGATTTCTCCTCCTTTACATACCTTGGTTTTGTAGTTGTTGGTTGGTGTGGTTGCAGCTTGTCCTCAACGAAAGTTGACGACAACGTCACAGGCTGTTACATCATCAAACTCTCTAAGAGCAGACGCATTTCTTCAACCTTTTTTTACATTTGAAGCAAGATATAAGACGAAGAGAACCCCTCCCCCTTTGTGTTGGTCATTGTTTGACCTGAATCTCAGGAATCCCAGATGTACGTGTTGGATAACAGTAGTCTAGAGTGTCTGTAAGGTTTGGACATGAGGGGGTACCCCTCTGTCCCATATCTTGCCTGGTATATTTTTTCGGGGAGGGGGCTGGGGAGTGGTTTCTAGTAGGAAAGTGGGTTTACCTCTGGGGTTAATAAACTTCATTTCAATAAGTACATTTGTAAATTGTTGCTCTGAAAAAATACATTATTACTCCATTGCCGTTACTTTAAGGATCATTCCGTTTGGGAGTAAAACTGGTGTTTCAGTTCATGAGATTGTTCCATTCCAGTTTTAGAAATCGACATTTTAAGGACTTGAAAGAACTCACCGTTTTGTAGGAAACTGTCAACTATGAAGTGCGCCCTCGGTCCCTCGATATAAAACGAAATTCATTTTGAATATAACTCACGCATGCATGGCTGCCTAATAATGATGCATTATTTGTAAGTGCTAGATAGTGTCTAGTATTTTTCAGTACGAGACCCGAGGCTCTGATACTGGTAACCGAACTCTTCTGTACAAGTTTTACAACTCCAACTTAGCTAGGCTTATGATAGTGAACGAATAATGTCTAACAAGCTTCAGGTGTTGGCTTTACATGTATGGGTGTTGTGATCCGGAATATCAAGTCTTGGATTTCAGTTAAATAATTTCATTTACATGTAGGATACTTCCAGGTCTCACATGTGTACGAATGTAGGCACAATCGACACATTTTATCATTTTCTTACAAACGTCTTTTACAGATAATGGATGTGTGGAGTGTGTTCTGAAATTCAGACGATAAATCCAGGGGGGAGGGGAGAAAAGGTAATGTTCCTACCTTCATGAAACTCGGTTTTTGTTTGCATGTTTTCAGATTTATTTTCACAAGGTGTCAGCCGGATATGCCTTTTACTAATTTCAGTATTACTCGAATTATTGTAAACCTAACATTTTACAGGTTAAATGGCAAATCTGTTATCGTTTTTTTTCTAAAAAAAAATACTACCTTTGTGTGGTGGATTTATATCCAGCCGTATTCCCCGTAATGTGACTAAGGATCCATCTTTCAATGACATTTTTATTGAATTTTAAAATGATGATATGCATAATGACTCTGATACAGATTCATTGTGGCAGTATTCTCAAATGTTGAGGGATTCTTCCAGAATGCTTGCAACAATCTTGCGAGGTGGGAATGAGCTAATCAATTGGTCATTTAGTACACCTGTAACCTGCCTACTGACACTTCCCACGAGTCTCACCAATTTATATTATATTTCTAGGATTAACAAACCCAAACAATTTTTGGCAAATTAAATGTAAAGTTAGGCTACCTTTACACCGAATTATAATGGCTTGGAGAACGTGTGGTTTGGAAATTGTAATCACGCTCAAAAGATACAGTTATAATGAATGTTGTCGATGTATTATCTCTGAAACAGGAAATTAATACATACACCAAGTGCACTAACCGTGCATACACTGCTCAAGTTGATGGAAAATTTGGCAAATTTATCAAAATAAAGAGTTGCAAATACCACAACAGATGTTCAATCAGAAGCTGCAAATTCATGAATTATGATTCAAAAATGATCTCTTGAAATCAATTGTCATCTATACATACCTTATGTCTGGAATGAGTGTTTACCTTCGCCTTTCGGTGTTTTCAGTGTACTTTGTGCATTGTCGAGTCAACAGAGGACTAAAAAATTGGAAACTAATTAGTGAAACAGCTGTGTATCAAAATTTATTTGGAAAGGAGGAAGGGGCATACAAAGGTCATTGGGAAAACAAACAGTTTTACCGCAAGTTTGAATGCATTACACATTAAAAAAAATGAAAAACTAAAATGTGCTTGTCTCTGTGCCCATTTCATAACTTTCACAAAGGTTTTTGTTCAATTTTTGTGGTGGAAAACCTTGGCAGCAAGTCAGAGACGGACCTGGGATTTTCCAAAAGGAGGAGGTGGTACTGGATTTTCCCAAGGGGGGGGGGTGTAAACTAAAGCAGTAAGGGTAAAATGCTTGTACGGCTTGGGGTCTGGAGCCTTTTTGGATTCTACAATCCTTGACAAATCTCATTGGGCCTCCAACCCCTAGATCGACCCCCTCTTCAATGTTGGGTTTGTGTGCGCGGTCTGCGCTCTGGCTGGACATGACGACATTGACCGGAAGCTGGGGGAGGGGGCTGGAGAGGGTCTCGCTATTGCCAAGTGTCCCAACAATTTTGTCTAGGATTTAAGGCACTCTGTGGTGCAAGTTGAGGCAGTATGACACCTCTATTTTTCTTCTTCCTCCCTCTTTTTCTTCTTTTTCATTAATTATTAATTTAGTGAAAAAGGGGGCGTACCCCTGCATGTGGTGGTACAATTTCCCCCTGCACAAAGTATATTTAAAAAAATAAGCATACATTGGATTAGTTCTTTTGGTTGCAGCAGGCATCTGGTCTTGCTCCACTACAGAAAGCTACATCAAGTTCTCAGGGGCCATGTAAATCATAAATATCGCACTTCTCGCACGTCGGAGCAGACGATAAAACGACAAAATTCATTATAAAGAGCGCCCTCAATGAATCAAGGCAAGTCAGTCCGAAATTCGGTCGCGAAAACATGGCTGCCGTATTTACCTTGTCAAATTCAGGCTTGAAATAATAGTGCATAATTTGTGATACTAGGAGTCATCGATATTTCTCAGTATGAGTTCTGAGGATTTAGAAGGTTCTGTTGCTAGTGGAGGGGACTCTTCGACATCTAGTGGTCTTGGTAAGTAAGAAATTGCGTTTGAAGAAACGGGACTTCACTGGACTTGGGCCGGCTGACCAGGCAGTACGGTAGCCCCTAGTGTGGCACGGACTCTCATTCTCGATCCATCCTTAGCCACACATCCGTATGCGCAATTTCGTGCCGGCGTACTGAACATTTTTGGCGCACCCACTTATAATCGTGGGCGCAAATTCTTTTGCATACGAACATGATTCTTGACCTTTCCGTTTTCTAAAACCATTTATTGAATGATTTCACTCACGTTATTCAGGTATTTTCCTAGCCCCACTAGTGTGGCACGGACTCTCACTCCCGATCCATCTTTAGCCACACATCCATATGCGCAATTTCGTGTCGGCGAAATGAACATTTTTGGCGCACCAACTTATAATCGTGGGCGCAATTTCTTTGGCTCACTAACATGATTCTTGACCTTTCTGTTTTCTAAATACCATTTATTGAATGATTTCACTCACGTTATTCAGGTATTTTGCAGTCTTTTTTCCTTCGTCCATTCAATCTAACGGGCCCACTCTCACAGTCGCCATCTTTAAAATAAGGTCGTTGAGCATTACGTCACTTGACCCCTCATCCTCTCAACGGCTGTTCCATGTCAAGGAATCTAAACTGCTGCGAAAGTTTTGGAAGAGTCCATTGGTACATGTAGTATCTTATTGCTCAGTCCGTTTATTACATGTCTTGACGTGGAACAGCCGTTGAGACGATGAGTTGGTGCGCCAAAAATGTTCATTTCGCCGACACGAAATTGCGCATACGGATGTGTGGCTAAGGATGGATCGGGAGTGAGAGTCCGTGCCACACTAGTGGGGCTAGTATTTTCCAGTCTTTTTTCCTTTATCCATTCAATCTAACGGGCTCACTCACACAGTCGCCATCTTTAAAATAAGGTCGTTGAGCATTACGTCACTTGACCCCTCATCGTCCCATTCAATCTCATGGGCTCGCTCTCGCAGTCGCCATCTTTGAAATATGGTCATTGAACATTACGTTGAACACTGCGTCACTTGACCCCTCATCGTCTCGACGGCTGTTTCATCTCAAGACATATCTAAACTGATGCCCAAGTTTTGGAAGTGCCCATTGGTACATGTAGTATCTTATCCCTCAGTCTGTGTATTAGATACCGTATGTCTTGACAGGGAACAGCCGTCGAGAAGATTAGGGGTCAAGTGACATAATGTTCAACGACCTTATTTTAAAGATGGCGACTGTGAGAGCGAGCCCGTTAGACTGAATAGATAAAGGCAAAAAGACTAGAAAATACCTGAATAACGTGAGTGAAATCATTCAATAAATGGTTTTTAGAAAGCGGAAAGGTCAAGGATCATGTCGGTGTGCAAAAGAAATTGCTCCCATGATGATAAGTGGGTGCACCGAAAATTTTCAGTACGCCGACACAAAATTGCGTATATGGATGTGTGGCGAAGGATTGAGCGGGAGTGAGAGTCTGTGCCACACTAGTGGGGCTAGCAGTAACGTTAGTCGGGTAGCCCAGGCAGTATCCATGGACTACACATATCATCACATGAGCCTAGGCCCCTACTGTCATGTCACTGGCTAATTACAGGGCATGACGGGCCCAGGACATTAGACTACATGTATAACTAGGACTCTATGAATCGCTTCTTGTAACATTTGGACATGTCGACAGTAGCCCCAGACTGGGGGCCAGTCTTCTGGACTCTGTCCGTACATGTATCCTTGTTGACCGTGGCCCCACAGCGGTCAATCCAAAAGTAGGAGACTCCACGAAAATACCTTCTGTGAAACCCCTTTTGCGTGTGGGGATCACTCACCCCATCAAACCACCGAATTAATACATGTAGGCCTACATGTAATAATGTGGGCGATTTCCAGTTTGTAGAAGTCTGTGAAACTTTGGTTTCAATTTAGGCCATTTGTTTACTGCAGGCTAGTGAAGCGGTTAACTCCCAGTTGTTGATGACCAGTGCCAAACAGTCGGGATCTGTTTGGTTTGGGAACCAGACTGCAGTAGAGATGGTGATTCCCAGAACATGACATTGCCAAAGAACGTTGATGAATGATGAACCAAAATATACAATGTTTGGGATCGAGTGTGAACTCATTGCCAGACAAAGTGTGGCATGTGCCACGCACATCATACGTTTGTCCAATCCCTATCCCGCACAATGATGACGTGCACCCATGGAAATACCTGATGGCAGCTGTCTTCGACACATTCATTGTGTTCACGCATACACACAAGGCTTCATTACAAATGATACAAAGTCGCTGATAAAACAGTAGTTTGGATCACCGTCCCTAACGCTGTCTGGTTCTCTGACCAAACAGATCCCGACTATGGTTGGCATTGGTCAATAATCAGGAGTTAATCACTGTAGTTAACAAATGGCCCAAATTGAAACCATAATTTCACGAACTTCTAATCGCCCATATTAATACATTGGGGGTTTTACGGGGTGAGTGATCCATACACACAAAAGGGGTGTCATAGAAGGTGTTTTCTTGGGGTCTCCACTTCGGCTTCAAGCTCAGCGATAGGAAAGTTACCAGTTTGAATGGGAAATTTCTCATTTCTTTGTGAATGTCAGTAAAGTTTACCATTATAATAGAATCTTCAATTCCCTTTGAATCCCAGCGGGTGTATTACACAGTTTCAGGACTGCTTAGCATGCTTTGGAAGGGTTGAAATCTGAGCATTTTGATTGAGAGGACGGATTCAGAGCTATTTGAGTGGAATCAATTAATGGTACACAATGCCTATGGAAGGTTCTACATAGGACTCTAGTATCACCCACATGTACTATGTCCAATTCTGAAAAGGTAATTCGTAGAGTCCTAGTTACTTGAACTACATGTATACATGTACATGTCAACTTGACCATCTTCAGAGGATGAAATCTTGTTTTCATTGCACGTCCGTCCTGTGTGTATATTCAGATTGATATGGCAGGCGCGCCATTGTACATTGCGCTGCAAGCTGTTAAGGGAAGGGATTATAAATCCTGCAGGTTCATCCATGCACTTGGTATTGTTGCAATAAGAAATTTTTTGTACATGAAGGTGGACGAAAAACCTGAAATTATTTGCAATTGTACAGGACGTTCACATTATCGCCCGCCTCCAAAAATGGTCAAGCAAATACATGTACATGTACATCTACCGTTCGATACACTGTACATAGATACCAGTATACATGTATATTGGCTTTCAACCTGACAGCTTTAGCCATTTTTGCATTGGACTTTTTTGGTAAAATTTAAAGAGACTGTTTTCAGTGTGCAAAAAATTAAATCCAATGCAGACAGCCGGGTAAACTGTCGAAATTGTCAAGTGTTGACCTTCAGTTGTCACGGTTGTATGTAAGTTTGCATCCTTGCCTGGAAGTTTTACTAGGCTAACTGGGACAGGGAAGAATTACATTGTCAATTTCACTTTAGGGTGTTACATGTAGGGTCATTCGGTACAGCACTCTTTTGGACCCGACCGTGATGGAATGAAATGAAATTCGTTGTGCTGATTGGATTCCTTGAGAAACCCTCAGAGCTGAAATTCTTTGTCAATTAGTTTTTGAGATACAGGTTAACGAACCTGTGACTAATTATGCTATTGTACATGTACATGTAGTGAGTTCATACAGTGTACATTTTACATGTACCTGTTTGATACATGTATATACGTGTACGTATGACTACCTTGAGTTCATAAAGGAATCGGAACTGTGCGCATGCACTCCACGTGATGCACACAACCTTGTGGAGACCAATAACCATAACGGCCCCCAATCCTCTTTCAATATGATTTTACCCTTTGGGGTCAGGATTAATACATATATGTCAACACAGGCAGACTTTACGATCCGGTTAGAATTTGCCGAAGTTCCACTGCAATGAAATGTACCGGTAACATTCGGTTTTGATTCTCAAACATGGCAAAGTGTAATACAGGCAGACTTTTATCACAGACCAAAGCAAAGAAGAGAATTTTTCGTTCAAGAGCTCCTACTCGTAAATACTCCCAGCAATTAAGGATGGGTAATGAAGGCAACAGCCATGTACATGTGGGCAGCATTACTGGCTAGCTCCAAGATCTCAGCGGTGAGGTACATGTACGGTACTCCATCACTGCAGCAAGGTAGACAGGGGCACCGGCGCCAATACGCTTGGCGTAGTTTCCCTTGCACTGGAATCAGTGAACGCGGCCTGGAAATGGTATCCTCTAAAGCTGTGCAGTGATTTCTTTCCCCCAATCTGCCCTGAGTTGAAGTACACGTACATGTACACCCTCACCGGCGAAAGAAAGACAGACTGGTACGTGCATACATGTACTAAGAAGTTTTCCAAATGGGTTCTTGCATGTCCCCAGCATGCACGCGAAGACCATACTGTACAGTCCAGCATAAATATATTACACGTACTCAGCGTACCCTGTGCCAAAATGGGTATAAACTTGGGTGCCTTCATGTATGCGGTGAGTTCACGCTGGCACACGCCCTGTTTTGTTCCCATTCGGATACAGAGGTAGTCTTTTTATTTGACTGCACGGATACCAGTGATATGCTTAATTATGAGTTTAGTACTCATTTTAAAGTTAACTCAAATACATTTTAATATCAACTTTCCAAAAATAAGCAAGTAATTTAAGAAGACAAAACTAATACTTTAGGCCCTAACTTCAACATAAAAATCAAAATGCTTCTGCACTGAATGGTACATGTAATATGTACAGCAGATCTTAAGAAGTTGACAACACTCAAGTTCATTAGGTACAATGTACATGTATACATGTACATGTATAGTACCAACTTCCATTTGTGGTTTTAATAGATCCCTAGCAGTCCTAAATCCTCCAATTTCAATAAGATTTTTACATACCAGGTACATGTACACGCTAGGAGGTTAGGGTTAACTACATGTACATGTATGACCATTATAAAGTCTGAAACAAGATGTGACTCTTCAATGATATTGATTTATTAAAAACAGTTTTACTGCCAGCACAGAATGCCTCAAAGTATACTTGTAAATGTAACTCCTGGTTCTAGGTTTTTTTTATGGAGTATAGTGTAATCTGGTCTTTATCCTTTTCTTCATCACATCACGTACAGGTATGGTACATGTAGTTCTTTGTGTTCATTTAGTTTAAATTTGAGTATACGAGTTCCTAATTTTGTACAAGTAAGTTGGGTTTGTACTGTACTCACTTTCACAACTAATGACTGTAGCATATGGTAGGCATATACATGTACATGTACACATATATTTGCACAGGTCCACATATTTTATGTTCATGATATTCTACCTGGCTCAGATATTGGTTTGCTGGGTAACACCATTCATCTTGAGCTTGACAAGTTGACCTTTGATTGAACACAGTGAGCTATGATGGGCATTAGTACTGTTCATACAGGATGCAGGATGCATACTCGTATGGTACATGTATAATTTCCTTCCTCACTTCTTAATATGTACTCACTAATTAAGATACATGTACAAGTAAAAGAACATACATGTATATACATGTACCGGTACATGTAAGTGGAAAAAACTGATGGGTATTACAAAATTGTAACAGAATTTAACAAGTGGAATTAGTAAACCGCGCAAACGACGGTATTATTTAAACTGACACAGCAGTTCATGTATCTTCTGCAACCAACAAGCAAAATTTCTACAGTACATGAGCATATTCTCTCAACATTCAGTCACTGCAGTCAGACGGCTTTTCTGTGGGTTTTACATGTAATAACAAACCATGCTACCGGTATACCAGTAGTCTATGTGTGCACATTACATAAACCTACAAGTATGTACATGTACATATAAAAAGACGGAATGCTGTGCATGCATGTATTGGTACATGTACATACAAGTAAGAATTTAAAATGCTGTATTGAATACTTTTTACTATACTTTTTGCTTCAGAGATTTTTCCTTGTCTACTTATATGCTTGTATTTGTGGACATATCCTTTCAATCATCAACACCTCTCTTGCATGACCCATTGGCACGTCTTTGCACCATGTATGTGTCTTTGCACCATGTATGTACCGGTACCTATATATATTATATACAGCAAGAAATGAGACGAGGGATACCCCCCCAACATGTCCAATCCCTTTACACATTCCAGACTATTGTTACTTAACACATCCCCCCAAGATGTCTGAAAGGAATTCCCCAGATTCCTGCGAGACAATGACCAACACAAAGCAGGGGGGTTCTCTCCGTCTCATACCTTGCTGCATATGATATACATGTATCTACATGTACATGTATGTACATGTAGATAAGTCTTGAAGGTTTGCTGATGACGAGCAGAGCATACTGCTCGAAACGTCGAGTACCACTGGTTCTTTTCAGAACCGCAAATACTCACAAAAGAGATACGTCCATGGTGCTACCGCAAACCTACTTTCTATGTACATGTAGGCCTACATGTGTGATGCAAGTACGAGTACATACATGTATGTACGTGTGTACATGTACATGTATATTCTAAAACAAATTGATTCACACATGTACAAGTATTTGTGTGACTTGTCAGCTACATGTGTGCTAGAGTTGGTCAATATCCTGACTCATTTTTTTTTAGTTACCGGTAAGAGATACATGTACATGTAGGGTCAGCAACATGTACATGTACATTATGTAAATGTACCATGTTGTTCTGAAAACCAGAAATTTAGGCATGTTAGGCTGGAAAATATTTTACTTTGGAGTAAAATTGATAAAGATGTTGAATCTTCAAGGTTTGTGCTTTTGTGATTATTCATTTTGAATCCCAAGCTACATGTACATGTACATGTATGTAGATCAACTTGACAGTGTCCCAACCACGATTTTCTACCACACGCTCATTGATGCATGACCGATGCACCTTTACCATTCACTGAAAGCATATGGCATGTTCTTCAACAATAAGGAGAACTCAGTATACCGGTATTTTTCAACTGATATATTTTAAAGCACCTAATAAATAACTTTAAAAAAATATTAGCCATGGGGGAAAAAAGAGCACAAACTTGGCGGAAAATGATGAGAAAAGTTTGGCTCTCTTCATTGTCTTACTGTTTACGATCACTCTCGGTATACCAGCATGCATGTATCTGCCAGGTCTTATACTTTTCAACCCCTGAAAAAAATCTTTAAGTTTGGCGGCATCAAAAATGTGTAATGAGTACAATATGTTTGTTGCGAACTTCATATTTGACAGAATTTTGATGACGCTTGACAAAAAATACATGACGTTCAAGAATGCTGAAAATGCTGTCACATGTAGTGCTTGAAAATTCCATGAATGATGTTCATTTTGCCGTTTAGTTTGGATATATCCCCGCTGAAAATTACATTAAAATTATTAACTCTGCACATTAGATTTTCATCATGAATCATATTTTACATGACATGTCTTGGACGTCATTTCTTTTCGAACGTCATTCTGGATGACTGTTTTTCTTTTGAGAAACCTTGGTATGAAGAGAAAAACGTGGAGCATCGCCATTCCGTGGAGGGGCTCATGAATATCGAATGAAAAAAAGGGCGCACTACATGTGTCTGGATTGATGTCAAAGGTCAGACAGCCCACAATGCTGCGAAACGTTTCTCTAACGTCACTGCGAGATAATGACAGAAGCCACAAAATCGCCACAAGCAGTATTTGGGTCTGCAGTTTTTCGGAAACGTACTTGAAGAAAATGTGATCCGTCCAGGTGTAAAAGGATGATGGTTTGGGGGTGTTTTTTTGCACTTTTTGAAAGCTTGCGTTGTACATCGATTTTGATTTTGCTCGCTGTTTTTTGCAGTCGATTTTTTTGACAGAATGGAATAACGTTCGCGACTGCTGACCTCGGGACCCCATTAATTATGAGAGGTATTTTTTCATTTTGTGATTAGGGTTTTAATATGTGTAAATATTATCACCTTTCGCCACATATAAATCTGTGTCAACTAACCACGGGGATTATCACTCCTTGGTAAATTTTGTTGGCTAAGATTTCAACAGGTTGTTCACATCCCTCAAAAACGCTGACGTTCGAGATTTTAACTAATTAACTCCAATTAAGTTGAAAGATGGACACGGTCAACGTTGTTCTGGATATCAGCCATGACTTCCCTCATTTCACAAGACATTGGAAATCAATTCACTGCTGTTCACTTTGACAGGAAAAATGAACCCCCAAAGTTGAACATTATCTAATGGTCCATATTTTGAGGAACCAATACATGTACATCTACCGGTACATGTATCAATGGTAAAGCCATGCATTTTGCTGGCAAATGTACAATTTGGCCCCATGAATTTTTAAAACATGTACATGTAGAAATTTTCTTTCTTGAAAAACTGCACCTATGCATGTGTGTACGTGTACATGTACGTTCCTGGCTGACGATAAAGTCACAGTGCCAAATGCAATTTGCAGGAAGGAGGTTTTCTGTAGCAATATTAAAATGTGCATTGTACATGTAGGGCCTACGTGTACATGTACGGGTACCATATCAACGCGAACCAGATCCTGAAGCAGCAGTCCAATTGATCCAACGATTTCCTGTTAATTAGTCTACATTTCCTCATTTTCCTGGATTGTGTCCCAGTTGGTGACAAGAGGGATCACATACTGGTACATGTGTAGCTCTACAGGTTTTGCAAACTTGCAAAGTGGATGATTAATCTAACAGTACAGACAACACCAAGAAATCATGAAATTCTTTGAAACCTGCCTTGTGGTTTCTGTCTGAATAATAAAACAGCCCCATTTGCAGAATCAACAAGATTGTCTTTAGATGTAAACATGTTCAGGTTTGCAACAGATTACACAGGACTCAAGTTCAACCATCTTTCCAGCATTAGTCTGGTAAGATGTCATAATATTTACTTGTGGTTTGGGTTGCCCACAGTGGTCCTTTGGATGTCATGTAGACACCTACATGTAGACTGTTGACTTTTTGAACCCATTGTTCCTTGTTTAATTCTGGGCCTGTTTATTTTTAGATCAAACCAGGTCCCCAGTCAGCTGGTTCATTTTTAAGGACAAAGGTCAGAACCAGGGTACCGGTAGTCCTAAAATGCAAGTTTTGACTTCATTCCTGGTTGATGAATTTAACTTTTTGGGCAAGTTCTAGAAAAGATTCCAGCAATGTGAAATATATTTACCTGACAAGCTACATGTGTGTTTTGTTTTTTGTTTCTGTGTCTATAAGTATTGCCACTTTTTGAAATATTTCATTGCAAATTTTTTTAAAAAGTAGAAGACTAATTATCGAGAAAGAAATCTTGAAATAACCAGAATTTGAATGGCAAACTGCAATGTTTTACACAATGTTTTGGTGTGAGGAAATGAAATCGCAGTGTGGTAATAGTGAAACGGATTGTGGATTGTGTTGCTGTGGCTTTTGAGCTTGACTGAAAACTTGCACTTTGTACCTGCCCATGTACCAGTACATGTAGGAAAAATCTATTTCCACATGGACCGCGAGCTATTTCTATCCACACACTGTCTACCGTATACATTGTAAGTGTCTGGCCTCAGTCTGTCATTTTATACTCATTATTACAATGTAGTCTGGTAATTGCTCATACATGTACATGTACACATGGAACATATCTTTATTAAAGGAAAGGTCAGGTCAGTGACCAGCTGTCCGTTGTCCGTTGGGATGCCATTTCTTGTAGATTTGTTGCCATCTGTTATTGATGAAAGTAAGATTGAAACAGTGTTATTGTCATTTGATGAGAAATACACATTTAATAGTACTGTTTACAGAGTAAAAGTACGGGTACTCAGTAGTTGTTGGTCTTATTGTAATTACTTGTATTGGCGTTATTCTTGAGTTGGTCATCTTGAATAGAAAGCAAGGTGAGCAAGATACGTTACCACCATGTACAAAAGTTGTTTTGAAACAAAATCTGGGGAGGCTTACCGGGGTACATGTAAGTCATTACGAATTTCTACACATCGTGAAAGACAGACTTTAAAAAGAGGTACCGGTATTTTAATGATGGTATTTGACAGATTCATTGGATAACACCGACTTTTTCTAGATTGTGAAAAGAAGGTGGAGAAACCGTCTGTCTAGATCGGACGTGCACATAATGTCTGTTGCTACAACTATCCCTTTGCATGTTGCACTTTCACATTTATCTGGTCGGAGCTAAGTAATTAGCTGGTCAGATACGTTACCATACTATAGTGAGATATTTTATATGAAACAACAATGATGGTTTCATGTTATCAAGTTTTCATGAAATTACAACTACATGTACCTACCGGTACCTCTTCAAATTCTTTATTTGCAGATTCTACAAGTTCCATATTTTACTATAAAAAATGGATAATGCTATTCACCATAACTTCAAGAATATTCGGCACAACTTCAGCACACAATATACACGAACAATCCTTCTCGGAAAGCATATGCACTGGTGATTCACATGTGCAAGAACCTTTCACACGTATAGAAAACCGGGAATTGACCACATTATCTCATTTGTGTTGACGTCAGCCTAAAATTTGCACGCTGAATTCGTAATCAGTAACGTATCTGGTGTAACGTATCTGGCCCGCTTATGTTGAAATAGGCTTCCCTTGACAAAATGTGTTACCCTACATGTACCCGGTACTTACTGGTACTTCTTCCACAACTTGAGCTGTTATCATCCAACACACTGTTGACTCGTATGCATGTTTTAGGTCAGCTGCCATCGCGTGTCTCCAGAAGAAAGGAAAAATACACGTTGGTAATGTACATGTATCTGGCGCTACACGTACGTAACACATGGAAAGTTTTGGCAAACAATTCTAAATTTTTTTAATTTCAAAACTTATTAGATTTATGCCATATTTTACAATATACATGTAATCCCCAGTTCAGTCTAGTCTGTGAGCAACTTCAAAGGGTATTTTTCTCAAATGTTAAGTCTTTCTGTCGTTTTGAAAAAATGGTAATATATCTGGTAATGAAATTGGCGACGTGCTCTGAAAGCAATAAGGACAAATAAATGAGGTAATCTTTTTCCAATTCTTTTCTTTATTTAGGGCAAACTACGGTATGAGCTAAAATAGGATAATTACTGGTATGCACACGTGACGGATGAATAGGAGAGTATTCATGAAAAGCACTTTGGCTGGCGACACGAGAAAACCGCAATAACTATCACCTTACTGTCGCCATTTCTTAGAATTGTCTTGGTTTATAGACCTCTGTACCACATGGGTCTCTGGAACAAAACTCAGCCATGAAGAAAATTCATATAAAGCATTATCAAATACTCTCCATACATGTACTTCTAAAAAACACGAGCGACACAAAAGTGACACATTTGAACGCTTTAACGGAGAATGCACCTGATGCAGTAGGGGCAAATTACGGTACATGTATTGTCCCTCTGTTCATTTGCGTGGTTTCAAATTATGGATAAAAAGTCATCTCACCTTTATTGTCAAAACAGATCTTACTGGTATTTTCAATGTATAATTCACCAAAATCATATTAGTCTGGAGTCGCAATGCTCTGATCATCCCACATACTGTACATGGCACATACATGTACATGTACATGTACTGTAAGTCATTGAAGACACCAAGGCCCAGTCTCACGGCACTGCTTACTGTAAAATTCTGCATTTACAAGGCACTGTTAGCACAGAATCTACATGTGTTTCATGGGCTCCGTAAGCGACTAACATGCACCGGTATGCTTGAAAGGCTAGCACAGAAATTCTGTCCTTAAGGGCCGATTTGGCACTTGCAAAGGAGGAAAATAGCAATCGGTTGCTGCCGCCATTGCTGTTTTCAAGAAACAAATCACGCATAATCTGCGACTGACAAAATCCTTGCAGGATACAATGGCAAGACACAAAGCATTGATCACAGCATAACAGTAATGAGAAATGATGATGTAATGTAATGATGCGACGGTACATTGTGACGGAGCTGTCGTAGCATGGGGTCGTGGTGTTGCGTTGTGGTGTCGGGGTATGGCACGATGCGACGCAATTTTATACGCTATAGAACACAATATAATCTGGTCTAAATGTGAATTACATGCATGAGTATGTAAAGTACATGTACATGTACCTGGTACAGTGCTGAAATTGATCATAATGATCTAAACTTGCATGTTGTTGGTTCCAAAGTTTCCAAAGTAAGAAATCAAAATACATACTTTTATGTTTATAATAAATGTGAAAAAAAAACAGAAAAACTACAGGCAAATGGATTTTCAAAATTTAAATGGCCACATTTGGTCCCAATGTTGACAGACCGATAAATACACGTAGGCCTTTGTCAGGGTAACGTGTCATACATGTACCGGTATGTAATTTGTTTTCAGTGTAAGAGTGTTCACAAATTGGAAACGATGATTGCATTGCGCAATACATGTACCAGATATTCTAATTCATGTCAAGCACTGCACAATAGAAAGGACAAGAGAGGTCAAATGGCACAGGCCCATACTAGGGGTAGTACAGGTACTGTTCATGTACGTGTGTGTAAGTATGAAAACATCTTTGTTGATTTGTAGAAAATGTCTCGGAGGTAATGTCATTAGGTGTGTAATGCCAGCCATTGATTGGGTCTGCTAGGAGGTGTTAAGGGACATGACCATGTCAACAGGAGGCTTGGGTGTGGGTAAGATACATTAGGCAGCAGTACATGTACCGGTACACGTGTGCATGCACTAAACAGCCAATCCTCTACAGTGTACTAATGCACATGTACATGTACCATGTGTACATGTACATGTACAAAGATACAGGAAATATGCCATTTTAACATTGAGGATACATGTGTCATGTACATGTACCTGCACCAAAGAGCAGGCAATAGAAAGAAACACCTTTATCTGGTTGCTTAAGTTGATGGCACATGTATGAATCTTCTGTTACCCTCCCCCAGGTATGTCCATGTATGTACATGTATGTGCATGTCAAGAGGGCATCACACCAGTAGCTGACCTCCAAGGATATTGCCATGTCATAATTACCTGTATGTACAGTACATACCAATACCCTACAAGTATGTACAGTGTAGGTGTTCCTTGAGTTTGCTTAAATCAGATAATTTCTTGAATGTAAGCAGGTCTACCTTTTCAGATGTGAACAAGCAAGATGCATGTAATAATGCATGTACAAAACATGTTTTGTTTTATACATGTTTGTATACATAATAAAAATTGACACACCCTCCCATACAAAAAAATATACACCTGCACAGTCTCCATAGCACGGTGCAGCCAAACATGGAACTGAAGAAAAAGGAGGTATACATGTGCATTCCATACTACTCCTAATATGCATGTGTGTGAACAATGTACATATACACATTAGAAGTTGAAGACAGGATTTACCGTACAATGTACCTGTACTAGTACCTGTACATGTACTTGAAACTCTTTTGAAGGCTTACATGTACATGTAGTATTCATACAAAATTTGTTGACTAAACCTGTTGAACATGAAGACTTTGCCCTTTATTTAAAATTAGTACAAATTCAGAGTTGACTTGGTAGGCTGAATTGACCATAAATGAGGCATGTACATGTATGTATAAATTTTTGAATGGTGAAATGTTTCATTTTTATATTTTGTATTTTACTGTATGTAGCAGTTGAAAAAGCTTTGAAATCAAGTGAATGGCCAAACTTCTCAGTAACTACCCGAACATCACCAAAACAATGATTTGATTGATTTTGCCACACAAATGTTCCAAACTTGCAACCAAAGTTGACACATGGCTTTGTAAGAAGATTTACTGTAACAGCGTTTTCCTATAGTCTGTTAAGCTTCCCCTAACTAGTTCTGACTTAGGAGAGAAATGCATCCCATACATGTATATTCAAACCAGTCATTCCATGAACCTTTCTAGGTCCCCACCATACAAGATCTGCACTATGTACATGTATATGCTACCTCTTACAGTACATCCATCCATGGGCCATCCATCTGGTGATCTCTTACTCTGTTCTTTGTAATTGTAGCCTTGCCAGAGAATGCTGGCTTTATTGGACCCAGAATCGCTGGCGTCTTTGATTACTAAGCCTCTGTCTGACTGTTGGCAGATCCTTATCCATTCCAGTTGGATTCTTGTGCACAGAGTCATAAAGGTTCTCAGTCTTTTGATAAGACACACAAAGAAATTGCATTTGAATCTCTGTATCCAAAGGGTCGGAAAGCAAATAAGTTAATTTTGCCAGATTTCTTCCTCCAGTTCTGTGTAATTATGATTACATGTACTGGTACTTCCAAAAAAAAGGATACCGTAGGAGACATACATGTGCATCATGTAAATAAAAATTGGTACAGCATCAGTAAAGCTTCTGGAATGGACCTCCAAACTGGGGGGATTTTAAATAAGCACCTACATTTTTCTGCCCAAATTGAAATTGAAATATTAAGTGGGAAAGGAAACTTTAACAAAAGGATTGTTTCTTTTAAGCACAGTTTACAAGAAAAGATTATAGTTGTTGTACATGTATGATACTGGTACAACAAAGATGTTGTTTAAAAATCAAACTTATGTGAAGGTGAGTACTAACAGCTTGGCAAGCCTTCTTAGCTGTCACATCCCCATTAAACATTCATTATTGTCTGCAATCAATCATGTAATTAATATTGCCCATCTTGATAATAATGTACATGTAAGCATTGGTTTAAGGCCTAATGCCTTGCTAATGTGTGAAGCCATCTCATGCTCTGTTGACATTACCTGTGGCTAATCAGAGTAAAAAGCCCCTGGCCTGACAGAGATAAATCTATCCACTAGGATCAGTGGCCGACACAACAGTATGCATTGTGGCTATGTTTATAAGAAGATAGGGGAAACTGTTGAAAAGGATTAGAGCCAACCTTTGACAACCTCAGTGGCCACTAAAAACCAAGGTGAACAGTTCAATGGAGTAACCCGACTTACAATGCTGTCAGACACAAGGGAATTTTCTTCATTCATTTGAGATTGGGTTGAATTCTTTCGAGTCTCTTCTGCTTGACTCAGGAAAAATTCACTGTACTGTTCAACTGTCCATTGCATCTGTGCATACACAATATAAATGTGTTAAGACAAAATTACTGTCTACTCGTGTTAGGATCTAGTGGTGAAGACATGCACTGGGGATGATGGGTTTAAGTCCAACCTTAGGAAACATTCACTTTTTCTGGACAATGCAAACTACTGATGTCCTGTGTTAAATACTGATAGTTGTGAAAAGCAAACATTTTTAATCAGTTTACAAATAATGCTCCACCTTTTGTTCCTGTACATCAACTGATAGTGGTAGGAATAGCTTTGCATATGTGCTTGTGTAAAAGTAGTGGTGGTTTGTTCCAGTGTCCCAGTAAACACTCTACTTTCCAAGTAGTAGATATACAGTTATATTCACAAGCATGGGGGGAGACTGTCTAAGCTGTTAATCCTATGACTGAATCTAAAGGTAAACAAGCATGGACTCACCGGTGACAGGCAGTCTACAATGTAGTTTAATCTAAATCAATTCCATGAGCTGAGAAACAGGTACATGTACAAGGACAATTGGTAGGTACAACATGTACATGTGTACAGGTACATGTACATGTACCATTGTGCCCATAATGACCTGTAATTTCTTTGAACTCATATCGGCTACATAAACCTGTATTTTTACACTTTTGCTTTAAAATCATGAACATGATTCATGAAGTACCGTACCTGTCCCATTTTGGGCAGACATATAATTAGTATGTAATGGGCCAAGCATACATGTAGGCCTGCATGTGTACATGTACACTAGTCAGTTTACTGTTTAATAAACCTACCAGTACATGTACTGTTACACATACAACACATGGACCAACTGCTCACACCGATATGAAAAACGTTGCAAACTTCTTTCCGTAGTTTAAATGTGTGTGTCCAGAGTTCCTCAATATTTTTCTGTACAAATCAGAAGTGCAATGACCCAACAACATTATAGTGTTCATAGCATACCAGTACTTTAAGAAACAATCTTTGGAATTTCACAGTTAAAGACAAGGTTTTAATCACAATCCTCATTTATCTTAACCTCAACTCAAAAAAACCCAACTTAACCTAAATGTGCTGGAATCAAAGACAGTAAATGTCATTCTTCCATCAATGTACATGTACACAAAAGTCCATATACCGGTATATCATACCATACATCTGCTGGTAAGTGATTTACATGTACATGTATGTGTCTGAAAAAGTCTAGTTTTTTGCCTTTCGAGAAAAAAGAGAGACATTTATTAAATTTTGTGGGTCTTTTTATTGACGGGTGTGGGCTGTAAAAATGTATAAACTTCTTTTGGAAGTAGCTACATGTACAAATGTATGTACATGATGTTTCCTGACATTGCCTAAGTTACATTTATTTCATTATGAGTGCAGGCTTTTTTCTCAGAAATCTTGTTTTTGTACCTGTACGGCCCCTTTCTCAGGATAACATTTAGGACCTCAGAACTGCTGGCTGATCAATGATTTCACAGCGGAGTATCCATTCTGCTCTGGATTGTCAATGCAGTTTCCAACCTCCTCACAAAGGCATAGGGATGCTGCCATGAGGTCAATGTCAGTCTGTCCAAAAAGGGACTACTTAGCCAATCCCCAGAAGACAGGGCCAGTTGCAGCCCCACCAATTTCAGCTGATCTGAATGCTGTGTCCCTTCCTCTTTTGCAGCCCAGGCAATGTCCCTGCGGGACACCCTGCTAAGAAAGGAGTAATCTCTGGCATGAACCCTGGTGTTCCAGCCTGGATGCTGTAGTACCACGTCATGTGCAGGGATTGTTGCACGTACATGTACATTTTGTGCATCATGTACTTTACATGTGTATTCAGAGTGTAAATTGTACATGTACTTGGGGAGGCATCAGGTACATGTAGCACTCAGCAGGCTCGCGCCTGCATGCATGCTACCTTCACACCAGGACTGGGAATTTCTTTTATTCTCTCATCACCCAAAGAATGCTTTCCTGTGCACTGAGCTCTAATGATATTATCAGGGTTGACTTGAAAGTAGGGAATGTTATGGACATTTCATCCTCGATTAAGCAATGATTTAATTATGGAGAACTGTAGAGTATCCTCGTAAAGTATTGCATGTATTTGGTGAGATTTTCTCGATTTGGTTTTTTTCTCTCTAAATGAAGGTTCAAAGTGCCACAAATGGATTCACATAGCGGTATTGTACAAGCCAGCACAGATAACACTTTCATTCATGTTAGCAGCAATGCTACATGTATATCACATTTGCCTCATGAATTGTTCTGATACATACATGTTTGTAGGCCTCAATTCAGTTCACGTACTGGGTACTGTACCAGTAAGTCCAAAAAACTGAACAATCTCCCCTCCCCTCCCCCCCCCAAAAAAATTGTAGGGGTATGAGTACAATGAACATGTTATACATGTACATTTTCTTATGTAAAGAAACACTGAACAGTGCAACCCAAACCCCCAGCTGCTCACAAAACTGGATTTATTCTTGCTTAAGAATTGATTGTGTAATTTTACTTGTCAAGTTGATATTACCCACTGGGCTTCTGCGCCCTATAGAATAGGGGTCACCCTTTCCCCATTGACAGGATCAAATTGGTCTTCAAATCACAAATGAATGACAGTTTTTTTTCCTTTCATGGTGACAGATGAAAGTTGCTGTGTAGTCCCTGAGGTGTGTCGCTGTATTGTAAGAGCACTAAGGCTCTTGTACATGTACTGTAATACTAATGTTTTTTCAACTTTATTTACATACATACTTGTTTGGATATTTCATTGGTTTGACGTGACTGGCCTTTAGGAGCATTTTTGAAGGGGAGATATTCAATATACATGTATGTATCAGTGTTAACCAATAACAAGAAGGTTGTGAATGTTGAAGGTGAATCAGAAAAAGAGACCGTTGATTGCATGATTTAAGACTGAAAATCTAACCCTCTTCTGGTACCGTACATGTACCGGTACGTGTACAGTGTGTAAAAATTCCCATTACCTGCTAAACCTGGACAAAGTACATGTACATGTAGCACAGACAGAAATGTTTTTTAAGTCCGAAAACAGAATAATAGGCACATCCTTTCTCATTGGATTATAAGGAGGGGTATTACATACCGGTACATGTAATGTAATTTACTACACCTGTAGTATGATTTATTGGAGAGCTTAATTAACTAAAAAGTATGACAAATCTTTTATTTTTCTCTCGTTCTTTGGTTGTACTCTGGGTTTTGTGGGGCAGGTCGCGTACATGTATGTTCTCTGAAATCAACAATTTCCCTCATCAGTTTGTTTTATCTGTGCTCACAATCTATGATTATTCTCTGTTTTCAAGAATTTAGAGAGGGAGAGATATGCACATCACATTGTCATTAGTGTCTTACACTCACCTTATCCTATCAAAATTTCAAGTCACAGGCCCATGATCATTCCATGTGAACCCTGACGTTTTCCTTGAAGCCCGCTGATAAAACTGCCCAGGAGCTATTCCCAGGGAAGACTTTTCAGTCTCATTATCAGTTATTATCTTGTTACGGTAGGAGTGGATTATCATGATTCAAGTAGGTTTGCAGGTGGAGGATTTGCCTTGAGCTAAAGGACTGGTGTTTATTGATTATGGAGTCATCTAGAAAAAAATCTGCAATAAAGGAAGCTGGACAGCAGGAATCATCCCATAGCACATACTACTGTTTGGGAAACCCCAAAACATTGAATTTTTTAAATTAAAAACTTGCCAGTAATTGTTCTTTCTGAAACGTACATGTACCTGTACATACATGTATTTTACATATACTGTACATGTATGGTGTCATGGTGAATGGAAAAGTGGGGTTGTGATTACATTTATTAAAATTGGATTTTTAATTTTTTAATTACAGTTGGCAAATGTGTGCTATCTTTTATCTGTGACTTTTGCAGCAAAATCAAAGAAATGGCGATTGAAATTAACCTACAGAAATGTACATGTATGCGGTACATGCACTGTATAGCACCTACCCAGTATAGCACCTAGCTGAAATAGCACCTACCCAGTATAGCACCTAGCTGAAATAGCACCTACCCAGTATAGCACCTAGCTGAAATAGCACCTACCCAGTGCATGTACTACATGTACATGTATGTACCAGCACATTGTACAGGTACAGTACCTGTAGAGTCAACAGTTCCTTTATATACCTTTGTAGGTGCCAAGGGGAAAGTACATACCGGTTCGTAACAGGGATCTAAATTTTTATGAGAGTTCACAGGAAATTGTCAACCAGGAACCCAAACTTAAGCACAAGTGAATGAAAAATGCTATCAACCACACATACACATGTACATTTACAATGTACACGTACATATATGTACCGCTCCATGTACATGTACATGTACCGTATGTATACACGTAGTGCCTTCTATTTCATGTAAATGTACAATGTACATGCTGCATTCAAAAAGCTGTTATTTTACAGTGTACATGTACCTTGCTGTAATATTTGCAAAAAGCAGTCTTTTTAGAGTAGATTTGTTTGAGATGAAGCTCCTTTGTGACTACTAGAGTAGTTGTTCAGGCTTGATTAAAACTCACTGTACTCATATTAAGAACATGTTGTTACTGGTTTTGGTTTCACTGCATAATAACCAACATTCATTGCTGGAAATCCAACGAATATTGACTTCTTTTGACTCTTTGACTAAAAAAGGTACATGTATGAATGGGAAGAAATATGTGCTTATCTCGTCTTAAACTAATGTTTAAGTCCAGCTCAGGAGACTGAATGCTGATAGTGTGGCTCAAGCATTAGTCGCATCCATTCTCCTGAGCCAGTCTTAAATTTACTTTGAAGACTGGCCAAGCACATTATTCCCTTATTACTACATGTACATGTAATCCTTTTGGAGATGAAAGGGATCAGTAATTGTACTATATTGTACATGTACCCTGATACATTAGACTATTGTACCCTGTTCAACATAGAGGTGGACGCTTTAATCAAGTTGTGTAAACTTTAAATCATCATTAGAAATTATTTCATGCATTGAATCCATAAAACTGATTTATGTTGAATTAAAAGAAGTGGCGTGAATACAGACGATTCACAATAGTGCAACTCCAAGAGTTTGTCAATCATGATGCGCGAAATTTGTTGACCCAATGCGCATTTGGAAAGGGTCGGCAGATTTCGTGCATTTTGATTGGCCAACACGTTGCAAACTCTTGAGGGCGCACTTTTGTGAATCGCCTGTATTGAGCAAAAACTCCTGCCAAGTTACTTCTCATCAATAGTGTACTAATACAACATGTATGGGTGCTTACATGTATGTGTAGGTACTGAAGGGTTCATACATGTACATGTAGGACTAAGGAGGGCATTTGCCATTTCAAATGTGACAAACCTTGCTTGGAACTCCTTACCACACAACATCCACAACATCAGTTCCTTTGACCAATTTAGGGGTAGACTGAAAGCTCATCTGCTCTCTTCACATTAGCTCATGATAACTTGTTATCTGGAGCTGTCCTTGCCACGCATCGTAACTTGCAAAAATGCGTGTTATAAGTTATTATTATTATTCAAACCTTGGGAAAAATCCTTCAAGTCCATTGAGAAAATGAAGAGAATTTCAACATTTTTGCTCTAAAAAGCTTAAAATATTGATTTAAATCAGCAACTAACAAAATGATCAAATAAATCAGTATAGGCCTGTGTACCGGTGTACACATTTCTGAGTGCTAGTCTTCTTAGTCATTTGCAGTGAGCTTTGCTTGAATTGTTAAAGACTGTAGTTCATGCTAGTTGCATGTCAGGCACACATGTAGAACAGAGATCTCTCAGATATAAGAGTTCCTTGAACTCACTACCAAGCAACCATCAATAAAGAGGATGACCAATATGTACATGTACACGGTGCAGTACCCTACAAGTACAGGTAGTTGTGAGCCAAATGGTCCCTAGATGAGGTCACTACAATAATATTTACGTACATCAAGAGTGTTTTTGGAGAATTCCCTCATCAACACACACACACACAGCATGTGGATGAAGGGAAGACAAAATGGCTCCTTCTGTGATCCCTTAGCCCCGTTGGCTGTAAGTGACCCAGATATGAGTTTGTTATGAAATGGTGCGATATTTGATGCGGGGATGGCAGAACGGAATATTATTGAATTTGTGCTGGATGGTTGGCTTTTAGCAGAGAGGACGAGTGAGAAATGTTTGTTGATTATCGAGAATGTTGAGATTACTAACGAAGTTAATGGTGGACAAGTAACGGTTTGTCATTGGGTTGGAGCTTGTATTGTATGAGTACATGTTCATATTCATTGTACATGTACAATGCGGTCAATACATATACTGCACATGTACACAGCGCATATAGCATTCATGTACCAATTGATACAATGTGTACAAACTTAGTACTTGTAGTACTTGTGCCTGTACATTTATGGATACAGCTGGTAGATTACCTACTATGCTACCAGTATGTACAGTACATGATGTACATGTACTTGTATGTTTGAACATTATTCAATAATGAAACAGGTCTGCACTTGTACAGATACGGTATGTGGACTGTTTGCTCTATGATATCAGGTCGTGCCCAGCGATGTTTAAGTGGCATTATATTCAGCATGTTCAGTTCAGGTTTTTTGTCATTCTGTGGTGAAGAGTGCTTCTTTGTCTAGTAAGAGAGATTTCACAAGTAGCCCTTGTAAGGACAAAACCAGACATTCTAATGTGTATGCATGTTGTCCTACCTGTACATGTATGTAAGTCTACGCCTTGCTGTACATGAAATGTTTCAGGAGATGATTTAAGTGATATCATCATCACAAGCCATTTCAGACCAGAACTCATCACTGCAAGCCTTGGCTTCAAAATGAGATTTCAGACCAGAACTCATCACTGCAAGCCTTGGCTTCAAAATGAGATTTCAGACCAGAACTCATCACTGCAAGCCTTGGCTTCAAAATGAGATTTCAGACCAGAACTCATCACTGCAGGCCTTGGCTTCAAAATGAGATTTCAGACCAGAACTCATCACTGCAGGCCTTGGCTTCAAAATGAGATTTCAGACCAGAACTCATCACTGCAGGCCTTGGCTTCAAAATGAGATGTCAGACCAGAACTCATCACTGCAGGCCTCTGCTTCAAAATGAGATTTCAGACCAGAACTCATCACTGCAGGCCTTGGCTTCAAAATGAGATTTCAGACCAGAACTCATCACTGCAGGCCTTGGCTTCAAAATGAGATGTCAGACCAGAACTCATCACTGCAGGCCTTGGCTTCAAAATGAGATTTCAGACCAGAACTCATCACTGCAGGCCTTGGCTTCAAAATGAGATTTCAGACCAGAACTCATCACTGCAGGCCTTGGCTTCAAAATGAGATTTCAGACCAGAACTCATCACTGCAGGCCTTGGCTTCAAAATGAGATTTCAGACCAGAACTCATCACTGCAGGCCTTGGCTTCAAAATGAGATTTCAGACCAGAACTCATCACTGCAGGCCTTGGCTTCAAAATAAGATTTCAGACCAGAACTCATCACTGCAGGCCTTGGCTTCAAAATGAGATTTCAGACCAGAACTCATCACTGCAGGCCTTGGCTTCAAAATGAGATTTCAGACCAGAACTCATCACTGCAGGCCTTGGCTTCAAAATGAGATGTCAGACCAGAACTCATCACTGCAGGCCTCTGCTTCAAAATGAGTGAGCTGTGTATGTTTGTGTTCACTTGGTACATGTAACTCAGTCAAGTGCCTAGTCCTGACAAGTTACACACCATTACTCCATCAAGGCAAGGCATTCATGAAGGTATGTCAGCAACCACATTCATGTGGCTCTACCGGTTCCTACATGTACAGTACATGTACCGGTACTGTACACACATATATATGTACATGTACAGTGTACATCTCTATGATGGGTACACATTAAGGCACTGTAATTTGGTTTAGCCAAGGACCCTTTCCAGAGCAAGAATTGGTACAAGTACACGTAAGTATGGGTAAATAGGGAACTGTTGTACTGTATGTGTACGTGTATGTACATGTACAGTATGTATGATGTAGCCATCTAGGCCTGCTCTGAACACAGTGTACTGTTATTAAGGGTTACTGTACTTTACGTACCGGGTACATGTAGCTTACTAATTAGTGTGAACATACATGTACTTTTGTACACTTCTAATGTAAAATGTACAGTGTACTGTCAATTTTCCTATCATTTAACATAGTTGCACCGGTAGCAACATGTAGCTTGTAAGATTGAAATGTTCTTTTCACTGCACCGGGATGATAGCAATCCTTCGTGATGCATTTCTATGCGTTAATAAGGGAATGAATGTGTGCTTGGCTAGTCTAAAATGTCTATTTAAGACTGGCTCAGGAGAATGGACATGACTAATGCCCGAGCTGCAATTATCAGTGTTGTTCTCCTGAGCAAGGTCTTATAAATTAGTGCAGCCGTGCACATACATGTACATTTATTCCCATTCGCAATACCATGAATACATGTAGGCCTACCTTTTTATTCAGAGAGTCCAAAAGGTCAACATATGATGGATTTCCAACAATTTTGTTCTAAAATTTTACTTCCACTTTCCTAACCACCCCTGTCTTTTTTATGGTACAGTATATTCCTTTTGAAAGTTGTCCAATAGAATCCCCTTCAATGAACTTGACACGCACGTGGCACGTCACGTGCACACAGACTCCTGACCAATCATACCCAAATAAACAGTCTGGTATCCACGTGCCAGTGCGTGATTTACACAGCGAGCATTATGACTGCTAGTAGGCATTTTGACCAATTGGAATAGAAAAACAGTCCCAGGTATTCATGAATGCCAAATTAAGCTTGAAAATACATACGGTATGTTCATGTACCTGGTTTGCTATGCAAAACCAAACATAATATACATGTACACTGTAGGGTACTAGTAGATAGCAGGCCCTGTCTGAGTCATAATGGCAATATGATCTCCATCACCAGCTGAGAGGATAGATTGTTTGGCCCTTCCATTGCTATGGTACCATACACAAGTGTTTGGGACAAGTTCACAATCACAGATGATTACAAGTGCTCAATTATGTACCGTACATGTACATGTACGTATACATACCTTTACGTGTACCGTATGAACTAATACATGTTGGCACATGCATAATTTACATACATGTACATCATATGAAGTAGTTGTTGTAAGTGTAACTGGTGTGGTGTACACATACCGGTACATGTATCAGTACATCCCAAAGCAGAGATGGCTTACACCGTACGTGTACATTCAGTGTTCCAGAAATTGCAATTCTGACATGTACATGTACCGGTATACTGGTATCACGTTCCGATACGTGTAGTGGTATATGGTACTAAGTCCATAACGGCACCAGTTCATGTACATTGAACGGTACATGTACATGTACAAGTAGCCTACAATATACATGTACTTTCTCACAAGGGTGAATTCAAAGTGCTAGAGGGAGTAGAGCCTCTGGCAGAAAATTTTCAGAGCCAAATCAGGTTTTGTGGGTGTACAGGACAGTCCCTCCTAAGATTTGTTATCTGTTTCCCCCCCTCCCACCAAAAAGCTGCAAGGACTACAGTACATCGGGGATCAATCATGGTTAATCAGGAGTTGACAAAAAAGTCTCCCAGTCCCATCATTTCGGAAGATCTGTTTCAGAACTAAATGGACGTGGAGATGCATTTTGCGTCTTCAGCCCTTTCAGTGACACAGCGCCCTCTATCTGTGTGCTACAGTCGATCCGTAAACATCCTCTAGAGAATCCACTCAATGTTTATATTTTCTGGGCCTGTTATGAGTCATCACTCTTGGAGAGCACTGATTCCCTTGGGAACACCCCCAAAAAGAGTAATGGATATTCCTAATTGGGTGATATATATATGGCGTAGTCAATTGATGCCTTTGAGGTTGGAGAGTTGAGCATGGATAGTGTCATACCCGTAGCTTTCCCAAGAGAGTATTATCAAACCAGATGCTTGGTAAATTGAGTTCAATTTTATGTCTGGTGTTTAATGCTAATGCAGCAACAGCAACTGGACAGAAATCGTTAAAGCCCTTGAAACCAGAACAGTGTGAAGGTTTCATAATTTACATGGCCATGAGAGCAACACATGCAAAATAATGATTCCTTGGATCATATTTAAGGTTTTGATGACGTATTGGCTGATGGTTCCTCATGTTTTGAAATTACCATAATTGGACATTTCCTGCACATGCATGAAAATCAAATTAAGAAGGGAATGAATGGGGCAAGGTACATGTACATGTAGGAAAAAGAAGGGAAATTTTGAAAAATGTATCCCTGAATGTTGTGCAGCCTAAAAAAGTAGAAAATATGATTGTGAACCTTAAAGTGTGCAAGAGACAGATACTGTAGCACTTGAATAAGTTGCTTCAGTTGATCCTGGAGATGAATACTGGAGATGTGCCATGTACTTGCATGTGACCCCAATCCCATTTCCAGCACAAACTGCCTGGGATCACTTTGTCTTTTCCTTTGTGTCCTGATATTATTCATGGCATTAGTTTATATACATGTATACATTGTTACCGTACCTGCATGCTTAATGGATGAGCATGGGTCATGCTACCGTATATGGTCGCCAACATAATCCAACCAGTAATCACAAGTGTTTGTTGTTGGCTAAATCTCAAAACTTACATGTAGATTCAGTACGGGCTTTACCCTTAGTCCAATATTCATACCAAGCTTTGTCGCAAACTTTGGGTTGTGCTGTACAGTGTACAGTGTATAGCTTCAATTTCACCTCCAACTTTAGAATACGTTGACAGTGAAAGCTCCTCAGCAGGTCTTGCTGAAAAGTAGAATAGGAAAGTAAGCTGAAGGATGCAGTGGAACTAGCAAAATAAGGATTAACCCTAACAGTCCTCAATCCTCCAATTTCAATACGATTTTACATGTACATAAACCCTTAAACCAGAGGGATAAGCCCATCTACTCCCAGCTTTTACCAGTACCGAACGGTAGTCTGACAATGCAACATCACGAGTCTTAGCCCTATCTGACCATTAACATTTCTTCTGTGTCACATTGCATTTTTTTATCACATGAGGAGCCTTCAGTTTTGTTCATCATATCTTGCGATCATTTTTTTCACACCAATTTTGTGAAAATGAGACATACTGTTCTGTGGTTTTTTTTTCAGACCTGTCAGGCAAAACCTTATAACTTCCCTTGATATGTACATGTACATGTACTTGACGGCAGGAGCCACACACATGTGGCCTTGAACTTCAAATGGCCATAACAACAAAACCATATGTTGGTGTGAGTTGACATTTTTACATTTGTTCTGATAATGAGCAACCTTACATCTACAAATGTATGCATGCCAACTTTTAAGAAAGATCAGACATGACCTGAGATGGCTGATGGGGGTGGGTGGGAAGAATGGTCCAAAGAAAAAGTTGGTTCAGGTAGGGTTCATCTACCAAGGGAGTAACTTAAAATGACAGTGTTTGCTTTTAATGTCAGGATGCAAGTATGTACCCAGTATACAGGTGTCTTGAGAAAAGTGTTGCACAAATACCGGTACATAAATTGGACTCGTACATGTGATGTACATGTACTTGTAGGCCCACAGTTTATATCAGGCATCCATGATGTAAAAACACTTGTATAAAACCTACAAATATTATCAGGCTATCAAACTGAATTCCGTATTGACCATCAATTTGCCAAAAACATACTTTAGTTACTCAGTTTATTGTTACAGGTCATTGTACTTCAAATGTCATTTTTACTCCATTGAAAGGTAAAATGTACATGTACCGATGGACAGAGCACCAGGCTGTAGAAAGGTGAGTGGTTTTTGAAATACATGTACATGTACCAACTGGGAGGCCTTCTACCATGGTTCTATACACAAGGTACTGTACAGTATGACATGGAAATTACATGTACTTTGGACACCATCAACAGTACTATGTACGGTACATGTAAAGTATTTGTACATTGTACTTAGAATGACAGGGAATCATATTGGTGTAGTACATGTACATGTACAGTTTACCATAAGTACATTGTACATGTACCTTTAGTACTGTGAATCATCCTTCTAGACAAGGAAACTGAGCCGTATTGAGTTTGCTAAATTTTTCATACATGTTCATGTTCATACTTAGTGAGTACCGGTAGGCTATAAGCCTACTGGTACGTACATGTATCAACATGGATGTGTAATAACAATACCATCTGTTTATAAAAGGAATTTCAATTTTTAAAAGTGAAATACATGTAAGTTGTTTCATTATCTACTGTGCATTACTACATATGGTAATGCATGAGTTTAGTGTCAATCAGTCCTGACAACAGTAAAAGAGTACTGGTTTGTTTACAAGTACATCGGTGTACCAAGTAAACTGATTACACGTTTCTCACCTTTTTATGAAGTTTGCCTGAGCCAGTTACATGTACTTGGGTCTTCATGTTAACCAAACAACAGTTGCAGTCACAAGCGTTCCAAATTGTTGTGCTACTGTTGTGATTCCAGAAAGTATTTACATTACGATGATCAATGTACGGCAGCAAGAAACTTGTTGGTTGTTAAATGATCAAAGTGTGTTATGGATCTAAAGTTATTGGAATTCTATGCCATGGCATCACTGGTAGAGCTCTGATCAATCATCACCAAGCACAATTCAATACACACTTCACATTCCCTCCAAACTCTCAGCTCGGCCCTGAAGTTTTTCAACTTGGCATTATGGGTAATCAACTGATAATGAGACCTCTCTTGGGTATGACACAAAGAGATGACAATCTTGCGGTGGGGGGAGGGAGAGATCAGGCTGTACAATCCATTTGTCGACAGTAATAATTTATCGAGTAGATTGGCCAATTAAAGTAGGATGGATAAGTTGCTGGCTCGTGCCGTGAAATGACATGCAGACAGCCGTATCCCAAGAGCTTAAGGGAAGCCCCAGAGCGGTGATGCAAGATTTGTAGTGGCTAGAGTACATGTACAGTATGCATGGTGCAGCTCTAGTTGTTATTGTTTAGCTCTACCATAAACACATACACAAGATCTTGTTGGGAGCGTCTTTGTGGATGTGTAAGCAGTGTGAGTGGGGGTAGTTGGTCGGCTGGTCGACCATGTGACATTTCATACATTGTGTTACTTCCTTCACTAAGTGACATAAGGGATGTGCTTGTTTTGTAGCTGGGAAATTGCTGGAATGAGTTACCAGTGCGACAAATGTAGGTATAGCTTTTTCTTGTTATCGGTTGCATGGATGGAGACACTTTCTTGTAAAATATTCGTAGAACCTGTTTTGATTTGCATTACTATTGGCTGCACACTGTTTTTAAAGTTACCAGTAACTTGATTACACTTTTCTCTTTCATCAGTTGGTTTTGCACAACACTTACATGTACATTTACACTTGCAATTGAAGGTTTTTAGGAATCAGAATTTTTCTGTGAATGTATTCAACTCTAAGGAATTAATTTTGGTTTGATAAAAGGTGGAAGATTTTCATGTTGATGAGAACACCCATTTTCTCTTTTCTCACATGGAAACTTGCACTGATTTTGCACCAGTCTTGCACTGATTTTATACCTTCTTATATCTGAATTCTCTGCAAATTCATGGGAGAAATTGTTGGAAAAAGTTGTATGCAAAATTTGAATGCAGTTTCACCAACAAAAATTATCATGGACAACTGTTTATGCTGTACAAAGTACATACACTGTAACAGTACATGTCAGTTCCTTCCACATGTGCAAATTTTTTTTGTGTTGATACAGTGTACATGTAAGTAGTGCAAATGGCACTGTGGCACAGAGCAGTCCAAAGTAATGATCATGTACATCCACATGTACATGTATGTTACATTGTACATTGTGCATTGTGTACTAGTACATGTACATGGACTTTACGTACATGTACGTGTACGATGATGATGATGGTACAATGTGAATGCTCTTGAAAGTTGAAGTAAAGAAATAGTGGAAGACTTCAGAGGGTGCAAACTGGTTTCTAACAAAAATACTTCAAGAGGAAATAGGTTCTTTTCAGAGTGATCAGATTTTTTTGAGGGGGGGAGGGGGTTGTTTCTTTTTTGCATATCAAATGGCATTTGGAGTTTGTCTTGTTAGATGGTGATAGTTGTATGTGTACTTGATTGCAGTGTTAATCAAAAGTACATGACCAAAGTGTTCTGTGTATCCTGGGTGAGGTAATGGTTGAGTCTGTGTGGATTTTCTTTGCAGGTGCCTTCCACTGTGATGGGCTGAGAGCCTCGGACGTCCTTCCCATCCTGAGAGAGAAGATTGCTTATTGCTCAGGTATGTCTGCCAGCTTTTTGTCAAGGTGTACGTGTAGGTACATTCTGAGTGAACTTTGTTGTGTTGCCTGTGTGATTGTAGCAAGAATAACTAGGTTTTCTAAAATTCAAAACCAGATTTTGATGCAAGATACATGTAACTTAAAACATAATCTTGTGTCTTCGGTTTGTTGATATTTCATGAACATTTTGTTAATTTTTGTCAAACCCTCTGAGGAGATCCTGCGCCCTCCAAGGTCTTTGCAACTTTTTACCAAATGAACTGTTCGTTGTCATCAGGAGATTGAGGAGGCTAATCAAATGTTACAGCTTTTGTTGGCTGTTTCTCTTGGGAGATTAGTATCATAGGATGTTATTAACAGCTGATATTGATGCTTCAAAGTGCAAAGCCTAGCCATTCTATCAACTGTCATTGTGACAGTGAAGGGAAGTCAGTTAAAATACCCTTTCATTTTACTGTGCATTGAGAAAGAAATTAATACATGCACATGTAGGTTGATGTGTAATTTGAGCACTGTCTTCTGCAATAAAATGTTAAACTCTCGTCCTCCTGATGTCATCATTTAGGCCTAACACTTTAAGTTCTGATCCAGTCACAGATAAATAAAGCACTCAATTTGATTATAGCCTACGAAGATACATATACTTACTTATAAGAAAATGTAAGCTCCGCACAGCTAGTAGACCTATTGACTGATTGAAAATGCACATGTACATGTACATTCTCTTACCAACCTGGTTTGTCAGATTCGTTGAGGAAGATTCACATGCAACAACTGTTTGTTTTCCTTGTTCAGCTACCCCCGTACCACATGCACATAAGGCCATATGTTTTAACCATTTTGGCACAGTTTTAAAGAGGAAGGGTGTTTTTACTTGCATGTGTGCCAGTGGTACAGTGTAGGAAAGGCTGAATATTTTCTTAACATTGCAGCTTCCAAGTTGTGCATGATTAGGAAGGAAGAATGTTTATCCATGAATATAAAAACTAGTAGTAGTTTTCAAGTTAACGTGAAAATGGATCTGTTCAAAATTATGTTTAAAAGGTAATCATTAATGTAAGTGTACTGTACATGTACGGTATTGAGCAGTGGGATTATTGGTTCAAATCCTTGCCAAGATAATTTTATCTAACAAGCTGTGTGAAAATTTGAAAAAAAAAATTTATCAGCTAATTTAAAAGTTGTAAATGTCATGGGTTAGTCATAATGATTAAAATCTCCATCCTGATTTATTTTGATTTATATTGTAGGAGGAAGAGATAAACGAGGAGGACCCATCTTAACCTTTCCATCTAGACCTAGCTTGGAGAAAGTCAAACCAGAAGACCTACGCCGTGTCGTCTACTACCTCAGCACGATACCAAGGTGGGGTTAAACCTCAATAAGGTTTGAAAAACTAACCTTCATTATTTGGATTACTTTAGGAGGAGAATTATTGAGTTTCTTTTTAGGCTCGTTAACTTGCATTAGAATTTACAGAACTGGAAGAATAGCAGGTACATAGCAAGAGATTCTGTCCTTAAAGTCTCCTTTAGTACCACTCATATGAATTTACATGTAATGTTACCAAATGGGAATCTCATGCAGAATCTCATCTCCTTTAAAAAGAGTCATATGAATCACAGCTGAGAACTTATTGGAATCAGTCACCACTCAATTATGGTAGATCAGTTTGAAGAACACCTGTATGGCATTGCAGACATTGTCACTTGGAATTCTGGGTCAGTAAATGCTGGTTAATAGTTCAATCCATTTTTTTTAGAAGGAAAGATTATTTTAGAGATAAATACGTTTGAAATTCATTTAAAAAGGCATGACATATTTATTAGCAAACTTCGCCCAAACATACATGTAATAGAATTAATAGAGAAAATGATGAACGTCAAAAAGTGGTATGGCATAGACGGAGCTCCCCTCCACTGTACATGTGCAAGCTTTTGCCGATGCACACTGACATTAACACAGATGAAGAGCACTCAGCAAAGGGTCCCTGTTTTATTTCAAGATTGTCACGTAGGCCATTGCTGCCCGAGTTGATTAGAGGGTGGAATACTTGATCTCAGGATGAGATTGCATAGTTCATCTTATCACATTTGTAAAGATTTCTGAAGAGTATTTGTGTGGCAGTGTCAATAGATTCAACATGTGTAACAATGTATAACTTGGTACATTTCATTTCATTTTTTATTTTAGGAGGAATAGGCTGTTTGTGAGAAATGTGTTTCCTGAGCATTTTTCATCATGATGTGTGCATGTACACGTCCAAGTCATAAAGAACAGTTTATAACTTGGATTTTGGACCTGTACGTGTACATATCATGATGAAAAATTCTTCGAGTTAAAAGCTATACACACACACAGTTACTGGAGCACGGACATGTACCGTACCAGTTTACTGGAAAGTTTACAAAATGTAGTCCAACATTTGTCAAATATTTACACTAAGGACCTCAGCCAAGTTTTGGTTGTAAATGGAGAAAGAATTGAATACAAGTGTACGCAAAGGCTCTTGCACATAGTAAATGTACGTGTTTACATTCACAGCACTGTACAGTAAGGTTGAAGTGGGTAACAGTCAATAGGGATTTTTGAGAAAATTAATACACATTGTAGCAAGCATACATGTATGTAAATAAACAAAACACCCCCTCAATCCACTTAGGATTATTTACAAACCCACCTGTGCGCAGAAATGGTTATTTGAACAAGAATAATTACCAGAAGCAGGTCCCTAATCCATTAATTGCTACTCTGGACACACCAGAGGCCATCACAGCCACGGCAAGCATTTCACAGCTACTGCGGCCACAGATTTTTTCTTCTTTTTGAATGTCCATCGACGGCTGGCTAATGAAACCATGTAGCGGAGCGGAAAATAATCAATAATTCCAATTTTAATAATGAGTACCCAAGAATTAAAAATCATTACAGTCTGGTGGCTTGTGGAGTAATAGCATTTCTCTTCCTTGCAGACAGGGTGGTGCCAAGGGTTCTTGTTACTCCCAACCCCAGCCCAGTCTGGAGTACCATTTTTTCCATTAAATAGTGCTCTAGGAAGACTTCCCAGTATATGTACATGTACGTGTGGCGTTAGTAAAACCAGGGGAATTCCCATGATATACATGTACTGGGACGTGTACATGTATGGTCAGTACTTCAAATCTCAGTTCATGACTGTTGTTCATTGTATTATAACAGTTGTGTGTATGTGTACATACATGTACATGTATGTGCTCAAATATGGTGTCTTGTGGAGACCTGCATGTACATTTATGGCAAGCCAGTACAAGAGGCTGAAAAAGTCTTCACAAGGCAGTTCTAAAGATGTAAAGATCTCCACAAGGATTTCTGCACTAGACATCTGCACTAGTAAGCAGGAGGTCGTGGGTTCGAGTACCACCCGAGTAAGCTTGTGAGTTTTTTCCGTAAGCTGTCGGACAAGCACTGAGCATACAGTGCTTATTAATATACGTTGGGTAAGGGCAAAAACCTGTTATATATAATTACAATGAGCCACTGTGGCATTTCAAAATGCATGCTCAGCAATGAAGCCTTCATGTGCATGAGGTTGGCCTAACTGGTGTGATCATGTCACTTGCTGTATTCACCAATGGCCTTGCCCTTTTGAAGGCTCATCATGTAGGCCTACATTATACATGTACCGGTACATGCACCTGTACAATTAGCTCCTGAATCCTGATCATCTCGTTATGATCCTGTTGATGTTTTGTCCTTGTCTTCTAATGAATCTAGCCCACATGACTCAGTGGTAATGCCATATTACCAGAAGGGTCTGCTTTTCAGACTGCTTGGCCCACTGCCAGATACATGTAGATAATTGATATAATGCCTGGACATGTGTGTGTCCGGTATGTGCACGTGCAATGTACGAGCAAGAGCATAAAGCCATGAACCAAAAATGTGTGAGAACAAACTGAAATGATTGCACTTCTTAAACAGAACACAGCTCTTACAATATTCTTGATTCCCACTTTGCAGAATTTGAATTATGGACAGGTACTGGTATCTGCAGAAATAAAACTTTTCTGAGTTTTTGTGAAGATGCATCACTTTTTTTCACTCAGTGTTTCAATGTAGAGGGGCTGTTGTACGTAACTTTCACAAATATTGAAACAAGTTAATTGTGGCCAAAGAGCAATTTTTGTTGTACATGTGGATGTTAATTTGTCTCATTTCAGCGATATATGCAGGTACATTTTCTTTTACGAGAACAATTTGAAATAAACCATACCAGAGACTCATCAATTTTTCATGGCGTTGACTGATGCTCTCATTCAGGGAGCTGACCTGTGCAGGTCAAAGTAAGGGAAAGAATCCTGAATTTGTTCATCAAAGAGTGAACTTATGTTGTCGCATAGTATGCACAGTTGCTAGGCTTCATGGAATTCTAAATTTGGCTTGACATTTGCAGGCAGTGCTTGAAATAATGGATACTTAAAATGCCTTCGTACAGTATTCCTAAAGCATGTCCATGTTGGAAGAGCAGAGATGCAGTGTACATTCATATACATGCACATTGTACCATGACATACAGTGTACATGTACAATAACGCATACATTATACAGCATCTATCAGTTTGTGTACTCGTTACTTTCAGGAAATGGTTCTCATTGAACACTGTGGCTATTTGTGTGTGTGTTGCATCTGCTGCATAGAATGGATTGAAGTGGTGAAAGTATCCTGTCCCTATTTACGTGTTGGACTGGTACATATTCATGTACATCATTTGGGGTACTTTTTGTCAATTTCAAAATATTTCTTATGTTCATACCGGTACCTGTACTTCTAAATTTTATAACAATACAAAGACATACATGTACATGTATACTTCTGCAGTTATGTTACCTGGATTTTAAAACTGCATGTACATTGTTGATGTTTTTTCTGTCCCATTTTACGAGTCATTTCTGCCATATCTGTATTCTTCATACTGAGTACTCAGTGACTGAGATTAACAAGGCCAGTGTTGCACTGTAAGCTTTTGACCTACTGGTATTATGGGCACTGCTTGCTCATCCAAAGTTTGCGGATATCTTGTGTGATAACACTTCATGTACCCAGTACACGTGTAAATATATATCTCACCCCTCTGGATACATTGTACTACTTGTTGCTTCCTGTTCTTTCTTCTTCATGCAGTGATGAGGCAAGAAATCTTGGCTTCAGTGTTATCATTGATATGAGAGGATCCACCTGGAGTATTATCAAACCAGTCCTCAAGGTCTTGCAGGTACATGTACATACTTGTAGATGCGTGTGATAGATGGATCATAGATTGGTTGCTCTCTTTAGTCTAAGCATTTTGAGGTTAAAGAGGGTAAATATAATAAAAAGTTGTTATCGAAAATGCTGTTAGATATGGACAACGGGATCTCTTTAAAATGAAGTGTAATTTTAGAATGTGATTGAAAGACACACCAGTAAAAAGTAAAAAAGAATCTAACCACGTTTCTGAAGCATCTCTGCGTGTGGATTTTCGATTCGTTAATGTCAGCTTTGCCAGGATCTACAAGTTTAAAATATTTGAGTGACAATAAACCTGAAAAAGAAAGCTCTTGTTTTCAAAGCTTACCTATTGTTTGCCTCCCATGCATGTTCATTATGTAGGCCTGTTGATTTACAGACATTTAGAGCTAAGCCACATGTTTTAGTCACCAGGGCAATGGAGGAAGGAAGGAAGGAAGGAATGAGGCAGCATATACCTCTCTCATTATGATCTCAATGTGCAGACCTGGCACAGTTCATCAGTCTACTGAATGTGTGCCACACGTGCCGTGGTTGATGAATGACAGACTTCACCAACTCTGTCATTGGGAACAGAAGAGGCAAAGGACAGTTTGATGTCTGATAATTAGGCAGGAGGGTCCAAAGGGGTGGAGAATGATGATGGTGCAGAGTTATTGACCATAAGCAAATGTTTCTCTGTAGACATGGATGATTAAAAACCTAGGTCACGGTAAAATGTTCAATAAACTACATGTAATTTGTAAAAATAAGAGAGTTCATCAAATTGGACCACAATTAAATGATAGATACACTTTTGAAAGAAGTACCAAAATGAATTAGACTTTATAATACAAACATGTTGGTATGAATTATGGGCAATACCACAGAATGTTTGATTGAACATTTTCATGTGACATGTTCTTTGCAAGAAGTATCAAAATCCAGTTACAGACCTGTACACATACATGTACATGTACATGTATGTTGAATATTTACCAAAGAATCAAATACCAAAACTACCAGCAGCAGGAATACCAGCTGACTGAAATTTGGAAGGTACATGTATTTTCCTGTATTTTGTAAGTGTTGTACATTTCTGTACCTACTCTAATATGCCTTTCTGGGTATTGGAAGGAGTAACAACCCTAAATAACCACGGGCATCTGCCAGAATTGGGCCATAATTCACCATTGCCATTCACTCCAGGCATGCTTCAGGACACCTTAGTCCATGAATTATTTCAATTGATCTGTATAGCAACCTTCCAAGGCCCATTGAACACATCTTCACATCCAGGTACTGTACATCTACCATGTGTATGTATGTCTGTACCCCAACAGGCAAGGTACATGAATCCACTGTAATTGATTTCTGACCTCCTTGTTCTACCCACAGTTGAACCCAAACCCCTTATGGGTGATTTATAACCATCTCAGATACCCTCTGTACTCAAGGCATCAATTTCTGACTTTTAAAACAAACACCCCAACTTTTTCTTCTCTGACAAATGTCTCAGGCAGTTTGTATGCATGTACTTCTTCATACATGTACATGCTTGTACATATAGGTTATAGGAAACCAGACCTTATGTAAATACATGTACATACATGTATTGGGTAAGTCACCATGGAGGAATAAGTACGGTACCAGCCACATGTACAATGTACTGTAGATTTTCCTGATTGTCAGGTACATGTATATGTACGTGTACAATTTACAATGTGTCATACTCAGACCATTAAGTCGCACAGCTAGCATTCAAATCCCGATGCATAGTGTTGTGCAATATGGGTTGAGATATTGTCAGATGATTTTCACGTAGTTCATAGAAGATGATACTGATTTTGCTTGACATGTAAAATAAGTGTGTTGACATGCATGTATATGTATCTTATTGTCACTAGATAGTTCTGCTCTGAACACTCAGTTGAATTAAGATGTAAGTGATGGTTTAGAATTTCCATATATTGATACAGTTTATGATTGCATTGACTTTGCCTGAAAACCCACATGTACATGTCAGTACTACTGATTGGTTGAATTGGCCTCGCCAAGATTGTGTACACAAGAAATGTACATGGAAATTTAATTTGATGTCACTTGGAGGCAGGTCTGTTGTGCAATGTGAAATACCATTATTTATAAGTTCAGAAGTGATGCTGAAAAAAGGAATTGAAGAATCTGGTTCATAAGTCTAGTTTCTTGTGTTCTCATGTGAATCTGTTTCAGGAATGCATACCTGACCACTTCCTCAAAGTTCACATTATCAAACCGGAGAAGTTTTGGCAGAAGCACAGGACCAGTCTCGGCAGCTCCAAACTCAAATTTGAAGTAAGTTACCAAGGCATATTTCTTCATCTAGGATGTCAAATTGATGGGTGAATATACTGGTCTGGGAGATACCGGTGCTTTTACAACTTATCAGGTGATAATGGTTAGCGCCACGATCAACAGGCTGCTCCCATAGCTCCCAAAAAGATCTACGTTCCTGAGCTTTTCCAAGAGGTAGTTACCCCTGAGGTGCATGCAAATCATAGTTCCCAACACTGGTGACAACTCTGGATTACTCTGGAGAATACTGGATATCCTGCTTTTCCTGTTTTTGAAGGTTTTTTCAAGCAAACTGCCAATTCAGGAGTGCCTTGCAACCATGATATTGTGGCGGGACAACTGACACCTTTTTGTGGCGGACCAGCAGACTGGCCTGATCGGAGATAGAATTGACCTGGCCTACCCCACAAATATATTTATTAACCTTACGCAAGAATGAGCGGCTATCCTGACGCAAGGGGGGATATCAGTTAACGAACGGTGGACTATGCCTTAGGGGCTGTTCGTTTGGTGGAAGTTTACCACCGCTCTGTGATTAGGTAATTGATCTCAATGTCAATAAAGATTACAATTAATGTCAATACAAGTGATACAGGACTGACTAAATCTCACGGTGACCAGTGATTTCTAAGGCAATTATATGATTGGTTTATTCAATGTCAGTGCTCAGTTATCCGTTATATACAACAGCAATTAATTATATACAAAATTGTCCTCAGAGGGAGGTAGTCCTACGTGGTCAACTGCACCACGAACGTGATTAATAAGCCTTATCCTTAACCTACACCAGAATAACCCTCACGGTGATCAGGGTAAACCTCACAGCGATCAGGGTAACCCTCACAATAACCAGGTAACCCTCACAGTGATCAGGGTAACCCTCACAATAACCAGGTAACCCTCACAGTGATCAGGGTAACCCTCAAGTCTAAATAAATAATCTACTGATGGCTTATAACTGATAAGTCTTGACCATACAAGCAATTACAATCTTCGTAACTGTACAACACAACAGGGTACACTTAACAAGAATAATCTATACTGCCTTACAAAGCAACACAGTTCCCAAACTGCAACAAGGTTTAAGGTGACTTAAATAACCCTCACCCACTTCAAGTTATTATGAAATAACACAGGTAAGTTGATTAAGAAGGCGATTATAATAGTCCTCACCAGACTCTAACGGAAACCTGCACCCAGTAAACCTCAACGAGGAAAGCAAGCTCCCAGACCAGGACCGCAACCAACCGTCGCTATGCCAACAAGCATGGAACAACGGCACACAATCCTTCTAGTCTAAGCTTCGCTAATTCCCCAATTAACTGGTTCGCTCGGGTTCCCTAACCCTATAATCTACCACTTCTTAAATAAACGAGACTGTCTAACGATTCCCAATCTTCAAAGAGATCTGATATAATCGGCAGCTCCGGCAACTGAGAACAAGCACCACACTAACCGATCGCACCAGGTACACTTGAGGTAGATCCCCAACCACCAGCGGTCGTACGTCAGATTTACTCTCGAAACACAACACAACTCCACAGAGCTCTGGTTAGCACTCTGCCATCTTGAGAAGTCCCGGCAACCCACGCAGCCAGCGCCCAGACCTAAGGTAATGCGCGCCTCTGATTGGTTGCCGCGCGCATGTTTAATGCATGATTAAGACGCTCCTGAATTATTAATGACCCAGACTAAACACAAGTCTGCGCAGCTACCCTGTTTCGCCACAATATACAGCAGGAGCGTCTTGATGAGCCTGTCATGGACTGTGCACAATAGCCAAACACAATACAACATAGATAGGCTTGGTTTGTGCAAACGCAGGACCAGACGGGGAACAAGGGCAGAAAAAAGTGCCACAAGATCAAAATGTCCGTTGTTTGAAAACCGTGTGTATGGAAACCGTGTTAAACCTGCAGCACCAACGGACCTGAAGCCTGCCAGCTCGGGCTGTGAGGCACTAATATCTGCCCCCACATCTGTGACCATTAGAACATTCAATGTTCAAACTCTCAAAAAAGCAGACTAATTGGATGAGCTGACCAAGCTCTGTAAAACTCAAAACTATGACATAATTGGGATTCAGGAACATTGCAGGGTTTTGGACATGCCTTCCGTGTCCATTGACGTTGGATGTGGCTGGAAAGCATGTCTTGCGACTGCCCTTGCAGGGGGCCACAGGGGTGTGGATTTCCTATTCTCGCCCAGAGTCAATCGAACTGTACTATATGTAGAATCAATACACCATCGAATAATCGCAACAACTGTTCAACTGAATAAGAAGCGCTTGCACCTGATAAACTGCCAGATGCCAACCACCTGTGCTGGTGACATCACTGAGACCAACGATTGTATCGACATCATCAGGGGGTACCTGGCCTCAAAACCACACCGTGACGTAATAGCATTTGTCTGTGATTTAAACACTGATCTCCCACTGGATGGTTTAACAGTGAAGAACAGCTACCAACATCAAGCCGTCACAGACTTTGTCGTTAGCAGCGACCTAGTGGCATGTAATGGTGTCATGCAACAGCGCCGTTTCATGGAAACAAAACTGTCGGTTAGACTACATCTTTGTAAATATGAAACAGACACGTTTGATACGCAAGGTATGCAACATCAAACCACGATGCGTTCACTCAGATTACACTCTTCTAACATGCACACTCAGTCTTAGACTGTGGAGGCCGACGTAACACGTACAGAAAGATCATCCACTGCATTGATCTGCACTGAGAACGCCCCCCATACGACAGCGTTTATTGACAAAATTTTCTGAAAGCTTGATCGAAGACCAGGCTACACAGCCTACCGGTATGTTGAATCAGTTAGACACATTGCAGCCAAAGTTCTACCCAGGTGTTGCCCCACACGGAGAGTATGTTTATGGGATGCAGACCCAGAGGTACCTGTAGAACAAGCCAGATGTCAACTCAGTGCTGCTTCCCAGACAAATCCAAATTCAAATCACCAATAATGGGAGGTGAACGTCGAAAACACATATGCACAACGGAGGGAGGAGCTTATACATCAAATAACCAATGAGATTTCTCAACACTATGAGGCAGGACGAAGCCAAGTGATCTGTCAAGCTATTGGTAAGATCACCGGCAGAAAAGTGTGACCCACTGCCATCGTCGCTGCTGAGTCCATAGAAGACAAGTTATTGAAAATAGCTGGCTACTTTCATGGGCTCTTGAATATTCGGCCCCTTGAACTGGATCTATCGCCACCTAGACCACTGCCGTTGGCAAGGAAGCTGAGCTTGATGATAACCTTCGTGGATTTCTCCAAGGCTTTCGATTTTGTCGACTGTTGGGCTCTTAGAGAAATTCTGTCATTTTACAGCATACTCAAAACCTTCGTCGACGCAATGATATCTCTACACCAACACAGCCGCATGTGTGCGTACATACTCGGGCTGTACCAATGAGTTTAACACAACATCCGGTGTACTCCAAGGAGATACACTGGCACCCTACATTTGTACTTGTTTGTCATCGTCATGGACTACATCTTGGGCATTTCACTCACCCTCGAAGAGGGTACACTGTGAGAAGACATCTATCAGCGACGGACTGCTGTAAAGATTCCCATACTAGCATATGCCGATGATGCTTCGCTAATGTCTGATGATGCGGAGGCAGCACAATGCCAGCTACATTGTTTCGAGACAGCATCAGCCAAAGTGGGCCAATGACTCAATGCCAGCAAGATAAAGGTCATGTACGTCGGAGACACTCCACATTCTATCATCCGCACAACAATCAATGTCACCCATACGGTCTGCAAGGACTTTTGCTACCTTGGCTGCAACGTGGCAGATAGTAGAAGCGCCATCCAATGGCGTCAACAGTTGGCCTGGATCGCTGCCCAAAAACGATTTGCGATGGAGCAGCATGTGATAGTGTCAAAAAGCAGCTCTTTAAATCAACAGTCGAGACAGTTCTGCTCTACAGGTGCGACGCCCTGGCGATCGCTGAAACCATGGCCAGGCGTCTTGACGCTTCGCATGGTGCCCTCATGCGCTACTGCCTCAGTGTGTATTTCCCGGTTTGGCTGTCTTCAACCAACCTGTACGCTCGCACACGGGTAGCACCTGCCACCAGCACCCTGCTATGAAAACGTCTTCGCCTGATCGGCCACACTTTTCGAAGACCGGAGGTGCCTTTGGCCATCTTCTTGGACCCACATAACCAACCATCAAAACCTTTTCGCCAAAGATGACCTTCACACCATTGGCCTTCAACACAACAAGGCCATTCATGCTGCCCAGAATCGAGCTTGGTGGCTGAAGCTTATCACAACATTGATATAACTTTGGTCACAACACCTCAAGTCACAGGAGCTTGAGTAGTGTCAACTAGTCAGGTAAACTGAGATTGAATTCAGGCGTAGCAATGCTTACATGGCAGTGGTAATCCTGTCTGATCTCATTTGAATTAATTATTTGTATGATTTAAACTTTTTCATTGATCAGTTTAGCCAGTGCAAACTAAGGTAATAAAAATAGAACTGTTTTGGATTGCAAGACTTCTAAAGTTTACTTTAAAAACAAATAAAGATGTTAACAAGAAAGTTGAGTACCAAATTTATTAAAACCTTGAATTTGAATAACTGTTTTATGTGTTTATTCAAGTTCGTGTACATGTATCTTTCTGTGTGTTCCTTTTTTCTACAGACCAGCATGATATCCCTGGAACACCTACATGAGGTCATTGACCCCTCACAACTCACCCCAGAATTGGATGGTACCCTGACTTATGAACATGAAGAATGGATTCAACTCAGAATGGTTAGTACAAGTCTTCTTCTTATAGTGTAGTTCTTGTGTTTCTGATTTAAGGGCCAGTCTAAATCTTCAGCCTCTTTCATAAATTCTGGTACCCTGTTGCATGAACTTGCATTATCTTCCATTATCTTGTGCATAGGTAATCTGACTTGCAGTCATGAGTAAATTTGAACAGAAACTTTAGTTAAATTTAGTTCGATGAACACTCAACAGTTGACAATTGGTTGTATTGATCTAGTCAACTCCTTTGGACATTCCAGCCGAGTTTAGCTCTGTTTATTGTCAAGCTCCGTAGAGAGCCAGGGTATCTGTATGACAATGATCACATTATGTGACTTTGTAGGCACAAGGTGTGCTAAGAAAAAGTACCTGGTTCATCAATGGTTTTTGAGCAAATGTGTTTCATCTTGGTCATAGGTCCTAGAACATGTAGTTTTATTGATTAAATAAATCTCTAACCAGTGGCGTTTCTAGGACCATTCTCCTTGGAGGAGGGGCTTATTTTGTGGAGGTGGTAGTCCTTGGATGTGGTTGTACTGGTATTTGTCGTTTTAAACATTGTAAAGATCATTTTGGTTGTCTCCAAATTCTGAATTCGTGTGCACAATAGGGCACAGGCTTCAGGGAAGGTCCCCTTACCTTTCTCCTTCCAGTACCTCCCTAAATTCTGAATAGGTGTGCACAATGGGGCACAGGCTTCAGGGAAGGTCCCCTTACCTTTCTCCTTCCAGTGCCTCCCCAAATTCTGAATTGGTGTGCACAATGGGGCACAGGCTTCAGGGAAGGTCCCCTTACCTTTCTCCTTCCAGTGCCTCCCCAAATTCTGAATTGGTGTGCACAATGGGGCACAGGCTTCAGGGAAGGTCCCCTTACCTTTTCCTTCCAGTGCCTCCCCAAATTCTGAATTGGTGTGCACAATGGGGCACAGGCTTCAGGGAGGATCCCCTTACTTTTCTCTTTCCAGTGCCTCCCCAAATTCTGAATTGGTGTGCACAATGGGGCACAGGCTGCAGGAAAGGTCCCCTTACCTTTCTCCTCCCAGTGCCTCCCCAAATTCTGAATAGGTGCACACAATGGGGCACAGGTTTCAGGGAAGGTCCCCTTACCTTTCGCCTTCTAGTGCCTCCCCAAATTCTGAATAGGTTTGCACAATGGGGCACAGGCTGCAGGAAAGGTCCCCTTACCTTTCTCCTTCCAGTGCCTCCCCAAATTCTGAATTGGTGTGCACAATGGGGCACAGGTTTCAGGGAAGGTCCCCTTACCTTTCGCCTTCTAGTGCCTCCCCAAATTCTGAATAGGTGTGCACAATGGGGCACAGGTTTCAGGGAAGGTCCCCTTACCTTTCTCTTTCCAGTGCCTCCCCAAATTCTGAATTGGTGTGCACAATGGGGCACAGGCTTCAGGGAAGGTCCCCTTACTTTTCTCTTTCCAGTGCCTCCCCAAATTCTGAATAGGTGTGCACAATGGGGCACAGGCTTCAGGGAGGATCCCCTTACTTTTCTCGTTCCAGTGCCTCCCCAAATTCTGAATTGGTGTGCACAATGGGGCACAGGCTTCAGGGAAGGTCCCCTTACCTTTCTCCTTCCAGTGCCTCCCCAAATTCTGAATTGGTGTGCACAATGGGGCACAGGCTTCAGGGAAGGTCCCCTTACCTTTCTCCTTCAGGGCCTCCCCAAATTCTGAATTGGTTTGCACAATGGGGCACAGGCTTCAGGGAAGGTCCCCTTACCTTTCTCCTTCCAGTGCCTCCCCAAATTCTGAATTGGTGTGCACAATGTGGCACAGGCTTCAGGGAAGGTCCCCTTACCTTTTGCCTTCCAGTGCCTCCCCAAATTCTGAATTGGTGTGCACAATGGGGCACAGGCTGCAGGAAAGGTCCCCTTACTTTTCTCTTTCCAGTGCCTCCCCAAATTCTGAATAGGTGTGCACTATGGGGCACAGGCTTCAGGGAAGATCCCCTTGCTTTTGTCTTTCCAGTGCCTCTCCAAATTCTGAATAGGTTTGCACAATGGGGCACAGGCTTCAGGGAAGGTCCCCTTACCTTTCTCCTTCCAGTGCCTCCCCAAATTCTGAATTGGTGTGCACAATGGGGCACAGGCTTCATGGGGGATCCCCTTACTTTTCTCTTTCCAGTGCCTCCCCAAATTCTGAATAGGTGTGCACAATGGGGCACAGGCTTCAGGGAGGATCCCCTTACTTTTCTCGTTCCAGTGCCTCCCCAAATTCTGAATTGGTGTGCACAATGGGGCACAGGCTTCAGGAAAGGTCCCCTTAATCTTTTGCCTTCCAGTGCCTCCCCAAATTCTGAATTGGTGTGCACAATGGGGCACAGGCTTCAGGGAGGATCCCCTTACCTTTCTCTTTCCAGTGCCTCCCCGAATTCTGAATTGGTGTGCACAATGTGGCACAGGCTTCAGGGAAGGTCCCCTTACCTTTCTCCTTCCAGTGCCTCCCCAAATTCTGAATTGGTGTGCACAATGGGGCACAGGCTTCAGGGAAGGTCCCCTTACCTTTCTCCTTCCAGTGCCTCCCCAAATTCTGAATTGGTGTGCACAATGGGGCACAGGCTTCAGGGAAGGTCCCCTTACCTTTTCCTTCCAGTGCCTCCCCAAATTCTGAATTGGTGTGCACAATGGGGCACAGGCTTCAGGGAGGATCCCCTTACTTTTCTCTTTCCAGTGCCTCCCCAAATTCTGAATTGGTGTGCACAATGGGGCACAGGCTGCAGGAAAGGGCCCCTTACTTTTCTCCTCCCAGTGCCTCCCCAAATTCTGAATAGGTGCACACAATGGGGCACAGGTTTCAGGGAAGGTCCCCTTACCTTTCACCTTCTAGTGCCTCCCCAAATTCTGAATAGGTTTGCACAATGGGGCACAGGCTGCAGGAAAGGTCCCCTTACCTTTCTCCTTCCAGTGCCTCCCCAAATTCTGAATAGGTGTGCACAATGGGGCACAGGTTTCAGGGAAGGTCCCCTTACCTTTCGCCTTCTAGTGCCTCCCCAAATTCTGAATAGGTGTGCACAATGGGGCACAGGTTTCAGGGAAGGTCCCCTTACCTTTCTCTTTCCAGTGCCTCCCCAAATTCTGAATAGGTGTGCACAATGGGGCACAGGCTTCAGGGAGGATCCCCTTACTTTTCTCTTTCCAGTGCCTCCCCAAATTCTGAATTGGTGTGCACAATGGGGCACAGGCTTCAGGGAAGGTCCCCTTACCTTTTTCTTTCCAGTGCCTCCCCAAATTCTGAATTGGTGTGCACAATGTGGCACAGGCTTCAGGGAAGGTCCCCTTACCTTTCTCCTTCCAGTGCCTCCCCAAATTCTGAATTGGTGTGCACAATGGGGCACAGGCTTCAGGGAAGGTCCCCTTACCTTTCTCCTTCCAGTGCCTCCCCAAATTCTGAATTGGTGTGCACAATGGGGCACAGGCTTCAGGGAGGATCCCCTTACTTTTCTCTTTCCAGTGCCTCCCCAAATTCTGAATTGGTGTGCACAATGGGGCACAGGTTTCAGGGAGGGTCCCCTTTGTCCTTCCAGTGCCTCCCAGTGGACTGACTTATTAAGCCCTGCCCCATGTTGCTCTGACCAATGACTGTGGTGATTTATGTCCACATGCTTTTTTAAAACCCAACATACATGTACATTCAGGCACATATGACACATGCAGCTGGATCACGCAGATTGGCATGTTAATTGATCATGTACATGTATGTAATGGATGGGACTAGTACAGTCCATTACACCAGTTCTTCTAATCCTTTCTTGTCTTGTGCTCCTTAGGCTGTAGAGGATTTCCTAACCAAAGCCTCGGAGCTCATGCATCGCCAAGACCACCTAAAGCGGGAGATGAACTGCACTAACTTTGCCATGACCATAGACGGCGCCCAGCAGCAAATTGAGGAGCACACGCACCTGCGGGAACAGGTGCTGGAGATACCGGTGGAGCAGATCAACCAGGATGGACAGAGGCTGCTTAGGAGGTACATGTACATGTAGGTCAGGATGACATTCAGTCCACACAGGGGTCCTTCCTGGATGGTCAGGCTTGTATGATTGATGGTTATCTTATGTCAAAATGCATGCATGTTGGATGACTTTGCTGAGGGTACAGGTAAATATTCAGTCAGACAATATTGGTGATTATTGTGTCCTTAAGGTGGCCACTCACAACAGTCAGTATACTTCAGGCACACGGGCGTCCAAATATTAGTTCATACACGTACTTGTATGTAGTCCACAATTGATCATTTTGGTTGATCACTCAAAGACATGCCCAACAGTTGCCCTGTACATGTGAATGGATCATACCAGCAAATCACTGTTGGATAGTTTATTGATACTGAAGCTTTTTAACCACTTCGTGCCGAGGTGCCCAGTACTGGGTACCTTGGGTTTGTACGCATAGCCTGGGTGCCCGAAATAAAAAAGAGTTGGACCTTGTAACAAAACACTGCACAATCTGGCCTCTTTTTACAAGGCGGAAGGCCTGGCTGAAATACTCGGGCTTCGATAGATGTTGTCTGTCAGATTAGAGTAACCACTAGACACTTGATGGGGTTTAGGTGGGTTTTTGCAAACCGAAGATATTGAAAAATTGCCTGGTGTTAAACTGCATTTCCAAAGGCACCCGGCAGCAATTGGTTAAATTTAATTTTGCATTAAAATGTAAAGTTTCAGTTTTTTTGCTGTAAATTTCAAACTGATGAAATTATGGGTATAGAGTAATTTCAAGTCTAGCCTCTTGAGTTCCAACAAGTGTCCCTCAGCAGTTCTTACATAAAGCCAGTAACTTGATATTTAGTCTTCTAATAAATGCTACTGCGATTCCACTGTTAATGCCTTTTTTTGATTTCTGAATGACTTTAGAATTTGCAGTGGTTTCAATGGAGATGAGTCTACAACCACAGACTCAGGCTACTGCGGCAGCTCACATGGTAGTTTCACCAGTATGTCTAGCATTGCAGCTAGCGCTGACTTCCATGGTGTGGTACCCCGTGTCAATCGCATGATGGACAGTGTGACAGCAACCAGGCAACAGCTTCACCAACTCTGGCAGATCAGAAAGCTGAAGCTGGAGCAGTGTTTGGAACTCAGACTATTTGAACAGGATGTTCAGAAGGTAGCTGACCATATCTGTTGTGAGAAAAAAAAATCTGTCCACTTTTTGATTTGCACTTTCAGGACATTCAGATAAGTATCAAATTAGCACATGGCTTTGAATTTCCAAATCTTTCACTGACCGTCGTGGTTTTTAAAAATGATTTTAATTGCTTCAGGACTATAGAGCAGTCATCTGAACTGGGCATTATGTCCCCATTTGATTCAGCACAAAGTATTACCATTTGGATATTGCATGATGTTTGAATTTTGGAAACTTGATCATGAGAAGCTTCCTATCCTTCAAGGTCGGTGATAAAGCAGTAAAACTTTGGTTGGAATACTGAAATGGGACCTTGGATTACTTTGTTCTTACAAATTAAATCAAGATAACAAACTAGCCCCTGCTGAGAGGATCTGTAAAAGAACCTAGAATCCCAGTTTGCAAATGTCTCAGTTTTTGAATTATAAATCAAGTCATGTTATGCACTAAGTGTTTATAGAGGGCTGATGAGTTAACCACTTCCTGACGGGCGACCCGTTTTCAAGTACATAGGCTTTATGTGCAGAGCCGGGGAGCCCGGAACTTGGACAAAAGAGTTGGGCCTTATAACAAAAGACCGTGCTCAGCACAAAAGATTGAGTTGCTTGGCATTACCAACATTTTTTCACTCTCAATTATGGAGATAATCCAGCCTTGTTTTGAAACAGTATACCACGGTTTGAGGCATTTATAGAGCAAGCAGATTACCACCGGGGACAAAAGCTCTCCACCACACAGCACCGCTGCACGCTAATCTGGCCCCTATTTAAAAGAGGTCAGCAGAGCTCGATTTCGGGAACAAAAGAATCTTACATAACACCGCACAATCTGGGCTCTTTTTCCAAGGCTTGCAGGCCTGGCTGAAATATTCAGGAGTCAATGAATTTTACCTGTCAGCTTTAGAGTTGCGCCGAAAGAGTCCTTCATTTTGGTATAAACGGCCATTAAATGAAATGATGAATTTTTGAAGAACTTTGAAAACGGAAAATCTTGAAAATGAGTCGGCATCTTGTCTTGCTCAAGAAAACTCCACCCAGCAGCAAGTGGTTAAAGGAAATGTAGGCCTTGTCTCTCAGCAAGTAGGAGCTTTTTTTTTTGGTTGTACATCAGATGTTTGAATGGCTGGCCCACCAAAAGGAACTCTTCCTCCTCAATCACACCGAGATTGGCAGCAATTCACAGAGTGGGGAGGAGTTACAGGAGGAACATAACTTGTTTGCAACCCAAGCGATGGTGAGTTATGAATGTTTACTCCATGCAGACTGCATACAGCACAGGTCAGAATTTTAGCCGACACGCTAACACAATCAGTGAACCTGACACGCCATTCAATACACAATTTGCTGTTTTTACCGTGGACGATAAGCCTGACCCTGGACCTCATTACCTCAGCAGGGCTTGTGACCGCAGACTGCCAGGGTGACCGACAACATCTAGTGAACCACTGCACACGCAGGGCCGTCGCTCCAGCCAGCTTTGTGTATGCGTGTACATGTACATATGTACAATGTACACTGTATGACAGTTCACTGAATAAGTGAAATCACATACATGAACGTGTAGTGCCTGGCTGGCAAGATGACCGTCTTGAAGTATTGAAATTTGTATCACTATTACTGCCGTTTTCTTTTGTTTTGGATCACGAAACTTGTTCAGTCGGATTACATCTGGAAAATGTCAAATTTCAGTGAAACTGGCCAATAGTCCACCGTGTGTGTTTAGCTACTACAGACTTTTTTCCAAATGAAGTGTAAGCTTTGAATTTTCAACTCCCAGGATCGACTGGAGTGACAACGATGCTTTTCTTGCTGGTTCTGATGCTAGATCGGTTTTAAGCAATTCCCAATTGCATGAGAACTTTTCACAAATAAACAGTAACCACAAAAGAAATCCATTCCTCAGCCAGAACTGTAATAACAAGCTGAGTATTTCTTAATTTATGGAAATTCAGTTCATGTATCATAATTCCAGTAAATTAAAAAAAAATCAACTGAAATTGTGAAAATTTTAACTTGACTTTTTCATTTGCTGCCACGTGCCGCGACCGTGCCACGACAAAGCAATGAGAAAAATACCTCCCCAGCACTTTCATCCCAACCATCAATCATAAATTTAAACAAGTGTATTGCACGTTCATTTCGATACAGTGCCAACAAATGCAAAGCTACAGCTCTTACAAGTCACACGACATGCATATTTATGAAGTTCACATGGGTGCTACTTTGTCCATTGTGTGGAGCAGGTGCATGCACGTCGCTGGCACTAGTGCAGACCCGACTTCCTTTCATTTCAGTGTGATCTTTGTCGTTCAGTTTAGTCCTAATGTCGTCACAATCAGAGTGATTTTTTTAGGTAGGTTTTCCAGCTCAAAGGTTGAAAACTGATGGGAAAAAATCCCCACCTCACATCAAATTTGTATTCATGCTACTTTATTAAACACACTGAGCTCGAGTATGTATGCTAGAATCGCCGCCGTGGGGGCCGACTAAAATTTGACCGGCAAGATCAAATCCCATTTATATTTTGTGGATTTCTTACAAAATAGTTTTCTCTAATTTAGAAAATGTTTTGCTGTAAAATCTGCTAGTTATAATCGTCTCGGTTAAAAAATTGATTTCACGCTAGTGTATTTTCTGTGCCTGATTCAGAAGTTTTGGGAGCAATTCAGACATAAACCAAAAGTGTTGTCTGCATGGCACTTTCATCGATCCTGTATGGACACACAAAATGCTTTATCTTCAAAAATGATTTTGTGATGCTTGGTAAACTACTGATAGCATTTCCGTGGAATTTGAAGATAACTTAAGCTGCAGTCAAACTGAAAACTTTTCGTTGTGGGAAACTAGGAAAATGACTGCTCCGGTCAACAAAGGCCTGGCTGTTCTGGGTTTTGCATGTAGCGTGTGTATGTTTATACTCGGCAAATCGGATTGCAGTGTCGGCGTTCTCTGTTATGCTGAGGTCAGCGTGTTTTGTGTTTGCGGTTAACTCCTTTCGTATCTGTTTGACCCGATACACGCTGACACGCTAAGCGTGATAACGTGTCAGCTAAAATTCTGACCTGTACTGTAGTGAGTATCTTGTTTGTGATGAGGATTCCTCCTTCAACACTGAAGTGAGATGGCCATCAGGGGTCAGGTTGGTGAAGTCGTTCTTTCCTCGCCTTTCACCTCTGTGGCCCGGGTTCCATTCCCGGCTCGGCCCACATGTGGATTGGGTTTTCTGTTCCAACGTGATTCTGTGGGTTTTAAACTTTTACTCAAAAATTTCTTCTCTGGGGTTTTCCTCCCACCTCTAAAACTGTAACTGCTTCTCATTGTCTCCTCTCTATAGATGTAGGTGAATGTGGACCCTTTGGCAGCTGCCAGAAGCGCTCTTGGCTTCATTGAACAGTGCATTTGAACATATTTGTATGAAATTTGCGCTTTATAAATGAACAAAAAGGAATAAATTATTTTATTATTGTTTTCTCAGAGTTTTCCCAAAACCTACGGGAGCAGTTTTATGGGCTTTTCAGGAAAGGAATGTAGCCAACAGTCTTTGGCTTACTAGTGAAGACACCTTACGGATTTAATCTCTGAGATGAGAAAAGTTTCTTCATTTGTTTACACCTCTCAGGGTATGTACGTCCAGATCAACCAGATAGTTGGCATCGCCTCACGCCTGATGGAATCAGGACATTATGCAGCTGAACAAATTGAACGACTCACCCACAAGCTGGAGCAGAAGTGGCGTGCATTTGCTGTAGCCTTGGATGAGAGGAGTACCCTGCTGACTATGTCTGTAGCTTTCCATCAGAAAGTTGAAGAGGTTAGATCAACTGGTCATGTGGAACACCCTCAGGATTGTCAGATGTTGTATTCATGGGTGTCATAATGAATCTGAACCACCTTTCATTTGATTTCCCCCAAAATAAATGACCAAAATTCATCACTGGGCTGACCAGTGTGGTTATGTTGGTATCCTAGTGCATGTTAAACCCTGCATACTTAATACCACAGTCCCTGACCAATCTATACCAGTCGGGCCAACTCACCAGGCTATATTGGCATTAATGAGTAATCATGTGGTCTTCCCTTATTTGATCCTTGAGCCTGGCCAATCTGTAAGGCTGGGCTGACCCACTCTGGTTACATTGGTGACCCAATAAACATTGAACGTCCTGTTTTTGATTTCGCAGTTCTTGGCCAATCTGTATGGCTGGGCTGACCCACCCTGGTTACATTGGTGTCTTAGAGAATATTTACTCCTGCGTAGTTAATCCCACCTTCCACAGGCAGTCTGTACACTTTGGCCACCCACCTGGTTGTATTGATTTCAGTGAATAATAACCTTCCCTTCTTTGATCTCAAAGTACATGGCCAATCTCTTTGGCTGGGCTGAACAATGCCAAGAGGAGGATGAGATACCTACCGAGATACCAGAGCTAGAGGCCAAACTTCATCAACACCAGAAACTTTTTGAGACCATCAGCCAGTGCTACTCAGATGTGAGTACCCAAGGACGCAGGGTAGCATTACCCTCAGAATATAGAGTAGCCTTTAGTATAACTACAAAATACCTATTATGATACCCTGAAAAAGTGCACTGCACTGGTTACAAACACTTGAAAGGCTACGTCATACTTATTCATTGAAGGCAAAGCTGATTACTGAACATTATTAATTTAAGGTTCATAATGAAAAGTCGCTGTTGTTCAGACAAATTAGCTCACTTAATTCACCCTCCAGTATAAACAGGACAGAAGTGTCTTCAGTTGAATGTCATCAGTTGAGTTTCCAACTTTGACATACTAGGACTTAATTGAGCCTCAAAATTGAAATTGTCAGGGATTATTATAATCTTGAACAAAACATAAATAATCCATGATTGTGAGTGTGTGGAAACCATGAAAAGTGTATGAATTCAAGCACAAGAACCTACCATCATGTACATGTGATACATACATTATTGTGAATACAAATTTACTTGAACTAGAACGTGACATGAGTAATTGCTGAAGTTGCAAAGAGATACAGTACCGTCTCTCATTCTTTTGGCCTGATTCACAACTTGGCTATCCTGAGTTGAAAGCAAGCAGATTCCTGTAAAAAAGTTGTAGAGACTTCATAAATGTATGTCTGTGAGCCAAGATGATGTAAGCGGGTAACCACTCTTGTGCTCCAATGATTCCATAATATTTTTCAACCGGAGGCTATAAAAATCGCAAAATAGGTTTCTTTTCCTATCAAATTGTTCAGTAAATCACTTGGATGCATGGAATACGATTCCAAAAAATTCCTGTCTCGTGAAAAAAACCCAAAGGAAGTGAAGGTATTGAATCTTTCAATTTCCATTGTTTCAGCTTTGTGGGGATGGGAAGTCACTGCTAGATGCTTTACAGCAACCCCTCAGTCCCGAGAGCGAGAACTCCGTCACTGCACAGACTGATTACACGGCCTCAGCGAGTCACGTCTTAGATCTCATCCATAAGGTGCTACATCATCATCGACAGCTAGATGAGCTGTGGCAGGCTAAGAAGATGGTGCTGTGTCAACGTATTCAGCTCTGTGTATTCCAGCAGGATGCGGCACAGGTAAGATTCAGGATAATAATCTCATCTCCATGTGTATCTTCTCAGTGCACAAGTGCCCCCTTACTGCTGATAAATGGAGAAGCCTAGGCTGCATTCCAAATGCACTACTAATTTGTGAAATAACCTGTGTTCAATGCTTTTAAGAAAGCTTCCTGTCTTGTTTGTATGAGATACTGTCACTCACCCAAACTGAAGAAAAAAATCGATTTCCACAATCTGAATCATTCAAAGACACTCACTGTGTGGAGGCTACTATGTTGATTAATAAACATGGCTAGCTGAAATCTCCTGATTAATCAACTGCTTTAAGCCAAATTCTGCTCAAATGAAGTCACAGTTTCTGTACTCGGCTCCGATTAGCTTTATGCAAAATGTATTTGTGCACATATCAGACATTGCTAAAGGCCCCTGTTGTCTCCCTAGATAGTCAGTGGATGAGAGTCAGACTATATACTGTACATAATGTCAAACTTAACATGACAACAGAGTGCATCCATGCTTAGCATAATTCTCCTACAAAACTTTGGTCACTCATTGAGTGTGAGCAGGTCCTCTCTCACTCTCTTTTACGAATTAGTCACTCATGAGTGCCCACAGTTTTCTTGCTTTCCTTGGTGACTTTGATACTGGGATTGGGGTGCTATTTACAGTTTATGTGCAGTAGGTGAACTTTATATTTCACTTAAGATTTCATATTGATCAATTACGTTGTACTAGCCTAATGGATGTTCTTTTATTTTGGCTTAATACAAAGTGCTTAAAGGGTAACTGTTAGAAACAGGAAAAGATGGTAAGCAGGAATAAATCATTTGGAGGATCTGCTCAATTCAGTTGCCTTTTTCATGCTCTCGACTCAGGTGCTCTACTGGTTGGAGAATTACGGTGAGGAGTTTTTGGCAAAGCACACAGGTGTTGGCAAAACATTGCACAAAGCCAGAGCCTTACAGAAGAAGCATGAAGAGTTTGAAGCCATTGCTCAGGTAAGTGATTAAGATTATGGATGCTGTCTCATCAGGACTAAGTGATCAACCACATTATGCGCCTTGAGCAGAAGCACCCCCTTGTTGGTTGAAAAGAGGTATGTTGATGGGGAGTGTTCATTTTAGTATTAGTGACATGACTGCAACGCATGCATTTCATAGTCGTTTGTGAACCAGTGAAGTGTAGTTCCCACCAAAGGAGCCTCTGTTGCTTGGGAACGTGCACCATCTCTTGGTTCCCAGGGTTCTCCCCAGGATTTTCCAAAATGTGTGGGGCATTTGTTGTGGTTCACTGACAATTGTGAAGCCACAGCGTGGGCTCCGGGGCCCGCTTAAGGGCCCTGACAAATTTTGGACTCCGCATGCACTCTAGTGCACTTTACAGCATTTCCTGAGCTTTTCAGTTGCTTTTTTTGACTGGCAAATGAGACTGATTTAATGGACTTTTTGCAAAATTTTGTTAAAAGACCACTGCTTTTTCTTATGCATCAGTCGCTCCACGTGTCAAACGCATTTCAAACACATTAGTATGAACACAATACATGTAACACATTGGCAAAATGATTGTGCTTCTTTTATGTAAGGTGGATACATGTCCATGTAATAGAATTATATTGACAGAGTAAATTCTTGGATCTAGTAACCATCTGAGGACAATTGAAACAAATGACGCTGTCAAAAAACTTTGCTTTGTCTTGTAAATTATGAAGTTAAGACAAACATAATAAAATAATACTGTGCATATAAATACATGTTTATGTGACATACATGTAAACTAAAATAAGAGTTAAGCAGGCAAAAACTCTGATATACATGGTTTGTTCATAAGACGTCACACTTGTGGTAACATGTAGTTGAACTTCAGTGAAATGAAACACAGTTTGACTTGAGGTAATTCCACATGTGACTTTACATCACAGAAAATAAAAAAAGAACCAAACTTTGTACTTTTTCCGTCATGACTGCGTGTTCTGACCTAGTGTGGCTCGCAGCACACGTTGCACATAGACTGGTTCTGCAATGGACCCATCAACTATCGTCAGTATCTTAAAGTGGATAGGCGATGGGAACTAGTGTCAAAGTGAAAATCGAAGCATCACACATCTTGGTAACATGTGACATCACATGAGTAGTATTGTTCCCGACGCAGGTGCCTACATCATACATGTATACTGCCACACCTGCCACGTTGATGAAGGAATGGGGTCAATGCAGCAAGCATAGTGAATGGTGTAGCGTAGCATGGTGCTCCCCACACAAGAAGCCTCAGATTGCGCTGTGAGGTATCTTTAGCTTTGCATGCAGTAGGCGGTGTGCACAAATGGACCATGAATGGAACGGACTACGAGGCTGAGGATTTCATGGGACATTGGCTTGAGTGCGTTATACATGGCCATTTAATACTGTGCAATGTGTTGGGTTGTTTACGTCTAACATTTATACATGTGTGTACGCCAATTTTTTTTATAGTCCTACTGCTGTACTTTGTCCAGCTGCATCAAGCTCAAGACAGATCTTAAAACCATGAAATCCTTAGGCCTACTTGATGTGTAATTACACTAATGGTAGGCCAAAAAATATTGTGCGTATCGGGGACCAAAAAAATGAGTATCGGGCATTTTACTGGCATATTGGCAATGATCGAGGCAAAAAATTTACGTATTGGGCTGATACGCAGGTTTGTAGCTGGGGATAACCCTGGTTCCACTCAGGACAGGTTAGTGTAATGATGTGTGGATTATCTGTCCATGGTGGACAGGTTTTTATCTGAATAACTTGTACTGGTATATTATGGACACCGGTTCGTTTTGGTGACTTTGTACCTTCTAAGTTTTTTGTAGTTATGTGAAGAATTACAAGGAATGGAATCATTACCAAAATTCTAGTGGAGAATTTGAAACTCAGGTTTCAGTTGTTTTCTTAGCCAAAATTTGTTGTAGAGCTCATTTGCTACATGTACAATGCACATGTAGTTTCAACTGCTCAGACATGTACATACATGTAATCTTCCTGGAACTCTGTAAATTCAGTATGTTCACACAACTCAGAATGTTATGAACCAATTTTTTGAAGTTTTTTCAAACCAAAAGTTTTTTACAAATACATTAAGAATCATTGCAGTTTTACACTTCATTAATTCAGTTAGTGTCAACAAGTAGCTACCAAGTCTGAGGAGCATTATTTATAAAGTCCCTACTCTGTACAGATTTTCTGAATTTCATTTTCTACAAGGACTCTTCTGCTGTATGAAATATGATCAGTAAGGAATCACATGATCTCATTATTAGACCTTGACCAAGCAGCATTGGTCCAGTGACTCAATTTAAGTTGCTTTATTGATGGGGCAAATGTCCAATGGTTACAGACTCTGTGATTGGTGTCACAAAAGGAATAGAGTCAGTAACCAAGACTTTAGATACATGTAGAAAACAAGAGTGCAAGATAAAACACAGGAAATACAATCAAAGAAGTGGAGTTCATACCTGAGGAAGAGGCAGGCAAAGCAGGAGATGGATGGATAACAATGGAATTTGGTAGTGTTACATGGGAGAGGATAGCCTACAGGTAGGACAGATTGAAAGGGAAAATTGATGAAGAGGCCTTCCTTCAGTGAAGCGAATAAGCTGATAAGAATGCATAAAAAATGATGCAGCTATCAATAACTAATTGTATGAACCCCCCTTTAACTAAAAATCATCCTTTCATCCATGATGTGTGAAAACTCACTAAGATCAATACCTACAGTACTTTCAAAAGGTCATTGAACTCGGGCTAGTCACTCCTTTTCCAGAAACCTCCATTGTTGGACACTGTGATCTGAGGATTTCTCTTAAGTTGAATACATCAGATAAGCAGCGCTAAACATTTCTCAGAGGGGTATTTGTATACTGAGAAAAGATCTCATTCATGTCTGCAATCATGCTGCAGGAAATCCCAGTAACGGATGTGGGACTTTCATTGTGTACAACCATTATTCTGTTGTATGACAGGTTCTGATACGTATATGTTGGACATTTGGAGGATTTTAAAACTTTCGTGAATTTTCAGAGAAGTTTGTTTTAATGATTTGATTTTGATTTGAATTATTAAGTTGCCACCACGTGAAAGTCAATGTGAAATAATTTTACAGTAATTTCTCGTAAAACTCAAAAATGGATAACTTGAAACACTACATGTAATTACTTCAAAGTCACACTTCATTTCCCTCATAAAAATAAATGTACGGTAGGATATAATGTGCGTGAATACCTCCAAGCCTCAACATACATTCACATGTACCTGCACTCTGCTTTCATTTATTTCAGAGTTTTGTTTGACCAATAGGAAAGGAATGCCTCATTAAACACTCACAACCAAGTGTAAACAAATACTGTAGTGAAACTTTTCAGGAGTCATTACTTTCCAGCAATGAACATACTTTGTCTTGTCATGTTGGGGTACAGTATGCATGCTACCATGGTGATTGGACATATTGCAAATTATCCAACCTGTGAATGCAAGATTGCCTTATTACTGCCGCTCACCCAGTTGTAGCTGACTGTCCAATCTCTGGCTCTTTGTGATAGCCATGTGACAACATTGGAACTGAGGCTTTCGAGTTGACCTGATCATTATTATTAGCCCAGATGCAGTTGATGGTTCGTGTGGGGAAGCATACATTTTTGTCTGACGTTCTTTCCCTGTGTTCTACCTTCTCATGATCACAGATTTCCACTCGGCACAATGCTTGTATTATAACATACCAGTAACATACATGTACTTGAAGAAGTCAATAATTAGTTCACTGTTTGGCATCTACTCCAAAGGAACTCTCTTCATTTCCTCTCCAGGCGTAATGTGAAGGCTGTTTTCTCGTCTTGTCTCAAAGGAATCTTGACTATATTGGTTTTTACTGTCAAGGATGTTTGACACATCCTCGTGATTAAAACTAATGCAATATAAGTAAAATCTTCTTTCCCAGGGTGATGACAAAATGACATGGCTCAATACCCAAACGCATCCTTTCTCACCAGCATGATAAATCAAATATTTGTCTGAGAGCAGCATACACTATTAGTCAAGAGGTCTTTTCCCCCTTGGATAAATCCTATTTTTCGCTTTAGTGGTTGCATTGAATGAGCATAGATAAGCTTTTTTCCTGGCTATGTTAGCAATCACTGTACACTTATTGAATGGCATAATGAAGCAAAGTACACCTCAATCAGGGTCTTGTTCAGCAGATTATTGAGGATTAAACAAGTTACAGAAGTCATGTCATCAAGAGGGGGCTAACAGGTGCATGTATTGAATACAGGTAACTCACTTGAAGTTGAAGTGGCATTTATAAGAAGTACTTAAATCACGTATGTCCGCCAAAGTGACCATCAGCTGCATGACACATGTAGCTTTCTGTCCACTTGCTAAAATGCAAAAGTCACTGAAGACCCTGCCCCCAAGTTTTTGCAATTTATTAAAATGTACTCACACATTGGTGCAGAATGCAAGCAGTTGTGAGTTGTCTTAGAGGCACATACTGGGATGTACAGTAATTAACAACATGCATAGCTGCATGTACAGGCAGAGCTGTTACTGTACTGTAAGTCCATCTGGTTGCAAAATAGTTCATTGTGAAAAGATATTTGCCTCATTGTGTGTGGCATGATACTTGTAGAGCTCGTCAGAAATCTTAATGTATTGTATTTTCCTATTCTGTACATTGTATTTACATGAATTTAATGTTTGAATTTCTGTTGAAGTATTGATTTTCTTGTTGCTAAACAACCTGCTGTAAACATGACAGAACATTTGCTACAGCTGTCCATCAGTAAATTCAATGCCCTATTATAATAGACAATGTAATATACATGCAGCTTCTTTTTTGTAATAAATGGCTCATAAAAGACAGGTATCCTGCTCATCTTATTATGGCATGCAAATGTAAGCAAAACCATCCCTCCTGGGGTGTGTTGGAATCCCAGGGAAGTTGGCCTTGTACATGAATGCATGCTGATAATCAAATTTGTAGGCCAAGTCATATGATACATACGCATATGTCTCTCCTTGTGTAGCATATTGAATTCTGCCAAGAACTGAAGACTTACATTGTCATGGGTAGCCAAGCATGGAAGGCTAATCTTTTGATTTAATTGACTGAACTGTTTGTGGATTATTCAGATTTATGCCTCTATGGGCAAACTGCAAACTGGGTACTTGCAACTGTGCTGGGGACAAACCTTGCTGAGAGTAGCAGGGGCCATGTCTGTAGTAATTTGAATGGGCCTGAGGATATGTTTTGTTCATGGAACTAGCCTACAAACCGGACCATCAAGGATCCTGTGCTGGCTTGTGTGCTTGTGAGCACATGCTGTTACATGTATGTGGTGTGAATGCAGTCAGGGAGACCAAATCCAAAAAGGATGTGGATTGATACATCAGCAATTTGTGATCTCAATCTGATCTACGTTTTTCCTTCTTTATTTTAGGTGATGATGGATGCAACTGAGTTCCAAGTGATTTTGTTATTTAATGAATTGGCGCTATCCCCATTTAGCATTGATTTTTCCCCCTCCCAAATGTTTTTATTATGTACATTGTATTTGTAAATAGCTCAGATATAAAAATAAGCCTACCGGTACAGTCATGCACCATGGATCTTGTTGTAGTGGCTTTTTCCATCAACCATATTATGTTTTTTACATCTGGACTGGTGCCTTTGAATGCTTTTCAGAGAAAGTCTGCATTAGAAATTTTGTGGGTTTTTTTTTATTGTTATTATACAGTAGATACAGTTCCCTGGATATAAAGTACGAGTTTTTCCCCATTGAATGCATGTTTCCACTGTTCTGTGACTCGTGTTATTGTCTGTAAACCTTTTGCTGCAAATGGCCAATTTTCCTGAGGGAATTTTTAGTACATGTTTTGTACATCTCTGGTCTGTGCTCAACCTCTTGTTTTGTGAGTTCCTTTGTTAGTTTTAAACCCTTCGTCTCTCTATGTGTAGGGATTCTGAAGGGTCAAGTTTTTCAAACTGTTTTGATAAGAACTTTGCATTAGTTCTGGGTTGAGCTTACAGACAGTCCAGCTAGGCTCCAACTTTGTGGTGTTTGTATTTGAGAATCTTTTTATTGAAGCATTTTTAGGGTCATTGGTTGTGCCAGCACTACCGCCAGTTTTCACTTGTTCTGTTACCATGGCATTTCTGCTAGAAAATTGAGATTTCAATCAGCCAATTGTGCCCTGGGCACAAATTTACCTCGTTGATAAAATGGTTCGTTCCACCCCCAAGCACCAACTGTGATGTATGATTGGCTGGGGACCGCTAGATTTATATGCCAAGGGGGATGCCATTCATTTGGCTGGCCAAGTGTGCTGACGGATGGATAGATGGTGCTGATGAATTGATGTTTGGATGTGCCTGTATCACTCACTGGAGCACGTTTCACCTACCAGTATGTGTCATTTCTGAAGTTTGAGCTTGTCAAGATTGAAGGGCAGTCTAGTGGAGTGTCTCCTGAGGATAACTTGAGCTCCTTGCCTGGTAGTTTGACAAACCTATTGTACTTTCAGCTTGTAAATTTTTCTCTTCTATAAAATAATTCCCCAGCGGGTATTTTGAAGGCACCAGTGCTGTATTGTACTGCCTGTACATGTACTTTTGGTGGAAAGCACACGCACATGAGTCTGCTCAATAAACTCACTTTGAAAGAATTGTACTGTTCTTTTCTCTGTACTATTGTATGCAGCAGCAGGGTTGATAAATTCAAGCAGCTGATTGTAATCGGCCAATGAAAGCTGTTTTCTTTGCTTTGGATTTCAAGGCTTTTGGAGTAATGAGAGAGAGAACATCATCAGCGAAGTATGTCGTGACTGGATAATATGTAGCATCGTTACTTGGATGCTTGGAACAAGCAGTTGAAGGATGTTGTGTCTGTGGATTGCAATTTTATCATCTATTTCCTGACTGCTTACTGAATTGAGATGATCTGAGAAGTGTAGCCCACTAGCTTAACATTTAATTGCAAATTACCCTTGTGTTGTTGAGGATGTGCGGTAATATTCGAAAGTTTATCGGTGTACAGTTGCAGTATAGAGCTATCCTTCATGGTAAAACCAGTGCTGTGACTTCTGACTAATTGATTGAGGTTTGGACTGGGCAGGTAGTTGTATCCAACCCATGAGTCTATCACAGAAAATGAGATGACTGCCTGTAATCTGTGACCTCTGCTGAACACTTGTCTTGTTTGACATTTGGCTGACTGCTTGATTAACTCCAAACACATGCCTAGTGTAATCACTGCTGTTAGTCTCTCCTCTTAGTAGTCCAGTCAGCAAGCCTGCAGGTAATCCGGACGATCCACTGAAAATCAAGGCTACACATCCTTAATACCAGAGGAATCTCACAGGCCAAATCGGTGGACATAAAGGAGGGTCTCTCCTGACTGAATGTAAACAACAGATGTCAGTGTAAACAATTGTGGACTGGGATTTTGCCAGATGTGGTTTGAGATGCCGACGTTGTATCTTCCTTTCTGAACAAAACATTGTTTTTCACTTCTGAAGTTTATTGGAAGCTGGGGGGTGTGTTCGTGAATTAATGTCTTGGCTCGTCATCATTTGCTGAAATAGGCACGTACCCCTGTGCTCTGTGCATGATATACCGGTATCCTGCTATAAACAACAAGTGTGAACTGGATGCAGATAACCTGTCATATAATTGTCTCATAATTTCTTGGATAGTTTGCTCCTATATCACATCTCCCTCGAGATATATTAATACCTCTGCAAAGCCATTCTCACTGATCTGGTAAGTGCCATATGATATTGATGAATGTGTATTTATTGCATATGTACATGTACATGTATTACTTGGGGCTAGAGAGGTGCCAGGCCAATCCACTAGAAAATGGAAGGATTGAAACGATGATGGATGTGGAGGCTGCTACTGTAATTTGTTTTCATGAGAACGGTGTAATGTTGATAGCCTGAAAGTGCATTGTGGCTTGCTGTCCAGGGAAACATTTTAGATTAATACACATTTGGTTTGAAATTGTTCCATTTAACATGTAAGGATGTTGTGTCCCATTTGCCTCCTTTGGCACTTCTCTCAATAGTTCATCAACTTCATGCATAAATCCTCTGAATTAGAGAATCTTGGATTATTCCAATGATTTGTGTACAAGAATCAAGACATTCTACATGTACGTTGTAGGCTCACACATCATTCACACATACCAATTCAGTTCTTCCAATTGACGTAATGCTACCTGTGCAGTGTAGTAGTCTTTCATTATTGTAGCCTCACAAGACTGATTCCAGGGCACTTCTTCCTAAATCGTTCAAAATTGTCTCTTGGCATTGTTTTGGCGAGAAGGAAGCTTTAGTGGGGACATGGCAAAATTGAAGTGTGAGGCATGCAGCTCTTAAGAGACCTCAGCAAATGGAAGAAATGAATGTCAATAGCCTGGAGCCTTGATGACCTGCACAGAAATTGGTATAGGATGAGGGGAAGATGTATGGGAGTAACCTGCATGAAGACGGGGGCTCAGACAGATCGTGTACAGGTGAAACTTGATTGTTATAGTCTACAGGAGACTTTTTGCCTTGGGCAAATAACTGGATCTATAAGGGTTTTGTTTGCCCATTAATGCTAAAAAATACAGTAGTTCAAATGTTTGGATTATAAAAAGGAGGTTCGCATAATAATTGGGTTTTTTTGTTTTGTGTTGCATTGTTTTGTTTTGCCAGCATCATCATCTTGTATATGTATCTTTTAAATTGTGGCCACCATGAAAAAGAAAAACACACAACAGATTTGGAACACAAAAAAACTTCATCGTCTGTATGAGAACCAGAGGATGGAACACCCTTGCTTCAGTTGAAAGGATTTTCATGAGAGTAGACTGAATACCTCTTCTATGATTTGGACTGAGAAATCCCTTCACAAGATCTAGTATTCACTTGTGTAGAATGCTAGAGAAGGAGGGTGTCTTGATGTTAGACAGGTGGAAATCCATGGACATGCACATTGTAGCAGCCTCTGAGAGTATAAAAATACATGGGACAAGGCACAAAGATGTGAAGCTTATCAGCACCATGCTCTGGTGATACATTAAATTATTCCTTGACACCCGTCGTTTAGAACTCATCCCCCCTCCAAAAATACAACTCTGAAATAAACACTTTAGAAGCTTAGTTTTTAATTTAAACTGCATGCCTCGGCTTCTGACAAGCACTAGGTTTGCATCAAGATGACAAAAAATGTTGCCAAACCCAGAACAAAATAAACCTTTCTTTGATATGTACAAAGAATCAACAGGCTGCTTGCTGTTTGCTGCCTCAGGCAGGGATTTGTAGAGCTGAGTATAACCCCAGTCCACCAATTAGACCATTCTGGGTTGCTGACCTAAACTTAACAAGAAATCAAAAGTTGAGCCTATGTTATGTACTTTCTATCCCACACTTGTGTCAGGTACTATTGTGCACTTGTTTGTGTAGGTGCCACAGTAGTTTTGAAAACACAAAGAAATATGTTTTTGGTAGGTATTGGTAAGATTACAGCCGTTCTATTCTTTGGCCATTTGTTTGCTTAATTTGGAAAGAAATGGCCTCAAGGCGTCTTTGAAACCGCTGTCGGGTTGCCGTGTTAAATAGGGAAGAATTGTTTCTATGAGTTGGTTGGTATTATGAAAGCTTTATTAAATTCAAAGAATTGTCCAAGTTTGGATAACAGCCAGCCATTATCAAGTGACATCCTGACCGCTTCATGAACCTACTCTCATCAATTCTGCCTCGTTGCTCTGTTGATGTGGTTACTAATTTGTCATGGTACCATTGATGTGTCCATTTGTGTCAGTGTTCCATGGGACAGTGCATGTGCACTTTGATTTTTCTGTACCCCACAAAAGGGGAGGGGACAATTTGGCACTATGAGGGGGAGGATGGAGAGGGAATAGCGTGTAGACTGTATTTAGATACTACCCTGTAATTTAACCTGGACCTGTCTTTGTTTTGCTTGAATGATTCTCTTTGGACAGTTTACCAGCCTTACATATTAAGTTTAGCTATGGTATTCCAGTGGCTTTCATGATAAACCTACATTGGAAATCTTCATGATGTGAGACAACCATAGTAGATGTAGATGTTGAATTTCTACCACAAGGCATCATGAGATGTGCATGTATGCAGCCTATGTTCAGGCAGAAACTAGGCCTACAGGTACATGTTACAGGTGGCTGGAATGGATCTGATATCCATCGGAAATGAGAATTTTTCCTGAAAAAAGACTACTTTGAAAAATACTAATGTACCCCAGTAGTAATCAAATTGAATCTGTCTTCACCTTTTGATCCTGCAGTAAATGCTACTTTTCCAAGGGAAATAGTCCCATCTGTTTCACAGGAGTAAAACCTTGTCATCAAAAGCCCTCATTGTATACTGAAATGATTAGATTGCAGCATGCTCATTGCAAAGTAGACTTCTGGTATCCCTTGACTTTTAGTCCCTTGCAGGCATTCATTTTTTCATCCCTTCCTGTCCCCCTAATAAAGGCAGACTTTGTAGCCTGGCAAGCATCTGCCCTCAACTGACCCCTGAATGAACTTTATTGAAATTGATTGAAGCCAGAGCTCTGTTGAGGCAGACAAACAGATGGATCATGTCATGAAGAGTATCAGGATCGATTGGTGCCCTGCAACATGCAGAAAATTTAGCCCAAAAAATGCAAGAGGTAAATCTAAACATTAATCATGATTAAGGAACAGCAAATCCTTCTTTTATTTCTCACTGATTCTACAGTGCTGAACTGATCACTAAATATACATGCATCATGCAAAATTCTGACTGACTGAACTGTTTATCCCCCTAGTTATATGAAAACATATTCTCAGACATGGATACCCGAGTTCCTTTTATCCCCAGTTTCTTTTCGTTCAGAAGCCCCCTAGGAAGAAGAACAATGACAGGTTCACATGCATGTTTTCATATGCGATTTATTTGTTAGTGAAAGGATGGAATATGACCAGTCAACTTCTGCATGGTCTCTCCATCAACAAAACTTCACACTTCAGTTCTTGTGCTGAGTACAGTGCCCCCAAGTTGTTTCTGAAGAAAGGTTGCAGGCAGAAGTGAAGTATGCTTAAGCTCCACACCTTCCCTGAGCCCCTTAACTAAAGCAGAAGGTTTGCGACCTGTGTTGACTGTGTACATGTAGGCCTCCTAACTGTCATCTCAAAAATTACCAGTAATCAAATTTTGAAGGGAACTTGTACCTCTACTCTCACATGGCAAATGCAGAGTTTATGAAGGAATGTGGGGTATACATTTGAAGAAAATACCAATGAAGGAACTTCAAAGCGTCACTCTTTTTGTCCTTTTTAAATGTCCTTGATAAAGTATTTAGTTTCATTGTTGTTCAGTAGAAGAACTGAAGGTCATTTGTTGTTTTTCTCTTGGCTGCCTTGTGAGCTATACAATTCAGTTGTGGTCTTAGAAGTCACTTTGTGCCTTGTGAAACAGCAATCATTACCTTCAAGTATTTCCATTTCAGTCCAGCATCCATGGAATAATAGTACTCTAGGGCAGCCCTACATGTACTCGACAGATTATTTTCCTAGATTTCCTGAAATAATTGGCCAGCTTTTCATGAGTATATGGAGAGTTAACTAGAACCTGCTTCTCATTTTGTGAACATTGTAAAATGAAGTTGTTGGTCAGTTGACTGTCAGTGCTACAGTGGGTCCCAGTAGTGATGGTTAAAGCACATCTTTACATTTTGTATGTTCATGAAGCAGGCATCAGTTCGCTAGAGAAGTTTAAATTTGGTTTAGGGAATCTTCTATTTCTGAATGCTTCTGTTAAACTTTTAACTTGTTTGGATTTTCGGGCTCACATAATTTGTTTTTTATGTTTACACAAAGTTTAATCGTTAACCCTTGTATCTTTACATGTGTTGAAATCCAGCTACATGTATAATGTACTTAACCTTGTTCCCTGGAGACAAACTAACATCTCTCTTTGTAGAGAATCCCACAATAGTTGTGAATTCTGCATCAGGAGCATGCTAATGTGTACACACGCATTTGGACCATTTATTGGAGTTTAGTTTGTCAGTTTTTCTTAATCCATAACAATAGTGTGTTTTGTCTGATCTTGAAAAAATGCCTAGAGTCCATATAATTCCAAGGAAAAGGGCATTTGATAAGGTCACTTGATGGCAAAGAACTCACAAGCTTGCTTTCAAAAGGCTTCATTCACCGGATTCCCAACTTCTCGCAATCAGACAGAATATATTCTTGCATTTGTGTGAGATTTGAATAAGGATTTCAGGTTCAGTAACAGCAAACATTCATCATTGTCTTTTGAATTGGTTAAGCTCTTTTCACAAAATATCTGTGTTTTTTGAACGATAAACGTTCCCTGCATTTAGCCATCAGGCAACTTCAGAAAAGATCCAAGTTACTTTAGGGAGAGGAGAATTCTGTGATTCACAACATGTGGAATTATAAAATTGAGTATCGCTTTACCAACAAGTAAACCAAATTTACCTTGCTTTGAAATTTCACAGGACTTTGTCGGCTGTTTATTTTGCTTTTTTTTCCTGCATTACACACCTTCAGATCAGAAATCTTTATGATTTGAAATAAAGGCAAGCAGCATTTGTACATGTTAGAGATGAATTACCGGTACGTGTACGTATTTATAAAAAAAAGTAACATGAAAGTGTTTCTCAAGTGTTTGTAATTTGTTGGCTAAGTGTAAATCACCGTTTGTTTTGTTTCAGTATTAAATGAAATCTGCCTGTTCTTTTCCTACTCATCATCTCCAAGTCAGTTTTCCTCTTTATCCCTTCATCCTCCTTGACAACCTATCTTCTCTGAAGAGACAATGTCAAGCCATTTTCCTGTTATGACATGAAGTCAAGTGAGTTGCAGAAAGGTCAAGGTCATTGTAAATCCCCCCTCCTTTCGTCTTGACAGTGAGGTCTCCTGGTGCAGTGGTTTTTATGCGGAGATGCAGCTCCTTTGAATTAACTGTTCTAACTGTTTAACATTTATTCCACCAATACTTGCTTCTTCCTGACATGACAGGTTGGAGAAATCCACATTGCAAAAATCAGGATTGACAAGGATATCCATGTATGTAAATGACATCAGTGAGCTTGTTTGGCCTACCAGAGAGGCAGTTGGTTTTATGCACCTTTATTACCTGTTGTGAGTGCCTGTAAATTTGCATAAATGTAACAAAATGATGAAAATCTAATCAACTACAGTATTTTTATGCCATACTTATGCCATCGTTGTGGAGACCTACATGTCATGTACCTACATGACATGTACCATATGTACATGTACATGATCTGATTCCCCTTACTTGATTGCTCTGGCCTGGATCTGATCCTTCTTTGCAGGATCAAGTGTAAAGGAGGGGGGGTTCCAATGCCACCCAGTGATTGATGTCGTGTCAGGCACTATTGAGACCATAGTTCCTGTAGGTTGATACCAAAAAGATTTAATGTGAAGTTTTCAGCATGTCTGCATAGTGTCCAACTAACAGGTGTATGGCACCATTTACAGTGCCATGTTATTCTCAGTAAAATGCAACCTGCTCTGCTTTTTGAAACCATTTTTTTTAACTGGTGATTACAGGCTGGAGTTTCTTCTGAGCAGTTTCACAGAATGTTATGGAGAGATTAGTCTGGCCGTATTTTCCAAAGTGTTGCTTATACATGTAGTGTTATTGGAGGAACTGCTGGGTTTACAAAAGACTGTTGTTGATTAGACCTGACAGGGCTTCCTTGAACTTGATCTCCAAGAATGGAAGCTGTGATAGATCTACAAAAGAGATGATTTCCAGATGGAGCTGAGAAGTAGTGCAATGGAGGAAGTGGGAGGCCTCTTTAGAGATAATGGATAGACAGCTTACTTTGATGGTGGTGATGTGTACAAAAAGCCCCTATTCCTGGAAATAGTTGACACTCAATAACCTACATGTTACAGTTGCAAACTCACTGATACTGACATTGATGACTGGCACATGGCAGATTTGAATTACATACCTGCTGGAAGGCCACCCTTGCATTTCAATTTCAAATAACTCAAGTTGCTGAATATTGTATTTTTTCTGATTGAATTTGAATTCCTAATGGATCAGACCAGACTTAATGCAATGTAATCAGTTAACAGTGTGTTGTTTTCTATTTGGTTAGAACTGTGATGTGAAATTACCAAAAGTGTCTTTGAGATTTCTACTTATTAAAGTAAGCTACGTTGCAAGGGATTTTTTTTTGGGGGGGGGGAGAATTTGCTGAGCAACCGTGGCAGTGTTCTTTATTAATACCGGCCTGACTGGGATCCTTTCTAAAAACCGAAAGCACACAGAATTGAAGTCTGCCTCATTCTGTATTCTTGCCAAGAGCAGTTTACAAGCATGGTCATTCTGTCTTGCCAGTTTTGTTGTTCTTAAACCAGCGAGACGATGAAACTCTATTTGTTTTCCTGCAGTAAGAACATGTTAATCGATTGTGTCCTTTTCCCTGGCTCTGTATTGAATTTACTATAAGGTGTATATGTTTATTGATCGGTTGCCTGAGATTTATTCACAGGAACGGCTAGGCTACATGTTACTTGAAATGCACAGGTACTTGGTAAGAAGATCTACCCAGGGGCTACACTGTAGGTGATCCATGGCTTGAAGCCTTGCTATGGTCCCATCCCCTACCCTCCAAACAGATGTGATTAATTTCATCTATCAACTTACTTTGCTTTTTGTTTTTGGATAAGACATGTCTTTATTGAGCCGGTTAAACTTAATAAAATATTCTATAAATTTCAATCCCATTGAATTTGAAATAAAAGGCATGTTTTTAGTATTATCAAACTTTAGATACTTCTTTTATCTTCTTCTCTTTTTTTGGGGGGGAAGGGGTTTGGGGTTGGCAGATTTATGAATAAAAGTCATAGATTAATAATTGTAGTATCGCATGCTTCTAAGAAAAAAATCATTTCATGACCAATTGTAGTCTGTGAAACCTGTGCGTTATTTCATAGAGTTTATGTGAAGGATAAGCCTTGTGTTTAACTCATTGTATCAGCTTGTTGGTACACATGCTACATAGCTGTAATATCCATTACATATCTTTCCAAAAGACATACTTTCAAATCCAGTATTTGTGCCAATGGCTATGGATATTCACAGCATTGTATTCACAGCAGAAACCCTAAGCCCTAGCCATTTGATTCACAGACAGAAACAGAGAGGTTCATCTCCAGGCATTCCTGAAATGCCACCATCATCCCAGAGACCCACTCAGGAATGTTGACAAAATATCTGACTATCAAAGCTCCTTAAAGAGCACCTCATGCTAAAAATGTCCTCAGCATCAAAGCACTGACTGTTCCTACTTGAAGAATTCTTCAAGAGTTTCAGCGGCATGGGTGATGTGCATTGTACGTGTACCCATACACTACATGTACCTTATCCAGAATGCTTTCTCTTTTGGGATGCCTGGGGTGTGATTTTTAAAGCTTTATTGCTTTTGTGAAGACTTTCCAAGGGATAAAATCACACTCTCTGATGTATGTGTGTATGTGTACCGGTACTTTAACTCCAGTAAATCCAGATTCCAGATTACATGATCAGGATTTCTGCAGCATTTGAAAGAAAGCAGTTTTTCAAAAGCTTCTGTATTTCCATGTTTGTGTCATACAAACAAGATGTAATCTGCATGTACCATGGTTGGATGTGAGCCAGCAACCTGGTGACTATCATAGCGATTAATACATGTAGAGCCTGAAAGTGACAGGTCACGCAGCAAGCTTCCGGAACCCTCGCGCGCTCCTCCTATAGGGATTTCACATAGGGGCTGTCCTATCACATTCGATAATTTTTGGAAGAATAATTCCTAACTGAAACCACCCCATGAAATACTCATGTTGGAATTTTACCTTTGTCTTCCTCAAGAAATATTTAGGAAAAGTCACCTGGAGATGGGTAAAAAATGAATTTCATCAACGACTTTTCACCTCCAGTGATATGGTACACAGTCTACATGTAGATCTCCTTGTTCATGAACGTTTGTTTTCACTCCCCGTGCTCACGTGAAAATGAGATTATAAAATGTTGCAAAGATCTGTAATCGATGGGTTCCTTGTTCCGTTGATTTGACATAAGGCAGTTGTTGTCAGCAAAGGTTAAATAAAATAATAGAATCGTTCATAAAAGTATATTATTGCTTTCAGTTTATTACTTTATAATTCAAAAAAGTTTGTCAGATATTTTGATCTGTTTTTATTTCGGCTTTTACCGACAGACTGCCATAAAATTTCAAACAGTAAATGTTCATCTGTGTACGAGAGATGGGTCAAATTTTGGCAGGATATTTCTCTTTTAGGTTAAGTAATTTTCCAGTTTCTGTAAGTTGATATACTGGCAAATATTTACCATAACCCTTTTTCAAAGTTGGATTTTTTAAGAAAATTTTTAAAAAAATTTACAAATTCTAAAACCTTTGGATGCTAGTTTTCCTATTTGGATGCTATTTTTCCTATTCAAGGGTTCTGGAAGCGCACCCTCAGGGGTCAATTTGCAGGCTCTACTTGTCTTATGTAGGGCGTATAGGTACCAATTACACACTGCATCACACTGCAGATGAAGCAGACTTGTCACCCAACATTTGTACTTAAATTCACTTGAGTTTTCAACTTTTGCAATTGTACATGTACATCACAGAATATCTGATCTGATCTCACAAATCAGATTTATTTTCACTTTCCATGTGTAGTATGAGCTGGCCGGTAAGTTTGTAAGGTACATGTACCAATGTCATGACAAGAAATATAAGACAGGTTCCTGAGAATGTGGACCATTACTTAATGTTCGACTTTGGGGGTTCATTTTTCTTGAAGTGAACAGCAGTGAATTAATTCCTAATGTCTGATGAAATGAGGGAAGTCATGGCTGATATCTGGAACACTGATGACCATGCCCATCTTTCAATTTAATTGGAGTTGATTAATTAAAGTCTCAAACGTCAGCATTTTGACGGAGGTGAACAACCTGTTGAAATCCTAGCCAAATAAACGTTACTGGGAAGTAATAATCCCCCACAGTTATTTTACACAGACTTGTATGTGGTGAAAGGTGATAACATTTACACATGTTAAAACCATAATCAAAAAATTAAAAATCATCTCTCACAAATAATCTGATCCCAAGTCGGCAGTCACGAATGTCATTCGATTCTTCAAAATAGACTGCGAGTAAAATCAAAATTGATGTACAACACAAGCTTTTAAAAAGTGCAAAAAACACCCCAAACCATCATTCTTTTATGACTGGACTGATCACGTTTTCTTCAAGTACGTTTCCGAAAACCGCAGTCCAAAATACCGATCATGGCGATTTTGCAGCGTCCGTCGATATCTCATGGTGACATTAGAGGAACGTTTGCTGCATCGTGGGCTGTTTGACGTTTGACATCAACCCAGATAGTGCTCCCTCTTTTTCATTCGATGTTCATGAGCCCCTCCACAGAATGGTGATGATCCAGGATTTTTTCTTCGTAACAAGGTTTCTCAAAAGGAAATCTTTCAAACTGAATGATGTTCACAAAAGAAATGGCATCTGAGATACAAAATACTATTCATGATGAAAATTTAATGCTCAGAGTTGTTAAGTTTGATTTACTTTCCGGTGGGGATATCTCCAAAATAAGCAGCAAAATGAACATCGCACATGACATTTTCGAGCACTACATGCATGTGACAGCGTTCCGGCGTTGTCGAATGTCACGCATTTTCCTTTAAGATTCTCGAACATTTTAAAAATTCTATCAAATATGACATTCGCAAGAAACCTTTCGTGCTCATTATACATTTTTGATGCAGCCAAACTTAAAGATTATTTTCGGGGTATGAAAGGTATAAGACCTGGCAGCTAGATACATGCAAATGGGCATAGTGAGAGTGATTTTAAACAGTAAGAGAATGAAGAGAGCCAAACCTTTCTCATTATTTTCGTCAATTTTGTGCTCTTTTTTTTCATGGTTATTTTTTTTAAGTTATTTCTTAGGTGCTTTAAAATACATCAGTTGAAAAATATACTGAATTCTCCTTGTTGAGAGAAGTTTTGAAATCGAGTCCTCTGGTGCAAACACTTTGACATAAAACTTTAAATGAATTGAACTCCATTTGATTTGCACTGATAGCCAACCAAATGTACATAGTATGCCTAATTATCCCCAAATAATCATTTTATAAATCTGAATGTGCTAATTTGTATTTTACATGATCAAAGTCACTCTTTTAGAAGTTTTGTAAAATGACATGCAGAGTTGCATTTTGGTCCATTTTATGAAAAACATGCTATACTATGCTATACTAAGCTGATACAAATTGTGTGTAGTTTCAATACTTGGTAATATTGACAAGTGATGGGTAATTACTCCCAAATCCTACTTGTGGCTTACAGGTCTGCAAACTGTTCTCTGAATGAAAGGTCATCATTCTGTACCAACATAGGCAAGATCCTTCCAGTAGTGACGGTGGGGGAATAGCATGCCTCAATGGAAGAAAGATCGTTTCAGATGAAAAAATAATTTTTAAAAGTAAGAAACATTATACACATACATTTACATGTACATGTATTTCAATGCTGCCATGTTTCAATGAGAATTACATGTACTTTGTATATACATGTATGTAGGCTGTACATGATGATACAATTAAATTAACAAATCATGTACATATACACTGTAGATAGATACATGTATACTAATTGCTATAAATCAGTAAGAAGTTGTGGGATAAATTAGTTTTACCAGAATTACAAGTTAATTACCCGCCAATACAAATTCATAGTCACAGCACACATGTACACATGTACATGGACTGCTTTCAGTTGAATAACACCACATGGGAATCAGTAAAGGTTATACTGTCTGAACTAAAATTTTATGTTCAGTACATGTACCGGTATGATATATGTACTTTTAATGTTGAGCTTGCTTGTTAGAGGAAATCTCCTTTTTTTCCCCCGCAAAGGAGGCAGTGTAGGCATTACTGTAATGGAATTTGGCATGTTTATTTCTGTGTGGAACTAGTCAGGTGGAGATCTGATGTCTCCCTCTCTGAGTTGGATGGTTGCATCTTGGTCTTTGGTGAATAAATAAATAACAGAGTGGCTTTATCCAGATAGCATTTATCACATGTCAGGGTGTTTCGATTAGTCTCTACTCCTTCCAGTGTTAATTTACGGTACCTCACTCAACTCATGACACACTTTTTACCGGAATTGACAGCATTACTGTGGAATCAGTGATTGTGTCAAATCTGGCATGTCATCCGTAAACTGTAGATCAATACAAATAAGTCTAACTCTTTACCGCAGCCCAAAAGGGCTGATTAAAATGTAGTATTTGTTTCATTTTATCCCACTTTCCAGCCTTTTACAGGCCCATTGCTTGACCAGAGACGGGGGAGGGGGGTTCGTCAAACCCAAAAGTGGAACTTGGGGCACTGTGAACACATATTTTTATACAAAGGCCTATCTTAATGTGCTTTGGATCACAACTTCAACAAGTTCCATGTTTGTTGTGAACCAAAGGATGCGTGTTAGACTTGCATAGGCCCCCTACTTTAGTTTTTAAGTTCCCAGCATATCGTAAATTGGCCTGGTATATGAATTTGCTCTTTACCCCGCACGTTGAATCAAGCCCTGGGTGACAAGCGAATGATATATGAACAGTATTATTTTATAAATCTCAGAAAATCCCACACAAAAATTCAGAAGTTCAACAAAGTGATAAATTGTAGTAAATCATTGTTACCTCCACTCACCTTACTAAAAACTGTTTAAAAAAAGTTTGGGGCACATTTCATTTTGCACTTCGGGTAAAAATAGAAAAAAACTGACCAAAATAAAATGTCATCAGAACTTGGTAGCAGGTATGTGAAATTGACATTTATGAATCAGAATATTTAGAGTTTGATTAAATTTCACCTTTTGTGAAATTGGAGGTAAAATATTGCTCCATACACAAACGTTAAAAGTGAAAATTTGAAGTGTCCATAGGACAGTTTCGGGTACGCATTCTTCAAATGTAACGTGAAGCAGTGTGCGAATGAGTGTTTTCATTGAACCTAAACTTTCTCAAATCCTGAAAATTATCAATTTTAGTGGGCTGGATTTGTGTCCTTGCTGGATGGGCCATGTAGGAGTTCTTTTTTTAAACAGTAACCAAAAGACCATGGATTACATAACCGTAAAAGACAAAAACGAACAGGCGTACCGCACAACTTGTGAGGTGTGAACGGTACTTACGGTGCATTTACAAGTCTATTCAGTCTTTTTGGACTGGTTTCTTCATTTCCAACATGTGAGTATAGCCAATGTATTAAAACGGCAACCAATGAAAATATGACTCCCTTGTCCCCACGCCCAGAAAGCAGCATCGCTGGTAGGCCTGGCTGTGGCGATGACCAGGGTTAGGCCGCATTAGGCAAGGCGCGGCGTTTAGTGACTGATTTCATTCTTCATATGTTGCGGTATAAGCCGCCCGCAGTTAAGTATAAACTGCAGTGTGAGAAACACTGTATAAACCGCGGCTTATATTCCAAAAATTACGGTATATTAAAATTATAAATTTATTGAGAAAAAAAAAAAACCAACGAGCGGAACTCGGAAGCGAGCGGGGCAGAGGGTTCGTTTGAACCTCCTGAACTCCCCTAGCCTACGAACCTGTTTTAGCAGACTTAATTACAGGTAAATGATTCAATTTTCAACATTGTTATGAAAAGAAAAGAAATTGTGTTGGGTTTACTTTGGCACTTCTTGGGCTCATTTGAATTAACATCTTTTGCACAGCTTTGAGAGAACCCTTGACACCATTAGCAAGTGAGATTTATAGTTCAGCCCCTGTAAAATGTTTTGATGATTCGGTCTCTGTAAAAGCTTACATATAATGTAACAAAGCCAGGTATTGTGCAGCACAGTATAGTCAGCTGAAACACCTGTAGTAGCCGTCATAACAACCAGCTACAGACTTCAGTTCTTACATTTTATTAGTCTGAACCTTAATAAAGCCTTTCTTTACCCTCTTGTCTGGAAAGGAGACACATATTCTGACAGAATCAGTCTGGGAATGTACATGTACAGTGCATCCTAACCATGTGCTGTGTGGAATTTATGATGGGTTTAGTATTCATCTTCATCACCCACAATTCCTGACCATGGACTGTGGTTAAGAGGTCATAGTCTGACCCACTTCTTTGCCAGGTTCCTGACAAGATTCTGTCACCTTGACTTCATATCTGATTTGCTGTCAGTTAAGCTCTGGATGATTACAGTTTGGTGAAATATGGCAGAAAATCTCCTGTTTTCTGGCTTTGCTTATGAGTGTCAAGGGCATTTAGTGCAATCTTAATGTGCCGTGAATGATTGATGGTCCTGGTTCTTTCTCTTGAGACCGAATATGAGACAAGAGTTGTTATTCCTTGTCAGCTTGTGACATGTAAAACCAGATTTAAACTTGAGGCTTGACTGGAAGTCTCATTTGACAGACTTCCTTCAGCCTCAAACTTTTTGGGCAATGATGGTTGGGAGGTACATGTGCCAGTGGGCAGCTCCACTGTCTTGTCATGTTTGTTTATTTCAGTACATTGTATTCGTGTTGCGGCCATCTTGAATTGAAAGTGAGGTTCACTTTTCATTTTTTAAACCTGGGAGTAAAATGTGCAACAAAAGAAAAGTTTGTTACAAATAAATGCCACTTCATATTTTGAATAATTTAGAATTTGTGGTGAATTGTATCTAAATATTTTAAGCCACATTTAGAAAAATAAAAGTGAGGCTTGGAACCCAAAAAGTCGGGCCCCACCCCCATTTAATAGATTACATCAAATGTGATACATTCCGGGAAGAACACAATCGAAAAGGGCTTCCCCAGGAAAGGTCTCTTGAGTGTTGAGTTTCTTCAACATTGCTGCAAATTGGTGCCCTCTTGCTGGTTAGTTTTGCAATTTATTGTTATTCAGCCTTTTTTAAAAATTCAAAATTATGTGATTCTTGATTTGATATCTGAAATGGCATTCTTGACACAGTTTATGTTTGATGTGCGAAAGAAAACTCTTCTGGAGATGTCTTTGACACGTGATGACTTCAGACTGATTGAAGACTTAGCGATGATTTTGATTGCATGGCTCAACTAAGTGGAGGAATGCAGTACGGTTGCTATGCAAACAAACATACCCAGTCAGCTTGAATTAAACCAATCAGTTGCAACAAATCACAGATCCATTTTCCATAGTTACAGCTAAAGAATATCAGTCTGCCAAGAGCAAAAAACCGGAACTTCCTGTTTTTGTTAATTAATTTTGGTGTAGTTAATCTTGATGAGATTTTGCTTGGTACCTCAGTAGGGTTTGATAAAACATTGCAGGGGATGTACATGTAGCATGACAAAATAAACAGCTTAAAAGTTTGAGGCTTCCTTTAAAACCATAGAAACATCCTGCATGATATCCATTAAACATAATGCCACATTTGCACATGAACATGTATCTGTAGGCTTACATGTAACAGGAGAGAGAGGATGTTTTATTATTTCACAGCATGTGTCATGAATTGAATGTTCTTAGATCATTCAGTGTTCAGGAAAGCTTTGCTGCAGGATCAAAGAGTTGTATTCTCCTAACAATTAACGTAAGTTAGGGATAAAACATAAGGGATATAAATTATGCTAGAACCATAAAATTCAGTTCTTATTCAACAGTGAATGCTGTTGATCCAACCTGTAGGTGTACTGAAATATAAAGTTTGAACACAAAACTGGTATGGTGGTGTACGAGGTAGTTATAAGGGCGAACACATAAACGTAACACATAACGCAAGTTAATTTTGTTTTGAGTTCTTAACACACATACAAGTGAACTTTTCTTTAGAACACTACTGTGTGTTATTTGAAGGTTTTTCCTCAAGAATTGGGATAGAAAAAAGATGGAGATACAGGGCTAAATACCGATAAGGTGTGACATTTTCCTAAATCATTGACTCTAGGTAAAGAGTCGCCACAAACATAAAATTTCTTCTTCAAGCTCTCAGAAACCTGCCATGGAGTGGCCTTTTATAATACACTATTTGACCACAACAGTACCACGTGTGCATGCACCGTATGTACATGTACTGGTAAGAATGAGGTCTTGAATGCTGAGAAGAATTTGATGTGTGCCTGACCTTCCTACCCCCCTCCCCATTGCATCCAGCAACGCCTGTTGTGTTTTCCTCCGTCCTCCTACTGAGGTAGCTAGACCTGACTTGCCAGCGTGCCGTAAAAAGATAATTTGTGTCGCACGCTGCTGATTAACCCCAGCGATTTTCCACTCCTCCTCCAAGAGTGAAATTAATTGAAGTTCGCACCCGGGTCAAGGCTTCTTAAACTGGCTGCTGCTGCAGTTTATTGCCAAGAGTGAGTGACTGACACATGAACTTCAAATCAGAGAGCTGGCATCCCATGTTTGTGACTGCATTTGTATTGCAGCCTGTCGTGTGAGTGAACTGTAAGTAAGCATTAGTTTGAGCATGGAGGAATAAGACCACATCCTCCATGGTTTGAGCCAGGTAGGGTACCTTGTCCTTGAATCTAGTGGATTCTTCCATTTTTTGTGCATTGAACAATATTTAACAATTTAAACGGCTGTGTAATTTGTCTCCCTTTTTCACACCATTTTTGTTTGTTCCCATTTTTTTTGTGTCTGTGTTCTTTTTTTCCTGATTCAGAAGTAAAAATCAAACATGTTGCATGAGCTCCATGTAATTGTTGCGGAAAATGATCTGAAAACATATAAACTATGAAAGTATGACTCGACCCGTGCAGTTTTGTCATTTCTCATGAGGTCATGATGCGTGGGTCACTTTTCTGAGATAGCTATTCCTTTGATGATGTGTTTGATTTTTAATCCAAATTCATTGACGTGTTTGGCATGAACCAGCCTGAATCCTACAAAATCTTTTCCTGATTTAATAAACCAAAATGGCATATTGTTTGTACAGTGTACTTGACACCCCAAGACATTAAGTAATTAAGCCTCATGTAAAGTAACCTTGGCTGGGTTGTACATGTACATCTAAACCTTACTCAATGCTGCAAAATCTTTAAAAACCTGTTTTGAGGATTATGAAGAATCTGGGAGTGTTTAATAGGGTTGAATAATCAAAATCAAACTAACCAACAACAAATGAGTAAGTCAACTCATTGCAAAGTTGTGGCAAGCTATTGTCTTTCAAGGCATGGTCTCATGGCTTAGAAAGCTCAGGAACAAATGATGTGGGTCTTAGCTTCACTTACAGTTTTTTCTTGTGGAAGTGTACAGTGTACATGTAATTCAAGACCACAAGTGAGTTCATTTACTTGGTTTTGGGGCTCTTGCTTTAAGTCTGGGGTGGATATATTTGTTTTTTGAAATGAACTCTGCGGCATGGCAACTGGTGAACGAGGCATGGAAGGTTGTATGTGATGCTCTCATTTGAATTGTGAAATTCCTTATCTAAACATTTCCCAAGCTTGAGTTTGAGCTGAGGTATGTGTGAACAAAAAAACCCACTCACAGAGTATACTGAGATAAAACATCTGTAAGCATTGCATGTTGTGGGACAGCATCTGAATAACCGTATCTCTGGAGAGTTCAGTCTTCAGTCTTGTGTGTATAGTGAAGGGACATGCACCAACTACACAAGGAAAATTAATTTTTGACATCTCTGGAGTCACTCCTGTCTTTCAGCAGTCAAGGTACATGTAGTGTACATAATATAGTTGATGTTCAGGTGCACTGCAATATGGAATGCACTGATTGTCTGATGGTGTGTGTCACATGACTAGGACGGCCTGGCTTTGACAGCCTCAGTACAAGACCAGTATATGATCAAGCCTGACCACTAGTGACAACCTGGGCTAAAGTTGCTGTATTAATTAGTCAGAACCTTAATTCAGCATTTTGTCTTACCTGTGATGTAATGAAAGTTTTCTCTGTATTTCTGTGTCACTTGTTAAATGAATCTAAGAAAAGCAATTTTATCGTTTCTCACGTACCATCTGTTGTAGATAAATCAATTTATTTGATACCCTCAGCTAAGAGTCCTAGTCCTTCACTTCGTAGTCTGTTAAGTATAAACTTTGTGGATTTTGGTAGGTCAAAACCATGTTGGATCTTACACCAGAATTTGTATAACCTCCATCACTAGCCAACCTCTTGGGGTGACCTGTATATTGTATTAACTAGAGCTCCCCCTTGGGTACTTGAAACCATTGTACTGTCTCTCCTTTGAGAGACCTAACCTACCTGTCACCCTCAACTTACACTTACCACAAAAGGCTTCCCTGAAACCCTGCCAGCATCAGCTGTTGTGCACAGCCACAATGTTTATTGACAAAGTGTAGTGACCTTGTTCCCAGGTCACTGTCTCAGAACACTGTACCATGATCTCAGTACACATGTCCCTGAATCTTTATGGTCTGTGACATACATTCCTACCCTCCTGGGAATAAATGGCCCATTTACATTGTATCCCATTTCAAAATCTAAACTGTGTACAGGGAATGTTTATTCTTTCCTGCTAAATTAATTTACTTTTCTAATCTTCCTTGCAAATTCTCAATTGGTTGCTCAATTAATGAGCAGGGTATGATGAACCAGACAGTGCAAAGACACTGTTGCCTTGTTCATGGTGTTATTGTACAGATTCAACCAATACAGAGCACTGCCTATGACTTGAAGTGTACTTCATCATTCAGTCCAACCACTTCATCTCTTAAATACCGCAGCTGAGGGAAATGTCAACATTGGGCGCAAACAATTTCCCTCTCTGTTCACTACTTTTTGTTCTCAAAGGACAGTTGGCTGAGTAACTAAGTTCAACACAATTTAAAGACGTTCTTTTTTGTTTTGTTTTCATTGCAATGCTAGATGTGCATTTTGCGTGATTGCAATTTGTATATAAAGGATTCTTGCCATTAAGACATCCTTGGAAAACAATTGAAGTTTTGTTGACATTTCTGGAGTGTTGGATTTATTTCAATGTTTAAGTTTGGTGGCACATTTCACTTTTTCTGCACTCTCTGACATGATATACTGCTAAATTCATTGCAAGTGACAGTTAACAATGTGAATGAAAATTCTGTGAAAAGAAAATAGGTTCACATGCATTTCACAAAAGGTGTGAAATGATTTCCTCTTGTTCAATATGGCAAGAAGATATTTTCCTACTTGTGAGAAAAGGTATGAACATGTTACCTTGCAGTGGGGAAAAGCTTTTCATTGTGTGTTATGAAAATGAACTAGGTGTACATGTACCGGTACCTGGGAAGAGAAAAGGTGTGAAAAGGATTTCTTAACCCCAAATTAGCTTTCATTCACAATGAAATACATGTATGTGTATGCTCTAGTTCTCACAGTATCCCACAATTTTAAAATGCAAAATTTCTGCCCTCTGTTTTAGTTTTGCTTAAAAAAGAAGTTTTCAAAATTGCAGTTCATGTATAAGAAGATGAGGGAGTTTTCAGAGAGCAGAAGTGATACCATAATTCTTCCAAGTTACTGGTCCAGGCAAAAGGCTGTATCAACAGTTTCAGTGAGAGTGTCTGAAATGAGTCAGATTTGTGTTGTTTGAAGCAATACATATGCACAACATCTGCGTTGTTTTGAAGGCTGACAGATTGTAAACAGTGTAATATTTGCCTGTCTATTCTTGTCCACAAATTGCCTAATTTGGTCACAATGCAGGTCCCCTGCACCAAGAAGGGAGGCAGTTGCCCGGTTTTGATGGTGCATGGTGACAGCCATTATTAATAGCCTGGGCGTAAACACAGTTCTCTTTGTATGTGCCCAGCTGTTAAAACTTCCCTATGGCAAATGGGAGCAAATATTAGTAATTTGTCCTCTTTCCCTCAGACATTTGCTTGACACTTATTGATGAACTACCCTGATGAAGTCCACTAAGAGTCCACACACAGACAGATTTTTGCAACACTATTGCCCTGGCACACTGCATCAGCTTTGAATCACACTTACAGCAAGATTTGATTTCATAATGCTTCAGGATTTATTACTCAGATGCTTTATCGTCATTGAGTTTGAAATTTCTGCCCACGGCATGTTGAGAGCAGATGGACTGGCTTTTAACCAGGACATAGGCACTCTGCTGATTTGTAGCATTGACTGATAAAATTGATTATTGTCTACAATGAACAGCTAAATTTAGAACACATAGGGAAAAAAGCTGTTTGCCAATATGTTGCTGCCCTTTTAATTTTGCATATGGTCAAAATGTCATCAGTAACAAGGACTATACATTGTACATGGTTAATAATGACACATTACAATTTGTTGAAACAAGCTGTTTGGTTAAAATAAATTTATTTTAACTTTACACTTCTCTTGAAAATAGCATTTTCTCTCTCATACATTACATCCTGTGACGAGGACGCATGTTACCTCACGAACAACTTCCAGTTTCCTGTGGCATAAGAATTTGTTTGTGAGCCTTGTGGTAGGTTTGTGGTAGCACCATGCAAAATATGTCTTTTGTGAACAAATGTGGTTCTGAAAAGAATCAGAGGATACTCAATGTTTTGGACAGCATGCTCTGTCCATCGTCAGACTGCAATCTACTGATGATGGACAAAGCCTAGGCCTACTGTCTGAAATGTTGAGTTACCTCACAACAGAAATTTGACATGATGCTACCCACAGAGCCTGAATCCGAGTCATTAAAAATGTAACTCGAGTCAGACTTGAGTCCAAGTCATGTACTGTGTCATACAAGTCTGCAAGCCCATTATCTATTTAACTTGCCACCTTCACCAGGAAAAAATTCAAATCTCAAGCATTGTAAGGAGCTTAAGAGATGAAAAGGTTGAAGACATTTCCATCATACATGTACATGTGCATGTATCCCTTGTTCTTTTGAAGCATGTGATCAACAGAACTGCCCAACCATTAAGCTGTTACTCTGTGCTAGCATCAGTGCTTCTTCTGGTACGAGCTCACATCTTAAAGGTCTAGTGAGATTACAGCTGATTTTCAAGATAAAAGTGACATTTGATTTGCCAATTTCATGCATTTCCTAGCCAACATGTCTGAGCTGTTTTCAGCCTGAATGCCTCATAATGCTGATTGTGCGTGATGTCTGTCACATACTCATCTGTGGAGAATAAATTTCTATTTACACTCAGGTTAAGACATTGTTGTCTGGGTACATTTTTAGGATTACCTGACCTGTCTGTCTTGACCTGCTTAGAATAGCATGTCAAAGGCCTATGGCTATTTCCTTCTGCTCAAGATGAAATACATGTACACACTGTTCATCTTAAGAATGCTTGCTGCTTGACAAGAAACTGCCTGGGGATTATCTGCACTCTTAACATCTTAGGAGAGGGGGATTTCTCATGTTGCTAGCCTATTAGAGAATATCAAAACCCTGGAGGACAAAAAGAACAGTTGACAATTCGTGAAAATGATATTAAGTACATGTAGTAATGGAAGTTGATAGGTAGTGTGGCTTTCATGGTAATTCAGTAAGGATTTATTTTTTACATACAACAACGTCTGATTCCTTTATAATACACATTGCTGAAATTCATTTTTTTTTAAAATACAAACCTCCCAAATGCACTTTTACGTCTCAGTTAACCTCATTTTAAATTTTTGTTTCACTGATTCAAAGGGTATTTTTCTGTCATTCGTTTTATTTTGACAAGTATTTTTATATTGGAGAACACAATTGTGATGTCATCCCAGGAAATGATATGCCTCAATGTTTCATTATTTTGTACACAGAAGCCCCTGCATTTTTGTAAGTTTTACTGGCCTAAATATTCTCATCTTTGGTGATTCATTGTTATGTAAATACATATAGCAATAAAAAAGCAACGCTGTCTCAGAAATGTTTTCATTGAGTAAATTCTGAGTTTACATTTTGGAACCAAAAACCTATGCACTGAACTATGTCTTCCCTGGATGACATCACAACAACAGTCTTCTCAGTTGTCCAGGAAAGTGTGGATAATTTAAATGTTTTGAAAAATTTACTTTTTAATGCATTTAAAATGGATGTCAAATAGTTTCTGTATTAGAGTATAAAGTTCCAGAAAAATTGTATCTAATAATTACTGAAGCTGCACTTGAAGAAAAACAAATGAAGAAATTACTATGCGTTTTCATGCCACTCAGTTTAACTAGTTTGCAATGCGGCAAATAACCAAATTTTTGTAGTTGAAACCTCATTACACTGATTTATCAATCACATTAAGTCAATCTTCCAATTCTTAATTCAAATTGATGATGCTCAAATTGTGAGTGGGCTAATTTTTGGTTGAAGGAACATGTAATAGGAAGAAAACCTCAAATTTAATATTAAAAAAGTCAAGACTGGCTTTGGCTATCATGGCTTGTCAAACTAATCAATAGAGTCATTGACTGTGAGCAAGAACTTTTGATGGCATCTTCACAACCGACAGTGAAGGACTGCTGTATGTACAAATCTAGAACATCACTAAAGAAGCGTGAGAAAACAGCACCTGAGCAAGTTGATAAGATAAAGATGATACTCAAGTATTATTCAGTAATAGTTCTCTTCACATTTTACCCCTATAGGGCAAATATGAAGCAGGTGTGATTTCACTGTGAATTCCATTACGCATCATCTGTGTGTACGTCATTCCGCTGAGTATACATGTACATAGGAATCAAGATATGTGTTCCTCCATGATGATCTTTTCCTGTGAATTTTCTTAATTTAATTAATTTTTTTATTTATTTTTGTAAGTCTTAAATTTCTGGATGGCTGACCTTTTATTTCAGTGACAAGTCACTATCTTTCATTTGGTCATATTGGTTAAGTACATGTACATGAACATTTACGCCGTACTTATGCTTGTGATGTCCATCTCCAGACAGCAGTTCCATATTCTGTAAAAGGATCTTAGTCGTTTTTGAATGGATATTGAAATATTAAATTTTAAAAAGTATACATGTACTCCTCCAATGATTGCAATCGTTTCAATGTTTTTTCGTATTTGTCAACATATCAGTCTTGAACTGATGGCTTAAGAGAGAGAAAAAGTCCACAGTGCATGCAGATGAACCCACTAGAAATCTACTGGTAAATTTTCATTATCAATGACAGTTAATCCATTTATTGAGTTGCTGTTTGACTGAAAATGAATGCTTGGGACAGGGGTGCAACCCCCCCCCCCATTTAGAGAGGCAAATTTGCCCTTTTTCTGGAATTTTTCATTCACCCTCAACTTTTGTTTGATAACTTTAAAACCAGACATTCTCATGAAAGATGTGCCCACATATTCAGGCTCATCTCCATTCAGGGCACTCCATTTTGTAAATTTCAGACCCCCTCCCCTCCCTTGCGATTGCTGGATCTGCCTCTGCATTATATGAGTCTTGATATTTGTCATTTCCAAGAACGGAAGCTGACTCAAAAAGCCATTATAAACATTCTAGAGGATATCCAATCCATAGCTGTTGGAGTGTGTACCTCAAAGGACCCATGAGATGAATTGTTCCTAGACTTTCTTTCCTGCATCTTTAACTTTTCAATGTATGAAACACATTTCACATCATTTTGGGGTTATGTGAATTGAGAAGTACGCTACATGTACTCTCTTCTGGACCCTTGCAGTAATGTCAATCATGGAAGACACGGTTCAGTTTTCATGATTTTCTGTTGAAAGTGTGAACCTGAAATTTGCTCATTTGAAGCATTTTCAAGAAAGGGTTGCTCATTGGTTAATTGCAGTGTACCAGTACTTACACAACAACAACAAAAAAACACCCAAGGGAAATTTCGAACAGCAAAATCGTTCAAACTTCAGTCAGTTTTAATGCAGAAATCAGTAGAACTTTGATGGTTTCTCCTAAGGATGGCTTCACAGTTCTGCTCATGCAAATTTGCATTAGCATAAAAATCAAACAGGCACTTGAGTAGTGAGTACGTAGAGTTTACCGATTGAATGGCATGTAGCAAAACAAAAGTGGAAATAAACTTAATGTTGTAGTGAAATAGTTGCAGTGAATAGACCCTTTAAAGTTTTGAGTACCGGGCCAGCAAAGAGAGGCCAATGCTCTACTGTGATATCCTTGGATTGTTAGAGTGTAATGTGACTGATACTCACAGCAGGTTTTGAATAAACCAGCATCAGGGAAGGTACCAAGATTGTGTCTGCTGGTGGGTGGGGCGGTCAGAGAGAGTGCAGGAATCCTGAAGTTCAGAGACATCAGATGGTAAACTATCTTTTGAACTGGTTGGTGATAATTGATGGCCTAGTTATGTATGTTTGTCTGGATGGAATAAATCATGTGGTTCAAACCTTGTCAAGGCTTAAAATTTGATCTTGGTGATTGTGAAACCTTTAAGCTGACGAGAGAACTTGCAGTTGCAGATTCGTATCAACACTTTTATTAAATTCGAGCCTTAGTCTTGCACGTAATTCAAGATCTACAAAGACTCATCTCAGACATATTTTGTGCACAATCCCCGTTGATTAATCAACATTAAACCTATTTCCTTACCTAAACAGTTTACTGATTTACAGTGTATGAAAGCAAACAAAGCAGTTTGCTTACAGAGATTCTTGTTCTTAAAATGCTGAGATCTGCTTGTACAGAAATTGATAGTTTTTCCAGAGCTTTTCTAACCGTTTTTCTGTTTGTGGACATTGTCTTGGAAACCCTGTGGCTCTGAAACTTTTCAAGACCTTCAGTTTAGTAGGAATTACTCTCCTATTCATCTTAGTGCCGTGGGAAACTTGAAATTTACCGCAGTATTTGTTTGCCTTCAAGTTATTTGCAAGTGCTTCTGAAATATTCCTGAGCTTCTACATGTACATTGTACATGTAGGATTGAATAGTGAAAACTCACACTGAATGGTCACTGTAAACGTATAGTAAATGCCTTTTCGTACATGTATGTTGTGAAACACCAATCAACTGGCACGCGAATTAGAGGAAAGGAAAACAAGAAGTTAGCCTTTGGATATTATTTAGCAGAGCAATATACTCCTGTTCTATATCAAATAGTCCAAAGGCGGTGTATTAACCCTATTACATGCAGATTTCCAGATTACCCAAAGTCGGTCACTTCACAGAACCACTCATAAGCTCACAGCAGTAGAAAAATGTTTGTGTATGCAAAAGGTAGTCAAGACCGGTTAAGTGACTTATTTATCCTCATTTGGACCTGGGTAGAAGGTGAATGTACTGCATGCCTCTAAGGTATAGGTGTAATGTGCTACTGCTGGTGAAGAGACTATCTGTGTGGGAGGAAAGAAATGTGGGACAAGCAGTCAACGTTGCTGCTTTCAGTTTTAGGTACGTGTAAAACCTGCGTTGACTCTTGCAGTAACTGAAAATGGAATACATGTAAATGAACAGCTTTGAACAATCAGACCTGTGTAAAGATTAATAGGGGAGTTTGTCTGTCAGCATGCTTTTATTCAACCACCATTTTGCCATTCTGATATTTGAATGTCAGGAATGTCCACAGAATGACATCACTCTTATTATCTTAACCTCCACTACTGGATGGCTGGCCTGTGATTACGATGGTTTTTTTTAACCAGTGTACACAAACAACTCCAGGAGAACAAACAAAAGCATAGCAATATTTTTGCACAATCAAGAAGAGTAAAACTTGCATGATTTCTTGACCATTCCAGAACTGATTCTCCTTTCTGACATTTCTATCTAAAACTTGGTGATAGAATTTGACAGTAATGAATACATGCACATGCCAATGAGATGTCATTTACATGTGTGCTTAGAAGTAATCTGACTTGTAATGAGAGTCTGTCCCATGTGGTTTATTCGTTTACACTCTTTAAGTGTCTAATTCAATATCAGCTCTCTGCAGTATTCATGGTATGACCAAGCTTAGCCAGTGTGGTTTTTATTAGGAGCAAGGTCTGCTTTAGATCTGGGCCAGATTTTTTCTCTCTTTCTGCAGCCTGGGCTTGGTTGGGTGCCTGGACATGTGGCTCACTCTTCTGTAATGAAGTTGGAATGGAATGACAGCTGTTGGTATTTGATGATAGTCGTGCCAGTATCAATATGTAAATTGTGTAATTTATGCTGATTTAGCTGATTTCAAGGAAACAATTTTGAGTTGGGTCATCCAAGCCTATTATATTTGGTTTTTTTGAGGAGTTTAAACTGATTTTCGGTTGATTCTCAATTTTTTGCAATAACCGATTAATTTGTTTTTCTCTTATTTTTTTAGGGTTAGGACTAGGTGAGAACTGAAAAAAAATTTATGAATGAAATGTAGACTTTTTCTTACCGTCAGTTGTTAATTCAATTCAATTTATTATCCAATTACATGAAGTACAACAGCACAAACAAATATGAAGAGAAAATTAAACAACATTACAAAGGACCTCATTTACCGGTGAGGTTATACATCATTACAAATAATTGTCATTAGGTAACAGCATAACAAACAACCCGACACCCCAACAACAAATTTTAGAACTCTGTATCTTTGCATCATTCAGAAGCCAGATGGAGTAAGGAACACAGAGTTACAAGATGGGTTAGCTTGAAAATTTTCTTTGTGAAAAATGGTGAAAATTTAGGAAGACGGAATTAAGATACGTGAACTTGTACCATTTCATTTGTCATTACAAATGTAGGTTCCTTGTATTCATGATAAATACAACCTGCTGCTTTGACTTGAGCTTTTGAACTTTATGCGGAAAGTCTCTGTTGGTTTGCATTTCTGTTGAGATGTAAATCAAGGAGTCTTGTTCAGGTTTTGTACATGTCTGTACGTGTTCATGTAGCTGTGAGTAATATATACTATCTCCCGGTCAGTTGCTGAGTTGGCATCACCGTTACTGACACTTCAGTCTCTTTCTTCTCACTAACAGTTTACCTGTTTTCATTTGTCTTTTTTCTACAGAACACCTTTACCAATGCGGATCGCCTGTTAGCCAACGCAGGCCAGCTAGCCCAGACGGGAGAGTGTAATCCCGAAGAAATCTACCAAGTGGCTAGGGTACTGGAAGAGAAAGTCCGTGACTTCATCACACGGACAGAATGTCGAAAGCAGTTGCTTGATATGTCCGTTTCCTTCCACACACATGCAAAAGAGGTGAGAAGTCGTTCTGATTTGTAGGAAGGAATTATGCACCAAGCTCTCCCAGGAGTGTGATAATTCCATTTCTTTTTTCTTTTGGATTTATTTTATTTCTAATCATGCAAGACAGCATTAAGTGCCAATTACAGGATGATTATAAAGTGCCAATGAAAAAGACCTTGAAAAAATGTTCAGTTTTAGAGTTGGGAGGAAAACCTGGATAAGTATTCCTGGAATAACCCATCGAATCAGGTAGGGACTAAAAATCCAATCCACTTTGCCAGTGGTGGGATTCAAACCCTTGCTGCCTGACTTTATATTTAACAGTGTGACATATAATGTTGCTTAATGGCAAGCATGTCTAGTGATATGACTTTTTTGTAAGGTCAAGTTAATTTTGATATGCTCTATGCTGTGTCTTCAAGAGCTTGGTTAACAGGACTCATAGTGGAGGAAAAACTGCTGGCTAGTACATGTATAGCAACTAGTACAAAAGCTGGGAGGCCGTTACTTGACCATGAAGTCAGATTTCAAAGCAGGGACTGTTGATTTTGTATGCATTTTCCCAGCTGTAGCCTAGAAATTCAAATCCATCCTCAGAGTCACAATAAATTGGAAATGGGTGTGAAGGAAACAATCGTGGAACATTGTTGCCCTGATGCAATAACAAGCAAACTAGACAGTAGGAAAAGATCATTGACGAAATAAAAAGGATTCATTTAAGATCCCAAAGCCGTAATCTGTACCTGAATCTCAGTTAACCAGTCGTGAACATACGTGTACATATCACAGAAGGATCAGACATACAATGTAGACATTAATGCCCACAGTCAGTTGTCAGAATTTGACAACATAAAAGGAAGTATTACCCCATTACCGACAAAACATTTACCAGGAGCCCATTTGACATTTTCCTGAGAAATTCTGATGCTGTTCATAACAACCCAGCAATTTGCCATTCATTTATCAACCCACTTCCTCCTAAATATAACTCAGACATTTACTTCACCACCACAGGGGATAAGGGTGTCTTTACTTCAGCTTGGTTCTATGCTGGCATGCATATTGTTGCTTCTACAGTAGCGCCCCCTAGTGTCAGACATTTACATACACATGTACATTCCCTAGAGGAACAGTGTGACTAGGCCTTTGTCATTTCTGTATGGATTGGGCTTGAATTCATTCTTAACCCCCCCCCAAAGGTTCCTGCCTACTTGGTGTAACTGTCGCTAAGACGACACACACAAAGAAAAACATCCTTAAGTGTATTTGGCTGGATTTTGTTTCAGCTTTGGTTTAAATTTTCCTTTGGGGCAAGGGGGGATCCTGCTATATTGCGTATATCTATAATATCCAGTACTTGTTCCTTATTGTCATAATTGTAACGTGTTGGTAAATCTGATCTCAGATAATCCTGCTTAATCCCAGCATCCAATCTGTGGCATTACTACAGCTTCAGCTTGTGTCTGCACACAAGCCTGCTCAACCAAACTGTCTAGGTGTCTGCACACAAGCCTGCTCAACCAAACTGTCTAGGTGTCTGCACACAAGCCTGCTCAACCAAACTGTCTAGGTGTTTCAAGGTTGTAGCTTTGTTCAGTTCACAATTTGGCAAGGCCAAGTGATGTATGCACACATTGGTGGTAGCCTTTCCCATGTTTTTTTTTCAGGATATCAAGGAATTTCCATGTTGTTGGAAGTGTTGCAAAGATGCCTAAGTTGAACATAGGCTTTACAGTTCATAGAATCCTCTTAGAACCACTCCATAAAGCTTCTACCTGTCCTCTCAAACTTTCCTCTGCTATTCAAGGAGATTTCAACACTGGCCTGATCAAAAGGGAGCCCTCTTCTGTCGTCATACATACATGTACATGTACCATGCCACCTGAATATGGTAGTCCATCACACAGAAAATTTCTGGCACATTTGCCCAAGGCCCATTGGAAGGTGTTCAGTCATTATAGCAGAGTAAACTTAAAAAGCCAGTAGAATGTCTCATAAAGCTGTCACAATGACACACGTCACATGACATCTCAGGCAGGAATGCAATGCTCTGCGAACTAGCTAATGGCAGTGATGGACGTAACTGATGATCAAATACAAACAGTAAACACCCCAAGATTGAGCAGAAGCCTTATTAACTTACCTCATTCCAGCCCCCTCTGTTATTCAAAATCAAAAGCCATAGATGTCCGTAGGGAAATGAAAACATCAAATCTTCCTGCATTCTGTAGCAGCAAGCACTCAGATAACCTTGGTAGACAAAAGACTGGTAACTTTGACACCTAGGTAACAATAGGACTTGGTAACAGAGCTTGTGAATGGCTATTTGCCAGGCCTTTTAGGTATGGTGATATACCTACAATTGGAAAAAGCATCATTGTCCGATTGAGATGTGATTGAATTGGTCTAGGATCTGATTGATGAAATGGTCTAGTCGTGACGTAGTTTATGGACAATTATCCTATAAACATCCTGGATTGCATGTACATGCACATGTACATGTAGCTGTGAAGCACAGCTTGCATTGGAATTCCCAAATGTGATGTTAAATCTGTGAGTTCTATCGTAATTTTTTAATTTTGATAATGATTTCTCAGTAGTTGTAATCTGTTTTTGATATGCATCTTTGCCTGGTAAGCAGTAAAAGTGTGACATTCTAGTAGGTAGAGTAATATCTAGAGGATTAAAAAGCAGGCTTTGAGAGGATGTTTTTTTGAGACATACTGAGCCCTGAACACATTGCTGCCATCTGTGTCTAGTTCCTAGTGCTGGAGGGATACTAGTCAGGTGAATCATTCTGAAGCGCCAGTTTAATCCAAGAAGTCAAACCCTGCCAACCCTTTTCATCTTATCTCTCCACCTGATCCTTGATGCTCTGATTTGGTTTTTTTTCTATAGCTAACAGCGTGGTATAAGGAACTACAGGAAAGTTTGAGCACAGAGGAGACATCAGAGCTGGTAGAGGAGGCCGAAGAAGACTTGGCCAAATTTGAGCATCAGAGGGACATTACCATTGACGCCTCAGTCAATACCATCAGTGAAGGCCAGAACCTGGTGGATCATCTAAGGTAATTGATAAGAGATACAGTACAGTGCACTTGAAAGTTAACCTCAAAAGTGGGAAAATTTTTCCCTCTTTTTCCCATCTGAGAAAATAAATGTTCATTTCACAAATTGTGAAAAATTTTCCCCGCAGTGGAAAAAATGTTCATCCTTTTTTCACAGGTGGGAAAAATTTTCACACCTGTTTTTCACAGTGGGAAAACTTTTCCCAGGTGGGAAAACAATTCACACATTTGTCATAAATGGGAAAATGTTAACACCTTTTACCAAGTTGAGAAGGAAATCAACCCCAGCCCCAACAAAATCAATTTTAAAGTATGAAGTTTACAAGTACATGTAGCTGAACAGTTGAAAAAATATCCCTGAACTATTTGTGTTTGAATGGTTAAAACTTTTTTAGTAAGAATTGACAGGAGCAAAGTCAGAAGAGCCACCAATATAATAATACTTGTTATTTATCTTAGAAAAGCAGTAATACAAACAGTGATTACCATAACTCGTGACATAGACAAAGTCTGAGAAGGCAGTCCATATCTACCCGTGTACGGCGGCCCGTGTGAGTCTACCGTATGCGGACTCCATGTTGACCGGCTGCTGTACTGACACCCAGCCACTGCCATTTGGAAAATTACGGTGCACTTCATCACTCAGCGGGCAAATGTTCCCACATTCACGATCTAAACTTCAATCGGTCTCAGGTGTTTCCGACCCATTCGTTTCTAAAAATAATACCTAGGTTCTTGTAGATGTACCAGAAAGCCTCTAAAATTCCTCTTGCAGAAAATGCCCATATTTAGCAGTTCAAACTTCAGAAAACTTGTCCTTTTTTCACAGAATTTTCAATGAAGAGTTCGAGCAACTCAAACCTTATCCATTTGTGCAGAAATTGATGAAAAATAGTGTGGTCCCTGGGGCTAGAAATCAAATTACTGCATAGTGTCTACGGGGAGTCGGACGATCACTCATTTGTACACAAAACGATCCATGTGCACAATGCATGCGCAGTGGCCCATTTCGGCCCCTACACACATAAACCCAGTACACAACCACAACTCATATCTGTGGAGAGTGTGTTTGCTCCGTGCCTCTGATGTTGACGTCAGCCAGAATCTATCTGGCCTAGACAAGCAAGGTTTTGCACTGACATTTTCACATCGTTTTCGTAGTATTTTTGCACAGTTTTCGCATTATTTTCGCACACAGATTTTTTACATGGTGTTAACAATTTTTTTGCACCGTGCCGTTTTCTCATATTTTTCGCACCATGTTAGCACTTTTTTTGCACATTTTCACACCAGATTCATTGCAAATTCGAAGAGGGGAAAGTAGCAGTCAAAATGCAAAATTCACTTGCAAATACGAATTCTTTTTCCCAGTCATTTTCACAGGGTTAACTCTCAATCACGTTGTACTATAGAGCTTGCTTACTCTATGAAAAGGTATTGTACATTGATAGCTTGATCAATTAACTTCATACTTCCTGAAATAGCTCTGACAATGGAACTCATCCTCTGGATTGGATGTGGCAGTATATTGAGCACTGGTAATAAGTCTGGCAGTGTTTTGATGGTTCAGTCCACTTCATTTGTTATAGTGTAATTGGACAACCTGAATTAGAAGGCATAGCTGTGGTTGCACAAAGATCATGGACAGGTGCTATGCACACATTACATACCTCTTTGACTAATAGGGTGTCCTGATTTGCCAAAGCACGTCAAGATCAAGAATCCAGGTGTGAGTACCATGGTACTGCAGTTATAATGTCTCCTGGGATTAGTTCATACAATGGGTAATTTTAGAATATTGCTGACCTTTCATGTTACTTGTGTAATCTTTGAGAGCATGATTTCAAATTATGTCTGTGTACCGGTAGTTAGCCATTGAGGTGGTTTATTCCTTTCACTGTGGGGCTAATGGGCTGTCCAGTGTACATGTAGTATCAATATCTGATTTGTCAGGAGAAAATCTCAAACAGTTCACTCTTTCTCATAGTGTTAAATTTTTTCTGAAATGGGTAGTCTTTTTAAAATGTCAAGAGCCCATGTTGTCTGTGGGAGAAATTAAGATTTCAGAAATGTAAAATTGAAAAACTGCTGTATAACTCGTTGATTTGTATTCTAGCAGAATCTTTCTCAAAGGCAAAAGGATATTAAGATTCTGTCCAGTTTGTCTATTTGCATTACTTTAATCCTGTATGAAACATACACCGCATCACATAACATACCACCGAGCATTCTCTCTTTTACTTTTCAGCCTCCATTAGGTCAGAATGGTACCCCACAGCCCATGTATATTGTACCTTCTGTGGCTTTTACCACAGGAGTTCAGTCACCCAAAGATCCACCCACGAAACCATGTATTCTATCCCTGTTCATAGAGCTGTGTGAATACAAATAGACCCTGGAGATGCATTGATTGAATGATGTTAAGCTGGACTGGCGGCTTGTTATTAGGTTACAGCTAAAATGTCAAGTGTGAAATCCTCCCCTTGTGCATACTGGGAAATAATTAGGATTAGTCTAGATTCAAGTTGTTTGGAAATTGTCAGACAACTAGTGGGGTGTAAGGTGCATCACATCAAAATCTGCCCCATGGTTAGGAAGGTCAGAATTTTTCCATGGGTCAACGTTCATATGTCAGATTTCATAATTATCATTTTTGTAATAGCTGGCTGTGTCTACTGAGAGATCATTGCAGTAAAACCTGGAATTTTTTCTTACCGTACATTTTTTGAGGATTTTCTAGAAATCTGTGGATTTTTTATGGGTTTTGCACGTTGGCAAAGCTTACTGTAAGAGGTGAAAAAGGAGCAAGAAGACAGTCCTACTGCTGGCAATTTAGTGAACCCAAACTGTTGCTAATTTACCAAAAGAAATAAGAGATACATGTATCTTCCTATTTGAAAAAACAAATGTCTTAGCTTGGTTCTTTCCAACTCCTGCAGGCAAATTGCCATGGATACAGGCAAAGTGTCCTACAACGGGGCATGCAGCCACATTGAAGGCATCCTTCATAACTTGGAAGAAGGAAGGTCTAAGCTGGATAGCCTGTGGGCCAGTCGACGGATGAAGTTAGAACTTTGCCTACAACTTCGGCAGTTTGAGAGAGATGCCTTAGAGGTCAGAAATTATCCCAGACTTTTCCTTTTATCCATCTGTTGCATTAAGACTATATTTAAATTACAGTTTGCCTAACTAGACCAGCTGAACAAAGAAACTGACCCATTGGAAGACCCCTAACGTACAGCCTGGGCAACCCGGTTGAGCATTGGTACAGTGTTCCAGAGGTCACAGGTTCATATCCTACTCAAGTTAATTTCTTTGCTCATCTTACTAATTTGTTGACACCTTTACTTTCTGTTGCTTTTTCCTTCAGCTGTCCACCCAGCTGCCAAGGTACACCACCGAGATGCACAGTGCTGATTTCAACTTTGACATCGACACTGCTGACCTGATGCTGAAGGAACACTTAGATTTCTTTGATGGCGTTCAAGAGAGAACAGTGCAACTCATACAGAAAGTGAGTAGTGCAAATAGTACGCTGAACCTTAACCTTATGCTGCCGGATCTAAATTGAAGTTGCATGACAAGTTCCCGGGAATTTAAAGATTTTCTGTTTTCAAAATTCTTCAAAAATTCATTTACTGGATGTTTACACCCATACGAAGGACTGTCTGGTGGCTACTCTAATCTGACAAGCAACATCTATTGATGCCCGAGTATTTCAGCCAAGCCTGCTTCTTGTAACGAGAGCCCAGATTGTGTTGTGTTACTTAATTTTCTTTTGTTCCTGAAACTGGCCCAGGCGCTGCCGGTGCCGTTCAATTGCAGCCAGATTAGTGTGCAGCAGTATTGTATCGCTCATCGCTGGCACGCTGGAACGCTTTTGTCCCCGGTCATAATCCGCTTGCACTGAATGCCCCAGATAGTGGTATACTGTTTCAAAACAATGCTATTGACAACTGAAAAAATGTTGGCGATTCCCAGCAGCCTGGTCTTTTGTTCCGAGTACGGTCTTTTGTTACAAGGCCCAGCTCCTTTGTCCGATTCAGGCACCCCGGCTTTGCCTTTAAACCTTAGGCCTCCTGTACTGGGAACCCCGACACAAAGTGATTAATCATGAAGTGTGACATCAAAAACAGAACATGAGGAATGGAATAGAAATATTGTAGCGTTCGATCGCTTGAGATACAGGTGATATATCTGTCACACATAGCTGGTATTTGGGGTATTCACTAAGTTGCTTTTTGAGGAAGTCGAAATGCACAGATGTTATACCAATCAAATTTTGCATTTCATTTTGCTGCATTAACCATTTGCTGAAGAAAGCGTGCTGAAACATACCACAAAGGTTTTGAGTTCTCAGTAGTGTGCTAGACTGAAACACTTCATGATATCGGGCCACTCACAGTGCCAACTTCAGCGTTAGCAAGTAAATGTTGTACAAAGTATTTGGAACCAGCGTGACTGAGGAGTACATGTAGTTTACATAATGCTTATACCTGTCACATTGAAACTACCATGTCAGCTCATCCAGTTGCAGAAAACAAGCTTTGCTCTTTGTTCCATCGTAGTTACAAGTGAGAGTTTGTCTCCAGATTTTGAGCCAGTGATAAGTAGGAGAGATTTTACAAAGAGATATGAATGTATGAGCGTTAATTTTCCTGCTCATATAAACTTTTTGGTGTCTCATGACACTGCTGTCCACCAACCAGAATCTCATCCTTTCTAAATTCAGCCCATGTAACTTTCACCTTTGACTTTCTTTGACCCACAATACATTTCTTCCTCTTTCTCCCTTTGTCTCTATTTCAAGGGTCGCGACCTTTTACAACTCTTAGAGTCCACAGGCATTGAATTGATGACTGGTGGTCAGTTCACAGCCCAGACCAGGGTTCAAGTTCTCCTAGATGACATCAAAGATGGATATCTGGAGCTGGAGGACATTGCTGAGACACGGCGAGCCAAGCTAGAACAATGCAGGAACCTCAGAGAATTTGAGATTGATGCTGAGCAGGTAAGCATAGCCAGTCAGTATTGTCATTACTGTATGACTTGTATTTTTATTACTGATGTATTGCAGTAAATTGTAAACGCAGGAAGGTACATGTACAACAATATGCTTAACTTGTTTTTATGAAAGGTGAGTTTTAAACAAGAAAATATTTCCAGTTTCAGTTTTTGTAAGTCCTCAGATCTTGAGTTGTGGGTTTGTATAGTTGAATAGTTTCCATCACATTGAAGGCACCATTTGAAAAGGAAAACTTCTGAAATGTTTCTTTGAAGAACCACTGACCTGTGAGTTAAACCAGCAGGGCGGTGTGATGAATGACAAGTTGTGATAATTTGTTTCATTTGATTTCTTTTTGGACAGGTTGAGAGTTGGATAAAGAGTGCAGAGAAGATGCTTCTGATGGTAACGGCTGTACCCAACAGCTTTGAGGAAGCTGAGAGATTACAGAAAGAACATCAACAGTTTGAAAATGCCATAGAGGTAGGTTGTCCACCGAGGAGCTGATTGCATACTTCCGAACCATGAAACTTGAGAAATTCTACAGTTTTCTTGATTTTATAAGTTTGGCAACTTTCCTTTCACTCTTGTTGACTGAGCACAAAAGAATAAGAATCCCTCTTAGATATTTAAAAGCATGTTTGTATTTTCTCATACAATTTTAAGCTGTTGAAAAGCTGTCAACTCATACGAGTTAGTAACCTGAAGATCTGCTGAGAACAAAATGAGATAATGAAACTTCAAAGTTGGCAAGAAGAAGCAATCTAAGTTGGAAATCTACACAAATGTTAAACACCTCATACTGATGTTCTTGCTATGAAAAGTGATCTAGACTTAATACAGAATGTGGAATTTCCTGTCTTGATGATGAATAGACTGTACTGTTCCAACAAGATTTTGTAGTTTAATTTTTAAATATCAGTGGGTGGCAGTTTGTTATTGTCAGTCATTTCTCCTCATGCATCAGAAAACTCAACAAAGTGCAATACGTCTCCATGACAATGCCTACAAGTTGTTAGAGGTGCATCATTATGACAGTGAACGTATTCAGAGCATTGCTACTAGTGTTGACCTGCGATGGTCGCGTTTGGTCTTACGGTCTGAAGACAGACGCAAGTTGTTTCAGTATGCAGCCAGCTTCTATAAGACATCAGAACAGGTGAGGTTATAAATCTCTCAGCAAATTAGAGGGTTTTTTGATTGACAAGAAAAGATGTTTTATTAGCTGCAATGAAGGAAGGCTATGAAAGAGAAATAAGCTTTTGGATATTTGATTTGAAACATTTTTTCGATCTATTTAAGTATTGCTTTCATGATTTCTTAAATTGCATGTTCTTTTGGGATTTTGTTTTATTTTTCCAAACTCTAATAATGTACTAGACATTTCATTGGCCATTGTTGCAAGAAGCAAAAATTGAATTGAATTTTTCTATGCTTTGTGAGATTTGCCTTACTTAAAGGGTCCGTGCTATGCACTTTTTTCTACAGTTTGTGGAAGTACACCGTTTTGTTTCAGTTAAACTTGTTTTAAATTTTATGTTGCTGTTTAAAAAGGTATTTAGGTACCCTGTTGGTTTTTATTCTGATGTGAATTTCCATATTCATGAGCAAAACTGTGATGACAGTCCTAGGGAGAAAATCTCAATGTTGCGTTGGCTTGTGTACAAAAACTGTTTCAGTGAGTTAATATGGTGTTCACAAATTGAACATAAAAACATTAACTGAGCAGTGTTTTCCTCAGTTGACATCACAACAGCAGCGCCCTCTTTCAAGTATACATAACACAAAAAGATGTCAAATTGCTCTCTTGTCAGAAGACTGTAAGTTTGCAAAAACCTCATCGTACCGACCTTTACAAAGAGTGTGGTAAAATGGTTCATCAGCAAGATTTGAGTCCATGTCTTCATAGGCATGCTACGGGTGCAAGTCATGAACTTAATGTTTGAATCTGGTAGTCAGTCCCACCTTCTGCTTACACTCTCTCAGGTCCAGTCAGTGCTGGAGGATCTCCAACGAGACTACACCAGAGATGAAGACTGGTGTAGCGGTGGCCGGGAACACTTCAGCCCAGTCTCAGAGACTGAGATGCTGAAGCTGATTCAGAAACATCAAGATCAGAAGGAAAGTTTCCTCAGGGCATGCACCATGGCCAGACGCAATGCTGAGAGCTTCTTAAAGTATCTCAAGAAATGTAACAGTGGCCAACCTGCTGTCTCACCTCCATCCAGTGTTGCCAGAGGACCTGAGACTTATGTCAAGAGTAGGCACTTCATTTTGATGGGTTTCCTCATTGATTAAGATCAGGAATCATTTCAAGCATTATTGTCAGAAAGCCTCCAGTTTTTCACAGAGCACAGAATCTAGTAGCTACTAAGATTTTGGTATTGATGGGGATTTATGTGTCAAGAGTATATCAGTTGTGGGTTAATATTTCGCAGAGTCAGTAAGTTTGAAACATAAAGCAAAAGCCACTCAAAACAAAAGCAAAAAACAACAGAAAGTACTTGGAATGTTGAAGAGGTTGTTTCCAAAGGCATTTCCTATTTAAAGATTGAGTGGACTGTGAACTTTCTGCATCCTGTTGTAAATCACCATTCCTTGCATAATTTGAATGACCACAAGAAATTGCTACCACGCAGCTGGTGAACCCTTGGGATTTCCAGCAGTGCCAATAAAATGATAGTAATGGATGTGAACCTTGGATGACCAACCAAACCTTCTGAATTCCCTCAGTGTCATTGAATCTCTGGCAACACGCACATGTTGTATAATCACCCCTATACTTTGTTGTGTGATTAGACCATAGGGACCAATTCATGAGTTGGTAGTCGTGAACATGTGGTAATTGCCTCCAGTAATGATTTTTGTCCCAGGAATCCTGGAGGAGTTATTGTGCCAAGAAGACAAAGTTCTTGAGAGTTGGACACAGAAGAAGAAGCGACTGGACCAGTGCCTGCAGTACGTCTTGTTTGAACGCAGTGCAAGACAGGTAATGATATGAGAATGCAGATATAGTCTTTCGCTGCATCTAGGCTCTTGGTTTTACTGTGGCTCCTGGATATGCCCTGATTGAAAAGTGTGCCAGAGAATTGCTACTTTTCTTGTTGAATTTGTCACAGATTGGGGTTTGAATCTACAAGTTCACCATTGAGCATTGTGCTAATCATCAAGTGAAGTGTCTTTTTTTTCCAGTTGTATCACTTTTTTTCAAGGACCTGCTTTCAGAATCAGCCAACAGTTGTTTTCCTTCATTTTTCTGGCTTTAGAGTGTGGATGACTTTCACGTTATTTATGACAGTCAGACAGGTTTACAATTCAACGCTGCAGTTACTTGCTTTAAATCGTGCTAAATTGAAGAATTGCATCTCCTAATGTCTTTTCCAGCTGGTGGTCATACAAACATCGGTTAACTGATGAGTTCCATGCTGTGTTGAAATTAATACCAAATTTGCTAACAAGCGAATAAGTAACTTTTTAGGAGATGTACATGTACGTCTGATAAACATTTATATGAGTTCTGTAATTGCCACAAAAAGTTTGAAGCACCATATGTAACTATACGGTAGCTTCATCTCTCTGTTTTGTTGGATTGATAAGTATTATTAGGGGGTTGCAAAATCTTGTAATTTCTTTAAATGAGACATAAATTTCATCTACCTGTGCAGTAGTCCTGTGCTTATGCTCACTTCCACATTGAACTGGAGTCTGATTGTTAACACATTGTATCATTACTAAGCATTAACGCAAGAGATAGTTGTTCCTTGTTTGCTCTGCTTGATGTTTCCCCCTTAATCTCATCCTGCATAGGCCTTGGAGTGGATCCATGATACAGGAGAGTTCTACCTCTCAACTCACACCAATGTAGGAGATAATCCTGAAGAGACTCAAGCACTGCTTAAGGAGCATAATGAGTTTAAAGGAACTGCCAAGGTAAAGTGAAGGCGTGCATGGTTGATTTAAGAGCCAAGGAGATACAGATGGTCTTGTCTTTGCCTGTGATCTGGTTGGATCGGAGTCTGCTATATTGATGAGAGGGTCATTAAAACCAGAAGTGATGTCTTGCAAAACATTCCAATATCTTTGTGATTTCGAGAATGTTTAGAATGAAAATTAAAAATTAAAAGAACAGCAGAGATAAGTTTGGATGAAGGCTTTTGAAAAACAGTTTAGTCTGTGGTCATACTTTTGAATGCAATGTGAAGAACCAACATTCCCCTGTATGGGCATGAGATATTTGCATGGTACAGCAGTGCCAGCAACACAGATTTTCACCTGCATGATTATAGTAATGTAGCTTTACTTGCTCAGTGGACTAAAGTTGTTTTACCACAGTTAAGTAAGATCTTGCATTTCATGGGTGATTAATTCATAAGAGATTATCATCTTAACTTTTCTCATCAGGAAACAAGAGAGAAGGTGAAATTGCTGCTACAACTTGCCAACAGCCTGGTGGAGAAGGGTCACCTCCACGCCTCTAGCATCAAGTCATGGGTGTCAGCCGTGGACAATCGTTATCGGGACTTCTCCCTGCGAATGGACAAGTACAGAGCACAGCTAGAGGGAAAGCTAGGACTGAGTCACGAGGTCAGTTGATGATATCAGCAGGCATTGTTAACTTTGTGAAATAAGTTGCTACTTTTTTTTCCATGTTAATGTGTGTTATAAACATGGTGAGCAGTTTTGTGCTTAAATTCCATTGGTTTCAAATCCTCTGCCTTCTCAGTTCATAAGGTTGTTACCCTTTATGTATGTGGGGAATTGGATGAGTTCCCCTTGGTACTTTTCTTATGCATACAATCCATCCACTATTTTGTAGACATGTTGTGTTCATGGAGAAAACTTTGTGTATTTTTAGATGTGTACGTGTAAGCTTCACTGCTGGTATTTTCAAGCTTGTAGTCTTGCTGCTTACCAAATGTTACAATTTTGCAAAATCCGGGGAACATTAAGAGGTGATGTAGCATTAACTTTTAACTTTTTAACAAGAAGCACCATGTCTCATAAGGAAATATTTCAGAAGAACGTTTCATCGAAAAGCACAAATTAAACCTGGTTCTACTTGTTTATGATTGACATTTGATATCTGGTTTTGGGTTGAAAATGACCCCTCTCCATGTAATATTGTTCCTTTCAGGAAGATGCAAAGGACCTGTCCATCGACCATCGTATGTCTGATACCAGCCTGGAACTCAAGTTGCGAGATGCCAAAGAGATGAATGAAGATAAGAGAAAGTCAGCACGGAAACGAGACTTCATCATGCAGGAACTTCTGCAGACAGAGAAAGCATACGTGAGAGATTTACACTGCTGCATCAATGTATGTATGGGTGTCATTATTATTCAGTAACCTAACCCTTTATTCATATTTTCATCATTCCAAGATCCCCAGAATCTACAAGGAAGATGTGGAAGATTAAAAAGAAGGAATACCGAACTTCTTGCAGTTGCTGGAATCCTGGCTTTTAATATTTTGGAAAAGAAACCTTCTTTCCTTCAGCATCCGTGCTCCAAAATGACAATATTTTTAAAACATCAGATTTTTACGCACCCAAAACTTTCAAAAGATAGAGTGCTTTCCATCTTTATATGCCACAATGGTCAGAGATTCAATTTACCCATGGCATTGGGCACTATATCAAAAACTTCCCCTTGTAATATTTACATACAGCAATTCCATTCTATAAAGAACTTATTTCATTGGTTCCCATGCAAATCATATTCTCATTTCATAAGTCAGAGTAGGGAACCGGGTAACGTTTACGTATTAAATGGTTTTGTGAACAAACATACCGGTATTAAAATGGTTTGTGAACGTACAAGTGGAGCATGTTTCCAACATGGGGGAGTGCTGGGGTTGTTTCACATTTGCAGCTAGACACTGTCGTTGGTTTTGACTTCTAAATGTGTCAAAATGGAAGTTGAAAGGGGTGAAAACATAATATTAATTAAATGGAAGTGTGAAAAATAAGCTCAACTGATACTGACTAGAATCAAAAGACAGTGATGGATCTTGTCTTTATGAGCACCTGCTGTTTACAAAAGATTGATGTAGCCAGGAGATCACATTACATCATGTTCAGCTAGATTATATCATATCGCCAGTAAGCCACCTGCTGCCCACATGGGCAAACCAACACATGTATTGATGTGGTATTCATATAGACAAAGTATTCATCAGACAAAGGGGCAGGATACTAAGGTGTTTTCAGCATTACGTCTTTTGGTATTCATTATTTACAGCCTCTGTTGGTCAGGGGTGCATGAGTGCCCGCTTTTTACCTGTATTGTACACCTTCTTGGCTCACTCTAAACATTGACCAGCCCTGAGCTTCTTGGTCCACTCTAAACATTGACCAGCCCTGAGCTTCTTGGTCCACTCTAAACATTGACCAGCCCTGAGCTTCTTGGTCCTCTCTAAACATTGACCAGCCCTGAGCTTCTTGGTCCTCTCTAAACATTGACCAGCCCTGAGCTTCTTGGTCCGCTCTAAACATTGACCAGCCCTGAGCTTCTTGGTCCACTCTAAACATTGACCAGCCCTGAGCTTCTTGGTCCACTCTAAACATTGACCAGCCCTGAGCTTCTTGGTCCACTCTAAACATTGACCAGCCCTGAGCTTCTTGGTCCACTCTAAACATTGACCAGCCCTGAGCTTCTTGGTCCTCTCTAAACATTGACCAGCCCTGAGCTTCTTGGTCCTCTCTAAACATTGACCAGCCCTGAGCTTCTTGGTCCTCTCTAAACATTGACCAGCCCTGAGCTTCTTGGTCCACTCTAAACATTGACCAGCCCTGAGCTTCTTGGTCCACTCTAAACATTGACCAGCCCTGAGCTTCTTGGTCCACTCTAAACATTGACCAGCCCTGAGCTTCTTGGTCCACTCTAAACATTGACCAGCCCTGAGCTTCTTGGTCCTCTCTAAACATTGACCAGCCCTGAGCTTCTTGGTCCACTCTAAACATTGACCAGCCCTGAGCTTCTTGGTCCACTCTAAACATTGACCAGCCCTGAGCTTCTTGGTCCACTCTAAACATTGACCAGCCCTGAGCTTCTTGGTCCACTCTAAACATTGACCAGCCCTGAGCTTCTTGGTCCTCTCTAAACATTGACCAGCCCTGAGCTTCTTGGTCCTCTCTAAACATTGACCAGCCCTGAGCTTCTTGGTCCACTCTAAACATTGACCAGCCCTGAGCTTCTTGGTCCACTCTAAACATTGACCAGCCCTGAGCTTCTTGGTCCACTCTAAACATTGACCAGCCCTGAGCTTCTTGGTCCACTCTAAACATTGACCAGCCCTGAGCTTCTTGGCCCTCCTTAAACATTGACCAGCCCTGAGCTTCATGGTCCACTCTAAACATTGACCAGCCCTGAGCTTCTTGGTCCACTCTAAACATTGACCAGCCCTGAGCTTCTTGGCCCTCCTTAAACATTGACCAGCCCTGAGCTTCTTGGTCCACTCTAAACATTGACCAGCCCTGAGCTTCTTGGTCCACTCTAAACATTGACCAGCCCTGAGCTTCTTGGTCCTCTCTAAACATTGACCAGCCCTGAGCTTCTTGGTCCTCTCTAAACATTGACCAGCCCTGAGCTTCTTGGTCCACTCTAAACATTGACCAGCCCTGAGCTTCTTGGTCCTCTCTGAACATTGACCAGCCCTGAGCTTCTTGGTCCTCTCTAAACATTGACCAGCCCTGAGCTTCTTGGTCCACTCTAAACATTGACCAGCCCTGGGCTGAGAACCTACTGGAATCCCACGGAAAGGCTAAGGAAGATAAAGACCAGCCACTTTTACTTATAATGGAGCTTTATGAAGTTATCAGCATGTGGTGTCCGTTTTCTGAACAAAGGAGGTATTAGGGGAATGCAGGGGACAGCAAACTTTCCCACGGAGTTAGAATTATCACAATAGGTTCTTTTAGACTGAATTCTGAAGTTGGAAAGATTTTGAACATACAACTAAGTTTTCATGTGCGAATATGGATTTGTGGGAAAGCCAAATAATATCAAAACCAAACAATACTGAAAGGTTGTCAGTATTTTATGAAAAGATAAATCAGCTTCTTAAATTACTTAAATAAAAGTCATTTGACACAAGTACTGTTGTTCACTATTTTCTCCTATTTATATGTCAAAATGTCTGCTGAATGAAAAGTATCAAAACCAAGTTTTAAGAAAATATTAAGCTAGCATGAAATCATTCAGTCCAGTGCAAGAAATAGATAAAGCATCCTTAGTCCTCTTATTGTTGAATTTACTGAACTAAAATCAAGGATCTTTCAGAGTGTTAACACGTCGTCCTTGTTGCTATGTTTGCAGAATTACCTTTGTGAGATGGTGGCATCAGTGGTGGAAGTACCCCCAGGAATTGTGGGTAAAGAACACATCCTGTTCGGCAACATTGAGGAGATCTACAACTTTCATAAGGAGTAAGAACTTGGAGTTGCCTCGTTTCTCGCTCAGAATGGGTCAATCCATTATTTTAAACTCTATTTCCTGTAATGAAAGCAAAGACTATTCAAAAGCACTCTGAGCACCGTGGCTCGCTGCCTGAAGAAACCTGCAGAGAGGAGACAGTGAGGAACTTTTTCTTACTAGTGGGATGAAAACTGAGGACAAATATTCCAAAACAGAAAACCCATGGAATCAGTTAGGAGCTGAAAAACCCAATCCATACATTGATCTACAGGATCTGATCCCAGACCTTAATCCCGTCTTACTTGTGATCTACGCTCATATCCCACTCAAACTAAATTATAGCTTGCTTATTCTCGACTCTCCAGGAGTTTCTCAAAGACTGATTGTACTGGAGTTTGTGCCCTTAAATGTAAAATTTCTTAAGGCTTGTAAAGTGTGAACGGACAACTGTCCCAAAAGTTGGTTTATGAAAGACAATATCGTAGAATTTTAGATTTTGTTGTAAAATTGTTATTGTTAATGTTAATCTTGCCAGTGTTAGTTGTTCCAGATTGTTAAAGATCTCCCATTTTGGTTACTAACCCTTCATGGTTTTCCTGGTTGTGTTTTCCATAGTATCTTCTTGAAAGAATTGGAAAAGTATGAAGCTATGCCGGAGGATGTAGGCCATTGCTTTGTGACATGGGTAAGAGTCAATCCTCTCTGATTCAGAAAAAGAGAGAGCGTATTTTTACATACATGTAGCAGTGATGAGTCTGTTGTAGAAACCAGTGTGTACATGGTTCATGCAGGTTGTTTGCCGGAGGCACGGAGCATGTGCAACCCATTTCTGATCCAATGTACAGCCTTCTTGTTTGCACCACACATGCATGGGCCTGGTTAAAAAACTTCCTGCCAATTTGTCTCTTCTTTGAGGGCGCCCTTCAATTCAGGCACATGTAACTTTTTCTTCTCAGTATTGACTTTTGTGTCTATCAAAGACAACAGTTGTGAAGCATCCTTGATTCTGGAGTTTTACAGGTTCTTGTCATACATGTGGTTGTTTTGTAGGCGGACAAATTTCAGATGTATGTAACATATTGCAGGAACAAGCCAGATTCTAATGCCTTGTTGATGGATCAAGCAGGAACTTTCTTTGAGGTAAGTTGACACAGGTGAAATGATCACACCACATTAAAGATCCTAGTGTCATGTTGTTACTGAATGGTTTGCCAATAATCCACCCTAACCGTGTTAGAGAATGTTTACCAGAAATTGAGAAATTGTTAGTACAAACAAAAAGTACTGTTATGCTTGTTTCTTGTTTCTGATGACCATGTTTGTATACTCCCAAATGTACTTCCGTTTAGATGCCTCCAGGTAATTCAGCAGTAGCTCAGGCTTCTCTGCAAGTTTCACCCTTGGTATTTGTGGTGTTTTTTATTCATAAATTTACATGGTGTTCTCTGAGAAAAATGCCCTGCCGAAACTTAGAATACAAATTTGATTACTTCTAAAAATCAGTAAAAGGGCATGTAATGAAACTCCATTTTTGACCAATAAATCAAATAATTATAATAACTTTAACAAGCCTTTCTGCCAGTTTTCATCTATAAATTGTTTTTGAATGATATATTTTACTTGCAGGAGATCCAAAAGAAGCATGGTTTAGGGCTGTCAGTGCAGGCCTACATCATCAAACCAGTCCAAAGGATCACTAAATACCAGCTTTTACTCAAGGTACAATTCCTTGCACTGCTACTTCCCTGCTTGACATCTTTTTGGAGTCTGTTGGCTTCGTGTATAGTACAATACAGGACAATGACACAGACATGACATCTCACAGACCTGATACTGTGTGTTTGTGCATGGTGTAGAATGTGTACAGCCAATATTCATTGAAATACATGGTCTTTATGTGGACAGTTGGCTGCAGCTTAAACAATCTGTCTTGACTCGAAGCTTCTTTATCATTGAGTCCAGTCTCATGGTAATTGAAAACGTTCTTTCATACAAGAATGCTGTGCAGTTGGTAATTAAAACACTTCAAGGTTTTCAGAGAGTCACCATCCGTCTGTAAGTAAGCCTGTTATAGAGTACCGATGTGAATGTCACAAACTCAAGTATGTGAGAAAAGGCATTAGCACAAGAACCAGCGCATGAACCAGCACCACACGCCTACTCCATTCCTTTGCACTAGGCTCTCTGGTTCAAATGATGTCACGTTTCGGTACTGTATATTCTTGTTAATGAGAAGATTTTCAGGAATTTACTCTCATTCTAATCTAATCTGCCATGTGTCAGTCTTCTGTTAGGCCAAGTGCTCCTTTCCACGAATCAAGAGTTGTACAATAATGTCAGAGCTGTACCATCTAATTCAGAACTGTCACAGGTGTGCACACCACCATCTTGTCATACTCTATGAGACAATTGATACAGAATAGAAACATTACTGGTGCCGTTATGTGTCCAAGTGGGATAGTTTTAAAGGTTTGAGCCACAGAAATTGCATGGTCTTATTGGAGTTGATTCTCAGAACCTTGGGCTTTGAACATTTTCCTTGTTACAAAGAAATTGTCAACTATAAAATGTTTGTGTGGATTTCTTTTTGTTGTAGGATTTATTGGCATGCTGTGAGGAAGGCAAGGGAGAGATCCGGGAAGCTCTTGAAGTCATGCTGATGGTGCCCAAGAAAGCCAACGATGCCATCCATCTAAGCATGCTAGAAGGCATGAATGTAAGTACACACTGCTGGCTTATTGGTCTGTCTGCTTCTTTGTGTGATGTATTTTGAGGAGAGCAAACCCTTACTGTAAGAGAGATCTTGTAATTAGGGGGTTATCAATGTACCTTGTTCCACCCTAGGGTAACATGGATGTGAATGGTGAGGTGATTCTCCAAGACTCTTTTCAAGTCTGGGATCCCAAGCAGATTTTCCGTAAGGGTCGGGAGAGACACATCTTCCTCTTTGAACTCTTCCTGGTCTTCAGCAAGGAGGGCAAAGACAGCACTGGCAAGAACAAGTACATCTTCAAGAGCAAGCTGGATGTAAGTCAGAGTGACTTGACCGTTTCTCACTGCCCCCACAAGTTCCACAGTTTATTTCTGTATTGTGGACAGTTTATTTAAGTATTGGGATCAAAGTACAGTACGTTCAAAGTACAGTACGTTCAAAGTACAGTACGTTCAAAGTACAGTACGTTCAAAGTACAGTACGTTCAAAGTACAGTACGTTCAAAGTACAGTACGTTGCATTTGAAAGTTAAACGCTGCGAAAAGGAATGGGGAAAAAAAGCGCATTCGCATTTTGACCACAACTTTTCCCCCCTGCGAATTCGCAGCAAATCGGATGCAAAAGGGTCGAACGACGTGCAAAAACAGTGCGAAAATCGTGCGAAAACGGTGCAAATCTTTTGTGAACACGTCGTGAAACATTTGCAAAAACATTGAGAAAAAAAACAGTGTGCGAAAACAGTGTGAAAATTTTGCGAAAGTGGTTCGAAAGGTTCTGAAAATCATGCGGAAACTTGCGAAAACGAGAAGCATTGTGCAGCGAAAATGCTCAACACTTGCCACACGCGCACAACTATTATGCAGTGAAGAGTCCATTACGCAGGCTGTGCTGCGCTCGGGGCCGGCCAGGTCAACTCACCACATGGAGTGTGCTGTTGTAGTCTAGTAGCGATTTCCTCAGCCAAGCTGTCCGGTCCATGCAGCGCAATTGCGGGGATGTGCTCACTACAGCGACCCGCGCTTGCGTGGCGCAGTTGTTTTCTTGGATTACCATAGATAAACATTCGTCAATATCGTAGAATAAATGTTTAAAAAGTTGTCTGGATGTTAAGTGATTATTAAAATTGGAGTCCCCAAGTCATGAAGTCACGAAGCACATAAAATGTGTGTATTACAATAAACTTAACATGCTCGGCTGTGGCGACATGGATTATTTGCCCACTTTTTATTTATTTTCATGGTGTAGTTTGGCACACAAAAAAATCAACAATGAAATACTACATGCATTATTTTGTTACCGAAAAGTTTCTTACAATCTACGAATAAAATAATTGCTTAAATTGTATGTGTATCTTTGTGAAGCAAATCTCGTCTTTTCGCCGATTGTCTTCGGTGTGACATATGGGGTCAGTTTTAACTTGGGTTTCTGATGACATGTTACTTTCTGTGGTCACATGGTTATTGGAAAAAGTCAGCGATTGGACTATCCATAAATGGGCATGCAGTAGCAGTCAGGATGTCGCGGTAGGTGTAGATGCAGTGTGTGCTTCGTTATGCGGTGCGGCATGCACAAGGTCCCGTGGCGGTTTTTGAAGAGATTTGGTAATTTTTTTATCGGCATCATGAAAACGTCGAGATAACCAGATACAAGGCATTTATTCCGAAATCACGGTACATACATTTGCCAATACATGTAAACATAATTTACATACATGACAACATGTGGATCCATGTTCATGTACATGTGCACATATGCGGTGCACATGTTGAGCATCCATCCAAGTGGGTTAATTTAATTTGTAAAAGCTTATAACTTATAATATAAGACATGTTAGAGAGCGCTATAACTGCAATTTACTGTAATTCAGCTGTTTGGTGTTCAGTGCTTGTCTCCAACCTCCACCATAACCAGCTTTGATTTCTCCTGTCACACTGTATTTTGCTCAAGAACGAGAAACATACTGCCTTGAAATTTTAATGCTGTCTTCCTCAAGTAATCTGAATATTCCTGAGAATTGAAGAACTTTTCTCTTAAACTGATTTTCCTCCACTTTCCATATTCAGAGATGCACATGTTTGAAACCACAGAGAACAAAAACTTCCTGATGTCTACATGTAAATGCACAAATACTACTAAATGAAGAAAGCTTGCAAAATTATTTCCCCACAACCAGAGAAAATCTGTGAAAATCTTTTCCTACTTGTGGGAAAATCTGTGAAAATCATTTCCCACTTGTGGGAAAAATCTGTGAAAATATTTTCCCACTTGTGTGAAAAGGTGTGAAAATATTTTCCCACTTTTGGCACACTTTTCACAATTTGTGAAATGAAAAGGAATTCCCTGGGAAGAGAAAAAATGTGAAAAAAGTTTTCCCATTTTGGTGTTAACTTTCAGTCACAATGTACTGTACATGTATTTCTTTTGCCATTGTTAAAAAGATTAAATACCATGTTGATAATGTGTACATAACCTTAAAAATACGGAAGGCTCAAAGTGAGTGATAACCTCCAAAAACCAGAAAAGAATATCCTGAGGCATAAGCATATCCTAAGATTCAGATGTAGATTTATCTAAAGAGTAGTCGGAAATGGGAATCAAGTTGGATCGCAAACTAGCAATGATGCGAGAAGTTGTCTTTTGCTGTTGCTTTCTTGGGAGCTTCAGATGGTAACCTTTAACTTATCCTGACCCAGCATTAGCATCCTCAGTGGTTTCCTGTTGTGCTTTATCCAGTTAGTGGTTTTCCTCATTACTGGTAGGGAGCTCGCAGCTAGCTCTGGGTGATGCAGACAGCATCCCATCAGCCTCATCCCCTGCTCCCTAACCTTAGAAGATACTCTGGACAACAGGTCATAGAGCTAGATGATCGACACATGGCCATCAAGTGCCATCCGTAGTTTCCTTGTGTAGATACTGTCAAGAGCTTTCCTTGTGCTTGGTGTCCCACGTCTACATTTCTTCTTCATATAGGAGTACAGATCTAACTGTAGCAACAAACAGATATGTTTTAAGGCTGCCTTCATTGAGACCGATCTTGACACCTTATGCCATGAGTGGCCTTCCACGCCAAGGCTCTCCTCACTCTCATCTTGTCTTCAGTCGATCCTCTGAGGGTTAGGGGTTTAAACTCGTCAGCTACCCAGTGTAGCACAGTCTGTGGACTTGATACTGACCTTCAAGTTGAATGCCATTAAGTTGGTCTATTTTTAGTTGAGCTGCGGCCTTCATTGGTAGCTCTTAAGCTCCCCGGCTGCAAGCAATTCTTGTGCTTGGTCCACTTTGGATACAAGACAGACGTTGTCAATGAAGTCCAGGTCAGTGATCTCCACTGCTTTCACTTTTCGACTTCCGCACCTGGAGTCTGAAGTCCAGCTTCTCCTTTCACTCAGCTGCATGCCTTATCACATAGGTCAATACGAGCATCAACTAGAAGGCCGCTAGCATGCCGCATACAGAACTTCAGCCTGGATCTCCAAGGGGTCTGTGGTACCATCTGCTATGACTACTGTTGGTGCATCTTGCTATAGCCCATAAGAATTGCCATCACCACCTTCTGTGGGACAGATAAGGCACTAAGGATCTCAAAAAGCTTGCTTCGGTAAAGTTTCAGGTGCTTTTTTAAAATCGATGAATGTGATGAAATAGTGTAACTAACTGTCATAGAGCACATGGCAGACAGTAAAGGCCAGGCAAGTCTAGTCCTCTGTGTGGGACTATCAAGAAGAGGTTGATCACATCCAAGGATGGATTCAAGGCGGCCAATTGGGCCATATGCCCCCTCCCCTCCAAAAAGAGCCACAAATATTTTGTTAACGATAATTGAAGATACATGTACATGGAGGTTCCTTTTATGGCCTATTTCATCCCCTTCCTTCAAAAAGTGTGTTAAAAGCTCCAAAATGTACATATACTTAATAGCCTTAGCCTTCAGAAAGGCAATAAAATAAATAAAGTTTGGCTTCCTCCCTCCCAAAAAAAATTGGCTCTGAATCTCTTTGGTTGCATTACTGGTTAGTAATAGTCTTAGACACTGCAATATACTTGTACAACAAGGAACCAGGATCCTGAGCTGTGGTGCTTCACCAATGAACTGAAGCATCAAGCAGCAAACTTTATTGATTTTGCTCACAAATTGTTCATCCTGACCAAGATTTGATTGTAATTTTTTGCAGACATCAGATCTTGGTATCACAGAGCACATAGAGGGTGATAGCTGTAAGTTTGCTTTGTGGACAGGGAGTACACCATCCTCGGACAACAGAATAGTACTCAAGGTGAGTAGAGAATTCAAAACAGAAAGACAGGTTGTGGCAACAATCCTTACAAAGTGTACTTTCTACTTGTTCGAAATGAAGTTGTACTTTTTCTTGATCTTTGATTGTATACATATATTATTATTAGAATTGTTTTCAACTTCACATCAAACTGTATCTTTCTGAGCATCAGAATACATGTATTTATTGTTGAGGTCTATAGGCTTTTTTTTCTCATTGCCTCAACATTCAAGCTTTTTAAATGCTTGCATACAATTCCGGACATTTTATACATTTTAGAAATAATCCAAAATGTGCCCAAATGCACAACTTAAATATGCATATGCCTAATATTAGTAACCAAAGACCCAAAGCTAATCATGGTAAATGCAATAACATTGCTGTGACATGTCATTGTTGAAGTTAATTTTCCGTAGACCCATTCTTGGATTTCCGCTAGAAATCATATGGCCTGATTTTTAACCTGAACGTGTATTTTTTCTCAAGATGTTACTTCTTTGAGACACATTTTCACGTTTATTTCAGCTGCAATTTTATTGTATATTTCTAGATATAAACAAATTTCTGTCCAAGCAGAATCTTTTGCCCAGATTTATTATTCAGAACCATGCATCACCCTGTCAGCATCCACCTTGTTGTGTCTGCAGAAATTCCCCCACCTTAACCCTTTAAAACCTTCTTCATATTCATCTTTACTTCCCATTGCACACACCTCCATTGCCTGGGCTCAGTAGACATGTTCATTATGCTTGACTTGACTGTATAAGGCATTATGCAATTCATCGTCTGGTCCGTCTGTGATAGGAAGCCTTCATTTATAGAGCCTTGTTCAAACCATGTGATTTTATTTTCACTCCTGACAATTAAATTGGGAGTCCAATTACTGTCCATTAGATTAGAGCACTGCAAAACTTGTCTGTCTGTGAGAGGCCAGCCAGCCGTATTGGAACCTGACCCAGTTACAATTCTTATGAGCATTAAAGGGCTTGCCCAGTTGGTAATACAATTGCTGTGAAGGTTGGTCAGCCACTTTGAAATCCGTACAAGGTGCAATGCTTGTTATCATTAAAGGTTTGCTAAATTTGAAATACAGTGGCAGTTGCTAATGAAGGTTGGTCTGCCCTTTGTACCTTAGACAGCAACAACGTTCTTGAGCGATTTAAAGAAATGGGAGGAGAGAATCCCCTTCCCTCTTAAAAAAAATAATAAATGCTAAAATGGTGATGCTTCATTTTTTAGCAATTAGTTTGATCACATACAAAATGCTGCTGCAAGCCTGCTTACTGGTCAAAAGAAAGCAGCTCAACTATTAATCCACTGACCAGTGGAATTTGTCCAGATTGTACTCCTCTTATTCAAATCACTTCATGGCTCTGCACAACTCTGCTTTCAGAACCTATTACAACATCACACTCTGCACAACTCTGCTTTCACAACCTATTACAACATCACACTCTGCAAAGCTCTGCTTTCAGGACCTATTACAACATCACACCGTGCACAACTCTGCTTTCACAACCTATTACAACATCACACTCTGCGCAACTCTGCTTTCACAACCTATTACAACATCACACTCTGCACATCTCTGCTTTCACAACCTATTACAACATCACACTCTGCACAACTCCGCTTTCAGGACCTATTACAACATCACACTCTGCACAACTCTGCTTTCACAACCTATTACAACATCACACTCTGCACAGCTCTGCTTTCAAACCTATTACAACATCACACTGCACAGCTCTGCTTTCAGAACCTATTACAACATCACACTCTGCACAGCTCTGCTTTCAGGACCTATTACAACATCACACTCTGCACAACTCTGCTTTCACAACATATTACAACATCACACTGCACAGCTCTGCTTTCAGAACCAATTACAACATCACACTCTGCACAGCTCTGCTTTCAAACCTATTACAACATCACACTCTGCACAACTCTGCTTTCACAACCTATTACAACATCACACTCTGCACAACTCTGCTTTCAGAACCTATTACAACATCACACTCTGCACAACTCTGCTTTCACAACCTATTACAACATCACACTCTGCACAACTCTGCTTTCAGAACCTATTACAACATCACACTGCACAACTCTACTTTCAGAACCTATTACAACATCACACTCTGCAAAACTGTGCTTTCAAACCTATTACAACATCACACTCTGCACAACTCTGCTTTCAAACCTATTACAACATCACACTCTGCACAGCTCTGCTTTCAGAACCTATAACAACATCACACTCTGCACAGCTCTGCTTTCACAACCTATTACAACATCACACTCTGCACAGCTCTGCTTTCAGGACCTATTACAACATCACACTCTGCACAGCTCTGCTTTCAAACCTATTACAACATCACACTCTGCACAGCTCTGCTTTCACAACCTATTACAACATCACACTCTGCACAACTCTGCTTTCACAACCTATTACAACATCACACTCTGCACAACTCTGCTTTCAGAACCAATTACAACATCACACTCTGCACAACTCTGCTTTCACAACCTATTACAACATCACACTCTGCACAACTCTGCTTTCAGGACCTATTACAACATCACACTCTGCACAAATCTGCTTTCAAAACCTATTACAACATAACACTCTGCACAACTCTGCTTTCAAAACCTATTACAACATCACACTCTGCACAACTCTGCTTTCAGAACCATTACAACATCACACTCTGCACAACTCTGCTTTCAAACCTATTACAACATCACACTCTGCACAACTCTGCTTCCAAAATCTATTACAACGTCACACTCTGCACAGCTCTGCTTTCAAACCTATTACAACATCACACTCTGCACAGCTCTGCTTTCACAACCTATTACAACATCACACTCTGCACAACTCTGCTTTCGAACCTATTACAACATCACACTCTGCACAGCTCTGCTTTCAGGACGTATTACAACATCACACTCTGCACAGCTCTGCTTTCAGGACCTATTACAACATCACACTCTGCACAACTCTGCTTTCAGAACCTATTACAACATCACACTCTGCACAACTCTGCTTTCAGAACCAATTACAACATCACATTCTGCACAACTCTGCTTTCACAACCTATTACAACATCACACTCTGCACAACTCTGCTTTCAGGACCTATTACAATATCACACTCTGCACAACTCTGCTTTCACAACCTATTACAACATCACACTCTGCACAACTCTGCTTTCAAAACCTATTACAACATCACACTCTGCACAACTCTGCTTTCAGGACCTATTACAACATCACACTCTGCACAACTCTGCTTTCAGAACCTATTACAACATCACACTCTGCAAATTCTGCTTGCAAACCTATTACAACATCACACTCTGCACAACTCTGCTTCCAAAATCTATTACAACATCACACTCTCAGATTTCAATGGCTGGAGGTTATGTAGCAGTTTCTTTTCTAACTCTGTGAACTCAGCGTGTAAGTTATGGTGACAGAGCCTTTTCAGATGTTGCACCTCAACTTTGGAACTGTCTGTCACATGAGATCAATGACACCAGCAAATATCAGTCCTTTCTCAAGGCAACTCAAAACATGTCTTTTTGCGTTGGCTTCTTCCATCAACTGAGAATGTTCCTTGCATGTAGACCTGCATCTCTCAATGGTCTCTGGGGATAGTGTCTGTCATAAATGTTCTGTAATTATTCTGTTATTTACAAAAGCTCACACAGGAAATTTAACTGAAAAAAAAAGAAAATTGTATCAAAAATGTGTGTTTTTCAAGTATGTATGTTCCAATTCAGTATGCCTTAAAGATTCCACAAATCTGCAAGTATACGTACTGGTATGTGATACTGTAAGTTAGTTTTTTCATCAACTTGCCTTATCCTACTCAGGTTGTCAGTTCCCCTTTATTCTTAGGTCATTTAGAGCATTGGCATTTTCTAATGCTATGCCTTTGTCTAAGTAGGTGTGACTCTTTTAGCACGTACCGTAGGACATCTAATATTTCTTGAAGAAATGATGCGAGAGGCATGTTTGATGAAGAAAAATGTTCTCAAGTCTCCAGCTAACCGACGGTATAAGAATACATGCCTAAGGAATACGAATTCTGCCTGAGCAGATTGAGTTGCAACAAAGATCTTGCTGGCAGTTGTGGTTCTTCCTTTGAACTTGTTTTTGGACTCACAATGGGTGAGCTGGGATTGAATTTCCAGAACTGCACACAGAATTACCCTGGGGGATTATTGGCTTTGTGTGAGGGAAAGGGTTATGGAAAATGTTCCTCTTTTCTGAAGAGGCGTAGGCACCGTTTATTCTTTGTGTTTGTGTACTAGTGGGCCTCACAAACACTTATACAGTAGGGCTACCGGTAGCTTCCAGAGGAGCACAGATCTTGCTCAACATTAAGCGTTTATTTATTTTTCTGAAGGCAGTTCTTTTTCCCTTCTGTTTTAATTGTAGCCCTTTAAATCTTAAATTTGGGTTTATTTCGACAAATACATGTATATCTGAACTTCGACTGCCAAAAAATTATAATGAATTAAATTGCAAATGGAAGCAAATCGACCAAAAAGAATTTATCAACATGCCACAAATAAACAGTTGCACATCTGCTTCATTCACCAGTTTGTTATCAAAACAGTCACTAAGGACACTCAATTCAATTTTCACATGAGAAGTTTCCTGATATTATTCATCCGTTTCCACCGTGATGAATGTATCTTTTGTAATCGCTTCTCCTGGATATTCAATATGAAAAACAAAGACCAAAATGAGTTGAGTATTTCTACATGTTCAATTTTTAAAAATCTATCGAACCAGATTGAAACAAGATTGCTTTTCTGCTGCTGAGGTTCAAGTTTTTTATGATGTTTTTATTTTACGGAACTGCCCAATTTTGTTTCAAAATGAAGGACTGGCTGAGCAAATATTGCTTAACAGACATCAACTGAGAACCAGCCAAAAGCTGTTCACAAGTTACAATGCATTTTAACTGATGACCTACTCTCACTATCAGCAGTATTTGTTAGTGCTTAGCAGATACATGTATGTGTGGTTAGCTGCATTAATTTGGCCCCAGGTGTGATCCATCAGGTATTTGAGAATCACACTTGAGGTTTTAATTTATGCATGAGGGCCTTAACTTTGTATGTAGAGTGCTCTACATAGAAGCCAAACACCTGTGCAAATGAGAAACAGATGGAATACTTTAATCATTTAATTAAAAAAGGAGAATTGCTAATCAAAGTCCATGATGATAATTGTGGACAAGTGGATGGCTTTGTGGAATAAAAATGAAAAGGAAAGTTGATTGCTGACGAAGATGAAGGATGTGGCACCAGTTTACACATGTTGTTAATATCATTTTCCTCGCTTTTTACCAGGATAATGGTGTGTTTAACTGTGTACGTTTGAGTTAAAGATCAAACTTGAGATTGAAAGTCTTTGTAGACAGTAAATTTACAAATCTTTTGTAATTTTCATCTTGCTGTCACACATTTTGATCTTCTGTTGACTCATATCAGATGCTTTTTTCAACATAAGCAAATATGTATGCAGGCACACAAGTTTAAATGTCAAGCTTCAAACAATGTAGTTTCACAACGTAATGGACATGGACAGTTGTTTTTAATATTGTCACCCATTTGTGTCATTGCTTCTGTTCCGATACTCCCACTTAGAGGATATATTCTGAAATCTGATTATCTGACCAGAAGACAGTACATACATCTACCGGTAAATCATCCAACACCCACATACACACCCCAGGGACAGTATTCTAAGAGTGGCAGGGTATTGAGGATTATAATGAACCCAGGCAAATAGGTGTTTTTTTTATACTGATGAACAAAGTTTCATTAAGACATCCCTGATAGCAAAGCTTTGTGGATACCTCTGCACTCTAATGAATTCAGATTAGAGACTTTCATGTACACTGGCCGTATGCATTATAAATTCAGCCCACTCAGTTATTAGAAAGTTGATCCTGTTAGACTTCCTGGGCTGAAGTTTTTCCCTTGAATGAATAGATCTGTTGTGACTCTGGCTATACCCAGACCGCCATTTCTACCCTCTTCTACCCACACACATCCTCCTCTGTATTCATGTGATTTAGTCTTCAGTGCAGTTGTCCTTGAAAATCCTTTCGTTTTCGTGAATGTTTCGTTGTCGCAATGCACATAAAGAAATCAGTTTTAATAATCAACGTGGCAATCTGTCATTCATTGATCGATTTCTTTTGTTTTGTCAGGCATCCAATTTGGAAGTCAAACAGGAATGGATTCGTAAGATGAGGGACATAGTCACTGAACGACAAGTCCATTTACGTGCAGGTTTGCAACATCTCCCTGCCAATTGTTATCTCCGCTTTTTCTCTCCGGCATCCCGACTCAGTGATACCTTTTAATATCAAACACACTAATATTTAGTTGTGAAGAAAATGAAAAGGTGTGCTTTAGAATGAAAAAATATTGATTGGTGACTGAGGAAACTGAATTTCTGCAGCTAGTCATTTAACTTTTTGGAACTTGTACCCCAGCTCTTATGGATTCCACCAAGCTAACAGCACCCAAATTTGCTGCCAAGAATGCCTCATCATCCAGAAGCTTGATCCAGAAAACCACAAGGTATTGTGAACATTGATGATTTCACATTCAAAGACCATGTGTGAAGTGGTGTGTTGTCTTTTGGTCTGGAAGTCATCATTTTCATTGGATTGGCTGCTTAGTCCACAAGAAAGTAAAAATCAAACAGTTTTGGATACTGTAAGGGAAGTACATACATGTAACTTGGTGATAAGCTGGGTTCTTGAAAACCATTTTGAACAGGGCTGAGATGCTGCTTGGATTTCAGTTTTCCATTTTGAAGTTCTTACCTCCAATTTGTTCCCATTCAGGGGTGCAAATCTTGAGGACAGTTTCCTTGACGATCTTCTGCTGCCCCCTAGAGGTGACCGAGACTCACTCAATTCCGTCTCCACAACAAATACGACTGCCACAGTAGACAGTGACAAAGTAAGGATATATCCTTTGAATCTCATTTTTAATTCCACAAGCGTCCTAAAGGGCATGCTTAAAAACATGTTCACTGTGTTCCATGTTGGTTCTGTTAAAATCATTACAATGTAATAGGTGCTCGAGGTACAGAGCACCAAGAATACTTCAGCGATGTATGTGAATTTTCTTAAAAATCTTTAATTCAAAGCCCCGTTTGCTGTCGTGTCCAACTGTGCATGACAGTTACACTATGCGAACTTTGTAGTTCAAAAGTTTACAAATTTTAGACTTGTTGATGTGCAGCACAGAGTGTACATACTAGAAATACTAGAGCATACTAGAAATTTGGATCACATAGTCACTTAAGTAGACGAGAGGTGTATTTCAGATATGCCATAAAATTGCCTTATTTTAATTGTTCATTGTAATTCATGTGACCTTCACATTAAATCATCTGCTTTTGCAATTGATATGGCCATCTTTTGATGTTTGGGTGGAAGATGTTGCCTTACGAGCAGGCATCCTTATGTGTTTCAAGAACAACATATGATGCAAGGTTCCATAATCCTGCTGTGTTACTTTGATTTGTATGCCAGCAAATACCGGTAGATAAGATTCCAAACCAAGGGACAACAATGAAGTTCTAATATGTAGATGGGTACATTGGATGTATTTTCACTGCAGTAGGATCCGTCCATCTCAGATACAACATAAATTTAATCACGCTTGATGTCATGCCAAATTGGTTGAGATTATACGCAGCATTTAAAAGACTGACTTAGCTGGATGGGGAATCTTGAGGCATTTCAACTCCCCTCCCTTCCCTCAACTCCGGCAGTCAAATCTATTCCAGAGAGCAACCTTTCATCAACTCCTTCCAGTTCAGCGAGTCCTCGGAAATCAAATTTAGAAGCAATCTAGCCGACCCCCAGCTTTCTCCACTGACGTTAACAAGAAGCATCATTGCTACAGCATTGCTATGCTTTTCATTTGATGATGTCACTGGATGTGGTCCGTTGGGGCACAGGGAGGGTTATGAAGATGCTCTCTGCTGTATAATTGGTTATCTTTCATCATTTGTCAAGCCAATGTTTGGTAAAACTTGTTAATGGAATGTAAATTCCAAGTATCCATCACTTTGTTTGACATGAAGTAAACATTTGGCATTTAAAAAAATTTTTAAGAGGTTTTATTGTCACATGAAAACAACAAACCATACCAAGTTTTTGTTGAGTTACAGTCGAGCTCTTACAACCAGGTAGAAAATATTTGGAGATATTGTAAATCATCACATATTTGTCTTCCTGCTATACCTTTCTCAATGCCAACGTCTTACATGTATGTCTTGACAGCTTTAACATTTTTCAACATTAACAATTTATTTTTCACTTTTTTTACCATTTATACTTTTTTCATTGTCTATAGAATTAAGCATTTTCCCCGCTAGTTAGTCAAGCGAGTAATATTTATGTCTAGTTTCAAATTTACAGGTTTGGAAAGACAGTTTTCTTGGACTGAATGATTTTTTATATATGCTCCTTTCATCATTCTAACAAACCTGAATGTTTCGCAGTTAAAGCACTTACTAAATGCAGAGTTTGATTCACAAACCAAGAAGTGAAACAACTGATTTAGTTAAGCCTATTGATTTCACTTTTTTCACAAATTTACAAGGATGTTACACATTTACCACTGCCCAGTATTTAGGGAAGATTCTAGTCCTCTCTGAAATTAATATGTGAGATGCAGAGAGTACATTTTTATTTAGATCAACATTGTCTATTATTCATTTTTTTCTGCCGATGGGGGTTGAGAGAACCTTCCATCACTTCCAATTTCCCCCCACAACTTGACATTTAAAATCCATTCTCTAGCCTGCTCAGGTTTCCTTGAAGTGATTGAACTTAGACCTGATGTGCTGAAGAACAAATTGTATGCTGTGCAGAACCTGTGAATCAGTGACTTACTGAAATATTTTTCCTCAGATGAATGTCTGATGCAAGATAACCAGTTTGTTTAAGTTTTTTCGTGGGCCATGAGTACACGTTGAAATTCTAAGTTGTGTTTACATTGCAGGCAAGAATGCAAAGAAAGCAGCACTATAAATCAAATCAATAGGTGTAATCTTTAAATTACTGCTTCAGTACTTCATTTTTTCTAAGTTCCCAAATACTTTTAGTTGGAAATTCAGCATCACAGTCACATTATTCATATTCATCACACAAGCTGTTGAGAGAAGTAACCTGAACACAAAGCCATATTGAATGGAATTAGTTAATATTGTGCTGAGTTAAATTTGAAAAGAGCAAGGATTTGCCTGTATCACAGAGTAAGAAGGCAGAGCTTTAAAAAAAAACTGCTCCTAGAAATATGCCTTGGCAAAACAAACCCGACTTTATTTCCTGATCCCCAATTCAAGCTCTTATTCCCTCCTTATGAACTCAAATGACCTCCTCATTTGTCCCCATATTCCCCCTTCTAATCCAGCTTTCCTGCTTGGACAAACAGCCTAGTTACTAGGCACACGAAGGCTTGATATATATGTATTATACCCTCAACTCCAAGCTTCCTATTGATTCTCACCTCCTTATTTAGATAAGGCACTCTTATAGCAGGAGGTGGTGTTTTTATTCTAGGCCAAGGCAGGACATGGCTGAAAATCCCTGGACCTTTTAGCATAACAATCATTTGATAGAGCTGGATTTGTTGAAGCAGGAAGAGACATACCGGGAAGTGGAAAATGGGCCTTGCATAGAAAGCTAAAAAAAAATGACGATAAAGTTAGGTCTGAATGAAGCCATCTTTGTAAATGCACTTCTCATTTCTCTCCTTGTTCAACTAAAATAAGCCGTGTCCGCATTACTTGGCTGTGGCCTGTAATTACACACAAGTCTATGGTAGTGGCCCCGGCCAGTTGCCATAGAGTCGTGTGTGATTTCAAGCCATAGCCAAGTAATTTGCATGCGGCCATATTAAACACTCAAAAAGATGGACTCAGGCCAAACCTCAAATGGCCACATTAATCTATAAACCTATAAACCATTAGACATATAAGGTACTCAATGAAATTTTTTTCTCACAAAATGTGTATAGACCACAGAATTTTCAGAACATAAAGTAAACCGAAAGGAACTGGCATCTTTCAATTCTGCATCAATCTTTTTGATGAAATGAAAGCATGCCCCCAACTTTTTTACCTGCAGCATGATAATCCCTATGTGATGACAACTTGCTGATATTAATGATAGTAATTAATCATATTGAAACACATGTTTGGACATTTTCACATTTCAATTCACATTATAATTTGTAATTTATTTATTTGTAATCCTACACTACATGTGTCCATGAAAAAAATCAAAGCAAACCCACCTTGAGCACAGCAGTCCAACACTTCATCATTACCTGAATAGTATTCCAAAACAAATCAATTCTTTTCTCCTACTGTTTGATTTTTATGGTTCACAATATTTCATCCCAATTGAGTGCTTACAGTGCTCCTAGTGGACAGTAGTCGGGGGTTGAACAGGAGTGATATTTAGCAGATGTGAAGGGCAGAAAGGTGCCATGCAAGGCAGTGGCCAGGAGATTCTAGGCTGACATTTAAAAATGTTAAATGGCAAAAGTCACTTGATAGGAAGTGAACATGTGGGAGAGTTGGAGTATGTACTTTGATAGGGGTGTAGATTTGTAAAGATATAATTCCTGTAAGTGACAGGTTGTATGTATGTTGTAAAATACACTACCCCTGCTAATCCCATCCATTCTGATTTTACTGTGTTTGCCATAGTTGGAAGTGCATATTCTGTTGTCTGTTTGTGACTTTTGTTACCGAGGGATTTGTGAGGCATGATAATCGCTAACTGATGAGACAATTTGACTTTTGAATAAACCAAAGGGTAAAAGAATAAAACATAGATCCTTGCTGGCATGTTAGTATAGTCCTAAAAAACCAGATCTGACTAATCACATTGGATTCAAATCCTGAAGCCCCCAACATGAAACTTACTAGACCATTGTCTCAATTGAAGATTGTGTGGAAATTGTAAGGTTTATATATATATATATATCAGCCAATGAGAGGTTTTCATTAATACCAATGTATTAAAAATGCATTCAAAAGGTGAAACAGAACAGTGACTGTTCCGGTACATGTGTGACAGATACCATTTACAGGCTATGACATCTTGCAAAAAAATCAGTGCACAACAAAAAGCTCCGTAGCAGCAATTTAAAAAAAAAAGGATATATAGATCACAGTTCCAAAATACAAGCAACCCCTTTCGAAGTGTATTTTTCATAATCGTAGGAATTCTTCCAAAATTACATCAGCAGAAATAATCTCTTGACAAACAAAAGTTCAGGCAAACGACTTTTGGAAGGTCTGCACTGATGGTTATACCTACAGGCATGGATATTCACTGAAATGAGTGTGTACATGTATGTTCACCTTGGCAGTGCGCTTGATGAAATTCAATATTTGGTACAGGTGCAGTGTAAGATTTTGAGTACTAGTAAAACTCGTTAGCATGGTGATTGTTAGCTACAGAGCCTGAAGAATGAAAAACTCTACCCAGAGGTAACAGACAGTATTGCACTTTATCCATGTTTCCTACATAGGGCATACAATATCATGTGTCATCGGACTATTTGAAGTAAGAAGAGCAACCCCCTGCTTCCAATATGCGACAGCACCACATTCCTGATTCTTCAATGCTGGGATAGCCCAATCCATTGTGTTTGTGGGGTATTTTACAAAACTGATTAAGGAAGAGGTGCACCCTGAGGCAAATTTATGTAACTGCCATTACTTTTCGGTCAGAAAAAAAGGGTTATTAAGAATGATAAGAGGGCCTAGGCAATTTGCAGTGAAGTGAGGTTTGCATAAAATGCATCAATGGATAGAGAATATAGGTTATGTCCACAGGGCAGGGTTGGAGCTTGGGAAATAGGGATTGAAGAAAATTGAAATTTGAAAGAATTGCAACAAAATGAATGCAGTGGACAATTATAAGTAATTGAAGCAGGTGTTTGGGTAATTTTTGCAAATACCTGAAGGGAAGAGAAGTTGTTTATATTTTTATGTTTTATATTTTGTCACATCCTGTAAAAGCAATTTAAGCAACATATTGCCAGAGCTGAAAGGAAAACGTTTATCACCTAATTAAAGAACCAATAGACTCCTCATCACTGTGCAGCCCATATTTTTGGATTGAAAGACTTTCTTCAGTCTCATCTGAACTGAATAGACAAAAAACAGAAATCCAGTTATTTCATAGGTTTGGGCATTTCCTCTGAATTTCTCAGTCAGAACAGTACAAGCACTTCAACAATATCAATGCAAAATGTAGTTATACCACTGACTGTTTGAACAGTGCTTCAGCTCAGTGTGAATAGAGAGTTTATATATATACATCAGTGTTTATATTTTGAAGCAATCAGTAATTGTTAAACAGCCCCAGGAGACTAGCCTACTGGCATTTGTAGCTATACAACTGAACTATCAATAGTAATATCTTGATTGAGGCGTTAGTGTCAACACCTACAGTGTAGTAGTGGTATAGCTGTACGTGATTGACAGGCTTGAGATTATATCAAGAGAAAGGAAACTGATAACTGCAGTTGCAGGTTTCCCACAGATTGTCCTTGATACATTGTATAAGGAGAGCTTGAAAGAAAAAATGAACACAGGCAGCCAGTGTATCATATTCTACATATACAACATGTGACATTTCAAACCAAACCATTTCAATGTGCAGTATATTAATGTGATGAGAATTTAACTAAAAAGGTTCTTTTATGCTTATGTTGTAGCATTTTCTCTCATTCCATGATTATTTTATTGCAGTGAACTGTCTAGAATGTTCACATCTCGGCATCTAACAGTATGCAGTAACCAGTCGGTGTATTTTTTAATCTTAAAACAATGTGGGAAGTCAAGACCCATGCAAACAGTATCTGAAATCCACAGTTCTATAAAACATAAGAAACAGCCAACAAATTCAGAAATGAATTTGTGCAGATTAGGTAAGATTAGGGTTCTCCTTGCTGCCCTTCTTGAGCATTCTTGAGGGTTATATGATAAATGTTCCTTGTCGCCCCTTGCAACAATTGCGTCATACTTTTTCTTTTTTTTCCCCAAGGACCTGAGAGAAAGCTCAGAGTTTGTTGTGGTCGTTGAAGACTTTGAAGCTCACCACCCTCAGGAGATCTCTGTCCAGAAAGGGCAGACAGTGGAGGTACTGGAACGACTGTCTACACAGCCAGACTGGGCCTTGGTGAGAGCATTATCACCAGACCACACAGGACCTGTCCAGGGTTTGGTACCATTGAGTCATCTAGTGGCATCAAGCTCTGAATGTTCAGGTAAGTGGTGTGAGTAGTAACTTTTAGGAGAGTTTAGGTCAGCCAGTCAGTGATTTTGATGTTAATATGTGCCAGTGCTAGTGGGGGAAAATAAGTTGGTGGAATGGAAGTTGCAGTGGGTATTATATACCGTAATCAGCCAATCTTGTGAAATTACAACAAAAAACCAAAGGTGTTCACTACCTTTACAAGTGCAGTGACATTGCCACGCATAAAAGGCATATTTGAAGCAAATACAAAAGTGCAGCGAATTTGATGTCACAAAATATTTGCTCTTGAGTTGAAATGTGTTCAATCTCTGCGAATTGGCCGCACAAATGACATTACAGTGTCACATTCATGTCGGTATGAACCAATCTAATAAAAGGTGTGGTTTATTCAATTGATTGTCCTGCCCGATACCAGTTCAAATGTAATGCTGTTGATGTTAAATACATTTACAATAGAAGTGGGATGGGTGAAGAGCGTTAAAAATCACCATTCAACCTGTCAAGATAAATTGAAAATGTCTTCGTCTTGAGTGATTGTGTGTGAATGATTACAAGTGGTGATAAAAGAAAAGATGAGATTAAAGGACGCTAGTTTACAGAGGAGGATTCAAACAGCTAAATGGAGTCTTGCAAAAGATAAAGTGAGATGTGGACTGTTTAGAAAATCCAATGAAGAGTGGAATTTGAGCTGTGAGAATGTAAAATTGAACCGAATGGGGGAAATTCCCATCCAGTTTTCATTCAGTGAAAAGGATTGATGGATGCAATCAAGGGTCTTTCCATCGGCATTGAAGCATCAGGATATTGACATTACTATGGTGACTGTACGTGTGGAGTGGCCATTGATAACTGACCTGCGGTCAGGAAAACTGACATGATGGACCAGAGTGGTGACACTTAGAAACCATGCCACGCTTTTTCGTTCGTGTGGGCATTTCTCTCCTCAAAGAGTTGGTTTACATGTACTTTGCATACCCATGTACATGAACCAGTATGCATTGTTGTGAGCGGGTATCAGTTGTGTATTGTGAAATGTGAGAGACATAAAAATGTTAATGCATGATTTGCAATATGTCTGCATGCACCAGTGTCTGTCAGTGGAGTGCAGTGTTCATGTTAAATTGCTCTTGACGACCTCCTCCGTGTACAATCCCACTCTATCCTTGACACATTTTATTGCGTTTTTTTAAGTGTCAGGTAATGATTGCATGGGTTACTGCTTGCATGGTTTAGTAACTAGAGAAGATTTCTGTCATTGTAAGTTGAATCATTGCTTGTAACTAGCTTTTGTTCATGCTTTAAACTGTGTTCTGTTATGTGCCAAATACCCCGGTACAAATGTTTTTTCTCTTTTTTGTCTACGTAAAAGGAAGATTACCACTTCATAGAAAATACAATATTGAGAGAAGAGAAAATGTATGCCTCGGAAGGTGAAAGAGTTAATCCTTACATGTATTCTTGTCCTAGAAGATAGTTATTTCTTCAAAGTTACCAATGAAGCACCAAAAAGGAATTCACCTAAGTGTGCTTAAAAGATGTTACATGTGTTGCTTTATGACACCCAAACATGGTTACCCCTGCAACTCTTGAGTTAATGACAGCTTGGCCTGATGGGTGATTTCCAAAGCAGCAAGAAAGGATTATCCCATTACTCTTAAAAGGTTACCTTACAGCACCCAGAGAAAATTAGCCCCATCTCACCAAGAAGAGGTCTCCTACACAGCAGCCTGAAAATGCTAACCTGTTACACTTGTAAAGGTTACTCTACAGCATCCAACAGCACCCCGACAGTGTTAGCGCCAGTTCACCCAGAAGAGCTAGGTCTCTCACACAGCAGCCTGAAAATGTTAACCCATTACACTTGAAAGGCTTACCCTACAGTACCCAGAGGGTGTTAGCCACAGCTTACCTGGAAGGGGTCTGTCACACAGTAGCTTGTGGTATTACCCCATAACACCCAGAAAGAATACTCTACAATACAGGGTACCTGTATCCACAGAGCTAGAGTTTGCCCCCAGTTCACCCAGAATGGGTCTCCCACACTAGCTTCAAAAGCTTACCGCATTACACTCAGAAAGATTACCCTACAGCACAGGTCTAGAGAGTTAGTCCGCAACTTGTTTGCGAGGGAAAACATCTTCAGCAGCAAGACAGGGTTAATTATTCCAACTCACTGGCTACCCCACATCAGCAATAGAGTTTAAGCCCAAATAACCCAGACGGGTAACTTGCACAGCTGCAAGAAAGGATTACTTGTCCCATTTTTCACAGAAAGGTTACTTTATAGGAAGACAAGAGTTAACCTGAGCTTGCCCCCAAGGGGTAACATCTACTGCACCCATTGTTACACCCAGAAAGTTTACTCTGCAACACCTATAATAACCTCAGCTCATCCTCCACTGGAGGTACACTCTACCGAGGTGTTTCCAAAATGGATGTCAGCCTAATGCTTTATTTAAAACTGTTTGCCACTTTAAAGGTACGTATGTAAATGGGACCTTAAACACAGCTACATGTATGCCTAGCAGTTAATGCCCCTTCTACTTGCGTAAATTGTACAGAGTTTCAATACGAGTATGAAGTGCAAACACATCACATAGTTTTTTATTTGAAAAAGGGATGCCCAAAAAGTTGGTTTATCTAAGAGTGTCCAACACCATAGTGTTTTGAACCAGTTTCTGGTACGGTGAAATGGTTGGACAAACCTTTTATCAGAACTGAAATTCACTTTATATGTATATCAAACTATAATCATGCACTCGTTTAAATTATTCAAAGTATACATGTACATGTATCCCTATGAACATCTAAGAAAAGAAGCATGGTGTAATAACAATGGATGCTTATTGGTAGTGAGCTATTGGTTGACTCATGGTTGGTTTGTGACCCACCTTCCACTTCTACAAACCTCCCCAGTTCAAATGAACTCTAGAAGACTGCTGTGAAATCTCACTATGAACATCTAAGAAAAGAAGCATGGTGTAATAACAATGGAAGTTGAAATTATTAGTGCTCTGTGTTTATTTTGTTAGATGTTCATAGTGTATGCCCAACACTGCAAAATTGTCAGTTAATAAACATCAGTAGGGTTGGCTTTGTTGCAGCTAAAAACAGAATGACATCTGGTACATTTACTGGAAATTCATGAAAACCCATGAGGTGTATTAAGTTATCCCAGCAACATTTATCCCACCCCGCCCTGACCTCCCCATTTGCACAGTGCCTATCCCTAATTACCATTTCATCCACTGCTTTGTGTTACCCCTGCGGTCTCCCTCTAAAACAAAACCTGTGCTTTGTTAAGGTTCATGTTGAGACAGTTCCAGCTTGTGATGATGTAGGTAATCTTTGAACATGCTGCATGATTGATGACAGGATTGAGCCTAGGTACCAGCATATTTGTCCTTTCTCTATGGTACCTTCTGAGATTTGGTATTGCGTTAACATTCTGTCATGTTTATGTGCTGACAGAACTACATTTACTGGTAGTCTAGCTTTGAGTTAATATAAACCCCTACCAGCCCTATAAAGAGATCATGTTTTACTTAAATCAGTTAACACCCATATCTTATGACAGATGTTCATGACTTCAATTCAATAATGCCCTGCTATTGGCTAGTATTGGATTATCAAAATGATTGCGTGGAAACAAAAGACCTCATTCAAAAGGGAAGTTGTTAATTGACAAATTTTGTACCAGTTTTGTTGAGCAGTTTAATTCTGTGGAATATTCATATTAAGCCCTGAGAAAGCAGCCTTAAAGCTTATAGAATATGCCAAGAATTAATGAGCCTACCTGCTACATCTAAACTAGTAAATCTGCGTATCCTTAATCATTTAATAAATACAGAAATGAATATATTCTTTAATGTGCCCTATCCTTATCATTATGATGAGGGATTTTGTTTCTGCCAAGGACATCTATTGCTGCATAATGCATATGCCAGAGATCACCTCAGCCGTGAATGAACACAGCTGGTTCACTGCAAACGTGTCAGTCTCCACACCTCAGTCACTCTATATCATGTACAGGAAGACTTCAGGGGCTGAGCTATCAGCCTTTTGGTTGCGGCAATCGGACATTCTGAACTTATATGAGACATTGATGTATGGCTGTGGTCATTAACATGGTGCTTATAACAAGTGCTTTCTGGTCATGTTTGTAACAAGTATTTGTGCAAGGTCTTCAACTCATCCTGTAGCACACACAGCCTTTGGCCAAGTATATTGTAACAGGAGAGCTATGGATTGTCAGCTTCGATTGGAAATGAACAGAATTAATGAATTGCCATTTTAGCAGTGGTTCTCAGCTTCGGAAAAGCAACACTACAGCTTGTGTATTGCAGAGATAAAGAGGTTGACAGAAAAGTTGATGCTATTTCCTTTAAATATCTACAACGCGATGAAGGGTTTAAAAGATACAACCAGATTTCTACACATATCCATTTTGGGAAATTGTCCGGATACTGATAGAAATTTTTCTGATGGTAATTGGACATTTAAAGGGACTGTGAAATACAAATATTTTACTAAATCCCTTGAAATTGCACTTTGGGTTTTAATTTACCTCGTTTTGAATTTTTGTTTTCCAATTTAAACCCATATTTTGGATTTTTTTATGCTAATGCCTATTGGCATATTCATGAGCAAAACTATGATGTTATCCAAGGCACTGAGCCTCAATGTTGCACTGATTTGTGCACAGGAAATTTCTAGATTTTTCGAAACACTGCTATTATAGATTTTATTTCCTTTGGCAGTTTATTGTTTTGTAAGTATATGTCAATAAGAAGCAAGCAACCATTTCGTTGAAATAGTTTCGGATAGCAAATTTGGAGTTTACAATTTGAACATAAAGACTTGCAACCTGAACCATGTCTTCCTGGATTAATATCATAACAAAAGCGCCCTCACTTGTCCAGAAAGGCTTCGTCAAATTTGAATGTTTAAAACAATTGCACTTTTCAGTTCCTGTAGCTCAAAACAGATATGTCAAACAGTCTTCATACACCGAAGAAAAGTACAGAAATATACAAACGTGATTCTAAGAAAAAATCATTCATATATTCTTTAATGTACATTCACTGACTGAATCAGGAGAAATTAGCACACACAATACAAGCATTACAGGTTGTGTTTCCATTTAATTGTGGATAGAAAGAAATAGTTCTTATAAATTATTTTGCCTGTGGACACAGTATCTTCAGTTTGGCTTCACAATTACATTTGATAGACTTGTTTAAGGTTAATACTGTCACCATTTGACCACAGCGTTCCCCATGATATCTTTTTCCAACATTTCTCCTACTTTAGAAAAGTTGATTATGTAAAATTTTATGAAGAGTGTCTCAGATGTTAGTAGAAGCCTAAATCCGTTGTGTTTTTTATAATCGTTTGATTTGAAACAGATTTTTCAAAAGGATTCCACTTCAAAATGCATTTGTGTGCTCAGTAAACCAATCATTAGGAACTCTTTTCTTTTTTTGTCATTTGGTAACAGTTATGTGCTCAAGTACCCAGTGCACTGACTGTAAACCAGTCTCTTTTTGCCTTTAGCAGTCACACATAGACCAAGGTGAGATAACTTCCTGTACGTTTTAGATTTCTGAGATTTGCCGGTTCTCTAGGCACTGCTGACTGCAGACTGTCTTTATCCTTGTGGAATTAATTCACTGCTTAACTGTCCAAATCTCAAATAACCATCAAATAGTATAAAAGGGTTGTGTGTCCACCTATGGTCAATTTGTTTTCCATTTTGAACTGTAGAATCATAAAAATCTACATGTAAAGGAGGGATAGATCCTAGGGCGGTCCGTTTCATTTGTAGAGAAGAGTTGTTCACAAGCAGAGTGGAAGTGATAAACACTTCACTGTCAAAATATTTAATTACATGTACATGGGAGTGATGAAGGTATTAACATGTAGACTAGCAGGTGGAATCTATAGTTAATGTTACTGTGTGCAATTTAATTATCCAGAAGAGCACAGGTTTTCGTGCAACATGACAGCCTGTAGTAACATATCAGTTTCGGTGATAAACAATTTTCAAAAGTGCTGTCTGCATTTTACTTTGTTAGTTGATCACTTCAATACCAGTAATAAGGTTTTTTCTAAATGCAATGTTTATTGCCATTTGTATCATTGCTTAATTTGTTTAAAGCAAGGAGGAACAAGTGTCTGACTTTAATGAGGGAAGAAACACCCCTAATACAAATGGAACATCCTATGTGTTACTGACAAGTTTGGCACAGTCTACTTTAACTGTTGGATACATCCTGTTGCAACATCCATTTCATTGTGGTGCCTTTGCTTATCGTTTCATGGTAAACTGACCATATGCTAAATGTTTTCCAATCAGACTCCCTAATGGGAATCTGGAGACCAGACAGCCAATCATATTGCCTCTGTGCACGCTCATTATTTTGCCGTCTTTTTCCCTTGAGTTCAGAAGCTCAGGTGACCTATTCCTGAAAACTACCCACGACCCTCACAATCTGAATGCATTTTGTACATCGTTTTCACGGCAATTCAACATTGAGAGATGCATTTCTTTTCTCATTTTGCCACTGGACTCTATACAGATATTTCCATTTTCCTCCACCTGCTACTGGTCTGATAGCCATACACAACTACTTTGTATATTCTGTACCACTCCTGTAGTCTTTTTTCCTACCCTGCCGCTTTATCACCTGAGCAGTCTTGGGGAGGGAAGTATCCATTCATGCGGATCCTCGTCTTGTTGTGCATCAAGGGCTGATGAGGTGAGACAACCAGTCAAATCCTTGGATTCGTCTCTTCACTTGTGGCTCTCGCGTCCAATACAGACACTCACGTGCCGTGTGTCCCTCCCTGTTTCTGCCATCCCAACGGATATTTTGGCTTCAGTATATCCTTTGGCTCAATGTGAAGTTTTTAATCAGCTGTCGACTTTCTGGATCAATAAAACTACATTCTTACTAAGCTGTTTATGCTGGAGACAGTGTTACTGGATCAAACCACAATTTGGCAATTTTGCAACTTGTAAGTCTTTGAAGAGACAGCCTGTCAGTTTGAACTCATCAAATAATTCAACCCCTTCTACTCTCTGAAACAGTGATGTTAATTTCTGTCTTCCACAGTCCAGACAGATCTACAAGAGACTCATAATTCTTTTGTGTGAAAAAAAAAACAGACAACTGTCCAGCCCATTTCATTAGGTACAAAGTTGAAGCAACATCAGTGTGTGTACGGGTGGAAATTGCCAACCCACGTATTTCAACCATATACATCCCCCTCCCCTGGCAAATCAGCTTGCTTATTCACTCATCCTGCTGCAGAAAGGAAAGGGGAAAAAACGTTTTACGGCTCATTGAATTGCTATCCTGAGGACATCGGTCGTAAACGTCTCTATCCGTCTTCATTGGCTCATTTTGCCTCTGCCTTGTCGCATCTTAATATTCACTGCTAGCAACAATCTGCTTCTGTGTCGTAAGCCTCCAAGGAATTTTGGCTTTATATGTCCACTCTTGCCTCCCATCTCATCGGTCAGCATTAGGCCTGGAGCCAATCTTCAGCCCTTGGGCTGTACTGAGTCGGGCCTAATCTGGACCCTCTGCTAAGGTAAGGAGGCCCAGTGAAGATTTCAGCATGTTTCTAATTTGACCAGCTTTTTGGGGGGGGTGGGTTGAAAGATGTAGTATGTAGGAGGATGAAGATTGGGGAAAAACAAGATTTTGCCTGGGGCATGCCTTGGTAATAAATTGGCCTGGGACACATTTGAATTAGCTCTAGGCTAAGCCAATAAGGGATATTGTTGTGCTTAATTTGGGTAATATTCCTCAGGTTATCTACCTGTTCATATATTTCAACCTGAAAACATTCAGATAATCAGGCGATTACCATTTTGAATTTTAATCTACATGAGTAGATTATGTACGGTTCGTGTTACGGTACTTTTCTTTTGAACAGACGTAGGTTTTGTTTTTAAAAAAAGGGAAAACAGGACTGTAATTTTTTGAAAATTTGGATAACAAGAGTAGTATGCAAATTGACACAAAGAAAGATGTAAAAAGTGTGAAAAGGCTGCATTCCAATGCACCTGGCTTTGCTTGAAGTTATCCATGCTAGCTGCATGTACATGTATATGTACCATCATATTACATGGTTTAAAGTTGAAGTTCAAAGACATGGGGATTTGAATACTGGGTAGTGTTGAATTTGGTGGATCGAGGTACTCAGAAGAAAAATTTCAGGATAGGGTATAGGGGAATTTTGAACACATGTTGACTGTGTGCCCAACAATTGCATTCAGGATGACCAGTTGAAATTCCAACATCTGATCAATGAAATGAGCCCGTATGATAAAATAAGCCATCTGTCCTGTTACCAAACAAGTTTTCATCACATTTATGGAGGGGGGGTTCAGAATGTGCATGTAGGGTATCGCATAGTAATTAGTTCCTACATGTTTGTCAGCGTTACCTCCGTCAAAAATGGACTATTTGATTGTATTTCATTTTGGTGACCTATTGCAGTAATGGCTGCAAAATTTAAGCTTAGTGGATGAAATAGACTTGCATTATCCTGATTACTTTTGGGGTAGCCAATTCAAAATAAGTGTTAGGTAACAGTGCCATCAAAATCTGTTTCCGAATACCAATGAACTGGAAAATGTTTCTCCTACATCCGGTGAGGCCATCCTCGTGCAGAGTGCAAGCAAATCACATTCACCTTTTAAATAGGATAGAAGTCCCTGTTCCCAACTAATTATATGTTAATAATGTAAAAGAAAACTGGATAAAATGAATCGCTTGAGTAATTCTAGCATGATATTACTACTAATTTAGGGGAATTGTCTCAACATGCCTATTTCTGATTATACCTTGTACATGTACATCTTGTTCTTTTTTCCCAAAAAAGGGCTTCTGAAGAATGTATTAGGGGAGATAAAGATATTTTCAAAAGACAAATCATTCCACCTGTAGCTTTAACCCCAACAAACTTGTGTTTTATTTCCCTTAATACATTCCTGAGTATGAAGACATGTATTCCAGTGTATTCTTGTGCCCCTGTCTAGCCTCCTCTCCCGTTCCTTCCCCTGTGACAAATCTGTTCATTTAGTAAATGCATCAGTTCCCTGCATGCATCAGTCAACACTGGACCGATGCAGGTTTCATTTAATCTTTACCAGGGACTGTCCAGTCAGCTGTTCACTTAGGCAAATTGAAATCTCAGAGTGAAGACAGATTGCCATTTTATGGTTCTAGCCAAGTTGAATTCCATGTTGCCAGAGCATAAATGCAATATTTTGTATCCTGGTAGAACTCCTTAGCTACAGAATAAACTCCAGGGGGTAGTTCTTGGCCAGTACATGTTCCTGCCTGTAGAGCAGGGCTTCCTCCAGATATATTGGATTTGTCTCTGCACCTGTTGTCATTTCTTTTCAAGTCCCCCTGTTCCCTTACCAGTTCTGATGGTTTCTTTTGATTCCTGCATTGCGCTTCCTATCAACAGTTCTTGCTTGTCTTTTGAACTTTTTCTCTGTTGTTTTCCCTTTTCATAACCAAGTAATGTTTCCCTCACTTCCAATCTGTTACCGCTAATTAGCAACCGATTGTTATATTTCTATTTGAACAATGCTGGAGAACCAACCATCTTTGATTTGCATCAATTGTTTATCTTTGCATCTGTGTTTTCATGTACCAATTCTTGTGCACACTTTCCTGTCACCCCTGCTATTTTCTTCAGTGCCAGAACTACATTTTATTCTAAATACTCATAAAAAGCTCCTGATTCTTAAATATCACAGGTTCCACATCTTTACTGCATGGAAGGTTTCTAGTCACGCTTGTAAGTTGTCAGTATTTGTGCAACCGGCACCAATGCACCAGGATTTGTGTGTGTGTGTTTTTTTAGCGTCTCTGTCTTGGGAGTTCAAGTCTTCCCTTCCAAAGAGAATGATCTTCCGTTTTTCCCTCACCTTTTGAAGATGATGTCTTCAGGGACAAATTTTAGGAATATTCCCTCCATTTCCCCCCCTTTTGACCAGATCCTGGACATTGCGTGTTTGATTTGCTATTCAGGAAGCTACTTGAGAACCGTAAATCAAACCATGCCTGCGTTGGAGAGATTCCGGTCTCAAGACTATCTGAATAATATGCATGAGGCTCATTTGATCAAGGACAGAGAACTATCTGTACTATAGTATACTGTGCTATCATCATGCCAACACTGACACTAACTTTCAGAATCTGCATCAGGAGCATGCTTAAAATTCACTCGTCATCATCTCCACCTCCATAAAACCTTCAATATACACAGCCCAAGCTCATCAAATGTTTAAACTGTGACCATGAGTTGTGTTTCAGAGGCATTGAGACTACCTCTGAAGGGACTGAGGTTACCATGGTAACTCAGCGAAACTTTAGGGTTATGATAAAATTCAGAGAGTATTGCTAATATATGTCAGTTTTGCTAATACTTTGATTTGATTAAAATTTTTTATCATTTTATTTTCTATGAAATGGTTGTAAAATTAAATAAAGCCCTTTCCCTTTTTTCATATAGGTTCATAGGTTTTTGTAAAAATGACATATGCTGTGTTTTTCCTGCATCAAATTGTCGAAAACACAAGTGAAATCAGCCACTAGCACATTGTCTGACAGTTTGTAAAGAAGAGACTTACTTGAATCATTTGTTTACATTGTGAACTTAGGAAACTGTTAGGCTATGCATTTTCTGCCAAGAATGAGGCTAATCATTTTTGTCAATAATTAATCACATTTTGGAGTTGAGGTAATAATTTCCACAAACAAGCTTCTTTCCTCAGAAATCTGCAGTAGTTATATTGACCAGGTATCAGATGTCGCAATCCTAGTAAAGACTTGCTAGCCAGTATGGTAATATGATCGCAGATGTTTGAAATTGCACCAGCGAGACACTATATCATTCCAATGCCTCACGTTTAGGTGAAGATTGGCTTTATTGAAAAAGTTCCCACGCTGCAGCCATCTGAACATGTTCTAATCAGAACGATAAATATATCTCTTTATATATTTAGGATTTCTTTAGAAATCCTGTTCTTTGTTAGGCTTTGCAGAGAGAAAGACCTATATATACACATTCCCTTTACTGTTCTTACAATAACTTAGTCTGACAAATTTAACTGTTAGATAGGAAGAAGGACATTTGTGCTGAAATTGATGAAAGTGTGCCCAGTGTACATGTTGCCTACAGAGAATTTGTACATTATAATAAACTCCAGGTACAAACATGTTTTTATCCTCTGTCTTTCCACCCACACACTTGAGGTAGATTTCTTTCTTTTCCTCTTTTTTCTTTTACCTTTTTGAGTTACAAAAAAGTTGACATTTGATGTTATTAATGCACAACTTGGAGTTATAAGTATGAAAATAGGACAAAAAGGTACCGAAGCACCAAGTTGACTAAAATTAATAATCAAAAATGATTAAGGAAGTATTATCAGGACTAGATACATGTTTGAGCTGAATAATCAAATAATAATTTTAAACATTGAAATAAGTTTCCTGAATGTATATAGGACTAGATGATACAAATTCATTCTCACACTAATTTCATACTTAACACATTTTTTAGGCTAGGATGGTATTTTGGTATTATGGAATTACGGAATTTTAGTACTGTTGTGTTCTTGCTGGTACCAGTATGCTTGGAATACTTGTAAAAGCCATTGAGAAAACAGAAAACCACGATATCGTCATATTTCACTCCATTCTTTTGGTTGGTATGTGTGCAACTCATCCAGCATCATGTCTGCATTGTCACTTACAGCAGAGAGATAAAACAAGATTGTCCAGCTGACTGGCTGTTTGAAATAAATGGATTAATAAATGAAAATACTTTTTAAGTTTAGGAGGTTTGCCACATTGACAACAACCATCATGCTGGTCTGTAGTTGTTGGTTTTCCCAGTGAATGCCACTGTTATCACTGCTGCTTTCTGATGATGTACGCTTAATAACCTCGCTTCAAAGAAAATTGCGATATTAGTGAATATAGCAATATTTTTATCACGTCCAATGCAAGACCATCCAAGCCTAATATCTGTAGATGTTTTTATATGAGTTTGAGTGTAAGCTGTAAACTTTTAGCTCAATTGTTCAATTACCGTGTGTTTTTTTACCTGTCTAACACCCACACATAGAAGTCTCTCACACCCACACTGGGGATCTGAGTTACTCTAGGGCTGTTGTCCAAACATCTTAAGGTGAGAAATACATGCATGAGGCTGTGCCCTGCCTACAGCAAGGCCAGGGTTCTTAGGCTGTATAAAGCTCTGTATTGCCTTATGAAAGCTAGAAATCATGAGGATTCAACTGCTTGTAGCTGCAAGAGGACAAAATAAATTTTGAATTTAAAAATTTTCAAAATAGGTTGTTTAGAGGTCGGAAAATTACCAGAGTATTAAGATGAAATGAATACCGTGCCAAACAATACAAATATAATTTAACTTAACTTTTATGTAAGGAATTACTAAATTTAATCTTATTTGTTTGGCAGTATGCAAGGAATTACAAAAGAAAACAAATCAAAATACTGAACTGAAGAAATTAATCTCTTATTTAAATGCAAAGACTTAGCACTGATTAGAATTCTTTTTACTTTCTTTGGCCGTTTTGATAATTCCACTCTTTAGCCCTGTCTTTAAGATATTTTTGTGTCTGCCTCTGGATCAGCTGTGTGGCTGAAATGGAATTGACATGTGCAAACCAGACATGAATTATTCTTTCAATACCCTGAATGACAACAGACACCGTGTCTTCATTTCTTTACTCACTGTTCAACGAAATTGGGATTTGAAAGGTGAAGTGATTTTAAATGGTTTTAAAATCAATGGATATGTTTTTGTGAAGGCATTCCACCAGTAGAGTTTTACTGATGTGAGTTTCCTTCCATGAACTAATCAACTGAAAAATATGTCTGAATATTCATTGTGTTGGAAAAGGAAATGATTAAAATATGCAAGCTGGTGTTCCAGCAATGCGTAATCCAGTTGATGCCAGCTTTTATAAGAGTGTAATCCTACCCATTGATATAATCACATTTCTTTAAAGAGTCACATTTGATTTTTAATTTGAAGCCTGCAGAATAATTGCATTGGAAACAGATCTGAGATATGGATTATTGAGAAGGCTCATCCAAATGTTGATATTGCAAAAGATGAACTGTGCCAACAGTAGCACAAAGAGCCTGGGCAATATAAGATATCCTAGAGTAAATGGAGCATAGATACATGTATGTGGTCTGCAGAATCAGCCAGGTACTTACTGGATGCTGGAAAAAATGAAATATAATTGACTGTCGCGCCAGAAGGAAAGTCATTAAAAAGATAGGGAAATCAAGTCTCTTGCATCGGCACGCCTAGCATGTTATTAAATCAGAAATCAGTGTTTCTGAAGGAATGGGAATTTTGTTCAGTTGCATCTGCGTGCTTTTGGCAACGTTGAATTGAAAATTGAAGCCTTTACATTGCACCTGGAACAACTCTTAGTGTAAGTAGTGTCGGGTAGTAACCGACCATAGTAAGAAGTGTTAAAGCTATTTGTAACGTGTAATTCATAATTTGTTTGAAACAATAAATGGAAGTTCTTCTTAATGAAAATTCTGTTTACTGGTTCCTGACTCCACTCTGAATTGAGTTAGAAATTGATGTGACTCATGACTAATGCAGAGGAAGTGAATTCACTGCTTGTGGGTGGTTTATCACGCCAACATAATGACATGTCCTGATAGATCCAATTAGGGCCCAATGTGAAGACATTCATAACCAAGAATATGTCAGATTAAATGATGTTAATGTTCCAGTTAGCATCCAATTCCCTCATATATGGAAGGAAAATCAAGAAGACCTTGTCGAGTGCACTGCAAGAACATTCTCTGGACTCACCAGTTTTCCCATTTCTTTTTTGTGTTTCTATAGGCCTCATTAGAGATACGTACACATAGCTTTCAGTCTGTTCTCCTTTCTCAACGGCCAGCATGATATCAATTTGGCTAGAGCTCTACTTGGGATGTACTAGTCTACGTCTCGGCCCTGTAGGGTAATTGCAAATGGACGCCAGCATTTCTAGACCTGAACGAGACCATGAACCTGATGACTTCATAGAATGAGAATGAATGTAGATTGAGAGCAAGATGGGGAGGGGTTGGAGTGGAAATGATAATTACATGTTCCAACTGGATTCACTTCTTCCTGGCGAGACAAATAGCGTAGCTTGGGATTTTTTGAAGTACAAAATATCTGAGATACCTTGTAAATAAATTGTATGTCTTGTAAGAAAGACTGGTATTTAAATGATTATCTTCAAAAAAAATTTCAGTAGTCTTTGAAAGAGTAAAAAAATGGTTACTTAACAATTTGAATGAACAGAGGAAATTAATCCTTGAACAATGCCAAAACCGGGAATTAATTTTCAGAAATAGTTAGCTGTGTGATCTCCTTCCAGGAGAAAAACACACAAGTGAAAAAAAAATTTGAGATCCAAGCAAATTAACTGTTTGTTTAAACCTTGTGTGCAAGGAAAGGGCCTCATATCATCAGGATTTGTCAAGATAGGCCCTTACATTCTGCAAGGAGTAATCATTTATTAAGCATCTCTTGCTCAAGATTTCTTTATCGGAATTCAGCATGGGCATATTTAGAGGTTGTCATTATTGTAATGACAAAATGAGATGAAAATCCTGCTGTGTTGTCAGACAACAAAAACCACATTGTTCTGGAGAATTTTTGTCAACAGTTAAGCATAATGCTTTCAATGCGGGCAACTTCCTGTCCAGTGGTCTTTGCAGTCTTTTCATTACTGGCTGTAGCTGACAACTAGTTCTTAGCATGATGTCATCAGCATTCTTGGAAGGCAAGCTTTGGCCGAAACACAAGCTGGAACAGAGACAGGAAACATTCAAAGTGAGGAATACTGGCCAAGTGTGTCATCAGATTCTAGAGTTATTAGACTAGTTATAACACAGGTTTGAATCCAGGGCATGTTAGTCAATGGATTGACAGCTTATGGGTCTTGTTTGTTCCTGAGCCAGCCGAGTGAAGCAGGATGTGACTTCCACGATATCAAGTGTATGAGTTTCCTAGAACATTGTTCATTCCACGAATCCTCGGTCCTTTCATCTCTAATAGGTTGTTTCCAAACATCCTCTTGTCTTTCGTGGCTTTGCTGAAGACTGCAAAGTCACGTCGCTTTGATCTGTGCTTCATTTCCTCATATTTTTTTTAGTTCCATCTCCCTTTTTTCTGGTGGGGTCAACTTTGGCATGAGGGTGCACCGCTCCCATTTCTTGAGGATGTGTTTATTTGCTTTGTCACCTCTCAAGAACTGCATCCGTTGCATCTCATGAAGCTATAAAGAATTACCAGGCCAGGTTGTGTGCCATTCCTTCTTCTGGTGTCCGTGAGCATACAATCCATCCTGGATACTGGGCATTCTTGCCTTGGGACTTGCATCCTCTTTGACTTCGCTGATGAATGCAATTCTAAGATCTGGTAACAGTTATATCCTTGTCCCATCTGTAGTACATGTAGTTTGACCACCAAACCGCATTCTTGTCAGTGAAGCAGTCTATTGCGGCAATCATGCTGTTCTCCAGTACATTTCACAATATCTATTCCGTGTACGTAGCATGTGAATCTTGAATCTAATGCAGTTCTTGTGTATGACAATTACGATTCAAGAAATGCACAACACTGACGTGAGATTTCTGGTGTACAGCCGTTATTTTGTCAAAAAAAAAACTTCTCCAGTGTGAGGAAATTGCAATCTTCAACTAGTCCATCCGCGCTGAAGAATTTGTTTTCTTCAACCTGATGCTGCTCTGTTTTATCTATTTGGAGTGGAAACACCTTTAAACTTGTCGGCAACCTTTTTGAATGTTTATTTTGCTGTCGTGGGAAGGATGAAGGCAAACATGCAGCGTCTTTTATTGTGTCTAGGATCATCTGGCAACAAATCAAGTAAGTTTATTTGATACTCAACATAAACATGGTTTGAAACTAAACCTTAGCAGGACAATTGTAAGTTCCCTTCTTCATTTGACTCATGAATTACTTATTGATCTCTCAACCTTTTGGAAATCGAAAGGGGAAGCCATTATTATCATTTCAAATGGAGCAGTTTTAGCTGCTGTCAACCCCAGTCTGGAACAAAGAGGCTCAAGAAAAGGGGAAAAAAAAAATTGTGAGAGTTATTCGTATATATGTACACCGCTAGCAAAATGTGACAATTTTTATTTCTTTTGTGTGGCTGTTTTTCTACATGTGTGGGGGAGGTTGGAAGGAATCAGATAAGTTAGAACTAATTTGAAGTTACATCTATCCAGGAGTTGTTCAGTTTAACTGAGGGAAAATCATGCTGTATTGTCTCTGATTTCTTTGCAATTGTTTCCCTCAGGATATTGAATTCACAATTAATCACTAATCAAGTTGGATCCATTAGGAGTTTACAAAAATGAAATAAAATTTGTAAATGTTTGTTTGTTTCTGACAGTGCCCAGTTGTTTGTTTCTGACAGTGCTCAGTTATATTGATGTGAAAAACACCCCTTCGCAAAAAAATAATGTTGTGAAAGTTAGAATGTGTTTTGTACAATCGATGCACAGTCAATTGATTGGAATTGGGCGAATTTGCACATAAACAAATGTAGGGATGGGTTGAGAATGTTTAAACAATTGTCAGATTCCATCTGATTTATTATCCTCAGAACATATCAGTGTAGATGGAGGGGAATTCCAAGGTTTGGGATGGCTGTGACAGTGAATGGTCTTAGTCCACTGCACTTTGTCATGATCAAACTGCATGCATTTGCTAGGAGATAGGTTTTGAGGAGGAATATTCTCAGGACTGATTCATCAGACTGAATGTGAACATTTGTCGAGCATGTGGATATCGATAGCAGAAAGTAATTTCTTTGGGCAGTCATAGAAACAAAGTAACACTGCTTTTGGTGACTTCTGAAGAGTGGAATTGTAATTTAATGCATTTGGAGGAAAGTGAAGAACTTTTAATTCATGTTTGCTAACTAAAATAGGGCGAACTCTTGTAACATTTATAGGGACGAACAAGTGTGGGTAATTGGTATCCAACCCCCCCCCCTTTTCATATACACTTGCTTTTGTCTTTCTATCTCACTAACTAAAAGCCCTCCTGGGACCCTTAACAGGGCAACACTATTAAGGGAGGGAAGAGGTGTAACAGAAGACACAGTCAGACCAGTAGGGGATATTGCCTTTCTCTGGAGTGAACATATGCAAAAAGTGCAAGTTGCATCACCTTGGATGATCCCCTGAAGTGAAGATGAATGTGGCCCAAGTGTGAGGGCTGGGTGGAATAGTCTGAGGTTCATTATCATAGCTCGCTGTGTGATGCTGCTACGCTGTAACTCTCAATGATGCTATCCTGGCTTATACACTATTCATATTAGAAAATAGCGATTAATCAATATTAGTATGGAATATTAATGTTCAAAGTCTGTCATTATGTCTTGCTTGGTTTATGGGAAATTTTGAATCATTCATGTTTTTCTGTGGTTAAGAACCCAGTTTTTCACTGCAGAATGTTGAAGTCTGTTTTTTGCAGCAAGATCATTTGAACAGCGTCACAGATCCCATTGTTAAAAGACAGATTTGCGAGGAACATTATGCCTGTAGCCCATTGTTAAAGAAGCAACTGCTAATCTGTGGATCAATGGTACTTGCTGCTTTTTATCAGGAGGCCGTAAATAAAGTTTGCAGGGGACTGTACTTCAAGGTTTTAACAAGGGTTTAGGTTGAATTTGTAGACTGAAAGTAAATTGTGTGTTGTGAGTTGGGCGGAGCTGGAAGGAGGGGTTCTCATTCCTAACCTCTACCACTCCAGCATTGCCCTCATAGATCCTACATGTAATTCTTGGTCCAACATCTGAATTAGTTCATCAATTTCTTCACAAAATGACCTGTTGGACCTACATGTACATGTAGAGACCTACATTCAAATCTTGTCCAGGATTTCTCCTTCATTAGATATACTGAGACTGAAATGAACCCAGCTGTTTTATTGGCTGTCCATAAGTACACGGATTATTACCGCTGTGTCAACATGTGCTATATTGAAACAGCTGTCTCCAGTTTTTCCATTTTTTGCAATTTAGGAACATGATTCTACATGCATAGGAAAGTCATAAGTATGATTAAAATATGCACACTACATTTGAATTATGTCTGAAGCATACAGGGAAATGTCAATTGATGTTTGATACTCTCTTCGGCGTTGTTGTTCTGTCATGAATGAGACTGGTTGCATTATTTGTAGATACGCTGAGAAAAGGATCAGACTAAATGCTCCAAATAGAAATATGAATTTAGTGCATTAGTTACATGTATATACACTTAGTATGACAAGGAAAACAGAATAAGAAGGAAATTGTGCAAAGGAAGCATGGTAAAAAGCTTTTAGCCTGGTGCAATGTGAATTGGGATTATTGTGTAATAAGATTTAGCATAAAGGTTTCTCTGTGTCTCTGCAGAGATCCTTACATTTGATAAATTAACTTGGGAATTGGAATGTGATTTAGATGAAATTCCATCAGGGCAACTTTGCTTCCAACACAGCAGAATCAGCTTCACCATGTTAATTGACATGAAAAATAGCTGGCAAATGTCTGGTGAGGTGCTGAATGTGGCAAATTGCAATCATTCTAAACCCTTGCTGTATTATAACCTGCATGGACAAGGTGTCAGGTGCATATTTATTTTGCATAATTTATGCCAGTCTGGATGTAGATAATGGAATAGTACATGTATCATGGTGTATATAAATCGTTCCTGACAACTTGGATGCCACGTTGTTCATGGAGAAGCATTTAGCTTGGCCTTCAGGCACATGCCACTTGCAACCAAAAAAATGTAGATTCTCATCTGTCACTTCCAATAAAATGATTACCATCCTGTTTCCCTTTCGCATACATGAAAAATGGTACAGTTTGAGAGAGAAAGATATTTCATTGTAATATTATTTCAGACCCAATTTATTTTGAAGTTAGGCAACTACTGCTTGCTTTAACCCCCCCCCACAATTTTGAAAGGGGGAAGGAAAATAAAGAGTTCAAAACACAGGGGGGAAAAACAGAAACAGAAAGAAAAGGTAGGTTTTACGGTGAGTCTGTATGCAGAACAGCTGTCCTTGTGGACTTGAGGAGATTTAGCTTAGGAAAAAAAAATCCTTAATTTCCCCCAGAAATTCACCAAACAGCACAAAGGCTTTTTACTGGGTGCAAAATAAACACAATGTTCCTGGCGGTGATCGCTGACATTTCTGGATGAAAGAAAGGAGCAGCTCAACAGCCTTAAGCGTACGTGTTTATAAGTGAGGAGTGTGCTTGATCAGGAACGATTGATGGCAGTTTAATCAAGATAGGCGAGAGGACCGATTAGATCAGTGTGTGCTGTATGTACATATACAGCCTCATGAACCAAAGGAGTAGTTTGAGCCAAGAAGAGGAGAAAGAATATTGGTAAAGGAGTCAGTGCACAGTATCAGAAAGCAGCTTGTTTGACATACATCTCTCATTCAATTCCAGAAACTATTAGACATTCATCTCAGCTAATTTTGAAGAACCAGATTAATTTTTGATCCTCCACAAATAACATTGTTTACAATAAACATGAAATAGGCTAATAGGCTGCTCTAATTATTTGGTCAAAAAAGATGGCCTGAACTTATTTAGTCCAAGAAATTTTGAGGGCAGGAACACTGTATGTCGACTTTACTTGTCTTTCTCAGAAAGCAATATTCAAGCAAATATCCAAAGTACTTTTTTGTTAATGTAGGGTCATCCAAACTTTTACAAAATCTGAGAATTCAAGAAATCTTGTATGTCAACTCCAGCATTATTCAAAGACAAAAAATGAAGTATTATTTGTTACAAAGAGTGTTACAATAACTCCTAAAACACAATTGCAGTCATTATGCAGATGAATTTGGTCCAGAAACCTCCAGTGGTTACTGCTGTCAAACACAGGATCATTGTGCAATTCAGCACAGGGGCCAATGAGGGCATTGCACATACTAAACTCCTCCTACATCTAAAAGGTCACTGTAAATACATGAATACCTGATAGAGGTCAATTTGACAAATCAAGCCTCATGGCCATCCCTCTCTCTTGTCATCAATCTCCCGCAAAGGTATAGATCAACATAAATTAAGTGTTGGGTCGTGCCATGCTTGTACCAGTATTGCTGTAAATGGCTGATTATACACGGATGGTATACTTCGTGTGTGTCCGTAACTGATGGTGTGAACCTAGCTTAGCTATTTGGAGGAAAAGACTCGCATGGAATTTACTCAAGCAATTGTGAGTGAGTTTTGCTGCATTTTGAAAGCTCTGCTTTTGATGGTGTCATCTCCTTCACATACATGTATAATGGTATGTCTGCTTGTCCCTCAAAATCTGTGATTTTCATTAGGAACTTTCTAGCTGACTTAAGTTCGAAGTTTCACTTTCATGCATTGTGTTGCAATTACCAAAAATACTAAGAAGAAATGTCCTCATTGATTCTCAACTATACCTTATGTATGTTTTAAAATCTTGACAGGTGTTTGTGAATATATACTGAATTATATCCAGGTTTTTTCAGTAGTTCTGAATTGTTCATCCGCAGCATGTGTGTGTATATCTGGCTTAGATCCCATTTATTTACGTGTATTAATTTTTGGATTGGGGGGTTCACTGTTCAGTCCAAGTCGCATCATCGTGGGAATCATGGTAGACAATGGTAGACATCTGATACTCGTAGGAAGGTGCTTTTGATCAGCTGTTTGGGTCTTTGTATCTCATTTCCCTCCTAGCATTCTCTGATGTAGATTTCATTCAGACTATGCCAGTACATGTACCCTGTACGTCAATACTTACACTGTTGAAGTATTGTTAGTATTCCCAATTTCAGCCCTTCATATCTCAAGGCAGATGGTGGTAATAAGAGGTGGTTTTTTTTTTAGATGCCAGTTGTTTTGTGGATGGGTGTAGAGAGGGATTAGCAACTGTTTCTTTAGTGGTCTCATTGTCTGTCTAGTTTCTTGTCTGCAGCAACCACACTCTTTGTAAGCAAAAATAATGTAAATGAAACCAAAAGTATCAAATGTTTTTCCTGTCATCGATATCAATTGTTTTATTGTTCAAATGTAAAGAGAATCTGTCTTGTCTCTCCACATTTAGCACTTCTATATTTACAAAAAAACAGTAGAATATCTCTTAATAAAAAGTCCTGTTATATATGAATGGAAAGTAAATCCACTAACTGATAACCTTAAATATCAGGTGGAAAACCACGCATGAAGAAACATTTCTGTAAAATGTTCAAGTGAGTGTTATGGTATGTGTATGTTTTCTCATACAAAATACAAATAAACAAAACTAACCAAGGAGTTGTGCAAGCTGTAGGTTGTATTGAAACATGTCAATTGTGCACATTGCCTTTTTAGAGATTTTACAACTTATTGCTTTTGGTGATTGTTCTGGCCATAAAAGGTGAATTTATTACGCATGGCTTGGTACACTCATTAATCATATTCTGTAGTTGCAGGCATGATGCAAACAAGCCAGCTTTGCTAATTTGGAATAATAAGCAAAACAGTATATCAACTTTTCAATTACAAGCTAGTGAGTAGGTGGGATTTTCCATATACGTTTTTGCCTCATTTTGAGTTTTATTTTGGGGGGAGGGATTCTTTTAGAGAATGCTAGTGAATTAATCCAAATGAATTGATTTAATTCTGATAACTTGCACTCATCATTATTGTCCACTTTTCATATCCTTCCAGTTCCAAATAGGGGGAGGAAATATCCTAAATGCAAATAATTTGTATCTTTCCCCTTTTCTTGCATCAATATTGCTTAATCACATGTTGTATTTTCCAGTTCTATAATTTATCAGGATTATGTTGATATTTGAAAGGTATTGAATGAAGTAAATAATTTGAAGTCTGAACTAGCTTGAATGATAAATGCTTTCATAATGCTGTCTACATTTATCCTTAATAACAGGTACAATACTCCATTTCAAAATAACAGCATAACAGAGGAGTAGTAATTTGGCTTTTCTCAACCATCCAAGCTCTCCATTTTCCTTCTTTTTCGTAAATCAGATTGATTTTCAATTATTCATGTTCTCACTTTTCATGTCATTAATTCTAATTATAGGCCTTTGTTATGCTTGTTTGCTCATAGCAAGTGTTTTGTTTGGTCATGAAGGGGTGCATTTTAAAACACAGAAAGTTGGCAGCAAAACTGTCACAAATAATGGCACATTTTCATTTTGTTAAATTCCCATTCCAGGCATATTGATTTATGTGATAAAAATATCTCCACTTTCCCTGGTGTGAGTAGAACACATGGAGCGACCCATCTCAAGTGATATCAGTACTGTGATTTGTGTTGCTACAGGGCAGCACTGTATCAGGCATAGAATTGATTGGACTGATCCAATTTTGTTGACATTGAATTCAAAAACACACACCCTCCCCAGTCTTAGCCTTGAGTTATTTATGTGTTTGTCATACGGCTCTGGTCCATTCCCACTAAACTGTAAACTGCCTTTGTGTACAGGCCTCTGTAGCGAAAAGAAACCTTTTTGTGAAATTAAAATCTCCAGAGCTGTTTAAAATCTATTGATGCTTTAAATCAAAATTTATGGTTATGAATCGGACCAAAATTGAATAGCTTTCATAAAAATGATCTAAATTCTCTTTGTCTGCTGTAGACACATAAAGCATGTTAAGATGTCAGTCTGTAATGTCATTTTGTAGTTTTACTAAATGTTGTTTTTGTTTAGTTTCTTTTTTTATTCCTATTCCACTACACTCACATTTTTATAAGTCCCTTGTAAGTACAAACAAGTAACCTAACCACATCCCATTTAAAACAACATACATTGATAGGCTGTTTCAGCAATCAAAATACCAGCTGTATTTTTATACATGCTTGCTTATAAAATATTTCAAATGATTCCCGATGTTTATAACAAGCACATGACTTGTACATGTACATACATGTTTCCAAAGTGTGTTAATTTAACCAGACTGTGGATGTCTATACATGTATTTGGTTATGCCAGCCCAGCCCTCCCCGAGGTAAATAGCGATCAGTTTTTATGAGTAAGGCTAATTACATCTATGCAAATGAGATGGAGGCTGCTGTAGAGTCATTCATCAAGTTGGAGCTGATCAACTTAAAGGTACTATAGAGATCACATTCTGCCTATTCATCATTCTAAAGTCTCCAACCATGTAACTCTTCATTTTTAAATGAAGTTATTCAAAACTCAGTGTAACTGTGTACTGTTTTGTAGGGGAGGAATATTCTTTCCTGTTCCATTCACGTTCTTGGGAGTTTAATCATGACACATACAAATTAATAGAAATGTAGTTGAAATTGATCACATAATTGAACAGTGGAAATTGATAATGTTGTTATTGACCTTACTATAATTGGTTATTCATAAACAAAAGAAATTTTTTAAAATGAAAGTGGAAATATACATGAAATTATTGACTTTTACTCCCTCACTTAATTTTTTTTTACATTTGTTTTGAATTACAAGTAAAAATGAGATCTATTTTATGTTGCAGTGTGACCAATTTCCACGTTTGTATGGAATTGCCCTTGATCTATCGTACACAATTGCACAATCGGCAAAATAAGTGATCAGTTACACCAGTATGGTACCTGTAATCCTTCTACCCATTTGTGCATTCTTCTTTGGATTGTTGACTTGATGTCCTCACTTTTATCTCATTGTCCACCTGTTTCTACAGGTAGTCGAACAGTTTACCTATCATGCTGTTTGGCAAGTTTGTTCCCTACAAGCAGACACTTCCTTGACAGTTTGTCTATTTTTACACCTTTTTTCACTGAAAAATAAAATGAAGTCACTACCTTTAATCCTAAAATTAATGTCAATGACCTGCAGGCTGCATACACAAGTACTAGGGTCACTGCTGTCAAGCCACACTTGAATGAAGAATTCTATACTGGACTAACAGTCTGTGGTAATTTGAGGTACATGTAAGGTCTGAATGCATGTGCATTATAACTCTTCATTTTTTTTATTGAAATATACCACAAAATGATTTCATTTGATAATTGAAAATCAGGAAAGCCCCAAAATGTATATGGGGATGGGAATTTATTTCAGTAGAGTTTTTTAAATTGACATAGACAAATAATAGTCCATCTCAAAATGAATAATTTGTTGAAGACAAGAAGACAGCTGACTTATCACTTACAGAATAGCTTTGTTGAAAATAGACATGCCCTTGCATTCTTCTGGTAAAAAATAACTCTGGCCGTCCCCTGCAGGAGAAGTCAGGGACTATTTGGCCTTGTTGATTCCAGTGCCTCATCATGAGCATAGATTTACATCAGACAACCAGCTACTGCAGGCTAAACCTTCCCTGGGGACACAGGAATATCCCCCAAATTGTTGTTGTTTTTTATCCAAGAGCCACCTGACTCCATGCATGTTGAGAGTGATACATGCATGTAATTACTTGAAATTTACAGGATTTAGCAAACAAATGTGATTTTTTTTTTTATTTGTTTTTCCTTGAATGCATGATGTATATTCAGAACATGTATAACTAAATATTTGAAAGCTGTTATGTTTGTTAATAATTCAGAAAGATGTGTTAATATATTAACAAACCAAATTTTACATTTATGGTGAACCAGTGTGAAAATTTGCCCATGTGCTCGATTCATATAGTTTCTCCTGCATTGCACCTTTGTGGTGATATCTTTACCTGATGTTATACTGAAATTTATCTGGCTAATAAAACACAAGGAACTCCTCAAGAAAAAAAAAGAAAGAAGTAAGGCGTTTGTGAACAGGAATAAATAAGCACGTATAATTGATCCGGCAGGTTATCTTTCTTAACCAGCAAGGGAAAGTGTGCCGATTGATTTTTCCCAATTTCCACACCGTAATTGGGAAGAGAAGTTGAAGATGCCCTTCCTTGACTTGTCTGAGGATCACTTGTATTATGTCATGGATTGAGGGGCTGGGTAGTTTATTAAAAGCCTGGCTATTTTAGGCAGGCAGCTGTTCCTTGTAGAGTTTTCTGAAGCAAGGTTTCACCACATTTGCAATCAAGGGAAGCTGTAATGTGACTTAAATACCAGATGGTTCCTGGAACCTTGTGTGGATCTCTATTTACCTATCTTTATGTCTGGGATTTAGGAAAGATGTACATCTTGAGTCATACCAATCGAGCAGGTAGACATACAAATTTGGATGGGAAAAATTGCTTGACCTGTAACTGGTGGTATGTGGGTTTTCTTTCTAAGGATTCTAGATACAGTTTTCTAATCAGGCTAAACTAAAGTCATTAGTAGTTTGTGTGCTGTGAGATGATTACACCCCCTTATTAGTCTATCTCATTTGATCTCATCGGCTATGGCCCATTACACAATAATGAAACCAAATATGTTTATTGGCTGGAAGCAGATTTTTAAATCATCTGTATTTAAAAGTGAAGGTACTTCTTAGGAAAATTAGTTTCCCTTTTTTAAGCTTTTTCTTTGTTTCAACAAAGTAACAAAGGACATGAAATTCATTTTTCTCAATAACAGTAGCCTCTATCTTTTCACTTTCTTCATCTCAATGTTTGCCGAGCTTCCTCTATCACCATCCATCTTTTTTCCCGCACCGCCGGTATGGCCAGACTTTCGGAGCTCGTATTCTAGGCGGAGAGGTGCGTGCTCAATCCTTCCCCTCTTCCTGTCAAATTCCTTCATTACAAACAGATGGCACTCAGCACTGGCTGAATAAACATGCCTGGATAATGCATCTGTTAAAGTCTTGAATCTCTGGCCTTCATCACTGCTGAAATAACCAGAGATGTACAGACTACAAGAACAAATTCTGAATGCAGTTTGCATATTCATATTGTCTGACATACGCAACCTTATCCAGGAAAGAAGGGTTCTTCTTTCTTGTCTTTTTTTCCTTTCTGAAAATTGCATTTTTGGGAGACAAGGAGCCAACTCCGTTGCCAGGCGGTCTGGTCACTTGGTCCATGCAAGTCATATTTACCGAGGCAAGCAAATATTGTCTGAGCCATTTATCGTGCTGTGTGGGTACATCATGCCGTGTAAACGGTTTTGAGACTGTTAGTATAGTGATGCCATGACAGACAGTGGGTCAGGGTGTAATAAGAGGTATCGCATTACCTCACTCCTAATGAGAGTATCTAGGAAACTCAAGTGAATTTAATCCTGGAATTATTGATTGAAATGAGACAAGGTGTAAACATTAACCGTCCTTATTCAATTTTGAGGGGATGATGGCACATCTGTTTATTTATCTTTAACACAATTTCCCTTTCGATGCATGTGAGGGTTGAGTATAAGATTTTCATCAACAGATTCAGAAACATGAATGCGCACTTTGTGAAATGGCCCAAATCAGATAAACAATTACATCTTGCTTTTTTCTATTAGCATGTTTCTGTGGATTCAGGCTGCACTTACGTCTTTCTGATTTCCATAAAATCATCATCAGATTCGCTTGACTAAGTTTGAAAGCAGTGTTATAGCAATAGTTCATGCAGCTGAATGCACTGAGAAATTCAGGCAATCTTAGTTCTATTTATATCAATTTGCTTTGATTTAATTCCTTCTTGTTTGTTTCATAACAATATACAAATGTATTTTTATCCTGTAATTGGTACACACATGTACATGCATGCTAAATAAGTAGATTCACAATACAAGTGCATCCCTTATTTATTAACCCTTTAAGGTGAAACTGCTAACTGTGGTAAGGATGTTTGAAGTAACCCGTCCGAGCAAGCAGAATTGAAATAATGACTAGAGGCTATAGTAATGTGAATATGAGGAGAAAGCACTATCATTCACACACACACAAATATATTTTTCTATCCAGTCAGACCTTTTTCTTTGATCACAGTGCTGTCCTGCTGAGCATGAAACTTGACATGTCTTGAGCTCTTTCAGATATTTCTAACCCAACATAACTATAACAGGATTACATCAGGTGTGTGAACCTGCCCCTCAAGCATTGATTACCCAGAGTATATCCCACAATTGCAGTATTTTGATGGGCAGAGGACCCGACCACAACCCATCCTATGTATCAGTATATGCACAGTATGTACTCATGGATTTGTAACAGAGTCAGAAAGCTTTCTAGAAATAACCCTTTAAGGTTAAGGGTTGGTGCCAATTGTAGCTCATTGATGTGAGAATGCCTTTGATGTTCATATCTGATTACCAACTTCTTTTGTTTACCAATCATGAGTAATTACCCCCGTAATATTCACCCTCGACCAGACTGCATCAGTATGTACAGCAACACAGTTGTCAATTTTTGTCCATTTTTCTCCAAGACTGATGATCATTGTAATTCCTCTTTGACAACAGGCTCAACCTGACTCTAGGAATCATCTCCCTCCTCCTGTTTTCTCTCTTGCTCTTTGAGAGGCATTAATATTGCCTCTTTATATTCTAGACATAGACTCTTGCCCCGTCCTGTCAGCCTTTTGCTCGTGACTTCCACAGATTCTCTGCAGAAAAAAAAAATTGCAGCCTGCAGACATTCATGAAAACTTTGTGTCGCTTTAATCTCGGTGACGGAAGTGAAAACAATCTTCCTCATATGTCGCAAGTCAAACGACTGCCAAGCGAATCGCAGTTGATTTTGTTTTGCCCAGCTCTTTCTCAATCTCTTTTGCCGCCCATCTTGCCATCTTTCCTTTCCTTTTGCGTGTGTTGCCATGGTAATGGGGAGGAAAAAAACAGGCACTAGAGAAAGATGGTAATGATAAAATGGGGCCTGGCGTTCCGCAAAAATGAGGTTGAGCCATTCTCCTTGCACGAATGTATGTTGAGTGCCCTGAGCATTCCTGAAGACACATGGCCATGCAAAGAGAAATTCTGTTGCAGGTGTACGAAGGGCTAAATGTCTGCCTTACATTTCTAGGTCATATTTTTTTTCCTTTGCTGTCCCCAATTTAATCAATTGTGGTTGAAGTAATCTTAGTTTTTGTGTCAAGATGAACTTGAAATGCATCTTTTCCTACCTCTGTGACAGTAGTTTCAATTTAGCAGATGAAATCAGCATATTACCTTCCTCAGCAGAAGAAGCTGTATGGTGCAGTTCTGGACTGAGACTTTATTAGCTTGATCAGTCATTTCCTTAAACAATATTCAAATTTCAAGTACAGTACCGATGATAATGAAAGTGATCACCAGATCCACTGAAAATGTGCTACAGATGCTTTACATTATAAACAAATAGGAAGGATAACAATTCCAGTCAACTGTTAAATATAAATGCTTTCATTGACAATTTTTATAATTTGTATACCACTGAAAATTAAGTTAAAAAATCACAGAAGTCTACAAGCGCACCATGACAAATGAACACAAGAGTCTAGAAATGCACAAGAAACACCAAATTAAGGAGCAAAACAAAAATAACAATACCAATAAAAAAATAAAGTTAAATACCAAATTTGATACAAATCAAACTCTTAAAAAAAGATATGCAAGCTCTTTGCCCTCAGTGGCCAGCCAGCAAATCGTGATGAAAGATGTTACAAGTCAAGCAAGCTTGTTTTGGTCATCTCATTTGAAGCACAGCTAAAACAAAAAAATCTGATTATCAACCAGTAGCTGACCAATCGAATAATTAATGTAGAGTTAGTTCACAAATATTTCAGATATCCGAGGGTGTATTAATTGTGTTCAATCATGTTTTTTAATCATTTCTTTAAAGTAGCAAATGGGCTGTTCATATTTGAATTCATTTCCTGTAGAACATGTGATCAAATACCTGCCACTATGTTTTAGCTTGTCTTGTTAACAGTGTACCAAAAAAATAAAGAAAGTTAGAAGCATTTTTTTCTTCATAATTTCCTAATACCAGAATAGTGCATAAAAAATTCAGAGTATTGTTGCATTTTCTGATCGCCTGTTATTTTTGACAAATTGAAGCTGCTGTTAACTTCATATTACTACGGTCTCATCTCTATTCAAATTAACTACGATGCCATATATTTTCCTAGCATCGCTTCTTAAAATGTGTTTGTGAACTCCATAGTGTACTTGATGGAGGAGGCCCTCTGTTGTTTGATTTTTGCCAACTGAATCTTTTCCTCAGACATTGCATGATACCAATTTCGCCTTCATCAATACAGCTTGGTGCCCTCTAGTGGTGTATATCAACCACGCCTTCTTGTCACCACCCCTGCTTTGTAATGATTATTCAGTGACCTTTTCAGAACATTGTCTTTTCATCCATAAGCATGTCTGCTCAGCCTTTAATGTCACCCAGTGACCCCATCAGTGTTGTCATGTCCCCACTGATTCCTCCCTCCCTCCATCCTCCACTGAGAACAAAGCATAAGGAGGTGTAAGAGCAGAGGAGATTGGCAGCCAGAGACTAGGGATCATTTTTTTTTTTCTCTGTCTCTCTCTCTTGGTTCACTGTAGGAGCTTTGGTAAATGTCATGCTAACGTGAACCATGAATAATTTGCCAAGCTGGTGGATCAAGAGCCGTAGCGTGGCTACCTCTCATTAAATATTCAACCTACCTTGAGCATGACGTTTGCTGGAATTCATGGCATTAAGATCGGCTTTAACTCTGTGCTTATATTCTACTCATTTTTAAATTCTGAATTTTTTGGAATAATTACCAGTAGTTTTCAGCAAGCAACTGACATTGACGATACCTGATTTACTAATTGATTTTCAGGATTGTGCAGTGATACTGTCTTTTTATTCTGCAGCGTTCCTGTTTAAAACGATTCGGGGCTGTTAACATTGCAAAATAGACATTCAAAAAGCACTTTAACAAGTGTCATTTTAGAATTCACAGAATACTGTTAGTCATAACAAATAAACTGTGACTGTTTAATCACTCTTGTTGTGTCTAGTAGTAGTAATCTTGGGTAAATTTTTAATCGCGTTTCTCCAAATTTCTTCCCGTAAATTTGGGGGTGGAATTCTAGGTTAGTATACCTGCAAGGCAGTATGGTTTCAAGTAAAAACACAGACAAGATTATTTGATTCTGAATAACTGTAGACTTCTAACTGTGGGTGTGTATCACCATAGCTGGAATATGCCAGCATTTATTCCTCAGTATTAACCTGAAGCAGTGGCCAACCTAACCCTGCATATATTTGAATTAGGAAGGCACACGTTGGCATGGCATGTATGCAGTCATTGGCTCTCTCGTCTCTCTCTCTGTCTCTCTCTCTCTCTCTGGCTTGTTCAGGATAATATATGCCTGGAGTGGTGATACCCATTATGTGTTTTCATAGTGGATGCCTTAACCATGCATGTCAGGAAAATTTGCAAAGGGAAAGAAAGACATGGCCATCTTAACTAATATATCAATAGGAGAGATGGAATTTTATTTTATAATTGCCACTGATTAGTTCGACTTTTGTCTTTTTGGGCTAGATGAATGTTTTATGACTGATGTGGTTGTATTTTCACTTTATCTGTGAAGGAATATTCATAGTGAATTGATTTCTATAGGCTTTAAGGTCAGGTATGTTTATTTTGTTGGTTGATTGCATCCTTTGTATGTAGTATCTAGGGTAGAAATGTCACCTCTTTAGAACTTGCTGTGTTTTAAATTTATAATGCCACTTAAATAAACTTTTTTTTCTGAAAGATTGTGTCATTTTTATCAGAAATGCTACTTTTTTGTGTCACACAAATGTGTAATTTGCATTTTTATTCCTGGCAGGACAACATTTTCCCAGAAAGCTGATTTGCATATTTGCAGTTTTTATCTCTTCCTTTTATTTTTTTTTTGGGGGGGTTGATTTTGTTTTGTTTTTCTTGTGAGATTGTATTAAGTGAGGCCAGAGTAAGCTACTGAAATTCTGGAATTCTTAATTAACATACATGTACCATGGCAGGCCTATTCAATGATGGCCGGATTCTCCACACTTGTAAATTTTAAGATGGAGAAGATCTAAATGAAAATAAGCCACTTTCTGATTTTCATAATTAACAGGATTTCACTAGCTAATGTACTTGTTCCAACCTACACTTTCTCCTTTGTCAAATATACACAGTGTGCAATCTGTGGCCCAGACAACTAAATCAATCAACATTTTTTTAGTCACATTTGCGTTTGGAAGGGAAAAAATCAATAAGCCCCTTGACGACCCCGCAAAGAGTATCTTTGGAAATATCTGCCTAATACCCACCCATCTGGACTCACATGACAGCATTGCCATGGAAACAGCTACGGTGGTGAATTTATACGATTTGGCAGCATGAGATGGGCACCAGGTAATGCAAAAAGGTCTTGACTTCGCTAGATGGCTCCATTCATTATGAGTAAGTGGCGGACAAAGAATTTTCTCTCAGCCTTGCCAAAATCCATTTAAAATGTTTTAAGGAATTTAGCATGTTTTATTGACCTATGGATCTGATTTGTACATGCAGCTTTGATTTGTTTCACAGTGGTCATTTTGTTATCTAGAAATGATAGTCTCCTTTTTTCATTCATGCTCTGAATTCATTAACTCTCACAGTCTCCAAATTCAAAGATATTTCACACAATGCCTACATCAACAAAAGTGTCAGGATAAATTTTTATCAGCATGCTGGTAGAATTAGAGGTGTGTGTGCTGCTCTAATTCATCCCAGAGATAGGAACAGGAGGAGAAAAAAGAGGAAGAAAAGTGCCAAGATTTACCTAACCTAATTGCTCATATTGCATCTGAAATCACCACCTAAGTGCTTTCATTGATATGTTTGTCGGATTGCTGGCCATATCATTTGAAATGATCTTACCTGTAAGGCATTTTTTTCTTCGTTTTCTGGACACTAGTAACTGTGATCTTATCAAACAACAAACAGATAGAATTTCTTGTGGGTTGGGTTGAGGTTTTTGCATAGTAATACCTAAACTGAAGACCAGATATTTCTTGTTTCTTAAAGATATTTGCAAAGCGAATTATTGTTTAACCCTGACGCCCTAGGGTGTAATGTAGTGGTGTATGTAGGGTGTGTTGAAATTGAAGGATTTGGGACTGTTATGGCTATGCATTGTCTTGATGTGATGAGTTCAAAGTAGCACATCTTGGTCCTTATTCAGACTCTTTTCAATTCGCCTTCAAACGTGGAAAGTGTTCTTGAGTATCTAATGCTAAATTGCTTACCTTACCCTAACACATTGCAGTAAACTTACAGAATCACACTTTCTATAAGTTGGACTCTTCTTATGGATTGTCATTTCTTTCCAAAAATTTCCTTGTCTTTCTTAAGTTTAGCTTTGACTTTGTAAAGAAAAAAATACTAGCCTGTTGTACAGAAATGACTGTCCATCTCCAACATCTTCAGACATCTAATTTCTGTCAAAATTATTCCACAGTTCTTTTTCATCAATCTGAACTAACAATCGAATCAAATATTTAGCACATCTGCACACGTACATGAGTATAAATGAAGAATTAAACTGTCTGCTGCCACTGGAGTGCCGTTAACTTCAATACTGCCAGCAAGTACAATAAACAACCAGTCACTAATAAAGCCCCAATAATTTGTATTGAATGAGATGACATTTTGCCTGAGCTACTCAGGTCAAAGTCCCCTTCTGTATTTGTTGGTTCTAACTTTCCTGTCTTTCCCCTCTACATTGGAGGGTGACACAAGCAAAGCCTGCATCCGTATTTATAAAATGAGTCTGCCAGGGCAACGCTGGAACCGAATTATAATTAGAGTGTGATTTATTTGGCTGAACGTAATTTAAAGATCGCAAGCCGATCTAGGGAAGAGGGCTCTTAAGTCCCTGGTACTGGTTCTCTATTACCAAACCCTTTGCCATAATTCAGAGATAAATGTAAATGATGGCTTAATGTCAAAAAAAGTTCACCTCAACCATGGAGGCACCTCAACCTAGTTCATCTTAAATGTTGACACAAATATCTGTAAATGAATGAGATAAATAATTGCTGTCATGTTTGAAAGTACACAGGATGCTTGCTTTACTGGGAGTGATAAAAAAGTACAGATTTACTGTAGAGGTTTATGGTTTTAAGCTGTCCCATAACAAGTACATATTTATAAATGCAAACTTTCATAGTGATGCATGCTGTTTGGAATGCTCAGTGATCATGAATTTGCTTTCACATTCATATTAGACTCATATGACTCGATTATTCATATGAAGTGTTTTATGAGGTGTTAAACACTAAAATTGTCCTAATCATAATGTAATTTTTATAAATTTCAGAAAAACCCCGATATTTCTTTTGTCCCTGGTCTTGTTTAGTTCTTTCTTTGCAGACATTTTTCTGTGCAAAGAATCAAATGTTAATTTTGGAATTGACACCCTCAAGACATTGCTTGTTGAAAACCTCCATTTTTTTATAGTCATTGAATTCCACAGATTGTACTTAGCAGAAGTGAATTGGCTGGAATTGGCTGTCCCTTGCCCCCCAAATACAGGTATATCCATCTGAAGATGTAGAATTCCTGCGTCTGAATTTCATGAGATGATTTTGCTTCTCCACCACTACCGCTGATTTCTATGGAGAGTTAATCATATTTATTTGTGGCTGATCTCCACGATCTAAACCTGTTTAACAATCGTTAGTATTGCCCAAATTAATCAGCTCAACGATTCATTATCACTTGAAATGACAGTCTTGCTGTTTGTTGTAGATGGAGAAAACATGCATGGGAGCTGTATGGAGCAATTAAGCTAGGGATCTTGAAGTCCTGATAGTATGTGACATGAACTGACCTACGTGGCTTAATTGACCTTTCCTCCCTTAACCTGAAGCCAGAAAATAGCGTGAGTTTGTAGTGTGGCAGCTGATTTTAACTTCTTGGCTTTAAACAAAAATCTTTGTTCAAATAGCATTGTGTTAGCTGTCAATTATTAAAAATGGCTCAAAATCAATATTTATGAAATTTGCAAGTATTCAATAAATTTCAGGTGCTGGCATGAGGACACAATTAAGCCATTTGTTGCATTGTGATAAGTTGTGTGAGAAAAAGAAACATGTACCCGATTGCCCTTCCACCTGTCAAATGATGATTGGTACCCAATCAATTAAAACAAAGGGAAAAGGAAAACACTGTGCTATTCGCTACATGTATAAACCAAGTAATATTACAGGTGCTGTAGAACATGCATATTACTATTTCTTGGTGTTCTCTTACTGAAACAGTATTGTAGAATAGGAACACAATATATTCCACACCACTCCAATAGTTTCTCCACATTTTACAAATTACTCAGAGCATGGCAAAGAAACCCTTCATCATCACCTTGTGCAGTGGAAGCTCTTAATAGATTGCCCTTTTGTGAATTATACAGATGTACTGATAGAGATGGGTGAGAAAATTCCAATCTAAGGGTGCTGTTGATAAAATTGACTCCACTCGTAATCCACGACAAGACCACATTCCTAAATCTTGAGAATGAGTTCAAGTAGTTGTTTCAACTTCTAATTAGTTTAGTCAATTATCACTAAAAAGTGCTCAGATTTCGTTTGTGAATTAAACCTTTGAAAGCTGATGTGGATTCCTGTGGGGGCATTGCAGAAAAAAGCCAGAGCAAGAAGACCTTTGCTGGTTGGGTACCTCCCTTAGCACTGTGGTATGGTCACAAACCGCAAGTTGAAGCTCCAGACCATCAATTGCTCATCATATAGCATCATCTAACCTGATTAACATAGGCAAAGGCTGCAGCACCCTCACTACAGAGGGAGTAAGGCTACAGACTGGATCGGCCACATAGTCAAGGGGAACAACTGAGGACAGATGGTAGAATTATAATGCTTGCATATACATTGGCAGAGAGATAGTCAGCCACTATCGCACGGTAGTACTATGCACACTCAGTTCTCTACATGTACATGTACAATGCAAGGCGGGTATAGCAACTTAAAAAATATACATCTCATCACTATACACACAGGCACGGGTAGCACATTTTCAGCAATAACAATTAAAAGAAGAAGCATTTCACCTGCAGCCTCACATGCATGGATGTAGACAAGTAGATGATCTTCAGCTTTTTTCCCTACACTCAATAATCCAAAATGGAGGGAAATAATCATGGTAATCGTGGCACTAGGCTCAGACGTTCCTTCCGAAGGATGCTTGGGAAGAAAGGTATGTCATCTTCATCTTTTCTTCTTTGAGGTCCTTCTTGATGATGCTGTCATCCGTCTTCTTTTTTTTTTTTTTTTTGGCGAGAGAGAGAGGCTCTCTGTATAGCAGACATACATGTAGCCTGTGTCTGGTTTCACGTGATTAGCAAATGGCCACTTACAGGTGTGAATATTTACCTATTGTACCTAATGATTGTGTGCAGTAATGCACAGTCATGACATTACATTGTCTGCTGCAGATGTGTGGGCTGCATTCTGTGCATCCTGAAATTAATGCAGTCAACAACCTGTAACTCAATACTAAAAATTGTTGCATCAAAGGGTGAGTTCATGCTGTCTGATCTGGAAATATTCTTGCACTTAGCGTGGAAAATTATGTATCCTGTCTGAGTTAAATTTTGTTGTTTCACTGTTCAATTTATGCCCACATCCTCATGGTATATTTTTCTTTGGGGTGTTGGTCTTTGCCCAATGTAATCATCCATAGAAAGCAAAAATTGCGGTAGATGTCTCGTTGAAACTAAAGGAATATTTTCTTATTTGGGGGTAATGTGAAAGTCAAGCAAGTTGAGTATCTTGTGTGGGATTAACTGCATGATATGCTTATCATATGTGTGAAACATGGAGTTGGGAAAAAATTATTTACAAACTTACACCACCTTTCAGAAAATTCAGTCTTGTTGGCAATGATTTCTGCCTCAAATGCACATTTTCCATTGTGGTTATAATTGCAAGGAATTTCTGTTTTAGAAGTTAATACAAATATTTACTTTGTAGTGTTTTAGTAGTTTCATAATTTTTGTAACACTTTATAGATTATTCTTATGGTTTTTTTGTACTTGGGGCCAACCAGTAGATTTGCCAACTATGGTTGGCAAAAATGGTGCTTGTGATGTAGCCAAACAAGAGTCTGTAGTAAAGAGAAATTTTTACAAACATTTAATCCATAAAGTACATGCTCCAGGATTGCACTTTCTTGAGAGTGTCATAATCTATCAACAAATATGCTGGGATAGTGAACACTTAATGCCACTCTGTTGAAAACAAGTCAAAAGGCTAACTACTTGATTAGAGATATAAGTTCATCCTTGGTGTTCCCTCTGATATGAGGTCAAAGAAGTTTTTGCAGCCTCCTTATGACACATTTGAAATAAATGCTTGCATAGACTGCTGTAAACTCACCAATCAGAATGACCTTGAATTATTTAACTATTCCAAAGGGATAATTGCTTAAGTTACAGGTGCTTGGCATTTATTGACAGTGTAATTGACTCCACAAGGCTGACTAATCCCCCCTTTATTGTTTTTGTATTTTGTGAAATTTTCAACGTATTTTGACTTGAATTGTTTCTAACAATGCAATTTAAGCAGCTGCTCCCTTTTTTGCAGACACAAAAGTATTAGCAGAAGTGGCCAGCAAAATACCTATTCACAATCTTGGAAAAGTTAGCGAGGGTAAAAAGCATGGCTACCTCCTCTGTTTTCTCAACATCAAAAAATGGAAATTAATTTTGGATTTTTGCCCTGCCCGACATGTATTTTAACACTGTATACTCAGTGTATGCCCCCGAAGGCTTGTGAAAAAAACACAAATGTACTTGGGTGGGACTCGAACCCACAACCTCCTGCTAAAGAACAAAAAATGGACAAGACACATTTTTCAACTTGGCCTGATTTTTCACCCTGTGTCTTATTAAATGTATTTAGGCCTCCATTACAAACCTACTGATACCTAAATGATGAAATTCCGACTTCGGTGTATTCTTGAATTCCACCCTTCTGTGTAAAATACTTTGATTACAATCACAGCCTAGCTTTTCATGTCAGTGGAGAGATTTAGGGGCTCTAGTGCAGAGGTTCCTTGTTTGTTTATTTTGAATTCCAGAGTTTGTGTAAATATACACTTTTATGGTGCTGGATTTCTTTACCATTCACACAAGTCTCCATTTGAGAGGGCCCTGTTCAAACACCATGGATAACATCTAAATCATGCTTTGACTTTTTTTGGTCATACTTTCTGTCTTGTTCTTCCTATGTTGGAATGTTAATCATGATATTTATTGCTGTGAGCCATGTGAAAAAAAATCAGATTCGTTCAGTTTTCAGGGCTGAAGTACCATGACTTGGCTAGGCGTAAGTATCTAGTTCATAACAATTCTGACTATGGCTTATTGGTTTAACATCAGTATTGGTTTAAGATCAGAAGTGCGGAAAGTTTTTTTTAAAAACAATTAGGAATGGAATGCTTCAGACTGTTTATGCGTTGGAAGATTTTACATTTGTTTTCTTTTTGGTTCATGATAGGTTTCTTAGAATATGTCAATGTGGTGTTGCTGAGGAAGATTGGATAGAGGACAAGAATACCTTCTGCTTGATAGATTGCAAAAACATGACAGCAAATTTTTATTTACATTATGCCTAGGCCTAACAAATGCTTTGAGGATATACTTAATGAATTCAGGTTGGTAGGCCTAAGGCATTTTGGTATGGTCAGTGGAACACGTGTGAGACTTTTGAAAAAAAAATGAAGCATTTTGAAGCAGTGTCAGCTCTTTCACAGGGTCAAGCAAAAAAAAAACCATGTGTGATCACCCGGCCCTACCAAGCACATCATGCAGAACCTGCATCTTTTATTTGAGGACATTAATTAAAAACTGCATATACAGCTGTACCAGCAACAGAACCTAATTGTTGCATGCATTATCCTGTATAGTTGTATTATTGTTATCATTATTATTTCATTTTTTAAAGCTGGTTGGTCTTAAAAAGGAGCCTGTTTTTGTGTAGTTGGACCCACAACAATCTGCTTTCAGAATTCTGAAGTTCTTCAACCACTCAACCAGTGATTTAACTATGTTGATATGAGTATCAACATGTGACTCATTAAAATCTGTTAATATCGGTTGCTAACTGTTCCAAAATGAGAATAACTCACCACCATCTACCCTCATATTACTGGCCAAACAAAAGGTGTACCTATCTACCTTCAATATTATTTTTAGGATGTATGATAGGACACTTACACGATTCTGTTTGACCTTTGATGTCCGAGGCTCCTAAACCAAAGTGACCGGATTCATTCGAAAGATGAATTCGTATGTTGACTTTTATCTTTGGTAGCATGACCCTGAAATTTCAAATGCAATTTAACTGAATTAATTTATGAAATTATTTTGCAAAGTGGAGACAAAGACTTGTGCATGGTGTTATGTTTGTGTGGAAAATTGGGTATTGCTTGTAATGAAATGGGAATATGGGATTGGCACTTCAATTTAACTGAACAATCTTTAGTGAGAAAAACCTCACTCCGTATTTTCTAGAAGTTCTCAAAAGCATGACTATCAACATGTGTTCAGACTCCAAAAATTACTCTTCTTTCTCTGAATTGTTGAAAAAAAAATCCATTGGAATTGTTAACCAAAATTAGATCATCATCGTGTGGTGTCTAGGTGATGAAGACTCTGTCCAAAGATCGAGCATATGAACAAACACAAGCAGAGATGCACAGGCTGTGGATGGTTATTTTTAGTATACAAGGCACGTCCATTTTACGTATGACCCACGTCATATGCTAGACTAGCATCTCTCCTTTGATTGTACAGTAAGGAGAAATGGGGGGGGGTCTGAATCACTGCTTTGTGGCAAGCTGTTGATGTCGGACATGTTGCTTACTCAGTATGAACTAAAGCACATGTAGGAATTACTTCCAACAATTTTTTTTTTCTCTCCGCCGAGGGTGAATTGAGTTTAACCATTTTTGTGTGACAGTTATGAGTGACAGTTGAAATCATGTAGCGATACTTAATCGGTATATCTGATCAGCATGATGTATTAATGTCTTCCTTTCCTTGCTGTTTCCATGCCAGATGACAGTGAAATAGGGATGGTCCAATTATTTGTCTTGGTCTTTGGCTCTAAAATCTAAAATTTTTACTTGAATTTTGTGTGCATAATTATTAACTGTGGTAACTCTTCAAATGTCTTAATCAACTAATACCAGAAGTTTTTTCTTGGTATCTTATTATGTTTCCGCCCTGGTTGTACTCTGTAAACAGTTTTTAAGGTTTTAAATATATGCATATTTGGTAAAATGTGTCCTAAAACCTTTTTTTATATTTGATATCGATGTTTTTTGCTAAGAGTGATTTTAACAGGAAAGTTTTTTATACGTCAGTAAACAGACTTTCTGTCAGGAATCGGACTTTCTCTCTGAAATCAGAATAATTTCTCAAAATATACATGTTGTGCAAAATGTACTGTCAACTTGGTTCCAGTCGTATTTTATTAAATGAAGATAAAATATGAGTGTTTTATTGTAATAACAAAAGCCACTTCAATTTCATGAAGTTTACTACAAAAAGTTGCGAAGCTCACAAAATAAATTCTCTTTTAAATTGGGTTGACTAAGCTAAAGTTTTGTGCAATTTTAAGTGTTAATATTTCTCAGCAAAATATCAAAGTGCATGTAACTTTTCTACACCATATTCAGCTACTTGTTGAAATTGATTGGTACACATTTTGTGAATTACATTCAAGATGTTGGTCCATGTTTTCTGGTATTGTCATACTGACACAACTATCTCTCCTGCAGGCTGCACCAATTTCAGAGACAGAATTGTAGCTCATAAGAATTATTACTGCGCTTTCTAAAAAGTCCTGGCAGCTGTAGGCATTGATTTCTTTGCTGTGAAATAAACGTTAGGTTAGCACACTGTCTGTGCTGAATGAAGTGTCAGCCATAAGGTTGGGCATCTGGTTTTCATTTCAGGACAAATAACCAGGGAGCCTTACTGACAAACATATGGGCTGTGCTACAGCCTTAGTTTGAATTTACTAACAGTTTGCATAATAAGCAGTTTGGCGTACAGGTCCAAATACGTGGCATAATTTGTGCGGGCAATTCAATGAAATTGTCATGGGTGACATTTAACACTAGTAATAATAGTAAGCAGGGCGGCAACAAATAAATCATATTACTTTTCAGTGTTAACTGTTCTATTAATGAAATGTGTGTGTACAGGGCATGATATGAATTTCATTCAGAGATACTGGCTTCCGTACCAACCTTTGAAATGCCTAGCATGTACATGTACCATTCTTTTCATTCACAATCACAGTGGATTTTAATAATCACTCACTATGTGCTCTGACTATGGGTTTGCCTTTGGAGTTGAATTGAGCTTTGCCCAGATGACATTGGAAGCTAGGCGTGTTGGCAAGTTGGGGGTGGGAGAGGTGTAGAATAAGGGGAGTAGAACCCAAAATAGGTCAGAGATGGTTCAAACTTTGCCACTTTGCCAAATAGACTTGTCCAAGGAGACACCATGAATGTGGTACCACTGCACTCATACTTTGAAAGCATACACACCATCTGCTCTAAAGCACTGTGCCAATGCAGTAATGATTTCTTATCTGGTCACCCATTTACACCATAGAGCCTTAGAGGTTTACTGTCTAGGGCTGCATGCTGAAATTCTTGTAGATTATGATAAAGTATGTTGAATCCATATTGCTACCCCATGAGTGGAATTTTCTGGTGGTTTTCTTTTGTATACGTAAAATAAATGAGTGAATGAAGCGGGAAATTAACTTTGCAGTAGTTGGTGTCAAAGCTGAAATCCTTGATGACAGACTCCAACCAGAGCAAGAACTGAGATTTGAAGTCAGTGGCTTCCCACTGCTATCTATCTGATCACTTCCTGTTGACCATGCAACTTGAGTATAGTTACCACCAGTGTCTCATTCACCACATGGCACAGGCACTATACCTTACATCTAGGTCAAATTTCTGAACAGGTTCCAAAGGGAAAAAAAGTGAATTTAGACTTGAGCCCAGTACTGAGAATATTCCACATTGCTGTGTCAGTGCACTGTTATGTTCACATTGGATCTGTGGTTTTAATGGGTTACATGATTAACTTATGAAATGAAATAATGTTTAAGTTGCTGGAATTGTCATAGCTAGGTGCCAAAGATTAACGAGTGTCGTGTTGATGATATCAAACTTGCATTCTTTCCAAGTGAGTGTGGTCACATGTACTGAGCTGGCAGGGCATGTGGTATTTAGTACTGCCAGGACTAGTTATTGGAATCATGTATTCCTGGAATAGGTGTCAAATGGAAGAACCAGCTGTCTGAACCTCACTGCTATTTACGTTAGCACAATCTGCCCAAAATAATGTTTGTTTAGAAAGAGTGAGGACTATTAAAACAAATATTTACTCAGCCTAACAGATCCTCCAAATTAGGTATGTGCTTGAATAGTTTGGATGAACTGCATACGTCAGAAATTGCCACTTTCGCATTTTGATTTCAACTAACTCAGTTTAAACCGAATGCAACACACTGTTGAGTGTACAGACTGTTGGGTTGGTAGCTGTTGACAAACCTCTCCAGGGGCGTGTTTTGCCAACCCGAAGCATGAACTTGTTTCAGCTTTGGTCATTGGTTAAGTGTTTTCACGACTTCAGTTATGCCTCTGTGATGTCATTGTTCTGATCGAACTCAAACCGAAAGTTGGAGTTGGTTCAGCGCTGTTTCAAAATGGCAGAAAATTAACAAACAGTTTTTGTCAGCCCTGAAATGAGTGGATTATACATTTCCAAATTTGTTGTTATATGCAGCAAAGCAAAGAGATACAGTACTTTCTTCTAGAATGTACGTGAAAAGAGAAAGCAGCACTGGTGAGAAACATGCCCAATGTTGAGTTTAAACGATATTCATCGACTGTCATCTGCTTCCTCTTGCTTGCCTTTGTCAAATGGCGTATACATTTTTGAGTGTTTGTTTTTATGGGCCACCCTTAATATGTTCCTGGTTATGACTTTGACATCACACACGTTTCTCGTTAGGGGTCGCCAAAACATGGCCCTGGCATCATGAACGTTATTAGCTTAACATTATAAATTTCTGCTGACCTGTAGGTATATTTGACTGTAAAGAAGAATCCAGTGTTGAATTATTACTCTACACTGAGTCTGAAAATTTCACCTCCTCTTTGTCATGGTTTGCATCTGGTAGGTTTGCATCTGGTATATGCTGGTTTAACCCTAACTCCCTAAGGTGTACATAAAAATCATATTGAAATCGGAGGATTGAGGACTGAAGACCTGTGACCCTTATATTTTTATCATTAACCTGCAGTCTCCATACCTTCTCCAAACATTTCACCCATGATTGAATCTTTAAAGCTTGGTCTTACCGCTTCATTGAGCAAAGTGGAGTCAAAAATGGATCGGATTAGAACTCTGTGCAGGTTTAAATTAGAGGCTAATCTCTGCAGGTGGTGACGTGGTGGTTCCTGTGCATACAAGTCCCATTCCTTCTCCATTCTCCTCCCAACCAGTTCCTTCTACACCAAAAGTATTTTCTTTCCTTTGACAGGATTTACTGCCCTATTTACCACACACTGAAACTCTTGATTCAGAGGATGCAAACAAACTCTCATGCAAATGTCCCATCAAGTATTCCTCTCCAGTAGTCAGGAATTTGCCCAAAGCTTCCTCCCACTTTTCATCCATGTCTGTTATCATCAATAGAGAATAAAGGGCACAGCGGTTGTTGTACTTAAAAATAAACAACATCTTGAAGAAGAGAAGCCATAAAGTTTGGACCTTGGTGAATCCAGAGGTGAATGGATTTTCCCTTCCTTTTGTCTGTGCAGATGCAACTGTGACAGACCCCATGGGGATGCAAGGAGATTTTAGGCCAGGTTCTTATAATACACGTAGTTAACAAAGTTGATATCTCACAGGTTTTGAAAATATGACCATTTGAAAGCAAAAAACTCCAAATTTACAAGATTTGTATTCTTCCTAACCTGGCACTCTGTTTGGACCTTATTTACATATTTGGTAATGATTTCATTCCTATATAACCTATTAGATAAGTTCTTTAGCAGTCATGTTTCTAAATAAAGTCATTTTGTTTGAATTCCCAGATTTCCTTACAGCAAGATTTGAAAATGAAATGATAATGTTGCTTGCTGTTGGATACATTTTTTCACATCTTTACATTTTTTGTAAATTATCCTTTATAATTCTTGTCACTGGTGTCAATTCTTCAGTTGATATGCTAAAAAAATAGAAATGCATGTTAAATGTAACAAATTATGGGTCAGGTAATATCAAGATTCAAGCAGTATGTATGTACTTAATAGTGACCTTCAGTTCACGCACAATTGCATGTGGATGATATGCTTTGTGCAGTGTTACCGAAGGTTCATGGTTGGATGAATTTGTGTCACGTTTGCTAATATGCAGAATAATCAAGCATGAATTTTGAGCACTGTATAGCAAACTCTGTGGATTAGTCATATGCAATTTTGCAATAGGCGTGCTCAAAATGAGAATTAATGTATATTGACTTTTTCCAAATGGAAGATGTATAGTAGTACATGTACTTAAATTGGCTCATTTCTTTTCATTTCATTTGTATAATCCACTGGAGAGGTCTTTGTGAATGTTAATTAAGGACTGAAAACCTTTGTGTTTTTTTTTCTATAAAAAGTACTCATATGAATGAGCAATGTAATTCCTCTTGCTGGATTGAAGTCCCATGGTACTCTGCAATGATTGAACAGGTTTGGCTTTAAACTCCAATTAAGGTGAGAAAAAGAGTGGAGTAGACTGTTTGACTACATGTAGGAGAATTCTGAAGGTAGTGAGGTGCGCACGCACTCAGAGGGTTTGTAATGAATGGCTGACTGACTGATTGGTTGACTAAAAAAGTGTATTCTTTGTAGCAAGTTGTTGCTGTCCCTCGACTTGCCTCAGTTGATGGAATGACTTATTCTCTCGGACAGAATGCTTGTTCGTTTTACTGTTGTCAAAGAACAGGGTTTTGCTTTCAAGAGACCCATTGAATTGCAGGTATTTCTACATTGAAAGCACTCTAGTGTAACCAGCGTTGTGAAGACTGTATGTCATTTCCCCGGCTTCTGTTTTCCAATTTGTACTCGTGGTGAATTTACCATTGATATTAACAATGGGTCAAATCTGTGTGAAAGTAGCATTGTAGATGTTGGCCTGAACTTGTGATGGGTGGGGGGGGGACATCAGTACCTTGAAATCATGAACAAACTATTAATCATCATCCCCAGTCTATTTTACACCCCTCCCCCCAAAAAAATCTTTTACTGGATTCTCCTTGCCCAAGTCCCAACAAACCTGTTGATATGTAAATTTCTTATGGTTTTCGGACATTCCTGGGTTCCAGATATGGCTTATTAATGCATGAAGAGTTTGCATGTTTAAACCAAATAAGGAAAACAAAAACCCTGGTCTCAGTGTACGAGTAGAGTTTGAGCTAAGTCATGGAGGGAAGGTGTGTTCTGTGAACAAGCATCTGTTTGTACACAGGATTAAATTTTCAACCAAGTTTGTTACATCCTGGTTCAAATGACTTGCAATAAGTAACTTCTAAATGTACAATGAGCTTGTCATCTTTTTAAAATTTACAAAAATGCACAACACGAAACAACTCGATGCACACTTCATTAAAAGTTGGACATTAATTCTTGTCTGTGGCAAATCGCTCAAGGTATTCATGAAGAAGAAACAACTGCGCCAAGACTTGGTTAAGACTGCCAAAGACACTCCTGCTGGACATAGAATAGAACTAAGACTTAAATGTACAGAGCCAAGTATGACACTGAAAATGAATATAAAAATAACTGGAGAATGTTCAAAAAGAATTTTCTTAGGTATAGAAATGCCCCCTTATAACTTTTTGCAAATTGTGACAATGTACCATCAGAAAGCTGAGGAGCTCTTTATTTTTCATGAACAAGCAATGCATCATGATAATAATTAAAAAAGAAATTGAAAATTTATAATGCGCCGTTTCCATAAAAATGATTAACAGCGCAGTACAAGTTAACGTAAAAGATAATTTATTTAAGAAATGAATGTCATTAGTTCCAAGACTCTCCAGAAAATACAATGTGTCCAAACCGCTCATGTAAACCTGTTTTGTTTTGTCTTCTGTCTCATTTGGAATACCTGTCTGCTGCTAATAATAACCACTCCATAAGAGACCCTGATCAGTAATTAGATAAATGAGTGGTAGGTTTGGTTTACTATCTTGGTTGGCTGAATGGCCCTTCACATCACCAACAAACCTGACAACTGCTTAGCAACAACAGCTTCAATTTTTTTGGGTTCACAGGAGAGCTGTGCAGTGGGTGCCTCTTTGACAGGGAAGGGAGGGGGGGTCATACCAGAATGTCAGATATATTAACATTTAAAGCACACCAATGTTCACATGAATACCATTGATTTCTGTGGTGTAGAAAATGTACCATATTGGTCACAAGATGACAGTCCAGATGATGCTGGTCTTACCTTGTGCAATCAGGAGAGAATCGTGTCTATTCCACTGATGGGAGCCCAGATAATTATAGAGCAAAGTAAGCATGACCATTTCTGATGAAACAACATTCATTTTCTCAGTGTCATGGCATTTGCCTATTAATCATGCCCATGTGCATTGTCATGCAAATTGGTACATGGATAAAATCCAATCTCAGAACTCACACATAATCCACTAAGATTTGTTTGAATTCAGGACTTGGACTAAAACTAGTCTTATAGTTCATGTAGTCATTAATGACATGTATGGATGTAGGTACTTCATGTAGTACATCACTCTGCTAATTCTGTGCATCGACTAAATTGCAGTCTTAGAATCATGCATATTCATTAATGTTACGTGTGTATTCAGTTCATGGACTGCAACTAGTCTAAGAACTCATGCAGTTTCATTGAGAATGTTCCATGCAAATTAACCATGAGGACAGAAGCAAGTATTGGAACTCATGCATATGCAAGATAACATACACATGTGCACTCAGGATGTGGGCTGAATCCATTTTCATAGGTACATGTATGCAGTTGCATTTGCACCTAAAAAAATGATGACATGTGGCCAAATATTTAATTCTTATCGCCAATGGCGACCATGATTTGTGCCCGTTAGTAGCCCACCTTGTAAGTCATATTTCGCGAACAGTTGCTGCCCAGTTTTCTTCCACGTGCACCGCACGTACAGGTACTAGGTGCCTGAGTCGACTGGTTTGTGCTCGCATGCTGTATAGAGTGTGTATGGGAAGCCGAGGCGTTTTGCATATTCATAATGCTCTAGTAGTCTATGCACGCCACAATTCCAGTGCAATAAACTTACTTCAGTCCCAAATGTTCTAAAAGTTTGAAACTAAAGCTACCCTTGGTTCAGTCCAGTCCCAGGTCCGAATACTCAAACGTAAGAGAACAAACATGCCTTGTCTTTTCTTTCATCTTTTTTTTTCATATAACATGGGTGCCTCTTTTGATTTATTCCACAAGCACAAAATCCGAAGCCTGTCTGTCCTGCGGATAATTGACGGAATAATGTTTCTGTCTGTTTTGAAAGATTTTGTACATGTAATTTGTGTTACAGTGAGATTTAAAGCTTTTCATGATAGAGGTAGCCCATAAACTAGATAGGATTGCGGTAGTACCGTGGATGTATCTCTTTATTGAGTATGTAGGGCTCTGAAAAGAACTTGTTTTGACGACAGATGGCACATACTGTCCAAAACGTTGAGTACCACCGGTTCTTTTCAGAACCCAACATACTAAAAAAAAAAAGATATCCATAGTGCTACCGCAAACTTGTGTAGTTTGTGTTACAATATGTACAAAAATCGACCTGACACCTAACTTTTTTTTTAGGAGCCAATGGCTCCTCACTTTACTTGTCAGCACTGCATGTATGCTAAATAATGCAATGTTATTTGATCAATGTCTTTCTATTAACAAGTGCAGTATACCCACACACTGAATGTTATTTAAGTTGTAAACCAATGCCAAAAAATCTTGGAATCCTCATAAATCTTAATGTGCCTTTTCACTTTGAATTTGGATTCCCTGCAATGTGTATTTCATCAAATGAAAGAAATAGCCACAAAATCTTATGCTTTGTTTTATAGCACCTAGCAATAATGGTGTCAGATCTTTCCTTTATAAGTGTCTGATACAGCTACTCCCTCTCAGCTCAAAAACTAGTCTATTCGTTCTTTGGTCATATATTACTGAGATACATCTGTCATTTTGGACTCAGTAGTACCTTCTCACCCATTAGAATTATTTAGGAAACATGCAGGTTATTTTAAAGAGTATTTTTTCTAACAATCACCCCCAGAACCTGGCTTAGGTTCTGTAAACTTTCAAAATGATCAAAAGTCCCTAAACGAGAATAAAGTAAAAATCCCCAGTCTCATGCTTGTCTAGTTCGTGAATCTTACACTCCCCTGTCAAATTCCAGGAAATTCATAGCCCAATCCACCTTGGTCTATTCAGCTGTCATATCTTTGCTGATTGTCAGAACCCTTCATAAACCTGTACAGAATGTTTTATGGTCCTTTGCTTATATTAAGCTTGTTCCAATGATTAGTGTTGTGATAAAGCGTCCATAAAGTGCCCGTCAGCAAGCAGTATCTCAGCTTTTTTCAAGTTGGGGAGTTGGTTATCAGTTGTCATCAAGTAGCGGTGCTTCAATGCTGTCCATGTTTGACCATCGAGTCCTATAGTTTTTCACATCAGGTTCAGATTCAGATATTTTCATTCTCCTGCACCTCAATTCAGCTCTCAGAGAAAGCTCCATACTCTGTCCCTACCAAACTCCCATCCTTTTTGTGTTGTATTCCCTGCACCATCCTGCCAAATTCATCATGCTTAGGAATCCATGCAGCAGTCTTGCAAGAGCAGGTTATTCTGGTCAGTGGATGGAAAATAGTCAAAGAATGGAGAAGCATATCAGTCAGGTTTTCTATTAGCTCACCCCTTTTTTTTTAAACATAAAACCCTTTTCCAATCAGTCTCAGTGGGTGATCTCCATCCTACATTTGTCTTGTCACTGATACAAGGTCAGCTTGCCTTCATTACAGTCCTATCACTGCCTGAGAGTTGGTAAAGAGAATCAGCGATGCATGAGCTTGAAAGAGAGGGAGGGAGCGTTTATGTTGGAACAGCCCCCTTTGGATCAGCTTTAAGCATTTCAGGGCCCTACTACCCCAGTGCACATGTACAAGTAGGCTCACATTGTACACAAAAATGTACACATGTGCTGTGTGTATTTGTAAATACACGTACATGGATGTACATGTACATGTGCATGTAATGTACATGAAGAGCACTGTGTAGTAGGTTGTGGTCAGCATTCGCACATGGTTATACAAGTTGAACATTTGAATGATTATAAGGTTGTTTTATTGATGGAATAATTAGAATTACAATACATTGTATCACTGTTATAATTCTTCTCAGTTGTTTGACGCATGGAGGAAGCCAGTTGTGTTTGGATTTGTTTTCTTGAGTCTGCCATTTTAGTGGACATGCACGTATTTTGCTTCTCACTGTAATTATTTGTCATTTGTTTTCATTTTTCACTCTGCCAAATTTCATGAAATCCTTATTCATTTAGTCCCCACCTCCAAATCAAAGGGGGTATGCACCCTGATAAACCAGTATGGTTTTTTGTCAATTTATGAACACTTCCCTGAATTGACATAGTTTTGCTTGCTTTGGTAAAAGATTTCAAGATTATATTAAATCATTGGATCCCTCTGTAATGTTCTGTTGTTATACTTTCATCTTCAAGAATTCGCTCTCCCCCTCCTCTGAAGAAAGCTGGAATTCAAGCAGATTATCTGCTGGGCATACATTCCACATGCTGGAGACATCAGTGCTAAAAAGATGGTAAAGGTCTGCTTGGCAAAGGAATATTGTTTTAAGCAAAAGGCCTTGCTTTGATTTAGTTTGATTTCTCTATGTACTTGTTCTTCAGTTATGCATTTACAATCCCATTGCTATCATCAGGATTAATTAATAGTAACTCATGCACTTGGTAACTACCACGTTGGACCTCCCTGAAGTGAGATATCCTAAGGCTTTGCATACATCCATGTACCTGCATCAAGAGCCAAGGGGCATGCAGAAGGCCGGCTGCAGTAGGGAAATCGGACACAAGGTTGGAATATTATGTCATGATCAAGTGGATCGTACAACGTGGACTGCGGAGGACTGCGTCATCAGCTGAACGGTGTGACGTCTTTCCACAGACAGTGGGTTAAATCAAGGGTACTGCGAAGGGAGGCAGGAGACACTAGTGTGACTACTAGCTGCAGCCATACTCCATCAGACTGCTGAAGAATAGCTGGCCTTAAAGACCAGATTTATTAAGGACATGGCCATTATTGATTCCCCTCAATCTTTTCCTCTTCCGGACGAGGTTGTATTTACCCTGTATATCCTGAGCAGTTAGTGAGTCGTTTGAGTCTCATGTCTGTTGGTACTTGACCCATTTCTACACTTCACAATGGTTTGGCTCTCAACTTGTAAATTTCTGAACAATACAGCTTGGAATGCTTCCTTATTTTTTTTTACCTTAATATCATCTATTTGTAGCCAGTAAGATAATACAGAATGTCAACCAAGAACTGTACAAGGCTGTACTGCCGAATTTCACTGGAGGATTCATGAGGAAAATGAGAAATTTCTTTATTTTTCATCTTAAACTTGCATGATATGAGATATGATACCTGTGGGACCTCATGATATGTCAGCCATAGCCTCAAGAATCTTGGTGCATTTTTGTTTCCCACAAGGCTTTAGAGGTCTCCGCACTCCTTCCTTGTCTGGTTCCTTCAAGATGGCCCTGGGTATCAAAGATATGAACCTATGCTGCTTCTCCTTTGGATTTGACTTAAACCAATTACAGAGAGGTTGGAAATCTCTCAGAGATCTCTTTTTTCAAGTTTTGCCTGGTGCCAAGCTTGCTTCTAATTCACCATGACAGTGATGTTTTTAAAACAGTCATACCATTACAGTAATAATGGTAAGACAACATCACTGCCTATTGGCCATTGCTTTCAGATCAAGAGCTTCCGTCTACTACTTATTATGTATTTATCTAGAGTATTTATTTTGGTGGTCATTTCATTTGTTTAGATTTTTGAGGAGTGTGGGAATTTTGTTTAGTTTTGTGGCATTATACTCCAGATGGCAAAGCATTGTGCAAAAAAATCCTTGATATCCCATTCCAAGGTGAAGTGGTTGACCGTGACTTTTATACTGCACTCCATGGATGGTGCTAGTGGTGTGGTTATTTATGCTTGTGTGTGGTCATTTTGACCACAGGATGAGGCTCTTGTACTGTGCAGTGCAAAGATACAAGGACATACAACCATAAAGTAGATATTTTTGGACAACATTTCCGATTGTTAACAGGTCAGGAAATCTACATGTACGTTAATAGTAACTGCGCTTCAAAGATTGACACCGGGATTTTGTAGGGAGATGTCATACAAGTAAGATGTGAAATTTCAAAAACTACCAGTATGCATTCTGATGAGTGGAGTGAAATAGAATTTTCTTTTTTGTGCTTGGTTTTCAAGAGTTCAAATAAGACACCACAGACAAGCTGAATGAGGTGGGTAGAGACCCCATGACCTGTTTTAAGTACACATTACCAAATGTGTTCATTGGACTTGATTAAATACATGTATATACATGTTGGTAATGAATGTTACAAACTTAAAGCTAATAAACCACCTCAAAGCCTTATTTTTAGACTTTCTATTGAAGTGCTATTCTGGACCACACAGGTTGTAAATGACATATATGTGATTGTGACATAATGTCTATTGTAAAGATGCTACATCATACATGTTTATTGGAAATAAATAAAATATGAGAAAGTGTGCTGGCTAGAATGTGTGGAAAAATGATGGGTTGGACCATGGGATGGGATGGGAAATGTGTTAGTTAGTGGTATGAAATTGAGAAAGGGAAACTAGATGAGATTTGATCAGTGAAGTGGAAGAAAGAATGAGGAAAAGAATTGATGAAAGAAGAGAATGCATGGCATATGAGAGGGAAGTAGGAAGACTGAATGGAAAAAGAAATAGGAAACACAATGACCAAAGGAAAGGAAATAGAGAAGGGATAAAAGAGTCTGGAGAGGAAAGTAGTGAGGATATGGCTAAGATGGAAGGGGAAAACCTGGAGACAAAGTTGAAGTCAGAGGTGGGAAATGTTGGACATTAAAGAAAGTTAGGAGAGTATGACATTGTGAAGGAACAATTTACTGGGATATGGATGCTGAGGAGGTCTAGGAAGAATCAGAGGAAAGTTGGGAGATGAAGAGAACAGGAGGTAAATAGTTGAGAAAAACAAGGACAAAGAAGGACGACAAGTCACGGAAGATGTATAGAAAGAATGAGTTGAGAGAGTTCAAGGAGATCCTGGAACAATGAGTCATGAAACACTTGGCTCAAATCAGTCTGTGTCTTATCTCTTGACTAAATCTTATTCTACGTGTATCTTCTATTACTCAGATCTAGAGGCAGGATCAACTAACAGCGCCTTGCCTATCAACAACAACGATCATCCTATACCAAAGAGGAAGGGCAGTATAAAGTAAGTGCTCTTACCTTTCTGTACGTCAGGTGTCAATGTTCTGAAAATTCAGGAAAGGAAGAAGTAGTGTGAATAGCTGTCGAGTGACATTATTTTCTGAGAAACACCCCTCATCTTTCAACAATGTCTAGTTTTCCTGAGACTTCCCGGACTTCCCTTGAAAAGTTCATAATATTCAAAAGATTAAAGAAAAGGACTGGTTAATTTAATTCCCAGTTGAATTTAATCATTAGACACCCAGGTAGTTTTTGCTTTCCTGTTTACTGGCTGAAACCGGTCTGAGAATTCTGCAAACTAGTGCTTTTGGAGTAGTCTCTCAGTTCCTAGGTATTTGCCTGGTTTTTCTGGAAACCATGGTGACAGTGATGATATAGCTGATCAAAATACAGTGACGGCATGGACATGATTTCCCAAAGTGATTGGCACTCACCATTGTCAGTGCGTCACACTCAGCATTGAGCTAATGTAAAACTTGAAAGGAAAGGAAAATGGGGGAAAAATCACCTTTCCCGTAAGAGGTCGGATGAACCCACGCCATCAAATTTTCTCAATATTTTCGTGGCTTACTCTAGAGCTTTAACCTATGTCACTCTGAGCCATTTCAAAGTAAGCCCTTTTTTTCATATTGTATTTTGATATATTCATGAGGTGTGTTAGTGACAGTTCAAGGAAGCTGGTTGGATGTATGATAATATCCCTCCTTTGGGAGAATATATTATAATATCCCTCCTTAGAGAGATTATTGTTCAGTTCAGAATTCCCTAAGCTGCAGTTTCCTGAAATCAGGAACCATGGCCTGTTTGATCCCACGACATTGGCTAGATCAACTTCCTAAGTTGTCAAAGGTACAAATAGGATGTGGTGTCATGCTCATGAATAGGATTCTAAGTATATACACGGTAACATGTACAAGGATGAGGTATAAGATACTACTGCCATGAGGTGTGCAGGCCAGATATCCGTTGGTGGTTACCAAAGCAGAGTTCGGTGTCATAGGTTGATTCAACATTTGACATTGTTCATGATCTTGACATGAAGTCCTCACAGCAGACACATTGACCAGATAATAAAGGATGAAGTATATATGTTCCATCAGCATTGTGTGTTGGGTAGTTTATCCTACAAAGGCTAAGGAATAAAACATTCTGTCACGGATATGGGCACAGAATTGCCCAGACTTGAACTCAGCATAACTACCCATTGTTTGTCATCTGAGTGATGTGCTGCCATCATTTGATCATCATTTACCATCAAGCCATCTGTGAAGTGTGGTTTTTCTTATCTCCTCGTCATGTTTAGGAAGTGGCTAACGAGCCCTGTCAGAAAACTAAGTACCAAACAATTGGAGAGAATAGACGGCCCCAAAGGAAGGAAACTCAACGAAGACTTGGCAGTAAAGGTAAGAACAAATACATGAATAGTTAGGTTGTATCATTTGGTGTAGTTAGATAGGATTGACTGGATAACTAGTTTGGTTGTATCATAGGGTGTAGTTAGATAGGATTGACTAGATAACTAGTTTGGTTGTATCATAGGGTGTAGTTAGATAGGATTGACTAGATAACTAGTTTGGTTGTAAGCTGAGGGTGACTAGTTAAGTATGTGCTTGCAGTATAAAATAAAAGTACAACATCAAGGACATTGTCCTCACAAAATCTTCTGTACAACGGTCACTCAGTATTGCAATTTTCAGTCGTCAATACGCCCCATATGATTCCTCACACAGGCCTGTTTAAAAGAGTGGCAGCCTGCCTCACAAATACTGAAGATTATTGGTCAACACTTCCAACTTGCATACAAAACAAGGTTGAAAATAACTGGCGTTGAAATTCCTAGCATTTGTCATTACATGATCATTTCCTTCCATATTTCACCTTTTGGGTACTCCTTCCTGTAAGTCAGTCAGGAAGTGAAATAATCTTTTTCTTTCAGTCAAGTTATCGCTTAAAAATTGCATACCAGGTTCCTACTACTATCTACTACATTGGCACAAGAATAGACATGCCAGAATGCATTGTTCAGCACTGGAGCCACAATGGTGTATGTTTAGAGTAGGCATTGCAAGAAATGCCATCTCAGGGAAGCCTTGTCAAATGTTATCGAGACTAGCACAATATCTAATCAAGATTATTTGGAGTTAAGTTACGAAAGCTAATCTGTCTATCTTCATACACTGTATGTATTTTCTGTTTAATGAATTTCTTTTTTGAGGTAAAAATCCTTGCCTTTCTGACAATAAAGCAAAGCGAGATATTCTGCATTAGCCACCCATCTTGCACATATTTGGCAGCCAGTTTACATGGCTCCTGGGCACCCACGTTCATGTTTATGTACGTGTATACACTCTGCTGTACCCAGAAGTATTACTGTACCACATGTTGGTCGTTGTTCCTTCGCAAGCAAGATTTTCCTTAACTTTCATGTCAATCAGTCCTAACTTTATTTCTTTTGGTTAAAACAAGTTTTCAATGTTGAGTAAATGTGTTGGGTATACCCAATAGTTCAGTATAACAGTTGTGTTACCATATTACAAAGCCGGTACATTTGTAATACTCAGTGTTCACTGAGGCATGTTGTCTGTTATGTATAGCTGTTTTCTTGAGACTAGCACATGGGCTGTATTTGACCTATCAACACTTGTAAGCATAACCGACAATTCTGTCAGAAATTGATAGTTTTGATTTTCAGCCATGCTGATTGATCAGAATCAGATCCTGTCTGATTTACACCCAACTTAAGGTTCATACATTTATTTTCAACAATGCTGTTTGGCCATTTTCACTCCCCTTTGAGAAACGAATCCATATCTTGTCTTCAGCAAGAGCCCTGGGTGAACGAGGTCTCAAGTCACAGTCTTGGTCAAGTCTTGATTGGTCTGTTACCTGTTTGAGTTGGCTGGAGCTGCTTAATCCATGCTAGATTCCTTAGCTTATTTGCAAATGATGAATAAGAAGTCAGGAATGCAGACTTGTCAGACTCACATGACAGTTATGTTCATATCCTCTTTGTATAGCTGCAGTGTGTGGACAGAGGGGATGGGCCAGCTGTACACAGTTATATGGTAATGATATTAATATGTGGTCTACTGTGTCAGGTTGGTGTGGTGGTCCTTGTGAAGTGTAACTGGTTGGGTCATGTCCAAGTAATATTCAGCGGTGTAGCAAATAAAGGGTCAGTCGGCAAATGAAACTGTAATTAACATCTTGAATTATTGATGTTCATTAGCCACCAGTGTTTCCCCTAAAGCCATGCTACCTGAAGGTGTTCTATGCTTACAAAATATCTGGCGCTCCGGGTTTTATCAGGGATATCCTGAAAGATCTGCCTGTCCTCATCAGCCTACCGAGTCCTGATGTGCATAGGTGCCAGTCTGAGTCGCGGCAATCCTCACGCATCCTCTGTTCCCTTATACAAGGCTTACGTATGTACATGTACATGTATCTTTGTGCTGTCCATGAAGCAGATCAATGTAAAGAAGAAATGGGTAGCAGTTACACAAGTTGGCAATCGAGGTTGGAACTGTGCCTGAGGGCGTGCACAGGTCAAGCAGATAGCCTGGATGGGGCCTGTCCGTATTTGCATATGGGTGGAAAATTGCTTCTTTCACGCAGTTTATAGGGTGATGTAAGGCTTTTTTACAAAATTCCATGTTATCGCTGAGTCACCTTAAGAGTTTTATTATGATCATTCTGCAAATTTTGCTTGTTATTATATTGTTCATGTTTTTGCACCTGATACACTGCCCAGTCAAAGCTAGACAAGCGGATGAGTCCACCGTTCGATCTTTCTTTATAATTACAGACTTTTATGCCACGTTAAGTTCTCCCTCTACCTTTTGGTGGCACTTTCAAACCGTAGTGCAAACTTTGTTGAATTTTGCTAATTATTCCAAACCGGGCCACTCATCATCATATTGCTGTACCATTGTCATATGATTATTACAATATCACCTTTTTGCTCACCCCGTCAGCCAACTGCAGCTTTGTCAAAGTCAAAGCATTGCATATTTGTAAGGTTGCCAAAAAATGGAGTCTACTGAAGGAGCGGGGAGTTAAAACTGTAAACCGGTAGTTTGGGAGTAAGTTCTATTTTTCTTCTCTGTTTCACAATTTCGAAAAATGTCAATTTTCCAAGTGCGAATTCTTGTTCAACACACAAAGTGGAGGAAGGACGTTGCGCAAAGTTACGACTTACCAAGGTAGTATATGCCACTTGCTTTGCAGTAATCTCCTGTACAATGGGTCGGTTACATGGGACTGTGGCACTGTGCATGTAACAACCCCTTGCTATATACAATCTGTTGTTGATTGTGGAACAATTTACATTGTACACAGAAGCGGCACATAACATTTTGCGACTGTTTTCAGGTATTAAATCAATCATGCTGTTAACTGACTCACCGAAAATGTGAAATGATGAATGTAATTCATCTTCGTTAAAAATTTGCAAATTCAAAAACAGAGGATCAAGCAGTGGGTGACAACTTGGCAAAATCAACGCTCACATAAAACAACTCAAAACACAACCTCCGTATTTCACTAATTATAAGCGTTACAGGTACTACTTAAGCGTCCAACGAATTACAAGTCCGCAAATAACCCCGTCACACGCCCCTAAAAGAAAATGCCTTCGCTACGCCGCTGGTGATATTCATATTTTAAGGCCTTTCACAGTCAGTTTCTTTGATACATTATAAATGAGTACTTACAGCTGTTGCTACAAACGTTACAGCCAACTGTCATGACCGTGTAGGATTAATATGAAATCCATTTGGTCTGTTCACTGTAGTTTGATCTTTGGAGGTTTATTTTTTCCTCAATCATTTCACTAAACAAAACATGGCTTTGAAAATCTAATGCTCTAACTCTTGTTGGATTGTTAACATTTGCTTCAAAATTGTCAATCACCCTTGCCTGCTTTCATTGGTAGGATGTGTCTGAAATTCCTCCATTTTCTGTTATCATTCGAGTTTTATTTACTATTTGGTCCAAACCACACCTACAAAGAGGCACTCGTTTGTACAAGTTTACCATATTATAGGGATGTGTCAAGAAACTAATGAAGGTTTGTGCTAGAAATATTTCAACAAGGTCACTGTAGCTGGGGTTAATCTCTAACAAACAAGTTCCAAGAAAGTTCATTACATAATCCTTCTTAGGTTTGTGATGTCAATCGCATTGTCCTTAGTAATGAGAATGGCAATATTCTGAGTGTTGTTTTGCCATACCCCTAAGTCTTTCACAGTCTTACACCCTTCCAAGTACATGTAGATCCCTCTCACACAAGAGGGATCTACTTGGAAAATGACAACTGTGTGGTAAAACGTCATCAGGTGCATGTGCGCATACATGTATATGCAAAATGTTTTGTACATGTACCTGTGCGTGTGTCTATCCAAGTGTCTTCAAAATACGGTGCAGCTGATGCACGTCACAGAGATTTGACAACCAAAATGATTCACATGGTTTAGTCTGTAGGAAGTAAATGTAAGGTATTTTATTCTTAGTTCACTCTTATTCCCGTGAAAGTTCCTTTTTTTGTGGAGTAGTGAAATTCTACATTCTAATTTTTTATTCATGAAAATACAAATTACTTTCTAATGTTTCTGACATGTTTTTGGCAAATCAAAGAGACATATATGTACATGAGTGGATCCGATCACAACACACCTGAGCACACTTCGTGTCATTGATGTATTTGAGTCAAAAATAATGACAGAAAAGAACTCCTCCCCGGGTGCCTCTTGTTGCCTTTGACAGCTCTGGGAGGCAACAAACATTTAATGTCAGGTTACTAGTGTTATCATAAATGAGTTGGGAGTTTCATATGGGTGTATAAGTTTGCAGGCTTGATGTGGCCGCTTAATGCTATTTTAATTTACTAACTACCCTCAAAATCAAAACTGGAACATACATGGGTTTTGTTGTGAAGAACCCTGGACATAATAGTGAGATCCAATCAAATGTCTCCGATGAAATCTGCATGCACACATAGTTTATCTATGCTCCATATTCTTTCATTGCAACCTTTTTAACAGTACATTCTGAACTCACAAATCTTGATCATTGTTACTGGCTGTCTTTATTTGATGAGACCCCGGTGTGGCTGTCAACATCCCATTAGGGTATTAAATGGGGTCAGTTAACTGTCATAACAGCCATTATCACCTGCTGAAACACAGACAGGATCCATTGTCTGACCTATGGTCAGACCTAGTTGGACTTTGTTTGTCAAGATCAAGAGGGTCATGACCTCAAGGGGGGTGTCACCAAGACAACTGCCTTTGTCTTCATGGATCTATGCCTAAGGGATAGGATTTGATTGGATGTTTATCCAAGAAAATGGATAAGCTATGCTGACCCTCACAAAGAGATTCTTTGGTTGAAAGTTACTTTCAAACTTTGTTTTCACTCTCAATTTCTGATGTCTTTTATCAGAGGTTAGGAATTTCACGAGTTTAAGTTGACCATGGCATGTTCGGTAGGTGCTGATTGATAAGGTTTGTTGACTTTGTTGGCTTGATGCATGACAGACCCAAGATTTGATTGTTTCCATGCATAGGATAGGTCATGAACTTGCCAGGCCCCCATCCCTAAAGGGAAACATACCCAGATTAATTTTAAAGAGAAATGCTGTTGTCGGGGAGCATCAATTATGCATGTACATGTAGTACCCTCGATATGGAGAAGGTCTCGCTGTATGGGCGCTTTCCTGATTTTTTAGAGCTCAGCTTAAACTCATTATTTAGCACAGCATTTAAACCACCATCTGCATAGTCACACGGCAGGAAAGGATTATTTTCACAGTTACGAAATGATCCAGGGTTTATTTTTGGGGGGGAGGTGTTTTCAAGTTCCATGTTCTGACAACAACATGGTTACAATGTAAAAGAATATGTGAACCATCTAAAGACAAGGATATTGTCAGAGATAGTTCTTACATCTGTCACACATCAATCTACCGTGTCCAATTTCCTGCGTCATTATTATTGATGAGATAGTACCCACAGCCTTGGAATTCCAGTGACTTTGAAATTATTCCAACTCATTCCATTGTCACACAGGCTAAGACAAACTGTATATATCCCACTGGCAGAAGAGCAACAATATGAAATTCTGTTTCTGATGAAGAAATTTACAAGCAAGAGAATTCAAGGAATGCATTTCCATTTAGTTAATCCAGTTTTCTTTACAATTGAATGCCTCAAGACTAATTAAAAGAACGTAAAATCAGAGTCAAACTCTGTCAAAAGTAGTCAATTAAGAGCAGTGAAATTTTTACTCCTGTGTATGGCTTTCTCCAAAAATAACAGGGTGTTTATGTTGGGGATGACTTTGATTTGTTTCGTTTGTGTTTTTTAACTCTTGTTGGATGTTTTGTTTCTAGAATCCACAGTCCACACTTCACTAGTATGTTGACATCATCACTAGTACCAGATAAAAGCCAATTTCCATCAACCCAAACGTATTCGCTCTGTCTGTTCATTCCAGATTAAGTTTTCCTAAAGCTTGATGAAAAAATCACCTGTTGCAGATCAGTTTTTGCTTCACTTGAATTGCAGCAGGACATGTAAAATCCAGTCCAGTTCGAGCTGGCATTTAATGAATTTATTTTTGTTGTTAGGTATATTGAAAAGATTATTTTCTCAGTTTTAAAGAAAATATACAAATGATTTCAGGGTTACGTAAGATTCAGATTCAAAATACTTTTCATTGAGGAACCAAGTTGTTGGTTATTTTAAGTAGGTTTTAACTTTAAGGAAAATAATGATGCCATATCTTTTCCCCTTTTTGGTTTGTCAAAGAAAGGATTCTCTATTTAAACTTTGTCTGGAAAGAAGTGTTAAGAATGTCTTGTCTGAAATTGAATACTTAAAGGCAGTGGACCAAGTTTGAATACCAATTTCGTGCACTGTTTCAAAAATCTAGACATGCTTGGAAATAACTGCTTAAAAACGAAGTCTGTAACTTTATTGAATTCAAGTAACACATTGGAGAAAATAGACTATTTGAGTGTCTCCATTTTGTCTAACAAATCACCCACCCACACACTTCACATACAATGTATGTTCAGATGTGTTGTGAATCTGATACATTGACCGTAGAAAGGATGTACATGTACAAGGG